>NC_138773.1:245271602-245871602 GCF_965119305.1 Pelophylax lessonae | reverse complement strand
GCACAGGCTATGGGCCTAAAAGATCAGAGCAGCACCTCCCCAGGCTGCAGCTCGGGGAAAGAGAGAGCTCACATGGTCTACCTCAAATATTTATATCCTCCCCCAGCATGAACTAGTGGTAATAAACCTCCTACTGGTTGGTTAGAGAAAACCTAAATATTTATAACTCAGCATCACTGAGGCATCCTAAACTAGTGCTAGCAGCAGAGAGAAACAACAGCAACACTGATCTAAGAGAAAATCAAGTGGACAAGCAAACTATTAAAGGGTAAATTCACTTTCATGGGAAATATTATAGCATATCCAATTGTAATTTAAGTCATATTGTTATTAAATGTTATTAAAATTACCTTTCCTTTTCAATCTGCAGCACTGTAATGTTCTGTAAAATGCAATGCAATATGGCTACCTGAAGGTGTTCCATACACAGAATGTGTACAGAAGGCCTCCCAGAAACATCATTTCTGGCTTGTGTGATTGGCTCACTGATACAAATCCAATTTTTGGCATCCACTGCAGCAAAAATTTTTATTTTTGGTGATATACTCCCAATAGGAAATCATGTTTAACGGGATGCAGGCCCTGAAATTTTCCTCATTAGAGTCCTGCAGGTGCAGCAGCTGATTGATAATTATGAAACCACTCCCATTAGATTCACTTACCCCATGGACACAGACAAACACGCAGGAATTTCTTCAGAATGACAAAAGGTAGGGATCTGCGACAAAGTTTGTTAAAATCTTTAAAACGTTTTCCCATCTTTCGTTATATTAAGTGATTTTAGCTGCATTCCACTTTTTATTGCGCTGGAGGTTTTATTTAGAATACTGGCATCTATACAGGATTTATTCTTGACTACAGCATATTAAAACCTAACCTTGTCTGCTGAACTTTGTGTGTATTTTCCTCCCCAATACAGTGCAATTAGTCATTTTACTGCATACAAATTATGTTTTGACTTTGGTTACATTTAGTACCTTGTGTGAACATGAAAATAAACTACACAAAAATGTCTTTACATTGTCCCATTGTTTCTCAATCACTTATATGGAGTTTTTATTGCCTATCCCATAAGGCATGGGTGCTGAACCTGTGCCCCTCCAGATGTTGTGAAACTACAAGTCCCTTCATGCCTCTGCCTTTGGGAATCATGCTTGCACCAGTCAGCCTTGCAATGCCTCATTGGACTTGTAGTTCTGCAACAGCTGGAGGGCCACAGGTTGAGCACCCATGCCATAAGGTATTGACCATAACCATGATATGGTAGCCAAAAGATTCAACTACCAGCTGTCATTCTTAAAAATGAATATGAAATAAACATATGAGCTTTTGCATAGTGTGCCAAACACCAAACAATAGTATACATAGCAAATCCATCCAGAAAAAAAATAAGAAAACAAGCACCTCTGTGTAGTACTAGAGATCAGGTTCAGGTTCACTCCAACCATGATTTTAAGGTGAAGCCTGTGTGTTCAAGATTTACAGTCCCAGGTGAGAATGGCAGAATTCATTAAACTGAATTCTTTGTAACCATAGTGTACTGCCAGGCCTTTGAGCATAGGTCAGCTGTATGTAGCAAAATGTTGTGTATTTTAGGGGACTGGGTGAGGAGGGTTAGCTTTATTCATCCTTTGTTTCATCTTTTCGCTATAGCCTCTTTATAGTCTGTCCTTGTCTACATGCACTACAATGATAGCAGGCTGCATGGGATTTTTTTTACAGGTCATGGCTCCTAATTTTTGCTGACTGTTTTGTTTTCATGGGCCACATCAACACAGAAGCTTATAGTTTCCTTTGGAAGAGCAAAGGAATATACAAGACAGTATACAAGCTACTCTAATAGGACAACATGCATAAACACAAAGAACTTTTTTGGCAGCAATTTCATTTTTGTAGGCCCAATAAAAGATGTCGGTCTAAGTGAACCTGAAGAGGCCACAACCTGAGAGCTAATCTTCAGCTGCTCGTGGGGTTGGCTGGTGAATACCAAGCACCTCCTTAGACACTCTCCCTTGGTTCCTGGACAATTGACCATTGGCACACATTTTCAAGCCAACAGGCACAGGCCTAAATGTAAAGACACAAGATAGTGAAAAGAGGACTAAATGTTGAGATAGAAAGCACAGAGAGTTATCTTCCAAAAAAAAAAAAGGGTAATCTTTATTTCTTTTTTATTCAAGGATGTCAACTGATTATTGACACAGAGAAAGAGGGGAAATAAATAAGGTACCAAGAGGCAAAAATGTTGGCAGCAACAACAGCCAAAAACAAAGAAACGAGTTTGATATTTTCTTAGTTAAATGTACAGTATGTAAAATAAATATATTAATTTTATCAGTAACATCTAACATCCTCTGTGATCCAGGTCTTATTTGTGTAATAGATAGACAGCTTCTTAGTCACAAATCCCCCACACATAAAGGGACTTCTCTGATATGACACATGCAGCAGGGCATGCTTTGAAATTATTAGTAATTCAAGACTTTTCATTTCAAGGAAAGTGAGCCAGTCCACACTGTCAGAGAAAAGGCAAAATCGCTTCTCCGTAACACAGCTTCATGTTGCTCTGAAGTCCATCTCAGGCACTGGCTGCAGAGGAAGCCAAAAGCTCTAGCACATACTGTGCAACCTCTAGCCCATGGCCCAGCCTGGACACCCAATAGTTCAAGGGGTCCTCACTTCTGCAAATAGTGTCTGCATCAGCCTTGGATCTGATGTAGTCAGTAATCCTGTGGTTCAGTCACTGATTGTTGAGTGTTGCCTGCAGTCAGGTCTGGCCACTGTGATGGTCATTGGAGGGGAATCAAGCCACTATTAAGAAATGTAGTAAAGAGGTTTCTATGTAGCACCTTCTCAAAGTGACCTATTTTGGGCTCCCTCTTGGATTTTGGCAGTATATTAGCCATTTAATCCTTGTATTGAAGCTCTAATAGGGTGGCCAACCAATAGTAATATCTCTCTCTTTGACCCAGATCTAAGGGCCCTTGCTCAGATACATGGCACATACAACACTCCAAGCTTAGGAGGTTTTGACACATCCCTCTTAAAGCCTGCCATATCCTCTTCTTTCTCATATTCCTCCCCAGCCCCCTGCTGTTTCTGCCTCACAGGGAAATGGGCAGTAGGCAATGGTTCCTGCTGGCTCTGAGTACTCCTCCTTATGCTGCTACTGTGTTGCCCCCCCCCCCCCGAGGAGCCCCATCTATTAGGCCACATCATTTGTGCTCCAGGAAGAACACTAAAGGTTTGTTTGCGCTAATGTTCACCTCATCAAGGGTTTACAATTTTGGTTACCTCTTCAAAAGGTACTAAAGTAATACATGCATCCTGAATGATGAGCCATTTATGTGGTAAAAAAAAAACATACCCAACTAGATACTTATTGATGGCCTGCTGCTGCTGGTGCAGCCTCTGCAAATAGACTTCTAACTTGTGGAGGTGCCACATATTGGGCTGCAGGAAGGCAGCTTGTGTGGATCTGCATTTCTTCCAGGTGATCCATAGCTGGGTATGACCCCCTAAAGTGACCACAAACCCTTCTGGCCTGACATAGAACCTTGTTGAAGCCAAGGAATTTCCTGATGACTTGCTGCACAACCCTGTTGAGGACCTGTGTCAGGCAAAGTACATTGCACATTACATTTCAACATAAGCATAATACATTACATAGCAGGTTAGTGCCATTGTCACACATAACCTTGCCTGGGTGAAGACGGTGCACTGAGAGATACTTCTTGCACTGGGCATGGGCTGCAATACAACACAGGAGCATTTGGCCTGTAATGATGCATATGCTTTGGGACACTTGGGACACTGAGGTTCCAAGGAGTCAAAGAACGAGGCCAGTGAGGAGGAAAGAGTACAAGAGACTGCTCTGTCTTCATCAGACCAAACACATAGAGGTACCACCATCTCCAGTGTTGTGACCCAATTTGCATCCTTTCCAGCTGCCAGAATAATAACCCAGTGTGTCATGAAGGCTCAGTCATTGCCCAAGCTAACTGGATCATATGTCTTTGATCATGTGTACCCTACCGATAACAGCACTGTCAAGCAACATAGACATATTTATTTTCACATGCTGATGGAGGGAAAATAAGGATGGGTGTGTACCTGCCCCTATGATGTAGCACAGGCCATAAATGTGCATAACAGGCTGATTCCATGAGCCAGAATGGTTGCAGTTGCAGGGTCAGCAGTTTTGCCAAGCTAGCATTAAAACAATGGGCATGGACTTGATTCGGAGACATTTTTTTTTCTGTTTGAGCACCTGTGTAAGAAACATCTACCTTGAGAAGGGTTTTGTTGGGGGTGGTGGGGTAGACTTAGGAGACATCTTCAGAGTTTCAAGCCTTCACTTGGCCCTTCTAAACTTGACCCTTTTCCATACTTGGCATGGCATGTCCTAAGCCTCTGATATCCCTTGTGAGACTTCCTCCTTTGTTACTAGAGGTCACATATGTTTCAGTGGATGCAGCAGAAGAGTATTGGAGGGGGATGCAGAAAGTGAGAATTGAGTAGAGACATTGTGGGCCTTTATCTACTGACCCATTTTATTGCGATGCTGCTAACACCAAGCATTATGGTGGAGTCATGTGCTTCCTCATGCATGTGGTACCCAAAAAGCTAGCTCGTTTAGTGCAGCTTTCACTTTGCAGACAGAGGCTGTAGGCCACAACAGTGCTGTTGGCAGAAAATTTGTTTAAAAAAATCCCACACTGCAGCCCCCTTACACCATCCCTGTGGATAGCAGTATCTTGTATCTGTGGAGAAGTGTCACCAGATAGATTGGAACAGCTGCTTTCACCGATCTCCTGCAAATTAACCCTGGATAAAATAATGTTAAGGAATTTACCTTTAGACCACAAGCTGATTCAAAGAAGAATTCATTTAATACTCGTATACGAGGAGTCAGGTTATATCGACATACTTCTGTGAGCTTCTATAACCCGTCTGGTTTGCATACGTGGCTCCTATCCTTATATACATTTTGGACACCGTTAAAATTGAAACCCCCCCTTCCTTTGGACAATGATTGATGGCATATACCGCCTTTAATATATCCTAAGGACGGGGTTGAACAGTAGTCTATTGTATTCTTCTTCGTCTACAAACATCTGTACAGGATATACGGAGTCAGGCAATGTAGTAAGTCTTTGTAAATGTGAAAACTTTAACAAAGAACATATGACAGGATATGCAGTAGCCACTGTTTAAATTATCAGCAGAATCTGCTGAAGATGCAGTTCTATAAAACTTTATATATGTATATTTTTAAGCATAAATGATTATAATACATATAATAATTATGAACCATTCATAATTTCTTTAACAAATAATCCTCACTGCTCTTCTGCCTCTCCCTCTGATCTTTCCTTCGCTTCAATTGGTGGCACCCATGGATGGTTTGCCACCTCATCATCCACCTCCTCATCATCATTGGAGCCCACTTGGTAGTAGGCTTCAGTTGCTGCTTCTTGCTGCTTCTTGCTGCTCCTTGCCTTAGATCCCTTCCCTCTATGTTCATGATGCTATCTTCCTCATCCTCAATATCTAAGGGCTCATTAACACTAGCTCACGCAGCTGTTTACCAGTGAGGAACGGTGTCCATTCTGTAGAGCAGCAGATGACAGTGCCTTGTGTTTTTTTCCTTTTTTTTTTAACTTTATTGAAAATCCCCCAAAAATGTAAATAATTTTAAATTGAGCTGCGTTGCATAGAAAAGCACAAGCAGGGTAAGACTTAAGCCTAGTACACACAACCACTGTACTAACAATCTCATGTTAGTACAGCAATCTCCCTTGTTGTTCTATTGTGTTCTGACAAGAGGACCCCCCTCAGCCAGAACACTCCAGTCAGTGCTCTCAGCCATCGGTCGGCAGCTGGTTTTCCAGTATGCTCGTTTGAAAAACAGCTGGCTTCTGTCGGCCGGGCTGCCATACACACGGCCTGAATGTCAGACTATTTTTATTGAACCGGCCAATGTCACCTGACATTTGGGCAGTGTGTACTGAGCTTTAAGGAGAGCTCTATTGTGGTGAAGAAAAATGCAGACATGCTATGTTTTTCTGCACCTCTCCAATCTGCACCTCTTTGCTCCATTGTAGCATGAACAAAGGAGAAATGCTTATGCATGACCAAGATCATCATCCAGCAGCAATTCAACGATTGTGTAATCAAATAATTCCACTAAATCCCCATTGCCAGTTTGCAGAGTTATGGTGGGATTAGCAGAAGAGGAAGAAGGGGAAAAAGAGGGTGCATTAGCAGCAGTTGTAGACAACTGGTTGTTCTGTGCCTGGGAGGAGGAGGAAGAAGACACACATGTAGTGGCTATAAAGCATGACCTCTCTGAGATTGAAAAGGCAGATGTGCAGATGCCCTGCATCTAGACTCCTGCAGAACATGCGCATCCCTTACTACCTCTGCCTACATAATTGTAAGAGTCAGTTCACACTATGGCGACACGACTCTGCACTACTTCGGGAGGCGACTTGTCAGTCCCGTGCACCGCGACTTCGGCGCGACTTGCACGGACTTCATATAATGAATGTCTATGCAAGTCGCTCCGAGGATATGTTTCCTAAACATCCATGCTTATGCTCATAGCAGAAACCATGGATGGTGGCCTTACCTCAGAGAACAATAGCAGCTAGCTGTGAAAATCTGTCCAAGAAAATTCATCCTTCAAGATTGTATTTGCCACTGAGAGACCACAGAAGTTGCTCTCCAATCTGACTCTATTTGGGGTAATACTCATCTTAGGTCTATAGGCAAATTTAGATAACTCTATCTTTCACTGAGTAGTTGGACTTTTTTTCTCTTCACACAATGACCACTGAGTTGCTTACAGCCGAAATTATAATGCATGATCACTTAATTATGTGAACTTTCAGTAATGAGGAACAGATATCATGATTAACACAGCCAGTTATTTGATTTTGAAGCAGCTTAACAATAGCTCAGTTACATTGTATTATGTGACCACCTGTTATCAATATTGTTAGGCAGGAAAGTTAATTAGGAAGTCTTGCATTACTATCCCAGTTGGTTGAATGAGCTTAAAAAACCCCGCCAATGATTGTGCCAATTATGGGTAGTCATCAGCCACTAAGAGGCAGAAAAAATATAAAGGAAGATAACAGGGCCTTTTGGCTGATATTAAAAGCACTGACATTTTGTTCAATAATGTTTTTCTCTCCATGTCCTTTCTTTGCAGTTGCCTTTTCCTATGAACTCACTAATACTAACTCGTGTTTGGTTAAGCATTGTAAGTCACGCTGTATTGATACCTGCAATTATCATTTGTCATTGCACCAGTCATTACACTTGGTTTCCTTTGTTTGGGTGTAAGCACTGCAATAAAAGCAATACAAACACATTCAGTGGATAAATAGTATATTTATATACAGAGATCTACAAATCTGACCTAACATAAGGAGGGCATGAGTTGGGTCCAAAAGGGACTGCCCAAAACAGGGCCACATAGTGCTGTTTTCGATACATCTCATCCTAATCAGTTCTACTAACTCTAAGCGAGTGGACTTCTCCTTTAAGTCAAATTACCAAAGGCTCTGTTGCAATATCACATCATCATTGGAAAAGTCATGTATTACAATATGCAGGAATCTTTTCCCAAATGGGCAGTAAGTCCTTTGTGTAGGCCAGAGTTATGATTCATTTATAGCTGAGTGACAACATAATGCTTAGGTGTCACAATCTATTAATGCTGTTCAGTGTCTTCTATTTATTTTTAGAAAAGGCTGAAACTTAACTGATGGTGAAAAATATACAGCTACTGTGTTTACTTCACCTTTGCAAAGAATCTGCTATAGAACCAATTAATTTGTTATTCCTGTCACAACTGGTAGAGTATACTTCACAAATGCCATTGCTTTTTGTGTCTCTGCAGCTTGACAGCTATACTGTTCTTAAACCCATCATCACATCCTCTTCAAATAAGACTTTTCTTATGTTCGTATTAATTAATGGATTCGATTAAGAGGGAACAGAAATGTACATATCTGACACTTATCAATTTCCAGGTATTTTTCCTTTTTTATGAAATCAGTAATACTAATTATTTTGTGCACTTTCTAAATGGATATGAGTATAAATAATTTTAAATGTAATTGTAGGCCACATAAAGCAGACCTAAACCCTATTCTAAAAATAACCTTTTTATATCTCCCTGTTGTCCTTTCACCTAACTTGATGATATAATACCATTCTCTTTGCAGCCACAGACACCCAAACACATTCACAGTGTTGAGTCACAAGGTTATTGTCAAATAGCAGGATTTGTGGTCATAGACAATGATTGGCTGAATCTGCTAGGATGTAACCTGCTATAAGTTCAGGTATCCTACCATGGCTGCTGTGATCAGGTGCAAGCATTAAGTCACTGAAAGGTTTGTGTTACAAAGCTTTTTATTATCAGTTTAGGTGATAGTACAGCTGCATTTTTAGGATTATGTGTATTGTATAATTTATTTAGACCCGCTCTAAGTAGAACATGACAGCAAGCTAAGCAGAAGTCTGTTTTTACATTTTTCATATTTAAAAAAAAAAATTGAAGGGGAAAAAATGTATAACATACAACATTTGCTCAGTAAAAAGTTAGATTGTTTTATTTCTTTTTAAGATTTTTCAGCAATGGAATAAATAGTAGAGTATACATAGTTAGAGCTCAGGGAAGGACTTCCTCCTTTTGGACCTTGCAACTGGATGGTTTTTCATTAGGGTTGTGTCTCCAGGAGGGTTGGTTTCACCATGCTTATAGAGCCCACACTGCTCTTACAGGTTGCACTTTTTTCTATATTTGCCCTTCAACATGTTTAGCTTTGGTAGTATCCCAAGGACAAAGTTGTCAAGGTCTTGATGGAACATGCATGCCTCCTCACCATGAAAGAGTTGAAATCCAGGAAGACTGGCAACACTGCAAGGTTTCAATTCTTCCTTCTCAGCATGATAGAGCTCTTCAGGGCTGGAGCAAAATAAAAGGCAATTTTACGTTGCAGCTTACCAGTCCCTAGATGTGGTGGCTGCATTCATTTTCTTTTTTAGGCTTTCTTTCTAATGCTTCTGTTCAAAGGTGCCCCTGTGCTCTTTTATCCAGAGTGGAGGCCCTCTAATACAGGAAGTGTGTCACTGGCCAGATCACCAAGTGACAGCATGGAGGGGGGGGGGGAGCCAAACAAGTAAAAAAGTAATACAGCTAATACCTCTAATGATTGGTAAGCTGCAATATACTGCTTTAAGGGCCTTTAATTTTGATATTCTTTTCTACTTAAGCTACTTTGTAATTCAGCATGATTTTGTGCAGCAAGTTAAAGTCTATGGTTCATATGTTTGCTGTTGTTTAGAGCATTAGTATTTTACCTTTTATACATTTCGAAGTTTACTAGTTTAAAGAAAAACAGGAACATGCTCCATTTAATTCTCCACACTACATACATTTTAAAGCACTTGTAAAGGCTATTTTTCTTTTCTTACAATAAAAAATGAGTTATCTGTTCTGTGCAACAATATTGCACAGAGAATTCACTTACCTCCTCTTTGGCAGCCCCCCACTTGTGCTGTTCCCTCTTATTTCCTACAAGTGCCAACTCAGCAAGTCGGGTGCTAAGGGGGCACCTGTGTGCACACATTGCCAAGCTGGGCTGTGTGCATCTATAGAGATGCTCAGAGCCAGCAATCCCCTCCCGCACTCCCTCCATACAGAATGTGACTGACAGCAGCAGGACTCTATGGCTCCCACTACTCTTAGTGTCTCCTGAAAGACCAGGAAGCGATACTACCGCCAGGACAGTGCTAGATTAGTAAGAGGAGTCAGGGGAGTGTTTAGGGATGGGGGAAAGGCAGTTTGCTGTTGTTTTTGTTTTTACTTTAATGAAGAGAATACATTAAGGTAACAAAACGCTTTAGGTTTAGAATCACTTTAATTTCTTGGTACATATAAATTAATATGATTTTCCTGTAGTCAAACACTCATTCCTATTGCTAAAATGTTAACATGCTGTCAGCATTTCTTAGGCCACAGAAGCAACAGTAGTATAATGCAGTGTTTCTCAACCCTTATTCAGTCAGGGCACCCTTCAAAATTTTGCACAATCTTAAAGGCACAAAAATGTAAAAAACTAAAAGAATAATTTTACATAATGCAGCAACATCTGCACATATAGGACACCCAACGTTAGAGGTGATTTATTCTTCCAAAGCAAATACAGTTTTGCACAGTGGTACTGACTAGTATTCCATTGTTTCAATTCTCCCTTAATCCCCTAATGTGAGCCCAGTGCTGATGGGGAGGGGCAATGAAGGATGCTGTGCAGATGCCTGTTGTCCTCCTTATCAACCGATGATGTCATTGGGCAGGCTTCATCCCCCTGCTGGTTTGTGTACAAATTTTGGGCACTTTGTAGGCATTTTGCCAAAGCATCCCTGAAGAGACTAAAAGGCACCCCAGAGTGCCTGGTTGAAAAGGGCTGGTATAATGATAACACTAAACCTGATAAACTATTATTTTTTTCATATATTGTTAATAAAATTTAAATTTTCCATTGATATTTATTTAAGTGTAAAAATTAAAAGGACCTCAGCTATGAGCAAAAATGAGCTGAACTGGTTCACTATTGAAAGGAGGCAACTAAGGGGGACTGTAATCATGTTGTATATCTGCATACATGACATCAAAATATAAAAAATGCCATGGAACATTCAAGGTACACCACAAAATATTTAAGAGTTTCTGTCTACAGTAAGCCAGACCAATTGGGTTTAAGTACTGCTGCACTGTTACAAGGAAAGGAAATAATCATTATTTTAATACTGTTATTCCAGACCAGACCAGTTAGACCAGAGTTCTTTTTTAAAGCCCAGTTACATCAAAAACATTTTGACTATATAGAATTGGGGAAGGGTTAGACCTCATCAGGGTTTTTATTGCTGCTGGTCCAAGATCCTACTAAAACATTTCCACTCTTTTACCAGGGCAGAAAATCTCCCAAAAAGAGACATTAAACATAATTAAAAATACAAATATCTTGCTTTGTTAAACCAGAATTCTTTTTTAAAGCCCAGTTCCCAGTTGCCAAAACATTTTGATTTGGATATAACTAGGAAAGAGTTAGGCCTGTTCAGGTTTTCTTTTATTACTGTTGGTCTGTGTTCCTATTACAAACATTTTTTTTATTTTTTAATGTTCTCTATTACCAGGGCAGGGAATTGGAGAAACCTCCAAAAAAAGGGACATGGAAAGCAATTAAAAAAATAGTAGTGGTGAAGAGAGGCAAGAATCTCTGTCAGGTCATAATTGTTAAATGGAGAAAATGGCAAAAAAAAAAAAAAGTGCCATGTTTAATATTAGTGAAAACAGTAAAACAAAATTAAGGTTTGAAGCAAAATACATTACAGTATTACTGATATACAGTATGCATTTCATTTTTTAGTTTACAGTGGTCTAAACCTTTTTCATATATATCACACATGTGCCATTATTTCTTTCCTAAAGTCACAGGCCCCATTAAAAACCAAATTTTGGAACAAGTAATACAATTAGAACGTTTAGGTAGTCCAAGCCTAAAGTTGGTCATAGACACGTAGAGGGGAATTAATTGAGACTGGAGAAGGAAGAATTTGGTGCATTAGTGCATGACAACCAATCAGCTTTTAGTTTTCATTTTCAAAGCATTATTGTACAAGTAGAAATGAGAAGCTGATTAGTTACTTTTCACTTTTGATACAGATTTTGTCTGCTCCAGTTTTGGTAAATTCTCTAAAAAAAAATTAAAACTCTATACACTGCGACTAATCTATTGCAGGCTCTGTTTGACCGACAATTTTCACCTGGCTGCTATGAATGAAAAATGTCATGTCAGTGGGGTGATGCTGAAAGGTCAACCAGATGAAATTCATGCCTTATATGGGCAGAATTAGGTTCAAATAAGGGCTTAGCAGGAATGATAACAGAGTTGTTTTCTCTAAGTTGATAAAAACTAAGAACAAAGCCGCACTTCCATAAAGTCTCACCATGCAGTTTAATCAAAGCAGTAGGCTTCCAACATAGTCTTTGCCCTAAGCCACATTTCTCACAGATGATACTGATGGACCACCATTGATCCAAAAAACATTTGTAGAAATGAGATGGCCCACAAAATTTTTACAAATAACGAAAGTAGAGCTATAGGTATCAATCAAAGATGTAATAGTTCCTGTCTTTCAATGTCCCATCCAGCCCTAAGTGCACACAGAGATGCATTAATTAAGTCTCCAGTAGTTGTTGGACTCAGTATGAGAATTTACTTATTCCAGTTTGTTTTCAAATGAAAGTCCATATAATACATACCTGTTTCTTTAATTAAACAATAATTAAGTTGGTTCAATAAACTGTAATAACCAGAATAGTATCCATCACTGCCATCATCACTGGGTGTCATTAAGTTAGATTGGTAAGAAAAATTAAAGCAGATCTACATCCTAATTGAAGAACCTTAAGTTCACTAAAGCAACATGTATCATTAACAGTTGCCATTTATTTATTTATTTATTTATTTTAAATAATACTTGTTTTTAAGTTTTCAGTTTTGTATCTTTTTTTTTTTTTTGCATCTGTGATCATCTGCTGCTGATCTCGTTCTGCCTCTTTTAGACACTATTGGGTTGCCTTACCAAAGGTGGAGCATTCAAAATCTGGTACCGCTCTGCATATAAACCATTCAGCTTTCAGGTTTTATTGTCAAAGCTTATCTGAACAAGCTGAAGTTAGAAGCTGATTGGCTACCATGCAGAGCTGCACCAGATTCTGAGCACAGCGGTTCTAATAAATCTCCGCCTATCAGTCTACATACAAACAATTCAGCTTTTGGTCTACATCACTGCTCTGGACGAACGTTTTGATGATTTGACAACGGCTCCGTGCTACACTGTTTCAACACAATTGTATTCTCCTAAAGAGGTTCATTTGACAAGGTGACAACATAGAAGCAGAACTTGGATATAACTGTCATCTGATAACAGAAGGTGCCTGAACAAAGACCATGGTAGATCAGTAGGCATTCTGTTACTGAAAGCTGTTGCTTTCAAAAGATTGAAACATCTTTTAAAATTACAATTAGCATGTTAAAATGTTCATAAGTTTACATCTACTTTAATTTTAATTGGTTGCTACACTTTTCCATATTGGTCAGGCATGTTTGTAGCTTTGAGAACCACATGATGTTTCCCAAGAAGAAATAAGATATCTACGGTTGGTCAGGCCTCCATATTTGCCGTCTATCATTTTATTTAGCCCTTCCAAAATAAGCCTGAGTGCACATCTACAACTGTGTGGCACTATATGCTCTTAGATTTGCTTTCTCAACCAATGTGCTATTTTGCCTCCATTTGTCATTGTTATTTTAATAGACAGCCTTACAATGAAACGCAACACAATTTCAAAACAACTATCAGCAGCCATCTTACACAGCACATAGCCAAGATATGTTTTCTCCTCTTTTGCTGTGTAAACTTCAGTACTTTTAATCCTTTGTAGCTTTAGGAAAACCCTGAAAGAATTACGCTTAAGCACTAACCAGGCTTGTGCAGAATGCGATATAAAAAGCTCACAAACAAGCTACAAGGATTTTTGTGCGTGCAGTTATGGTCTATCATTATTAAACGTCTCTGGCTGGACGGAAGAGGTGCTTTATCACAAACAGCCATTCATCAGCGCTTGCCAAGCCAGCTCACATCTGACCTCTGCAGCAATAATGCTGCATCAAGTAGGCCAACTACCCAGTTTAGCTGCAGAGCAGGGAGCATAAGATGGCTTGAAGATTAAGTGCGCTGCTTCATGTTTTCATTCCCAAGAGCCTTGCGGGCTGATGTTGTATTGATTGGTAAAGTTTACCAGTAAGTATCACAAACAACAATAGCCAGGTCAACGATCGGTGATGCCTGAATGTGAATTCCCCTGTGGAGCTCAGGAATGCTGGACTAAGGCAATGCTATCATGATGTCTGAGTGCAGGTTGAATAAGGTTTCGTCGGAAATCGAGAGACTGAAAACCCGCTGGCTGAAATGACATTTAAACAAGCTGCTTGTGGGAGCATGGCAAGCAGTAATAGAACAATTACATACAGCCGAACAGTGAATCCCCAGGAAAACAAGACCTGCTTGTTAAATAAATTGCCAGTTTAAAGATGATTAATTAATATATAATGACTAATTAATATCGCAGCCTCTACACTGCACATAAAAGGAGAATATAATTGTAGTTAACTAAGTGCATTAAATTGAACCATTAATGTGTTCTATCACAAGATATTTGTGTCTGTTTTCTTTTGTGCTTTTGTGTGAGATGGTTGTACACAGCCCAACCTTTTCAAATGATGCCACTGATAGCAGCATTAGATGTGAAGAAGTTAAACTATAAGTAAACCTAATTACTAAAATCTTACATAGGCTTTAACATCGTGATATAATTTCAAAGTTATTTTCAGTATTTTTTTATATTTTTTAAAAATAATACCCAATGATCACGCCATAAAGGTCTTTGTTGAGGCACTTCCTGTAAAACATGCATTAAAAGTAGGTGGATTCAGCATCGGTTCCCCTGCCGGATCTGCACTGAGAATGGCTAGTTCTCTTCACCGCTCTGAGCAGAGAGCTGGTGACTGTCAGTTAGCGGCTCTCTGCCTTCACTGGAGCGCTGGGATGTGGAAGGGGTGGAAATGGCTGGCCCAGTCTCCCCGTGGCTTGCTGAGAGGCCGAGACAGCTGCCGGTCAAGGCATCTGGGTGGATCCCATCTGAAAAGTCAGGATCAATTCAGAGCATGGACCAGGAGCCTTAGCCTGCTGTTGGCTGAAAACAGGTCATAGTAGTACAAAACTAACTGCATTACTTTGATTACTTCTCCTTAAACTAATAGACACACAAAGAAATTCACTTGCGGCCTTACTGGTGTTCTAACAACAGACACTGGGTAGGATTTACTAAAACTAGAAAGTGCAAAATCTGGTGCAGCTCTGCATAGAAACCAATCAGCTTCAAGTTATGTTTGTCAAAGTTTTTTTGAACAAGCTGATGTTAAAAGCCAATTGGCTACCATGGAAAGCTGCACCAGATTTGCACTCTCCAGTTTTAGTAAATCAATCCCATTATATACAGTTTAGTATATATGTATATATATATATATATATATATATATATATATATATATATATATATATATATATATATATAATTATACATATACTGTGTACAATATATATAAATTGTTATTACAAGATCACCGTATCACCGTATTAAAGAGGTAGGATGAATCAAAATCACATCTATAATTTCATACTAGAAGTACAGTAGAAATTGGTCCCATTTCTCAAACACTTTTCTTACACATCAGTGGAACCGTAGCACTCTCAGAGCGTTAAATGCTAGGTAAATTTAGTGTCTGACTCCTTCTGTATTTAAGGAAGCAGTGATCATTTGTCCTGGTTTGCTCTGGGTTTCACAGGTTTGGAGTCTGATTGTTCCCCCCTGGGTGGGATATTTAAATAACCAGGCCGATTATTTATAATGCTTCAGCCAATTCCTGGAGAGTGTGCAGAAGGCGGCTGTTAGGGTGAAAATTAGTCTGAAGCTCTATTTATCTGAATCCTACTCATCTTGGAGTATCCCATGTCATAATCCTCTTCTGTTAAAGCAATACATTAAAAAAAAAAAAAAAAAATAGACTGTTTATTGGAGCCAGAACTAGTGAATAGGCAACCTCTACACTTTTGGGGAAGAACCAGCTAGTACCAGCGGGCCCTTCAGGGGTAGCGCTACACCTCTTTCTGTAAAATGTATCTCAGTTCTGTTAATACATGTGGATAGGCATTTCTATTTTGGATCACCTTTTTATTAGTTGAACTGGATGGAATTTTTTTCAACCTGACTAACTATGTAACAATGTCCTAGTGAGTGGATGAGTGTCTCCTCTTCCTCTTGGTTCCTGTATTGTGTCCCTCAACATCTTCCTTTAATTTATTTATTTGTTGTTTATGACTAACCATTTAACTTCACCTGACTTAAAAAAATAAATATACTTTTTAGTCTTACCCTGATCCTAATAAATTAAAGAAATATATCAAAACCCAGTAGCTGCCATGTAATTGAATGGCCAGATTTCTGTTTTTTTTTTCCAGTAAGTAGGGGTACCGAATAAGGATGTCCCACATCTTGTGGCCTATTTGCATTACTGATAGAACCCTTGACTGCAGCCCTAGAAGCTTCTTTAGAGGTGAGGGCATTCAGGTGGGCAGCCTGGTTAAAAAACAGCATTATATGAGGATGATTTGGCCCTTTTATCTGTGGGATTCTGACTCGTCTCTATCGGCAGCTCCGTCCATCTTAAATACTTTCACCATATATTCTGTATTGAATGGTAACTGGGGCAAATCACAAGTCCTGACACTTTAAACACCCTCTCCCACTCTACGAGTCCTCAAAAATTGCCCATTACAGTGGGTGGACAAATACCTGGGTATTCATACTTCAAGTTAAACTTCTGACATTATTCCATTGAACATACAGTAACACCATTGCTGCAGATGCTTAAAAATAGATTACAGGCCCAGTAGAATCTTCCCCTGTCTCTGATATGGAAAGTTAATTTATTAAAACTGAATTTTCTTACTTATCCTGTATATATTCAGGAACTCAAAAATACCCAAAAATATCTGAAGCGTTTAGTCTCAGCCTTTTTAGGGAGGGGGCAGAATCCTAGGATCAAACTCCAGGTGCTTTAGCAACTGTGGCAACATGAAGGGGCTGGCAGTCCCTAATTGTTATCGGTATTTCCTGGCAGGCCAATTAGTCTTTGCCCACCGCTGGTTGACCATGCTGGGGGATGATGTGGCTATATCATTGGCGACCTTCATAGTTGGTTCCTCCAAGGCATTAACACATTAGTTGTTTTGGGGAGGTAGGACCCCATACCCTCTCACAGCATCAATGCGTGCTACTGTCAGAGCGTGCAGAGTGGCTAGTAAGGCTGAAATTGGAGACGTCAATGAAATGTCGCCTTACACACCATTGTGGAGGAATCCACAACTATCTCATTTTTATAGTTACCTGAATACTGTTACGTGAACCAAGTTTGGTGTTAAAAAGGTTGGTGATAGAGTGAGCGATGGAGTGCTCCTTCAATTTGATGTCATGAAATCTATATACAGTATCTCACAAAAGTGAGTACACCCCTCAAATTTACACTGTTATACAAGCTGTACACTCATTACTTTACATTGTAGCAAAGTGTCATTTCTTCAGTGTTGTCACATGAAAAGATATAATAAAATATTTACAAAAATGTGAGGGGTGTATATACTTTTGTGAGATACTGTATCACTTACCTAACTCACATTTTTTTTTGTTACTTGCAATTTTGCAAATGTCTACAATGCCCAAGTTGGATCCGCTGTAATCAATATTCGAATGGGGGATTTGGAGACCCTGCTCTGTGATGAGATCTTAGCTAAGGCTGCGTCTACTATATATAAACAATTGTGTATAGATACCAGCAAGGTCCTTTTGCCTTGTAGAAATTCCTGGGTGACAAACTTTCCTCAGCTGAATGGGGATGATTGGGATGAAATCTGTAAGATTACCTTTTCCAGATTGGTGTCCAATAGAGATCATCTCATTCAGTACAAATTTTTACATAGAATATATCTCACTCCAGCCAGATTGGCTAGCACCTTTCCCAATCAATCATCCAGTTGCTGGTGGTGCACTTCATCCAGGGCAAATTGTATTCACATATTTTGGGAATGCACAGCTATGCAACAGTTTTGGTCAGAAGTTAAACAATGTATTCAAGAGGTTACGAAACTTTTGTCAGGCCATCTTTTGAAATATGTATTTTAGGATTGGTAGGCTCCGTGGCCCCCAAAAAAGAAAGTGATCCATACTCTGCTAATATTACTGCTGTAAATTGACAGGAAGATTATTATTATCTCCTAGAAAAAACCCACAGCCCCTGCTGTTCCAACCTGGAAAGCGCTCATTTACCAAGCTCTACCGTTTTACAAAGCAAAATATACTAGCAGAGTAGTGCCTAATGAGTTCAATAAGGTATTGGGTGGTTTGGTTAACAATATGTCTAAAGTAGCAATAAAAAGAAAAGAGAAGGCGCCTGGCCCTTTAAATAAAAGATTGTTGAACCTGCTGCCCTTTTAATTGTAATAAAACAATAAATAGGTATATATCATAGGTAAAAAGGCGCTGGTAATCTTAATATATCACGTGTTATAAAAATTAATAGGTGATTTAAAGTGTAATATATGTGATTAAAAATTGCTACAAATATATATATGATCTACTATTGGTGCAATTAGCAAAGAAAAGTGCATACCAGTGCAATTTCAATTCAGAAGTGTTTGTGCTTCTCAAAGTAAATTAATCCACAAAGGTGTGGATCAGTGAACCAATAAATAGATATATAAAGAATTCCATACAAAAATCACATAAGAATATATAAAAATATAAATATATAAATGTGCTCCAAGTAGTGTTTAAAAGTCCAGGCAATAGCATGCAATCAAAATTGTGCTTGGTGGATTCTTATTAATCCCTTCACAGTGCTCCAGGTGCTGGGATGTGACAACCGTCAATTAAGAAGTGCTTGTGCTTCTCAAAGTAAATTAATCCACAAAGGTGTGGATCAGTGAACCAATAAATAAATATATAAAGAATTCCATACAAAAATCACATAAGGATATATAAAAAAATCACATAAGAATATATAAAAAAATATAAATATATAAATGTGCTCCAAGTAGTGTTTAAAAGTCCAAGCAATAGCATGCAATCAAAATCCGCTGTAATCAATATTCGAATGGGGGATTTGGAGACCCTGCTCTGTGATGAGATCTTAGCTAAGGCTGCGTCTACTATATATAAACAATTGTGTATAGATACCAGCAAGGTCCTTTTGCCTTGTAGAAATTCCTGGGTGACAAACTTTCCTCAGCTGAATGGGGATGATTGGGATGAAATCTGTAAGATTACCTTTTCCAGATTGGTGTCCAATAGAGATCATCTCATTCAGTACAAATTTTTACATAGAATATATCTCACTCCAGCCAGATTGGCTAGCACCTTTCCCAATCAATCATCCAGTTGCTGGTGGTGCACTTCATCCAGGGCAAATTGTATTCACATATTTTGGGAATGCACAGCTATGCAACAGTTTTGGTCAGAAGTTAAACAATGTATTCAAGAGGTTACGAAACTTTTGTCAGGCCATCTTTTGAAATATGTATTTTAGGATTGGTAGGCTCCTTGGCCCCCAAAAAAGAAAGTGATCCATACTCTGCTAATATTACTGCTGTAATTTGACAGGAAGATTATTATTATCTCCTAGAAAAAACCCACAGCCCCTGCTGTTCCAACCTGGAAAGCGCTCATTTACCAAGCTCTACCGTTTTACAAAGCAAAATATACTAGCAGAGTAGTGCCTAATGAGTTCAATAAGGTATTGGGTGGTTTGGTTAACAATATGTCTAAAGTGTCAGAGAAGATGATATTGTTTTCATGCTACTGATATTTTCGTTATATTCAGTGTACAGTGCTTTGGACTGGTGATCTGGGACTGTCTACTAGGATACTATGCATGGGGGCTATCTATAAATTACTCAAGTGGCGTGTGGATATTCTTTCTCTCATGTATGTACTGTAACTCATGAGGTATGGGAGCTGTCAAACTGTTATACTGATATGACTTTTTTTTATTTTTTTTTATTCACATATATTGAAAGATAGATCTATGTTAGACGGGATCTGCATTAGCCTTGGAGTTATACTGATGGCCTAGTGCTGCTGTCTTGTGTTGTTTGTTTTGTATGCCTGGTTTTCAGGCTGTTGATGTCTACTTATCCACTGTTAAAAAGAATAAAAATAAATTTACAAAAAAAAAAAAAAACTATTTCCAATAAAGCAAAATACATTCCTTTTAATACATTGATCAACAGTACCATGAGAGTGCTCTAAGGCAAAAACACATTTTCATCTTTATTTTCTGTGTCAATCTGGGAAACCTCTTTTTTATTGTTGTGTTGTTTTGCCTCTCTTCCTGGCCTCCACTGTTACTGGAAAAAAAAAAAACAGTAGAAGCATCAGAAACTATGTGGCTTCCCCCCTCCCCCACTTGTCTGGAACTACACTTTCAAGGATAAGTGCACATTCAAAGTGTACAAATCCTTTAGGTCTATCTTTCAACCCTGCCCAGCTCCAGATGCATACCTATCTTCATCTCATGGCCTAACCTGATGTAAAGTTGACAGCCTTTGGTAAAATGGTAAAATCTTTTTTGTGCCTACTAGGTGGATACCAATAGACTTCTATGGGCCATGTGCAAAGGAAGAAAAAAGGTTGGGAGATGGTCCCATAGAAGTCCATTGGATCATATGTGCAGGAACATGCAGCAAAAAGATTACATGGCAAACTATAAACATTCCCTTAAAATATAAGTACAGTAACTATGAATCCTGTGTAGTGATGTGATAATTTTGTTGCCCATCTTTCAAGAGTGTATTCCTGTTATGCATTGTTTGTTTTGCCCTTTGTCAAAATGGTTGCTGTGCTTTCTTTGTCTCTCTGCAAGAAGGATGAGGTCATCAAAAAGGGCAGAGCAAGGATTGCTGGGTAAGACAGGAGAAAAGAGAGACATGAGGACACACAGGAATTTCATGCTTAGAGAACAGAGACTGTAAGTGCTGCAACATCCCCTCACTGAGACACACAGAGACACTGCTGATGATTTCATGTTCCTGAGGAGAATATCTTATGTTGTATGGTTCACTGAATGTTATTTCTTCAATACATGGACATTTAAACACTCTGCTGTGTGGATTACTGTCTATATGGATATGTTTTCTCAATTGGGATTTCACTTGCTAATCACAAGCCCTGATTGAGTGGAGGCACTGGCGCTTACTATAAATCCTGTCCTGATCACACAGATTATATACTCTGCTCCTAAATACTACACAGGTGGCGTCATCATACCCCAGTAGCCGCCAAGCGTGATCAAAATAGCGCTACACCTGTACATGTCCAAAGTCTAGTGGACTACTAATGTTTATGTAGCACTACCCCTGCAGGAACCACTTAGTAGATTGTGTTTTTTCGCCTCGATTTTGTGAACAACTTCAGCCAATCTGACACATCTGGCTGAACGAAAGTTGCTGCAAACCTTTATAAGAACACCAGCATGTATACAATGCTGTCAGCTACTATTCTCTACCAGAGAATAAATATCAGACTGGTTAATGGTAAATTAACTCAGTGTATTGTGACAGATTGAGATAAATGGCAGCATGTACATAAATTAACAAATAGAAAAATAGCTAAACTACAGTTTACTAAACAATATGATCACTAGGTTATAGCAGTTTAGAATGGAGTTCTAGGGGCGTGTCCTGGCCACTGAGCAGTATGACCGTGTGATCCACTGCTGCTCTGCTTCGTGGGGTGAAATGCTCTCCTCGTCACAGCCCACCGATTCTACCTCTCCCAGGCAGGAGAAGATACCTGGACACTAGCGGAGCATGACCCGGTGGTGTTTGCAGACATCGGGTCCCCGCAGCCTCAAATTACTTCTGAAGCTGCTGCCTAACACAAGGCAAGATGGCGCTGTGGAGAGCAGCAGCCTCACCACCGCCACAGCCCAGAGATCCTTTCACAGATTTAGACACAGACATGGAGGAAACCACAGCTGAAGCCTCCCTCTCATCCTCTGCTGACCAAGGTAAGAGAGCTGCAGTCTCCCCAGCTTCATCACCCACTAAGTCACCCTTGGCTAAAAAGCAACATGGGGCTTCTCTCTCAGCACAAGCCTCCGATCACGAAGTGTGCAGTAACATGTCCCAGCTACGGAGGCAACTTTAAAAGCAATGCTCCTCTCCCTTCAGTCTTGGCTCCATAAAGAACTCAGAACATCAATTACCCACTTATCCACTAGACTGGATGGCCTGGAGGAAAGATCACATCATATGGAATTTCAACTATCTGACATGGTGGCTGCACACAATGAGGTAGTGGACATACATACATCCAGAAGCTTCAGTTAAAGGTGGCGGGCCTAGAAGTTAGGTCACGCCGCAATAACATCAAATTCAGGGGCATTCTGTAAATCATCCTATTTCTGAAACAGCTTTTCCTGAAATAAGTGCCAGACATACCGCCCAGGGATCTCCTCCTTGACCATGCTCACAGAATACCAAAACCAGCACACCTTCCAGAAATAGCCCCTAGGGATATTCTGGCCCGGGTACACTATTACCACATCAAGGATCAGCTCTTTAGAGCTACGAGAAATGCTCACACACTTCCTCCCCCCATAAGCAGGGGTCACCCTTCATCAAGATATATCAGCAGCTACTGTAAAAAGAAGGAAGTAATTTGCTTCGGTCACTAAGGTTCTGCAAGATAATAAGCTAAACTATGGATGGGGCTTCCCAACCAAGTTACTCGTCATGCATCAGGGACAGCAGGTCGCTTTTACTTCCCTGAAAGAGGGGTAAAGGTAACTCCACAACTGGGGGGCCCTCATCACATGCCGTCCGACATAATGCACCACAAAACCCGCAGCGAGCCCGAGAGCTGTCTGAGCAAGGAAAACAAAGGTATTCTCCCCCTTAACTGTCAGCGACAGCTATACCCGGTGGGCTTACCACAATCGGAGAATCACCTTTATCTCTTCACCCTAGAAGCTTGGCCATTCCTTACAGTTTTTTCACACCCTGTTTACAAAGTGTGCTAAGCACGCGTTTCATTGCTTGTTATTGTTTTATTTATTGTTGTACTGAATATCCAAAGTATAGTTCTTACTGTATTCTTCTACCACAGAATTGTTTAGATATTATTACACTTGGTTGGTATACGTTAGTCTGTACGGTTATTAAAACTACGGTATCCTTAGAGCTCCTACCCTGAGCCTAGTAAGCAACACCAGTTCCTACCCATAATGCCACTTAACATCACCACTATCAATGCGAGCGGCTGAGCAGTCCCTTCAAATGATCAAGACTTTGGAGGGAAGCATTATCCCTAAAATCAGATGTATTGTGTGTTCAAGAAACACATTTCGCACAGGACCGAGCTTCCCCATGCCACCACAGGCTCTTCCCCCATTAATTCTTTGCTAACACACCTAAAATAACCAAAGGTGTTATGATTGCTGTACATAACTCAATAGCATTCCAGCTCCATCACATAGAAATTGACCCCATGAGCAGATACCTCATTCTCTCTGCCTCTTTCAATACCTCCCCGTTAATCATAGCTAACATATATGCTCCCAACACAAAACATAAGACCTTCTTCAAATCCGTAATGGACAAATTGCAGTCATTTCCTAAAGAGCAAATAATCCTTTGTGGGTAGTTTAATGATATAGCTGACAGGTCCCTGGATACCTCCAGCCCCACTAGGCAACAGTCTACTGCTCTGTCTTCCCTGATTCTATCTGAAGACCTGATGATCCCTGGAGCTGCCTATACGGCACAGAGAGGGATTATACATTCTTCTCGGCAGCTCAAAAGTCCTATTCCAGGATTGACCTCTTCCTGGTACACAAATCTATTTTACAATCTGTAACACAAGTAACCATAAGACTTATTACATGGTCAGACCCTGCTCCGGTTACCATGAAGCTTGACCATGGACCTAGGGTCAATTGAAATTCTTTATGGCGCATTAATACAGCCATTCTCTCAAACCTAGAGTACCAGGAACAGGTTAAGAGGAAAATAGGGACATATTTTGACATGAACGCAGGGTCTGTTGCCAATGAATCTATTTTATGGTAGCTTATGTTAGAGGCCACTTCCTGAAGTGCCCAGGAGAAGCGTTAACGGTCGGAACATATTAATGCTTTCTTAGAGCAAATCAGACAATTAGAACAGACTAACAAACTAAGTCCCAATGACACCCTAATAGCTTTGTTGCAGAAAACTAGGGAGTAACTCAGTACTTACCTACACTCAACGTATGACCATCATATTAAACAACTTCGCCTCACCTGGTATTTGCACATTCGTAACAACAAACTTGGTGCTCTACTAGCACAACAAGTTAAAAGAAAAGAAGGGATACCCAGGATCTCCTATATGCTCACCGCTCAGGGACGCAGAGTATATAACCCCAAAGATATAGCTGACTGCTTCAGGGAATTTTACTCCAAACTATATAACCTCAGTGCCTCCACTACTGAACCCTCACCTGACTTGACTCAGATCAACAATTTTTTAGACTTCATACGTTTACCTACTCTCACAACCGACCATATATCAGAACTTAGCCAACCATTCATAGAAAAAGAGATCAAGGACATGATCCATTACCTCCCTACACACAAAGCCCCCAGACCAGATGGCTTTTGTAATGAATATTACAAAACCTTCCCTAACCTTCTTAGCCACCAACTTTGTAAGACATTCTCTCACTTTGCAGAATCAGGGCATATCCCTAAGGAATCCCTAGAGGCAGTGATTGTCACCATCCCCAAACCAGATAAATCACACGCAGATCCAGCAAACTATAGACCTATCTCATTGCGCAATGCTCATACCAAAATCTT
This sequence comes from Pelophylax lessonae, assembly GCF_965119305.1. NCBI lineage: Eukaryota > Metazoa > Chordata > Amphibia > Anura > Ranidae > Pelophylax > Pelophylax lessonae. The sequence continues at coordinate 245,847,000 of NC_138773.1, read as the reverse complement.
TGCAAAAATGTTGGCCACCCGTCTCCCCCAATTTATCAGGCATTTGGTACACCCCAATCAGGTGGACATTGTCCCATACAGGAAAGCTCCAGATGGCACTAGGAGATTGATTAATCTCATTCAGTGGGCTGAACATCAATGAATGCCTTCCCTGCTTCTATCTTTAGATGCAGAGAAGACATTTGATAGAGTGCATTGGGGGTATCTTTCAGCGGTCCTACAGAAATTCACCAAACAGGGCTTCTTTGCTACTGCAATCCTGAATTTACATTCCTCCCCTTCCACCAGGGTTCAAAGTCTGGGGTTACCTCTGCTCCCTTTAATACAACCAATGGCACCAGGCAGGGATGTCCCCTGTCACCATTGATATTCGTGCTAGTAATGGAACCACTGACAGAGGCATCAGGTCACATCCCCTCATTGATGGCTTTTAAATAGGTGACACTACTCATAAGATAGGACTTAATGCTGACGACATCATAGTTGCACTTACCAACCCGACTCTCACCGATTTTCTTAACCAATTTAGTAAAGTCTCCCTCTATAAAGTCAATTGCTCCAAATCCAGCATGATGGAAATATGCTTGGACCCACAACTAAAACAAAGAATCTCTGACTTATCCCTTTTCCCCTGGGCCGCAGCTTCATAACTAACATATCTAGGCATCCAATTGACAGTAGAGTGTGGAACTCCATTCTTCAAGCAACCCATGGTGTACCAAAAGCCCCCCTTGACTGCAATTAATCTACTGTGACAGGATCTGGGGATTGACTCTTGGGTGGAAGCTGGGATCCAAATAAATGGGGACCTATATGAAAACAGTCGGAAATCAGTCACAAAGACTTATATAAATATTTACGCATCAGACATGCATTGCTGGACACTCTTTGGTCCACCTCCACCCTGCCTCAGCAGCTCATTCAATCTTACGAGCATCCCCCCACTCTTGCAAGGGGTTCTCCTCTATCTACAAATTATTAACATCCAACAAAGACCATAAAAAGCTCCCTATGTTCCCATTTCTATGGAGAAATGGGAACATTACCTCCGAATCAAAGAAGAACCTAAGAGCTGGCATCGAGCAGCAACATACCCCCTAAAATTCCCCAAAATGTCTAACACATTGGGAGTCAGCCCTAAAAATTCTTCACTTTTGGTACTACACACCCGATAAATGGTCTCATTTGTACCCAGCGCAATCAAACCAATGTTGGAGAAATTGTGGCCGTCCTGGCACAGCACCGCACATATGGTGGCAATGCCCGGAAATCACATCATTTTGGAAAGACGTGAATACCATATTATCTCAACTCCAGACTCACATATCTCATTAACCCCTCAAACCGCTTTGCTGGAATTAGGGTTACAAGCATGGCATGTACAATTCCATCCTATAATTACACACGTTACACGTACGCACTATAGCTGCACGGCTAACTATTGCCCGTAACTGGAAATCCATTCACACACCCCCCCCCCTCCCCCCACCTCTCAGCTCTGCATCTTTAGTCTAAATCAAACTCTGCATATGGAATATATGTATGCTAAAGCACACTATACCTTACAAAAGTTCTTTACTCACTGGGCCCCTTGGCTACAAGACCCCAGATCTAAGTTGGATCCCACATAAAAACATTGCAAGTTTTTTTTTAATCAAACAAGTCCTTTATTGATAAAAAAAAAACACAATTACAAAGATGCAAACAGAGGAACTGTCATGGGAATGCAGCAAACTAGATAATGTCAAGGAAGGTTTACTTTGGTACATCCAGCACATGTAGTGAGTGTAAGAATTGCCAATCCTATAACAGTATTAGCTCTATGTTACTGACAGTGAACAAACACGGGAGATGTGGTGAATAGAAAACCAGTACAAACAGCATTACAAAATCAAATACATGTCTCTGAAGCCTGTACCCATCTGTCCCATATTTTGTTGAACTTGGAAGAACATCTGCGATGGGCATATATTAACTTTTTGTAGGGTAGCGTGTTGTTAACCTCTCGGAGCCAGTCATGAAGGGCGGAGGGTTTGTCGCGCATCCATTGTCGTGCGATCACTTTCCTAGCCAGAAATAATGTCTCATGCAAGAAGAGGGTAGTGAATTTGTCTACACTCTACTATATACTGTCTAGGTGGAACGCACGCCGTGTACGTCACAGAAGCCGGGTGGAACGCAGTACAGTAATCACCGCTCTCCACCCTCGGGCTCCACTTTGCTGGCGTTTACTGTGTTTTTCTTTGCTTTTATTATTGTGGAAAACAATAAAATCCTTTTAAACGATAACACACCATCTGGAGCCCCCTTTTTCCATTCCATAAACCACCCGGACACATTGATGGAGGGGATTAGGAGCTGCCAACACTGAGGATCGAGGCACAACACCCCTTGGTGAGATCCCCCCTGGCCCAGGTGGTCAACAAGCCTTGCTGGTCTTAGCACTATATGGTATTTAAGACCCATTCTGTCTGGTGAGTGTGTTTTCTCATTATTACCCACGGTGGAAAGAGTACCATCACGAGACTGTTTGGAAATTGAGCACAGAGCACCTGCACCTTATTGCACTCAGGAATTACCTAAAAGATTCACACTACAAGTCACCTATGAACTTTGTTTTTGGTCTTTTTTGATTTTTTTTATGAGGAGCTTTATGAACTATTATTTTTTGAGCACATATGGAACACAATTAATCACTTACAGTAGTGCACTAAAATTTGTATCACTATTATTGTATTTATTTGCTGTTATATTTTTTTTATTATTACCTTGATTTACCTAGCATTTCATTTTTAAATATCCTTATTAAGCACTTTAGGTGTGTCCATCAAATTTGCATATATCTATTGTCTTGTTGCACTGTAAGCACCTTAAAACCATTTAGCACTACAGGTGTACCTATCTCACCTTTACCATTTTCTTTGCAATACTATATATAATTTGATGCACTAACAGCACTTTAACCGACACATTTATATTGCACATCCCCAGCAAGCGCTATAGGCAGCCCCTTCCCCTTGTGGCTATTTAAATTAGAGCACACTATACCTTACAAAAGTTCTTTACTCACTGAGCCACTTGGCTACAAGACACAAGATCACAGACGTCTGTGATAATGCCCAGTAGGCAGGCGAAACGCGTCAACGCAATTTCTGGCTGACGGCTTTACCATTACATCACTTTCGGTCACGGTGGAATGCAAACAGGGACCAGTGCATTTTTGCACTTTGCCATTTGCACTTTCCCAAGCACACCTATTCTTGTGCTGTGTGTAATCTCTTAATAGTTTAAAATCGCAAGATTTTTGAACAGCGGCACTTATAGGTTTGGTTATAACCCATAGCGCAGGATACATACCCCCTTTTCTCAGACCATTAAAAGAGCCTTTTTTTTCTCACTTGTAAGAAAAAAAAGGAGTGTGCACTTTAAGCTCACATTTGCTGCACCCATTCATCCCCATGGATTAAAAAAATGTAGGCATACATCAGTTAGGCCTGTTATCCCTGATTAAAACTGCCTAATGGTTAATGTTACACTGGTGTATTTTCTGTGGTATCCTAATTTTTAAAGTAGAATAGGTAATACCAATAGGCAAATGAAAATAGTCAGTATGACTTAAGAGAGTGGTGCTCAACCTTTTGAAGAGTGAAGCCCACTTAAATGATTTGGTAACCAGTCGCGGGCCACAATGAAATGGTTCTGAATTTTGATTTATTTATTTTGAATAGCATAATGAACATTTTTTTTCCTGCAGCCACTGAAGGCCAGCAGGAGGAAGAGAAGGAGAAGCTGGCTTTTAGCAGGAGGAAAATGGAGAGGATCCATTCCTGTACATGGCGCCCCTGCCGCAACTCCTGTCCAAGTGTACAACAGAATGTGACAGGGAGGTTGCATGGTGCCTCTGGAGCATGAAGTAGCGCTGCCATTGTGACCACTGACGATACACTAGTGGTTGGGGGTGTATAGTAAAAACATAGATGGGGAGTGGCCGGCTACTGGATGTGAAAGCAGCGCGTTATCGGAGCTCCGTCCTCACTGCCCTGATCCTTCAGTGATTCTTGCGGACCCAGACGCCAAACTTACCTGACGAGGCCCTCCTTCTCCTCCTGACACTTCAGGGCAGCGGCAGGGATGGTTAAAATCGGCCATGCTAGCCAGACGGCACCAGATTTCAAGCCACCGGTCTTTCCGCCTGCTACAAGCCAAGATGGCGCCGGTCCGCCGCATGTGCAGGGAACTCCTGTCCAGCGAGCACCTGCTGCCTTTATCTCCACTGAGGGGGACAGTGAAGCGCCGGGGACATCCTCACCTCCTGACACCGTGAGTACCCTGCTCTCTGCCCCGCTGGGTTCCCCCACTCACTTTGAGACGGATGCTCCTGTGGAGAGGCCTGAGCACACCCTGTCTGCTATTATGGATGCTTTTCAGCATTGCCAAGCCTCCCTCACTACCCAAATTGATTCTGTGCAGATGGACCTGTCCTTTCTGAAGCAGGACATCCATAAACTCTGCCACAGGGTAGGTAATGCTGAGCAGCACATTAGTGATCTGGAAGACTCCCATCTCCCTATGCAGGCTACTGTGCTGGATTTGCAGAGAGGCCATACTGTTGTTACTGACAAGCTCACTGACATGGAGGATTGCCTGCGGCGAAACAATTTAAGTTTTCTGGGATTCCCGGAGGGGTCTGAAGGCAAGGCCCCTGAATCTTTTATGGAACACTGGCTTACTAACACGTTTGGGGCTGAAGCCTTCTCCCCATTATTTGCCATTGAAAGGGCGCATAGGGTGCCGCTGCGCCCGCTGCCACCAGGGGCGCCACCTCGTCCTCTTCTCATTAAACTCCTGCATTTCCGTGACAGGGAAGCTGTACTTCGGGCCTCCAAGGAAAAGGGCCGCGTTCTTTACAACAATGATGTCATCTCCATCTTCCCTGACTTTTCTGCTGCTACCCAGAAACAACTGGCCTCATTCCTTGCAGTTAAAAGAAGGCTGCGAGAATTAGAACTGCCTTACAGTATGCTCTACCCTGCCCGCTTGCGCATCATTTATCAGAACAAAGCCCACTTCTTCCAGGATCCTCAGGAAGCTACTCACTGGGTGGACTCACTGGGTCGCAGAACACCTCCTCTCAGGATCGTCTGACCCCTCCTCGCTGATTATTGCCATACTTATGAGCCTGAAACTTTCTCGCATTGCTCTGCTGCACTGTTTTTGTGGTCTTCTCCTGCCTACCTGTATGATGTCGGGTCCTACCTTTGCTGTTTTTCAAGGAAGGGCACTTTTTGGGTCGAGTTCTCCTGACGCTCCTTCTTTTGCCTGATTGTTTTCTCTGCCATTGGACGGGCAGATCCACGTTTCCCCAATTTTTTCTGCTTGTTATGGGATTTAAAGCTCTCAATTGTTGGGGCCTGAGGGCCGGGTCGGCTAGGGTTGTTTTGGTTTCCTGTTTTTTCTTCCTTTTTTTTATATGGGACTTGGTTTTATTTTTGTCTCTCTGCTTTTGCCACGCTTCCCGGGGCTTTCATGTACTGTTTTTCCTTTCCCCCTCCTCGAAGTTCCATGTACTGCTTTCTCTAGCCTCATATTGGTATTTTTCACTGTGATATGCTGCCTTGGCGGTCGGGGAGCTGCTTCCTTCGTTGGGAGTCTCCCTGTCGCCAACATTATTTACTTATCCTTTCTCATGACTAATTTACGTATAATTTCATGGAATGTTAGAGGGCTTAATTCCAAAATTAAGCGCTCTTCAATGTTCGAATATCTGAAACAGAATAGTCCACATATTGTCCTTTTACAGGAGACCCACCTCCAGGGCTCTTAAACGGGCCCATATTGCCTATGTGCTACACTCTACTTACTCCTCCTATGCGCGCGGCACCTCTATTTTGATAGCTAAATCGGCCCCTATCACTATCAAACATCTTAAAACCGACCCTTCTGGGTGTTTTATATCCTTGTTTTTGAACTTCTGGGTAAGTCTTATACCTTGGTCAACCTATATGTCCCTCTGCCTTTTACCAAATTAGTTTTTGATCGCATCCTGGGTTTGATTTTGGAAATGGCTGAGGGACCTCTTATTATGGCGGGGGACTTTAACACGGTCCTTGATAATTCGCTGGACAGGTCTGGTAATGTGTCCACTCCCCACACCCCCTTATGTTCCTACTTGGACAAATTAGATCTCCTGGACGCCTGGAGGTGGAAACATGGTGAGATTACAGAATACTCCTGTTATTCTGGCACTCATAATACATTGTCCCAGGTTGATCTCTGCCTGCTCCCTCGTGAACTGTTGGGTCTCCTGTCGGAGATCAAGTTCCTCCCTAGGGCGGTGTCTGACCACTCACCTTTGTTGGTGGATCTCGCCCTGGGGTTTCCCCTAATTACAAACTCTGGAGGCTAAGCCCCTTGTGGCTGGCTGACCCGGCAGTTACTGACCAGGGGCTGGCTGAGATGAATGCATACTGGGCATTGAATGCACAGACTGCTTCTGAGCTGACTGTCTGGGATGCCTTAAAGGCGACTATGCGGGGTACATTCTCCTCGGCCATTGGCGGCACCAGGAAAGTCCGTCAGTCTAAACTGGCTGATGCAGAGCAGGCGCTGCACGTGGCCGAACATCACTATACTGAGGACCTCACCCCGCAGAATCATGCAGCCTGGAGGTCTAGGGCTCGTGACCTGGACCTTGCTCTTATTGAGTGTACGCAAAAAAAGCTCCTATATCAAAATCAGAGGATATTTGAACTTGGGGACAAGAACAGCCGCCTCTTTGCTTATCTTGCTAGACCGGAATACCAGCCTAGCATTATCCCTTGAATTACCAATTCCGCTGGTGTTCTGGTTGAGCAAACCCCTGAGGTGGTTGCGTGTAACTTTTTATTCGTCCTTATACAGCACTAGGGCCCATTATACTATTGTGGAACTTGATGATTTCTTACACGATCTTACCCTCCCTATGCTATCTGCCGATCAAACAGCCTTTTTAGACTCACCATTGACTTCTGAGGAGATAGATAGTGCTCTTACTACATTTTCATGTAATAAGACACCTGGACTCGATGGCTTCCCCATAGAATGGTACCTACATTATCGGGAGTTATTGATCCCTCATTTACTGAGGGTGTTTACCTGTGCTTTGAAGGAAGGATGCTTGCCGCCCTCCATGATGGAGGCCCTGATTGTACTCATCCCTAAACCGCGTAGAGACCCCCTTCTCTGTGAGTCATACCGCCCTATATCTCTAATCAATACGGATGTGAAGATTTTGGCTAAAGGTCTTGCTAGGCGCCTGAACACAGTTGTCACGGACTTGGTGGGGGCGGATAAGACGGGGTTTATCCCTGGGAGATCCACCTCCATCAACTTATGTCGGCTATTTACTAACCTTCAATCTACTCACAACTCTGTGGGGTCCAGGGTCGTTGTGGCCTTGGACACTCACAAAGCATTTGATTCTGTTGAGTGGCCTTACTTGCTAGAGGTGTTGGCAAAATTAGTTTTTTGCGATGGATTTATTAACTGGGTCCGGCTTCTGTATTACAAGCCCCGCGCCCGTATTTGGGTGAACAACTATGTGTCTGGGGCCTTCTCCATCTCTAGGGGCACCAGGCAGGGTTGTCCCCTGTCTCCCCTGTTTGCTCTTGCTATTGAGCCATTAGCTGCACAGATTCGCCTTCATACGGGCATCTCCGGTTTTGTGATCAATGGCCTGGAAGAGAAAGTCTCCCTGTACGCTGACGACATGATGGTATACCTTGCTGACCCCCATGGGTCTCTCCCTGTACTGCTTGAGTTGATTGAACGGTTTGGCCATTTTTTGGGCTTCAGGGTGAACTGGAGCAAGTCCAACCTGTTCCCCCTGGATCCACAGGCCCTACCCCCCCCCCCTTGCCTCTTGTCCCCTTCAGGTGGTTGACAGGTTCCAATATTTGGGGATATAAGTTCAACTCCCCTTATCTCGGTTCTTTGTGAATAATTTGGCCCCCCTGGTTGCCCGACTTAAGGCCTCTCTGAAGCTTTGGTCTCTCCCCCCCCCCCTTACGGTGTTAGGTAGAATCAATATCTTTAAAATTATTTTTCTGCCACGCTTCCTGTATGTACAGGGTAATTCCCCGATGTATGTTCCCAAACGTCTTTTCCAGGTGATAGACTCACTTTTGACCTCCTTTATTTGGGGGGCCAGGGTAGCTAGAGATGACCTACATTTGCCAATCCCTGCAGGGGGGTTTGCGGCACCTAATCTCCGCCTTTATTATATCATCTCCCAAATGGCTCATGCCCATTGGTGGTTCCACCCTGAGGCGAATAATGCCACGGCAGCTCTGGAGGTGGCCCTTCTTACTTCCTTTGAATCCCTACAAAATTTGCTTTATCGTCGTTCTACTATGGGTAGGCCGAACACTACTATATTATCCGTGACTCTGAGAATCTTTGCGGCCTCTGGCCTGGATGGGTCTCAGTCCTCCGCGACCTATTCCCCTAACGCCCCCTTATGGCATAATCTGAGATTACAAGAGTTTTTTTCGTCGGGATGATGGTCTCTTTTGGGCCAGGCACGGAGTGAAGTCAATCTCCCATTTGTATTTGAACTGTGTTTTTCGGTCTTTCGCTGACATGCAGTTCTTCTTTGCTCTGCCCCCTACCGCTCACTACCGTTACTTGCAGCTGCGACACACAGCAGCTGCGCAATTTTGCCTCCGCAATGTTTTGCTTGACTCTTCTGCCCTGGAGAATCTTTTTTCTGATTTGTCACACGATAAGCTGGTCTCTACGTATTACTCAAATTTATTACACTCTAAATCTAAGAGACTAGTGGCGGTTGAGTCTCTGTGGAGGAAGAACATCTCGGATCTGTCGGAAGAGGTGTGGCAAGATATTCTTCCTTTGCAAATTCCTGTAGTCATCTCTTCCAGGGATAAAGTTATCCAATTGAAGTTCCTATATAGAGCCTACTTTACACCTACATTTCTCCATAGACTAGGTAGATTGTCATCCCCTATATGTTCGAAGTGTGCTGTTGCTGAGGGTACTTTTTTCCATATGTTCTGTGAATGTCTGTCCATTCGCACCTTTTGGTCTACTGTCACAGACTTCATTGCAAATCTTACACAGCTGCCTAATATTTGTAGCCCCCTTCGTTGTCTGTTGGGGTATATCGATGAGCAGGATACCCCTGCCCGCACTAAATTGTTCCTACGCCTGACCTTCTTCTATGCTAGGAAGGCTATAGCGTTGCGCTGGAAATCTGATATTCCCCCTGATGTTCCGTTTTGGATTTCACTTATTAACCAAGTGCTTCCTCTCTACAAAATGACTTATGAGGCTAGAAGCTGTCCTAAAAAGTTTCGTAAAAACTAGGTCCCTCTGGGTTGATTCTGAGCTTCCTACTTCTCCTGTTGCTGATTCTACTTAAGAGGTTTCACTACAGTTTCCTATTTTTATATGTAGTACTCACGGCTCTCCCTGTATGTCTACCCTCCACCTTTAGAAAGCACACCAAACCAGCAGGATATAATAGAAGTCCAAGGTTCAATGCAGCTAACCTGCTGGAAAGCTGCAGGTGCACCGGAGGATCAGTGTGAAAGAAGCCTAATAGTTGTTAACCCTTTCATAGGTGCTAATATGCCTATTGGAAAAGTGCAGTGTATGTGTTGTTTAATACGCTGACATTCTTTTCTTCTCCAGATTCTGCTGGCATTACTCTCCAGGCTGCTAGAAAGTTTCCAGGTGAAGCGCCCTTGGTATCACGCTACCTGCAGTCTGATGCTCGGGGATGGTGGGTCGGCAAGCTCAGATTGCGCTCAACAGTTTGCCAGCCCTGAGTATGCACTTCCCTGGTTTGAGGTCCTGGGTCACATCAGAGGACTCCAAGGACCACATGTGGCTCATGATCCGAGGGTTGAGCACCCCTGACTTAACAGAACAAAATTCAAAATTGTATAACTAATTATAAAGCATTCACAAGCTGTAAGTTATTCAGTAGATGCTTAATCATAAGTAGGTTTTACACAAAGAGCTGCAAAATACACAAAATGTTTTTGTTTTTACCTTTTCCACAACCAAAAAGGTGATTCTGCCACAAACATTGGATTGTTTAGGTAAAGTTATCTGGTTCATACTCATCAAATTCTTTATCTTTGTCAGCCAAGAGAGTAATGTCCGCTTTGGCAATTAGAAAATATTCATGAGCTCTAATGTACTTGGCCTCCATGCAGTCACCACAACAAAGTCATCTGGATATAAAACCTTTTTCTTTGGCATCCACATCATTCCTCCTTAGATCAGAAGTTTTATTTCATTGAGTGGAATGTGTTTCTTTCAGGAGATATGGTTTGTCCTAGGCAAGCTGCAGTAGAAAGGAAAGTGGATGCACTGTGCCCCTGATGACAAGGAAAAGAAAATAAAGAACAAAAATGAATATTATGTAAACATCTGCAGAGGTATGGCAGTATATTAGGAGCTAGAAAAGGTGATGGCCACATTAGTGGCACCTGAAAAAAGTAGCTGTTATATTCTCATGAGGAGGAGGAAAGGAGCACATAAGCAGACCCCCAAAAAGGGGGTCTTAAGGGAGGAAAGCATGGGACACATTAGCAGGCCCAATGGCTGCTATGGGCCCTGAAGGAGGAGGAGAAAAATATTCAGAACCTTTCTGTTAGAATAGACAAAAAAAAGGCTGATATGCACCCTTGAGGAGGAAGGAAATTGCTTATTAGTAGCACTCTAAATAGGTGGCTGCTCTGTGCAGGATAGTGTGTTTTTTGCTGCCAACTTGTTTCACTGGAGGTGCTACTCCCACCAAGCTCTTTGAGTTATGTGTTTCTTTATGTGCATAGTACCCAAATGGCTGGTAGTTTTATTATAGATGACAGATTGCAGGCAGCAGTTTTGTTTAAAAACACACTACAGAGCTCTTTCTATTTGCTACCTATTCTAGTGCTTGCCAATTGTCCCGACACTAAACAATTTCTACCAAACAAATACCTGAAGTCTTTATTTTGAATATTTTAGGAATAATTGGGGATATGTAGGTGGGGGGGGGGGGGGTTCGGGCAATGTTGGGTTGTGGTTTGAAGTATGTTTGTGCACTCTGTTTTAACATTTTAATTAAGTGTGGTACTGTAAAAAAAGAAGCTTATAAAACTATACTATCAAACTGTTGTGCCATGGGCCAAACTATATGAAGTTGAGGGATTAGCATTTTTTTTTTTTTGTAAGATTACACTATCTAATAGCTTTTAGATCTGTCATGACTGCTTCTTCAACTCCAGATCTATTACTGGTAAATAAAACAGGATCATTTTTAGGTAGGTTTCTCTTGATTACCATTTGTTTATGGCTGTCCTAGGAACACAAGTGCCTAGCTGGCCATTGTTTTGGTTGCCTCTTTTTTGATCTTTGGGCTAAGATTGTTGTTAGTTGCTTCTATTACCTATGAACACCTGCCCATAGTTTGCCTGCACCCTAAGCTATAGCCTTCCCTTGGTTTGTCTCCCCATCTCTATTGGTGTTTTGAATTGCCTTGGTATTAGACATGTGGCCCTTGTGCTGAAGGAACTGTATCTAGCGATTTTTGTTCCCACATATATTGCTGATTATATGCTTTGTTCTTCAGGACCTTTTCATTTCTGAGGCTCTACCTTATATTAGCCACCCCATACTTCTGGCTATCCATCTGACATTTATGGTTTTAAGTATCGGTGCTTTATTTGCCTGTTTTTAGGGGGCTTTTTACCCTCATGCCCTGTCATATTTTCTAGGCTGCCAGAGATCACCATACTGGGTCCAAGGTCAGTTTATGTTTTTCTTTCACTTATTCATTTATTTTTACTTTCCCTTGTTTTCCATTCTCCTCTTTTTTGCATTGCTTTCTTTTTCCTCTTTATTCCCCCTTTTTTCCCTTTTCCCCACTTCTTCCCCCCCCCTTTTTCCTCTCCCCTCCTCTTCCTCTAATCTCCCCTTTATCCCCTTCCCCCCTCCTCCTCTCTCCCTCCCTGTTTTCCCTCTCCTTCCCCTTCCTCTCTCCTTTCCTTTTTCTTTCCCTTGCTGGTCACTCCTTTCTCTCTTCTCCCCGTTCCTTTCCAATTTTCCTCTGCACCCCCCCCCCCTTTTAGTTTTTTCTCTCCTCCTTTTTCTCACCCTTGGCATTTTTCTCTCTTTGTCTAAGGGTTTTCATTTGTAGCATAGTTTTTCACAGTATGTACATTTTGTTTTCCAGTTTGCCCAGTGGTACACCAGCTTCTCTGGTGGTGCTCTTGTCCTTGCACCTGTTTTTTACTCCCTGTGCTCACCATGGGGGAGTTGTACTGGTGCTTTTTGGCTTGGCCCTTTGCAGATACTGGCTCTCGTTGGTAAGTGTATGTGATTTCCCCCTGTAATATCATGTCTGTATCAGGTTTGTATTATGTACTATGTTTAAGAGGTGTTTTGGCTTATTGTTATGTTTTTTACAGAAGATATCCTGAAAATATTTCTTCTGTAGAAGCGGTATTGTCCATGAAACATGTAGAAGATAACCGATATACCACAAAGATTAATATGTTTAACACCCGAAGTTCTATGTATTAGCTAGGGTGTCACCTTATTATTGTTGTATGTGCGTTTTTTTGTTTTTTTTTTATTTACGTTCTACTCTGTCTTCCACTTATATTTCAATATCTCTTTATTATAATTTTCCAAAATGACAATACAACAATCGTAAAAAACAAACAACAAAAAACGGTGCATTAATATAATCAACAATAGCATCGTACATACAATTAAAGGGCCATATGTCCACCTGAAGTTCAATTACCCACTTGGGGCAACAATAGTCTAATACCTCCTCATTCCCCAAGAAGGGAAAAAAAAAAGGGAAGGGGAAAAAAGAAAAAGGAATAGGGAAAGGGCTACCTCCCTTTCAGCTCAATTTGATCAACAAACAAGTAGTCTCCGTACATATACACCTCTCAGCTTCAATCTATCGCCACTGTACATCTTCAATGGTTTAACCATGGATTCCATCTATCTCCAAGTATTTTCCTTTCTTTTTTTTTTTCTTTTTCCTTTCCCCCTTTCTTAAGCCTATAGTAACAAAAACAATATTTTCCATCTCACACTCCTGATTGAACAAATGGACAGTAAGTTTCATCAGTAACATGTGTGTTTTTTATATTCAAATATATATATTCACTTTTGTGAACATGTGAGGGATTTTGTCCTATTATTATACACCATATTGACAAAAGTATTGGGACGTCTGCCTTTATGCACACATGAACCTTAATGGCATCCAGTCTAAGTCTGTAGGGTTCAATATTGAGTTGGCCCACCCTTTTCAGCTATAACAGCTTCAACTCTTCTGGGAAGGCTGTCCACAAGGTTTAGGAGTGTGTCTATGGGAATGTTTGACCATTTGTCCAGAAGTGCATTTGTGAGGTCAGACACTGATGTGGAAGAGAAGGCCTGGCTCGCAGTCTCTGCACAAATTCATCTGAAAGGTGTTCTATTGGGTTGAGGTCAGGACAGTCATGTTCCTCCTCCTAAACACTCTCACCCTTTATGGACTTTGCTTTGTGCACTGCTCCAAATCATTTGGTGACGGGGGGATTATGGTGCGGGGTTGTTTTTCAGGAGTTGTGCTTGGCCCCTCGGTTCCAGTGAAGGGAACTCTTACGACGTCAGCATACCAAGACATTCTTGTCACACGTTCCCTCCCAGGTTAAAATTGCCCAAAATATTAATCTGTAACAAGCAAAAAGTTCAAAACCCATGATGCAATGGGAACATAAGCTGCCCTGCTCTTATGTTAGCTGTCCTCACAATCAGAAAAATGTAAAGGAGCTGTTAAGCAAGGACCCACAGTTTATGAGGGTATTGGGTACTAGATTGCTTTTTACATTAGCTGTCATACCTTTAAAAAGAATGTATTTAAACAAACAAATTTGTTATTTTTACAGATTTCAACAGCAAACTATGTTTAAACAATGTCACACTTTCAAACAAGTTTTTTAACCTTTTTTCTAATTTTATAAATAAAATCAAGGTCACGATTTTTTGGTACCGCTGTTCATCATATGGAGCCCTATGTTAATATTTCCTAATCATAGTGACCTCAGCCTGCCAGAATGTACAGGCTCCTAATCCTTGCTGTAATGTTTTCTCATTAACCACCCAGCATTGGCCACACCGGTCGTATCAGCCCAGCAATGCCTCAGGCATCACTGGAATTAATTACCAGAAGAAGCACTGCTGTTTTGAATTGTCATCTTGAATTTATCACTTGCCACTTAATGCAACTCATCTGACCTAATACCTCCAATGTGTCACGGGGGCTCTGGCTCTGTTTCCACCGGTTGTAATATCAAGGGTGTTCTGTATGCCTAATGTTCATGCAGTGTAGAGCATACATCTGCTGGAGACCTGGATAAAAGATCCTACCCTAGAGGCATAGCTTGCTAACAATGCCCCAAGCAAATTGCAGATAACCCATACGTCATGTAACATTTGAAGTTTACAGCAGAAGCTGACACATTTAATTTTCACTTCTCAGAGATGATAATCTTTCATTTCATTGGCTGTAACAACTGCGACCATTTGTGTCTTTCCCGTTTCACTTTTTAGAGTTTAATGAAGCTGCCTGTCCTCATGTGGATAAATAAATGGCTCTAGGGGGCTTTTGGTATTAGGCCTGCTTTCCTACAGTATAAAATGAACAGAAATAGCTCATTAAATAACTCACAAAATATATATAGCCTACAGTACAGTTCAGTTAAAACCCATGATGTTTTAAGGTGCTTTTTTCAGTCTTTTAGAATGTTATAACAGTGATCCAGCTTTATACTTTCCTGTGCTCCTTTTATTGAATGAAACTATGATTCCAGGCAGGAAACAATCGGGCTGATTTTGTGGAATGGAATTATAATGATAGAACAGCTGTTAAATCGACATATCAAGAGCCGATGTTAGATTTTTGTTAGCTATCTTGTAAAATACCATCAAATGGCTCGATGTGAGCTGCACATATTTTACAATGTCTATGAAATATGTACAGTTTTGTTACTATCCACTGTAAATGCGATACTGTTTTTCCATGTTATGTTGTATGTTGGAAGGCTTTGCTTATTTATTATTATTTTCTTTTGTTACCAGTGATCTTTATATATAGCACATAAAAATGTGATCATTTTCCAGCATTGTTTTTAAAGGGGATGGAATGAGGCCTATGGGAGAATTGCAATATGTATAATATTGTAGTTGACAAGAAGGAGAACATTATTAATACACAAGCTGAGGATCTTAACTATAGTTATAGCAGCAATGTGACTCCTATGGGGCCCAAGGGCATGGTGCTTTCATACATGACTATAAATGACCAACGCCCTAGGCTGGACAAAGGAACTGATCCTCCTTTACCTTCCTACCATTGCATTACTTTGCCTCCAAGTATAAGTATTAGTCCCCCATGTGCTTCATCATGTGACAAGCAACAAAGCAGTGAGTGTCTTATTTGTGTATAATTAATAGTGTATTATTCAAATCTCTTTTACAAGTTGTGTTCAATGTGCACCACATTGTGGTGCACATTGAACATTGAAGAATACCTCATTGTTAGAAAAGAAAGCAAATAAAAGCAGGGAGACAAAAGGAGAGAGACCTAACAAAAGTCACACAAAAAGCCAGGTGAGAAAAAGACAAAAGGCAAAACTGCTGACACAAATGAAGAACAATAGAAAAACATAAGCCACTATATAATTTTATTTAGAAGTCAGTGTCATAAACAGTATGTGCTGTTTTTGTGCTATGTGCTGTTTCCATTTTTTTTTTTGCTATGTGCTGTTTCCATTTTTTTTTTGCGGTGGGCCATGTTATTTTTGATTATCCCTTCTATAATAGAACTGAAGAGAAAAAGGGGATTAAAAGAGGTGTGTGTGTGTGTGGAAACCAGCCAGCCCTTAGTTTGCTATACTTACCCACCAGTCTGCTGACAAACCAAATAAACCTGTCTAACATAATAGGTTAAAAACAGGGGTTTAGTTAACACACATTTGCAAACGCATGTATAAGCTGCAGGCCACTCCAAGGCACCCTGTGTATTCTGCAGTCCTAAACACTACCTAACACTACTCAAACTAAGTGTCTACTGAGTGTCTCCAAACATGGGAGTACATGAATGCTAATGGATGGATGGGAAACAGGTGAGCTGGAGGTGGCCCAATCCTCACCCAACCTGCTCCCCAGCCATGACTGGTATTGAAAAACTAATGGCTATGTGGAAGCCATAGGGTGCAAACTAAAAAATGACCAGCTGGAAAAACGCACACCCCATCCCAGTAATATAGATGGTAAAGGCAAATTGGGACTTTAGATGAAACACCAGCCTGTAAAGCAAGCGTTTCCATCCCTGACAGCATGGAAAATTTTTGGGCAGTTTTGGGACTTTACATGAGACACCGGTGAGCACTGCACAGCGTCTCCATCCCTGTATATAATGTGCAGTGCTGTAATGTTCTGGTACCTCTGGTACCCCTTATTTCACTTTCCATTCAGTGTATGCGTCCCACCATTCTCTTCTGGTAGGTGCGCATACACCTTTAAGACCGATGCTGTCATCACTGAGCGTCGCAGAGCGGCTATTTCAACCGCCGGCGTTCTCACTCACATGTTCGTTCAACCTGCCTTGAAGCTCACATGCTCACAAGCGTACCTCGCTGTCGGAACCTCGCTACTGATCCCTGTATCCCGCTACCGGATCACTCGCTCATACCGAACCTCTCTACTACTGCTTGCTATTAGTGATAAGTACCCCGCAGGGGAATCCTCCATAAACCTTCCTACTAAGCTTACACTATCTAGCTCTGCATATTAAGGACTGTTACTATCATCTGCACTGTTGTTTAGATTGCTAGCTCTTGAGCCTACTAACATCTATCCTTGCACTGGGTTAGTCTCTCCTGTATGTCATCTGCTATCCTAACACCTACTACCATACATGATTGCTAACCTATCTGCATCCTACCTGTTACCATCTATACTCTCATGAACATTTCTCTCAAGTGCTGTTCACCTATTGTCACTGTGCATACCTGTCTCTTTAGCTCATCACCACTATACTGCTATATACATCTATCACTCCAGGAACATCTTATTGAGTGTGTATATTTGTATGCTGAATCAGACAGACCACAGTGATGAGTCTTGGGAGTTGGAATTGGTATTTCAACGTATCTCTACATGACTACTGAGTGGAGTTTTTCTGCAGCTGCAAATCCATCTTGTTTCAGAAAACGCAGGAGCGTTACAAGTGCTCACCGGTGTCTCATGTAAAGTCCCAAAACTGCCCAAAATTTTCCATGCTGTCAGGGATGGAAACGCTTGCTTTACAGGCTGGTGTTTCATCTAAAGCCCCAATTTGCCTTTACCACCTCTTTTATATACAGGGATGGAGACGCTGTGCAGTGCTCGCCGGTGTCTCATGTAAAGTCCCAAAACTGCCCAAAATTTTCCATTCCTTCTATAATAAGACAGTACAAACACTAAAGATGTTGTGCAAAGTGCTCTTCCTTATTTCAAGCAATCACATTTCACCTTTGGTATGTGTAGATCAGTAAGAGCAGGCGGTTGTATCTGGGAGTTAACTTCAATATTTGACTTGGTAGTCAATTGTGTTTTGAAAGACAACAAAAAAACAGGCGCATTGGTATGCCCAAACTTGGCTAGTGAAAAGGAAGGGATAAATTCTGGCCAATTGTGTTTTGTCTGTGGTAAAATGTGGTGGAGATGCTCTGTAGACATTTCTTTTATCAGCTTATCTCAGAAGAACCCATGATGCTAGACAAGATTTTCAAGCTGTTCAGCAACTTCTTTTGCTAAGGTGCATTGACCAACATTTTCAACAGGTACCACAAATACGTTATTCAGTATTGAAAATTACTCTTTGAACATTGCTGGATTTCTTGATAGTTGTCAAATATTCCTGAATAGTAAGAACTAAATGCAACTAACATTGAACTGAATGCCCACCATGTTCTTTGTTTATGGAATGTACAATACATTACAAACATTCCTCTCCATCTAGTCAGCCCAAAAAGTGAACAAAAAATGTTTCAACATCACAGTTTAAAAAGAGGTTTATTTTTGCATACATTTTGGCAGCCAGGCTGCCACGTCAACATACCCCTGCATTGGGTGGTCTTAATCCCCTAACATTCTTGAATTCCCAACTATGAGCCATAAATAGCAATGCCAGTGGTGTATGATGTGTGTGTGCAGAGAGTGCAGGGCACACGGGCCCAGGGCAAAGGGGGGCCCTCTGTGCTCTGACACACTGTCCACATTGATTACAACAAAAAAATCCGCATCCAACATTTACCTGAGCCCCAAGTGGGTAGAGCAGTGTTTCTAGACATCAGGAGCTTTGGAACTTTTTTATCCATCTTATTTCCTGGTGGCAGCAGCTGACCGCATTTGCCAATTATATAATTATAGTTCTGGCTTCTGCCAACTGCAACCACTGTTTTTTTTTTTACACAGAGTGATATTTTGACTTGCTCCTCATGAGGGAGAGTGGACTAGTGAGATTTGAAAGGAGCATCAGGTGGTGGCAGCCAGGGCCAGGAAAAGGGGGGCCAGGTGCCATGCTGAGGGGGGGACATGCAGGCAATGTGGCCACTCATTCCGCATCTCACTAAAAGAAGGAGCAGCGGCTACAGAGAGGATTCCACTTTCTCCTCCCTCCAGCGTGCAGGTGGCATTAGAAAGCATATATTGAGACTGAGAACTCTCCTCAGTCTCAGCACTGCAAGGCTGTGTAGTGAGGGCAGACTGCTGTACTTCCTCTCTGCCCTTGTCATGTCACATAAATGGAGAAAAAAAGAAGAGGCTGCCTTACAGTGTGATCTGGGAGTACAAGGAGAAGAGTGAGGAACAACTCAGCCCTAGACCTCCCACCTCTACTCCCCCCACCCCCTCTACTCCTCAAACAAACCCCAGACCTCCCCTCTCTCTAGTCCTCAGACCCCCTGCTCCTCCTAAGACCCCCAGACCTCCCTCTCTCTTCCTTAGACCCTCCAGACCTCCCCACTTCCCTCTTCAGAACCCCCCTCTCCTCTTCAGACCCACCAGACCCCCCTTCTCTCCTCTTAAGACCCCCAGACCACCCTCTCCTCCTCAGACCCCAGACTCTCCTTCTCCTCCTCAGACCCCCCAGACCCTTCCTCTCTCCTCCTACAAATACCGTAGCTGCTGACTTATAATATAAGGAGACACTTACCTATCCAGGTGTCAGCACCCTAAGCGACCCATCCATCAGCTCAGGGTGCAGGCACCAGCATCCTTACTAAGGGAAACACGAAGTAAAGCCTTGTTTCCTACTGTGCATGCTCGAGTCGCGCTGTGCTTTCTGATTGGTCCCGCTGTATTCTGGGTCTGTGTGTCTCCCAGAAAGCAGCTGGGGAGGGGGGAGGAGGAGGGGCCACAAATGACGTAGGTTGCAGCAGCGCCCTTACATTGAAGTGAGAGCAGATATCTGTTTGACAGGTATCCGCTCCCCCCAAAAGGTGACAAATGTGGCACCAGAGGGGGGAAGGAAGCAGTAAAGTGGAGCTTCCACTTTTGGGTCAATTTTTCAGCTCTGAAAAGTTAAAACCAATTTTCTATTCGTGCCCATTAACTGGACGAAAAACGAACGAACGGACCAAATGACAGATTTCCGAAAATGATTAGGCTAGTGTATGGCCAGCTTTAGAAATAATCATAGGCCCATTATTCACAATTCGCTCTAAACTGATGACCCGTAGGGCCATACCCAATATTTTGTGCAATTTTAGCCCACTTTTCATCTTCTTTTCCTCTGTGTCTAGAACCCAATTACGATCCTCCACACAGGCCCACTGATTTTTCTGAAAGGCCCCTGATCAAATCATCAATTAAGAGCAGGTTTCCCTGAAGCAGTCCCCTCTTCCTTAAAGGTACAGTGTGTTCTGCACCAAACCCAACAAAGTATCAATTGCAGCCTCTCAGAGTAATTTAAAACTAGCAAAAAGGGTAAAAGTACACATAGGAATGCCAATATACAGAGTAATATAAAAATGGTTCAGCACTATCTCCAGCTAGCCAGCAAAAAAAGAAAAAAAAATGAAAACCTTCTCGGGTTAAAAACAGTAATCGAGGTTTTGGTTGCATATATTTTGTAAACACATGAACACATGCGAAGCCAAACTGGCATGTCAAGATACCTCTGTATCGTGGAATGATACAGTTGACATTGTCTATGTAGGCTATAGAGTAACCTATCATCTGATTCTGTAACAATAGCTACTACAATACTACATGGTGGCATAGGACCTCATGCACACAGGGCGTTTTTACAGCTGCTTTTAGGAGCGCAAGGGTTTTTTTTTTGTTTGTTTTTTTTGCAGCTTAAAAACGCCCCTCCATGTTATTCTATGGCCTCATGCACACACAGGCTTTTAGGAGCTGTAAGTGGCATAAGCATTTTTAGGCTGTAAAAAAAACCCAGGGCCAGTGTGTTCTGGAGCAGCAGCGTTAAGTTGTAAAAGCGCCTGACACTGCTAAAGGCTACATACAGTGTTAGGCCACGTCAGACATTTTTAGGCGGTAGTAGTTGGATTTGAGGTTGGAAAATAGAAGAGGGCAGAGAAAGGCTGCATTAACGTGTAGCACTACTCCCTTGGGAGCTGCTGATTACAGGTTCCCCTGGGTTACCATTAGCAACAACATGACAGTTTGACATTTTCCCAAGTGTTTTAGCTCAGTCAGGAAACAGTCTTGAGGTTATTGTGTTTTTATTTGGAACTTGGATGGAAGAAGGGAATGAGTGGGATACTACAACTTATATAACTATGCACAATTGGCTGGGATGACTTGAAAATGCTGAGTAACGCCGAGTAACGCTAGTCAATGCTAGACCGCTGCTTCACTTTGCCCTTTGCTGTGAAGTATAAGTGAATGAGCTTTCTGAGGTAATCTGTACTGTATTGCTGAACAACTTCAGGGCCCTTCCTGGAACCCCCTTTGTTTCTAATCTTCAGGGTCAACTACACGGCACCCCCTTTACTGATACACTTCATGTGTGAGCTAGCTCCTTGATCCCCTGACTTCTCTGGAGTGGTCCCCTCTCTCAGGCAGACCCTTAGGCAAATCCTCTGGTACTCACGATCCTGTTTTTCCCACAAGACTCTGCCAGCAGCTCCACTTGTCAGCAATCTGGATCCTTCTGCAGCTCAGCTCCACACCTGGTTCACTAGGCTGACCGCCTGAACCACCTTCCTCACACCTGCAGGAGGAGAGACAGCCTTCTACCTCCTCCTGGGACTCTGCTTCTCATCAAAGACACCCTGTCACATGCTCCCTCTGGATTTATTGCTAATCTCAGGATGCATTGCAGCAATGCCCACCCACCAAGACAGCCATAAACCCTGATGTGCTACTGGTTAGGTTTCCTCCACTGTCCAACAGGCTCCCTCATTGGACACAGTGGGGACACTCCCCCAGACCCAGAAAATCACACCTGGAAACATGTGACAGGCAAAACTAACAAATGTGGCTCCCCTGATAAGCAGAAGGAACCACTTGATGCTTTTTCCTAGCACCTACCTAGGAGGGTGCTACAAATGCCAACACAAAACGCTTCTAAAAGCACGGTTTTACAGCTGCTTTTTCCTGGCGTCAGAACTGGCTTTGCAGCTCATTTTTTTTTTTTCAAATGCCCCATGTGCATGAGGCCTTATAGGTAAAAAATTCAAACATTACACAGTGACCAAGCAATTAGTTTGATTTCTTTTGTTTAATACTGTCATGAAAATGTCTTCTTTATTGACACCGGAAACTTTGTTTTTCCTCAATGCCAAAAAGGGGAAGCTTGGAATATTGTGATTATAAACTATTTGACACGAGCCAATAAAAAAATCAGTTTCTTTGCAGTAGGTTCTAACTCAAGCACATCTTTGACAGAGAATCCAGCAAATGATTAAGCACGAATGTGGAGGTGTCTAGCAGGGCTGCAATTATAGTTATGTGAGATGGACAATTAGCTAAGTATTGTGTTATATGTGTCTGCTCTAATGCTGTGATGTCTTCTTATCTTACATAAAGAGCTGTTCTTTGTTTCAAAATGTTCCTTCTGTAAATCGCAAGCTTTCAGCAATTGTCAACATAATTATGGCTGATTTAAGCAGAATAATTTCAAAAACGGTTTCTAATCAGGGTGTAATTATTTTCTGTGGGGGCCCATAAAAATAAGGAGAAATATGGCGTTAAACAGTTGAAATGAAGCACAATTAAAGAAAACTACATCTAAGCACTATTTGTATCTAAACCATTTAACATATCCTTAATACCAGAAAAACAACACTTCCTGTGTATTAAGTCCCCATGGGCTAATAATAGGCATAAACGTATAAGCATTACAAAATAAAAAAAATCACTTCTCATACTCAGTATGCTATAACTGACAGTGGCAGGCAGAGACGCATCACACCCCTCTCTGACTTCCAATCATAAAGCAAAATAGGGTATTTACAACAAATGAATCTGGCTGTCTGGTTAAAGAGATCAACTCATTTGCATATTAATAATCTATTCAGCTTTACAAGCTGAAACATGTTAAAAGGATATATTTATAGATAGAAATATTTTTAAACAGTTTTGTCTTTTGAGGTTGTAGCAAAGATTTTATTTGGGGCAGTGAATGTCTTTAAAGAGAACTAAACATATGTCTTAATTATTTTAAATGATATAAAAGCAAAGAAAACAAATATATGAACTATAACATAAATAATTGCTTCCAAAATAAAGTTACAATTAGATTTAGGTACATGGCTAAGATGTGTTGTTGTTATCTGTAGTCTTTCCAAAATGGCTTCAAATCATGACATGTGAACTTAAGTTACCTACACCCAATGGACAGACACATGACCAGTCCTCATTTGTGTATATACTTATTGTGATTTAACTAAGTTCCATTGGTTTGCCTGCAGTGCAAGTAAGACCAAACACCATGGCAGACAGTGGTTTATGACCTCCATAGTGGCTTCTGTACACCTTGTGATGATGGCACAGCCATACCTCCCAACTTTCTGAGATAGGAATGAGGGACACCTATTAGAAAAATGATGTAGGCATAGGACACACACCCCTGCCACACTCCCCTTAAAGGAGACTTGTACAAAAAAAATATTGGTTAAAGTGCTTTTTTTACCACTACTATTCCTTTATATTGGCTTTTGGAATTTACAAATGCAGCACTTTAGAAATTGGATGAAAGGTTTAGGACTGGGAAACACTTTTTAATTGATAAGTAGTGCATTTTTATTAACTATATAGATCAGACCAAAATGAGGGACAAATGAAGAGGAAAGAGGGACAGAGGGACTTTGTTCCAAATCAGGACTGTCCCTCGAAATCAGGGACAGTTGGGAGCTACGGACAGCTAATCTCTCTGTGTTGCAGATATATAGCTCTGAAATGAAGAAGTTTCCTCTCCCTGCTGACTGCAAAGCTTCAGCTCTGATGTCTTGGACCTCTATAGAGACCACTTCACACACAGTAAAGGCCCTACTCTGCAGCTTCTGGCAGGGATCAAGTGTTTCTACTCATACTGTACTGCCACTTTAGAAACAAAATGTATTATAAGATAATAAATACCACTTGTCTTGATGCACCTTGAATGTATTTAGCTGATTTAAAATGGAATGTTCAATTGAACTTTATTGAAACTAGACCACACGCTTGATCAGATATTCACCTGGTCATCCTAAAACGAGCCATTAACTGTCAGAAAAAAATCTTTCTGGACTGTCTTAGGTTGAATCAGGTGACCTAGCCAGCAATATATTTTACCATACAGGTGCAGGTTTCATATGATACCCCCCAGACAAACTTACTAATCATAAAGGGAGCAAAGCAAAAGTCATATGTTAGCTGTATATGTGAGTAAGGTTTTAGTCCCAGTTCACACCGGTGCAGCATTGAAATCATGCTACATCCGCTCAATTTCAAAGCCGCACTTGCGCTTTGCACTCACAATTTCATTGCGACTTGTGACTTCATTTAAAGATGCAAGTCGCAAATAAATAGTCAAAAGTAGTGCATGAACTTTTTTCGTAATCGACACAACATAAGTTGCGGCTTTATTTATGGTTCCATTGCTGAAAATAGGCTGCAATTTGTAATGCGATTTGGAGCTGTCAAATATCATGTCAAGTCACATGGATGGGAACCAGGACTTATTTATGATCAGGTTTTCATTCATGCATGTGCAATATATAAGCAGATAACAATCAGAGTGGAAAGTGGGAGAAGGTGGGGGGGGGGGATATTTAGATTATTATTGGACCATTATTGTGTTTATTAATAAATTATCTATATATAAATTGGTAGGCAAACCATATTTTAATTAACAGTAAACCTATACTTATCCAGCTATGACTGTAAGGATTATCTGAAATGTAATATCTTTAGGTAACATTATAATAGGGCATATTAATATGTGATTACATGCACAGGTTAATAGCAGAATTATGTGTCCTTTTTTCTTTAAAAGCTTTATAATGAGTTGTCAATTCTCTGTTAAATAATTCTTAGTGTACCTGTGTATATTGCAAAAAAATACAAGTGTATTTCCACGCGCCTTTGGAAAAGGTTGAATAAAGTGATATCGTACAATCTAGTGTTGATAAATAAATAAATAAATAAATAAATAAATGTGTGAAATAGCAGCTGCTGTATGAATTAGTGCAATAGTGTTGGTGAGTATTTGGTCAGGAGACCAAAGTACAGCGCTTGCTCGAATAAATTACAATACTCCAATGGTTAATAAAGTGCAATAGTGTAAATGAAATAAGCACAAATGATAAAAAATACAATAATTCAATAATTGTGAATAAAAACGTGCAAAAATCTTATAATTATCCCATCAGATGATAATTAAAATAATAATAGTGTCCTTCCAATAAATGTCCAAAATTCATATAAGGTGCTTGTGTTCAGATTTGATATATAAGGTTCAGATATTCCTTGTTCCAAATAAATATTGTGGTTGGGTCACTTACCAGATATGGTGGGTTCTGAATGCCTTATGGCACCAGAACCAATCAGGCTTAATGAGCCCCCTGGGCTCAGACGGGTCTCCTCACGGTATCCCCTGGGCTGGCAACAATCCCTCAGGGTCCGGTTGTGTGCATAGGGAAAAGAAGAATGCTCCAGATAGTGCAGTATAATAGTGAGTTTATTGACCCTAAATAGGGTTAGCAGCTTTAAAAAGATTTTCCAATTGTTTGCATTGGTGGTCAGCGGTACGGTACGGGCTGCACGTCCTCTCGGAACGGCTTCCGACTTCCGGTTCCGGCTTGCGAACCACACAAACTTGACGTGCCCTCGCTATGCAGTCCCAGCTAACATGTTTCATCACATCCGGTGACGTCTTCAGACGTTTAGGGTCAATAAACTCACTATTATACTGCACTATCTGGAGCATTCTTCTTTTCCCTATGCACACAACCGGACCCTGAGGGATTGTTGCCAGCCCAGGGGATACCGTGAGGAGACCCGTCTGAGCCCAGGGGGCTCATTAAGCCTGATTGGTTCTGGTGCCATAAGGCATTCAGAACCCACCATATCTGGTAAGTGACCCAACCACAATATTTATTTGGAACAAGGAATATCTGAAACTTATATATCAAATCTGAACACAAGCACCTTATATGAATTTTGAACATTTATTGGAAGGACACTATTATTATTTTAATTATCATCTGATGGGATAATTATAAGATTTTTGCATGTTTTTATTAACAATTATTGAATTATTGTATTTTTTATCATTTGTGCTTATTTAATTTACACTATTGCACTTTATTAACCACTAGACATTAAGCCTGTTAAATTAACGGGCACTAGAACATATGGCTGACTGAGCGGGGGCTGCGCGCATGGTACAGGGGAATGCGGGGCTGCGCGCATGGTACAGGGGAATGCGGGGCTGCGGGCATGGTACAAGAGATGCGTTGCTGCGGGCATGGTACAGGAGAATGCGGGGCTGCGGGCATGGTACAGGAGAATGCGTTGCTGCGGGCATGGTACAGGGAAATGCGGGGCTGCGGGCATGGTACAGGGGAATGCGGGGGCTGCGGGCATGGTACAGGGGAATGCGGGGGCTGCGGGCATGGTACAGGAGAATGCGGGGGCTGCGCGCATGGTACAGGAAAATGCGGGGGCTGCGCGCATGGTACAGGAGAATGCGGGGCTGCGCGCATGGTACAGGGGAATGCGGGGCTGCGCGCATGGTACAGGAGAATGCGGGGCTGCGCGCATGGTACAGGGGAATGCGGGGGCTGCGGGCATTGTACAGAAGTACCATGCCAGCAGCACTGCATCTCTTGTAGTATGCCTGCAGCCCCCGCATAATGGCAGGCAGTGCAGCAGTGGAGGAGTCTAACTTACCTGTTCCTGATATGTGCTGGGGAGGATGGGGGAGCTCCTCGGTGTTGGAGGCCGGTTCCCGGGTGTTGGGGGTCACCCCCGATAATGGTGCGGTGTGAGGGCCGTTCTGAATTCCTATGTGCTGGGGGTGGGCACTGACCTTTTTAGGCTGGGGGAGCTCCGCAGTGTCGGAGGCCGGGTATTGGGGGTCACCCCCCGATGATGCTGCGGTGTGAGGGCCGTTGTACTGCCGATCGTTTCAGTAGCCACCGTCTGATCCGTATGTGCTGGGGAGGCGGAGTTCCGATCCGCTGCCTTAGATTTAAAAATGGCGCCAACCGGCGCCACACGTCATTGAGTATACGCCGCCGCTCGGTAATTTCCGGGAATACCCAAACATATCCAAGCTTTCCCGAGCAGCGGCGTATACTCAATGACGTGTGGCGCCGGGTGGCGCCATTTTTAAATCTAAGGCAGCGGATCGGAACTCCGCCTCCCCAGCACATACGGATCAGACGGTGGCTACTGAAACGATCGGCCCTCACACCGCAGCACCGGCAGTACAACGGCCCTCACACCGCAGCATCATCGGGGGTGACCCCCAATACCCGGCCTCCAACACCGAGGAGCTCCCTCAGCCTAAAAAGGTCAGTGCCCGCCCCCATTCCCAATCCCATTGGCTGTCCGTGGTGCACATGCGCAGTAGCGCAATATCACGGACACAGGGAATCTAGAGTGTGGACGCAGGGACAGTTGCATTTTATTAATATAGATTGGAGTATTGTAATTTATTCGAGCAAGCGCTGTACTTGTGTATATATTGGAGTATAAAAGACATATGAGTTCTATTATATAATTTGTATAATTTGTATAATTTTGGAATTTGTTTAGGCTTCAATTTAATTTTGTACACTGTATGTTTGTGATCTTAAAAAAAGAAAATATTATGATGTTGGGAAATACTTTAAGGGTCCTCTCACACGGTGCGGACCGTTTTTTGATCCGCTCCGGCACTTTTTTTTTTTTACGGACATGGATGACACTTGTGTCATCCGGTCCGTATGTCTGTTTATCATCCCATCCGTTTGCGGATGATAAACTGAGATAATGCATGTCAATGGGATTGCGGATGTCAGCGGATGACAACGCTGATCCGTTTTTGCGTCCGTTCCGTTTTTTTTAAACGGAAGAAAAATAGGGTTCTCTTCCGTTCAAAAAAACTGAACTGATCGGAAAGGACGCAAATCTGATGTCAGCGATGGTCATCCGCTGACATTCGCAATCCCATTGACATGCATTATGTCCGTTTTTCATCCACAAAAAAATGGGATGAAATACGGACATACGGAGCACGCGTGTGAAAGGACCCAAACACAACTTTTTGTGTTTAAGATGAGAAGTACTTAAATACAATATTACAATGATAAATACCATAGATATTATAATCTGCTAAGATCACTATCCAAAGTCGCTCACTCTGATGGTCCCACATGTTCTGCACCAGAAATGGACGTGGCGACTCAACGGTCCCCTGATGCCTGTCATCTGGCAATAACAGATACTATGCCAAACTTCCTTATGGCAACAGAAATGACCAGATCTATTTAGAAAAATAGATTGAGATGTTGGCTCTAGATAACATCCACCCACAACCACATCCCTGTATATATTGGAGAACAAAAACAATCAGGGGTAGTTTATATGCCATCCAGTCCAAGTGGACATAAGAGGCTAACAAACTATCGCCCTGTGTGATTTGGGATTTTTCAAGGGCTATGGAGTGGTCTATAGGAACATACAAGTACCAAATATAAAAATTAAATAACCTTTATTAAAGTGCATTGACAATACATATTAAAAACACAGTTGACAAAACATATATGTACATTGTTACAAAAATGTATAGCATGAAGCGCTATACATACATGAGTTGGACTCATTACTGTTGTCTATTGATGCGCTTCCTGCTATACATTTTTGTAACAATGTACATATATGTTTTGTCAACTGTGTTTTTTAATATGTATTGTCAATGCACTTTAATAAAGGTTATTCAATTTTTATATTTGGTACTTGTATGTTCATAAAGACCACTCCATAGCCCTTGAAAAATCCCAACTCACACAGGGCGATAGTTTGTTAGCCTCTTATGTCCACTTGGACTGGATGGCATATAAACTACCCCTGATTGTTTTTGTTCTCCGACCTGACCTATTTACTCTACCAATGGGAGGCTCAAAAGTCAGACCTTAGGGGCACATTCATACAACTAGGCTCTAGGGTGAAAAAAGAATGCTCTAAAAACTATCACAAAACTACACACACTACAGGCCCTAGATTTCCACTACCCCCGCAACATTAGATATGTCTAAATTATATAGCCTATATGACATATCTATCCTGACATTCAAACTAGCACAACAGTGCTTTGAATTGGCCAATGAATATGGCAGACTACTTGTCTGTGCTCTTTATGCTCTTCAACCTAGGGCTAAATGCATATTTTTTCCAGATCAAGTATGATGATATGAATTAAATGGTATATACTTCCAACTTGTCATTCTTCAATAATTATGTGACTATTACTCCAGCCTTGACACCCTTTCCCTTTTTGATTCAGCAAAATAAAAAATTAAAAAAAAGCAGCAGACTGCCGAGTATGTGGTAGAAACCCCCCCTCCCACATAAACCACCGAGCCTTTCTAGAGACTCCCTTCATAGAAGAGTAATTGTTAGCTATGATTGGGTCCACTCAGGTGGGCCCAAACGCGTTCACACTCACATTTTACATAACCTAATGATCTTCTCACACCCTTTCCACAAAAGTCCATAATCCAGATAAAGATCACACACTTTGCTCCAATTACCATTCCATATCCCTAATAGAAGTGGATCTAAAAAAATTATACTTTAAATTATTAGCTACTAAACTGCAACTACTTTTCCTCAAATCAACTCTATCCCCAAAAGACCACATGACAACTCCCACTGCCCATGAGAACCTACTTCTACAGGGTTCCCCTCCTACAGACATTGTATCCCAAATTTATTTTACTTTGTCACACCACTGTCAATCAAACCTACCCAAATACACAGATACCTGGGCTAAAGATTTAGCTACTACAATAAAGCTTGATTACTTGAGATAGGCTTTTACTTTCTCCCACAAACTTTCAATTACAAATAAAAGGGGAGGAATTTCAATATTACAATCTGGTGCAGATGTCAAGATGTCATCCACCATTATTACACATCCCTTTTGTATTATTGTTCGAGATGTCAGAACACCAGTGGTAACATGATCCATATCTATTCGGAGGGAATACGGAATACCCCCTCCCCTATTTTCCCCCACTAACCCCCTCCCTCCTTTTTTTCTAAACTCCCCCCCCCATCCTTCTTACAGTCATCATGTTCCTATTCTACTGGATTTTGCCTTATCTTTTTTATTTCAAGTAAAAACTATCTACTGTTTCTACTGTTTTACCAATGCTGTTACTTGATATTTATATCCCTACTGGTATAAAGAATGTGTTCCCTAACTTAGAACATAGCTTAATGTGTATTTACACTTTTCCAACCAAAATGTTCCCATAGCATAACTTAAAAACATAATGATGGTTACCTTTTTGTGATTTTTTTATATGCTTAAAAATACTTACGTTCCCCCTGCTTTGTAATATTTAGGAGGAGGCTGTGGAGGAATGTTTAAGAGAATTAACCCTGTCTGTACTGTGTTCACAGTTCTTTATTATCAGCTGTAAACTAGATTTGAACACTGTATGTCCTAAGAAAGAGTTATAACTTCCATCCTGCAGTGTACGTTAATGAGATGTAGCTCACTTTGTGTGGAGACAAAGACACTGTGAGGCTGTTCAGAAATTCTTAGAATCAGCCATGACAACCTCTTCTTAACCACTTCTGGACCGGAAGGTTTTACCCCCTTAATGACCAGGCTATTTTTTGTGATACTGCACTGCATCACTTTAACCCCCTTAGCGGTATCCCCGAGCATTACTCGGGGTGGATTTTCTATGCTAGGATCGGTATCCCCGAGTCACGCTCGGGGTAGATGTGCAGAGCCTGCAGCGCTGTCCCTTACCTTCTCCTGACGATCCAACAATGATCTCCCATTGCTGTGATCGCCAGCCGAGATCCCCGCTGCTCGTCCGTCGGTCTGATGACTTCCTGGTTCCGTTCCCTGCAGCAGCAATGCTGCATGGGAGCGGAACTGGGGGGGAAATTCAAACGTTGCACAAAACACAAATATATATATATATATATACACACACACACACATATATATACTGTATATACACACATAACATTTATATTATATATAACATATACATATATATATATATATATATATATATATATATATATATATATATATATATATATATATACATATATATATATATATACACATATATACACACATATAAACAAAAAAAGAGCGACAACTCTGAAAAAAATATATATATTTTTTACTTTCTGCTATATAACATTCCCAACAAAAAATAAAAATAAAAAATCAAATTTTTCATCATTTTAGACCAATATGTATTCTGCTACATATTTTTGGTTAAAAAAAAAAAATCCCAATAAGTGTATTTTGATTGGTTTGCACACAAGTTATCACGTCTACAAACTAGGGAAAAGATTTATGTCATTTTTATTTATTTATTTATTTATTTATTTATTTTACTAGTAAAGGCAGTGATCAGCAATTCTTAGCGGGACTGCGACATTACAGCGGACAGATCAGACACCTAACTGACATTTTTGACACTTTTGGGGGGACCAGTAACATTACTACAGTAATCAGTGCTAAAATGGCACTGTTAATGTACTAACGACACTGGTAGGGAAGGGGTTAACACCAGGGGAGATCAAAGAGTTAAATGTGTCCTTAGGGGGTGCTTTCTAACTGTGTGGGTGATGGGCTTGCTGAATGAACACAGAGACCTGTTTTCCAACATAGGAAGAACACAAGATCCCTGTGTTCATTACTGACAGAACAGCGGTCTGCCATGTTTACAAAAAGGAGTAATCGCGGGTGCCTGGCGGACATTGCAGCCACTGGACCTGCTGATAGGCTCCCCCTGTAGCCAATCGACACGTGTGCACCCCCACTAGCAGTCCTGCTGCAGTAAAACTAATGCGGATGGTCGGCAAGCTGTTAAAAGGTAAGATTTCTTTATTTTTTTATTTTTTTTTAGGTATGCTGTTTGAATGGGAACACATAACAAACACATAGTGGGATTTTCTAAAATTTTATTGCAAAGCTGGAATTACTCTTTAGTATGCCACTTTGTATCTCACATACCACAAGTTTGAGTGTGTTTTATTTATTTTTTTGAACTCTGTATACAATGATAAACCAAATAAAATCAGAGCAGGGCTTTTCAAATTGCCCTCTAACCTCTGACCTTATGAGAGGATCAGGAAACCTTTAACTAGAACTCAGTGTTCTAGGAACAGCTGTTACCAGCTTTGCAAAAGTCGCCTGCGCTTATTAGTTATTCCTGTTCTTAGACATACAAGATCTCTTAAATTTATGAGAAGAAAATTCTTGCAATTTAAGGGAGGACAATATAGTATAGGAAGTTTTAACCCCCTAAAGAATTTAGAACAAAGAGTGTGCTTGCTTACAAAACTTGTATGTCTCCATGATTACATTAACCTTTTTTTTTCCAAATATAATCTTTATTAACTCCCAGAATTGGAAGAACCAAAGCATCACATTGACAGCTTATACGTTAACCTTTTTAATTTAAAGGGAGACTAGTGTTTTTAAAATGAATCATTCCTTTACCCCTCTCAGCAAAGCAATTAATCCATTTTAATACCTGCTTACACCCAGCATATACTTTTGTTCCCTTTGCTCCCTTCCTGCCTGGAGTGAAGAGCAATATCCAGTGTTTGTATGTATGGAGAGCAGGTGACTTTACCTCCAATGATACAGTACTGGTTGCCTAAGCAGGTGTTCTATCAGAATACCGCTACCTATCAGATTCTGCAACCGCAATTGCCGTTTGGATGAGAACAACTTACTGCGCATGCGCCATGCCTTCCAACATGGGCGCTATGTGTTCTAATAGCTTTACTAATCTGACAGAACACGAAGCAGAGGTGGAAATCTTCTTACACCCACACAAATCTTGAATTTTACATTTATTTTAGCAGTAAACTCACCTTATATACTGAAATAGACTATTTCCCTAAAAGTCTATTTCATTATATAATCAGTTTGTCGCTGAGCAGTGCAGGGAGTACCAAGATGGCCATCGCCACCTTCTACCTGCAGGTTTCTCACTATACTTACTAGAATACAATATTAATACAAATGTAATACTGTGATTCAGTATATAAGGTGCGTTTACTGCTAAAATGAATGTGAAATTCAAGGCTTGTGTGGGTGTAAGAAGATGTCCGCCTCTGCTTCGTGTTCTGTCACATTAAGAAGCCTATTGGAATGCATAGCGGCCATGTTGGAACGCATGGCGCATGCCCAGTAGGTTGTTCTAGTCCATAAGTCACTGCCAATTGCAGAATTTGATAGGTAGCAGTATTCTGATAGGACACAGGTAATCAACAGGCACCAGAGCTGCATGCTGAAGGAAGAGAGAGAGTCTTTAACCCTTTGTAATCTCCAACCTGAGCAACCTGGAATATGGTAGGGAATTTGAGCACTTCAGGAAACTTTGGCTTAGTTGCTCAGCTCTTAAAGGTTATGGTAATAACCTTGGCTACTTACCTTGGCTAATCCAATCCTTAGCTCATCTCAACTCACCCCTTTTCAGGTCTAAAAATCTGTCTGAGTCCGGCAATAAATTTCTGAGGGTGCCGAAATATGAGCTATTCACATAAAACGTTCCTGAGCAGTGGCTGCTAAGGAAGCATTGAATTGTCCCTGTTGTCATCAGACCTCAACAGAATCTCAACCATTACGGGGACTTATGCAATTTAATCCCAAACTATAAATTTTTTTTTAAAAAAATCTAAAAAAATTATTAATCAAGACACGATTGTTAAATAGCTGGAAAAACAGATACATTAAGAACAAACTAAAGTCCATCAGGTATAAAAGCTAGTAGGTACAGTAGCTTTCTTACACAAATCCCTTAACTTAAAAAGCACACATTAGGTAAAGAAAAAAACACAGAAATAGAAAAAATTAGTGCTCAACTTCAACCAAGAGAGCTTAACCTTTAGTGAATAAAAAATAAGCTTGGTTCTCATTTAAAAGTGCTGTATTGTATAGCAGAACCTTTCATCCAATGCATTTCAGGCAATTAATACATCCCCTTCATCAGAGCTGTAAGTTTAATATTGGCACACTGCCATACTTAAATGTTCTGAACCCAATGGCAGATTTATCACCATATTTTGATGTAGTTCTCTTTTATGATTGATATCACATTTTGTGATTCTACATTATTGACATCTATTATAATACTTTGTTAACAATTAAGTCTAAAGACAATTCATTCATCATTTCAAATACTAATATAGCATTTTATTTGCAACTTGTCTACTTTTAATGCATGTTAGATACTCTAAATTGCAAAGTGTGTTGTTGTTTTCAGAAATACCCCAATTGCATATTTAATAACTTAAAAAATGCATTCCAACTGTAGAGTAGATACTGTTGTAATGGCCAGGACAAGTACAAATATCTGAGATCTCATCACTGTAGTCACTGAAAGACATAAGAAATCATCACATAAATTAAAGATGGATGTGCGTGCTTGATTTGGCCATTGTTTACGGCAAGATAGTTAAAGGGTATGTAAACTCTAAGTATGAACTTCCCTTTTGTGGTCCCCTTTGGTTAAAGATACCACTAAAAGAGTTTTTTTTATATCTGTTTGATAGTTAAAAAAAAACCCCTGATTTTAATTGCCAAGCAAGGGATCTCAGAAATGGAATGTACCAATATTTATATAAAGTTGCTTAAAGTGGATGTAAACCCCATTCATGAAATTTGACCTGGGCACATATATCTGTAGTGTTTACTTATCTCTCTCCAAAGCACTAAGTCCCATGTCTTTTTGCTGCTCCGTTTCTCTGTTAACAGCGTGATAACGTCTGACAAGTTATCCAGCACAGGAGATAAAATCAGCTGTAAATCTGTGTCAGGGACGTAACTTAGAGACATTAGAGCTAATAGCAGAGAGCTGGTCTATACACAGCGCAGCTTTGCATATTTCCTTCCTCTGTCTATGTGGAGGGGGGATGTTTGCCTTTCCTCCAATTAGCTGTCACATAGAGTATGCCAAGACTCCACACCCAGTGCTGGAACAGGAAGAAAAATTCTAACACGATGTTCACTTTCTAAACAACGTAGAAAGCTGAAGACAGCAGATTTACAATTAAGACACATGTGGGGAGATTTATTTAATCTCTGTGTATCATCTGAGGCTGTTCACTTCACTGGGTATATGTGAGGGTTTACAACCACTTTAAAGTGTTGTAAACAAATTTATAATAGCTATATAAACCAAAAATGCAACAAAAACTGTATTGCTCATTTAGAGGAGGGCACAAAAGTGTAATGCTTCCTTTAATTTAACCACTTTAAGATCAGGCCTTTTTCTGACATTGGTTGTTTACACGAAAAAAATCTGTATTTATTCCAAGAAAATTACTAAGAACCCCCAAATATTATATAATATTTTTTTTTAGCAGAGACCCTAGAGAATACAGTGGCAGTTGTTGCAATATTTTATGTCACACTGTATTTGCACAGCAGTCTTTCAAATGCAATATTTTGGGAACAAAAATACACCTTAATGATATTAAAAAAAAAAAAAAAAAAAAAACCTTAAAGTTAGCCCAATTTGTTTGTATAATGTAAAAGATGGCGTTATGCCGAGTAAATAGATACTAATGTCATGCTTTAACCACTTGCCGACCGCCGCACGACTATCTACGTCGGCGGTCAGCCCCTCACAGGCAAACTAACGTAGGGCTACGTTGCTTGCTTGTGAGGGTCTAGGGAGCGAGCGCGCGCCCCCGGAGGCGCGCTCCCGCTCTCGCGTGGTCACGGACCCCCCCGCGCGTGTGACCAGCGGACCCGATGTCCGCCGGCCACTCGGCGATCGGCGGGGGAGAGGGAGAATGTCAGGCAGCTTGTGTAAACAAACTGCCTGTCATTCTCCTCGCTGCAAAGACACTGATCACTCGGATCTAGTATGTAGATCCGTTGATCAGTGTCCTTACAGCTAGAGCCACAGCCAATCACAGTAGAAACCACGCCCCTAGGGACACACACAGCCCCTCCCTTCCAAATAAAGTTAACCCCTTCACTACCAGTGTATTTTTACAGTAACAGTGCATATGTATAGCACTGATTACTGTAGAAATGTCACTGGTAACCCCAAAAGTGTCAAAAATGTCAGTCAAGGGTCCGATCTGTCCGCCGCAATGTCGCAGTACCGCAAAAAAAATCGCAGATCGCCGCCATTACGCGTTAAAAAAAAACAACAAAAATGACAAAAATCTTTCCCTTTGTTAGTAAACGCGATAACTTTTGCGCAAACCAATCAAAATACGCTTTTTGCGATTTTTTTTACCAAACATAGGTAGCATAAAACAAATTGGCCGAAAATTTTTAAAAATTTTGATTTTTACATTTTTTTTGGGGGGAATTTCATATAAAAAAATGTGAAAAATATTGCTATTTTTGCAAAATTGACGCTCTTTTTTTGTTTATAGCGCGTGATCAAAAAATCGTGATCAAATACCACCAAAAGAAAGCTCTGTTTGTGGGAAAAAAAGGACGTCAAATTCGTTTAGGTACAGCGTCGCACGACCGCGCAATTGTCCGTTAAAGTCACGCAGTGCCGAATCGCAAAATACCCCCTGGTCGGAATGGGGGTAAAATCTTCCGGGGCTTAAGTGGTTAAAATTGCGCAGGCTCTAGAAATCTAAAGGGTGCCATAGATGCCCTTTGTGAATTCCCCTAGGGCGTCACCACTTTATCCCTCAACTTTCACTTGTAAATCGTTTTGAGTAGCTTGCATTTAACTAGAGAGAAACGATTAGAAAGGCAAGGCATCTTTTTTTTTTTTTTTTAAAAAGAATATTTTTAGGTATTGTTATTATTGTTAATAATATAATACAGGATTTATGTAATGACAAAAGTTTACACAGCACTTTACAATACCATAGTGAGACAGTACAGTTATAATAAAATAAAATAAAATACAGCAGGGATAAAAGGGCTCTGCTCATAGAAGCTTACGATCTAATAGGGTGGGACAAGGGGTACAAAAGGGTGTACCTTTGGGGGATGAGCTGATGGAAGTAGTAAAACATTAGCTGGAGGTGTGATAGGCTTCCCTGAAGAGATGAGTTTTGCCTAAAGGTAGCCAGAGTAGGAGATAGCCGAACAGATAGAGGTAGAGGGTTTCGGAGGATGGGAGAGACTCTGGGGAAATCCTAGAGATGAGCATGGGAGGAGGAGACAAGGAAGCTTGAGAGCAAGAGGTCTTGGGAAGAGCAGAGAGGATGGTTTGGATGATATTTGGAGACAAGATTGGTGATGGAGCTCGGGGCAGAGTTGTCAATTTAATTCACTGGTCGATCAGAAGCCAGTGTAGAGATTGGCGGAGAGGGGTGGCAGACAAGGAGCAGTGGGTAAGTTAGATGTGTCTGGCAGCAGCATTCATGATAAACTGAAGAGGGGATAGCCTATGGTGAGGTAGGCCTATGACAGTGATGGCAAACCTTTGTACATTAGATGTTTTGGGACTACATTTCCCTCCCATTTCGTTCACTCCTTGGTTGCTATACTCTCCCCTATGTTTCCTGCACGTTCCCTGTTCTCTGTTCTGCATCCCTCTTTTTCAATGTGGTTCTATGCGGTTGGGCTCTCAATGCCTATACCTCTCCCTGCTAGCATGTATCTTGACTCCTATCCTTATATGTGCGATTGGATCTGTTTTTTCTTGTGTGTTCTTGACTCTTATCTACATGTGCGTTTGGACTCCTATTTCTCAGTCTCTGTTCTTTTCATGTTTTGGTTCTGTTCCACATTCTTTCAGTGGGCCTTTTGCCGCCCCCCTATCTCCTTCCCAGTCACCCTTTTTTCCTTCCCCCTTTTCCCTGCTTTTCCCCTCTATTCCACGAACTCCACCCACTGCCCTGTCCGTATCGCTACCACAGCCTCATAAAATAATATGCCTTTTTGCTTGGATAGCTTTATCATGATACACATCTCTTACCAGGTGTTTTATGCCCCCTTTTTTGGCGATCGTCTTTTGGTGACTCCCTGCAGACCTCTACGCCTACTTTGTCCTGCATGGTGCTAGAGGGTATGCCCTTTAACTCTCGAGGATGTTCTAACTATCCAATTTGCTCCTTTGCTTCCAGCCGTTGATTGCTACAATGTTAAAATTTATTACACAATCGTGTAAAAAGTGTTGCTGTCCTATGATGTGAACATATTGATAATGCTGATATGTTTTTTCTAGATAGCACAGTCCCCTTGAAGAAGACCGCCATTAGGTTGAAACGCGTCGGGGCTAATGCCCCTCCACCACTAAGTGTTTGGGGTGTTGCGCTGTATTTACCTTGTGACTATCATTATGCAATCCAATTAACATGTATCAACAATCAGGAGCTCATAACATACTTCCCGTTTAAGGGTTGTTTTTAACATGTATATTTATTTAATTTTTTGCCACTTTTTCTACCTTTTTTGTTTAATAAAGGAAACTTTTTATAAATCTTTTTTGAAATCTTCATTCCAAGATTTGGTTAAATTTGCTGCCTAAAAACCCATTGGGGGGTTGATACCTCCGGTATCTCTTGTTCCTACATTTCCCTATTCTGCAGTGTAGTTGAGCATCATGGGAAATGTAGTTCCAAAAAATCTGGGGTGCCAAGGTTTGCCATCACTGGCCTATGAGAAGGGAGTTGCAATAATCAAGGCGAGAGATAACAAGGGAGTGAATGAGTAGCTTGGTATGCTTGTAAATGAGAACACATAACAAAAATATAGTGGGGCTTTCTCAAATTTGTCTGGCAAGGGTGGAACTACATTTTAAGAAAGCTTGCCCCCATTCATATTTCCCCCCACCCCCCGCTACTTTTCATTTTCCAATAAGCCAATGCCAGCAGTGTCCACTCTTTCCGTCTTTCCTCCACCCTTTCCCTCTCCATTCACATAAAGGTTTGTGCTCAACCAAGCTGGCTGTACAAGTTTATGGAATGCTCTGCAGCACAATTATAATTATCTATGAGTATTTGTGCAATGCAGTAGCCTACAGATCATTTTGACATTGTATTTCTGCTTGATTGACAATAATTTGTTATATCTAGAACACTTGAGACAGGTACTTGAAATTCTTTTAGCAAGAGATTCATCATTTGGTGTAAGAGCTTCATGTATATCCTCTTAAGCTTGTGTGAAAAATGAAGTGCTTCTTCTATTTATTTACTATTTACTGAATTTCTGTGTATAAGCAGGCCATATTGAGTAATAGGGCAAAATGTCTCCCCGAAGCATACTTACATATAAGGCACCATCATCTTTTTGCTCATACAGCAGGGAAAAGACTATACCAGTTCAATAAACAAGTTGTAAAAAAGGTTTTATGCAACATTAAAAGGTAACATTAAAACATTTATTAAACAAGGTACTGAACTGCCTGAGTGTTTTCTCTCAAATTTAAGGCGATTACTGTTCAATGATGACATTGTTTAACTCAACACATCAATATATTTATTTAAGTAGGTGAAACTATTACAGCTTTATATATTTTATAGATGTATCTGAAACTTCATAATAAAGTAAATGACCTTCCCCAGAGCAAAATCTTTCTCTCGGTTATCTTCAGCTTTGCATAGCTTCTAAAATTTGTACACATATATCTGCAGATGTTATTATAGCAGACCTATGCTGTTCATTTTGCTGTGTTGCTTGACATCTAGAACCCAAAGCTGGTAGTTTTGCAGTAGATTTCATGCTAAAATCAAGTGGAAAAAATAGAGTTCCACCAGATTCACTGATCTCTAACCCTTACCTGACCCTTCAAATTTAAAGTAGAACTATGGGCAAAACTTTTTTTTTTATTCTGGATAGATTTGGATTTGGGGTTTTCTTTACTTTTACTTTCAATGATAATGGTAAACAGGACAGTGAATCGCCTTAATGGGGGGGCACAGACAGCAATAAAAATTGACAGGGGCTCTAATTCCTTTCCACTCTATCCAAAACAAAACAAAAAAGTTTTGCCTTTAGTTATACTTTAACTCCCATACATCCAAGCTTTAAAGTGTAATTTAAAGTGATGTTAAACCCACATTTTTAGGCACTTTCAGCAGATGATTTAATTTATTCATGCCTACGCTCTAGCCGTCTTTCATTGCATTTACGTCCTCCCGGTCCCAGCCCCTTATCATGTGATCAGCTGTCAGCCAATGACAGCTGATCAAGTGATGTAAACAGCAGCTGGCGATTAGCTTTTTTTTTCTCCTCGTGCTGTCAGCGTGAGGAGAAAAAAAAAAAGGTTGCCAGCTGCTGTCAGAGGGACATCAGTCCCGAAGAGGAAAAGCAACTGTGCCCAACAGTGCTACCTATCAGTGCCCACCAGTGCCACCTATCAGTGCCCACCAGTGCCAACTATCAATGCCCACCAGTGCCCCCTATCAGTGCCCCATCATCAGTGCTGCCTATCAGTGTCACCTACCAGTGCCTATCATTGCTCATCAGTGCCACCTATCAGTGTCCATGAGTGCCACCTATTAGTGCCTATCAGTGCCCATGAGTGCCACATATCAGTGCCTCCTATTAGGGCCCTTCAGTGCCACCTACCAGTGCCCTTCAGTGTTGCCCATCAGTGCCCATCAGTGCCACCCATAAGTACCACCCATCAGTGCCACCTATCAATGCCCATCAGTGCCCATCCATGCCGCCTTATCAGTGCCCATCATTGCCCATCAGTGTCACCTTATCAGTGCCCATCAGTGCAGCCTATCAATGCCTAACAGTGCAGCCTATCAGTGCCCATCAGTGCAGACTATCAGTGCCTATCAGGGCCCATCAGTGCCCATCAGTGCCACCTCATCAGCACACATCAATAAGGAGAAAACTGACCTGTTTGTAACATTTTATAACAAACTACAAAAACTGGGGGGGGGGGGGTTTGTTCAAAATTTTTGGTCTTTTTTTGTTTGTTCAGCAAAAAATAAAAACCCCAGTAGTAAATAAATACCACCAAAAGAAAGCTCTATTTGTTTGAAAAAAAATGATAAAAATGTAATTTGGGTACAGTGTTGCATGACTGCGCAATTGTCATTCAAATTGCGACAGCGCTGAAAGCTGAGAATTGGCCTGGGCAGGAAGGGGGTTTAGGTGCCCAGTAGGCAAGTGGTTAATCACCTACTGAGAATGCAGCTTCTTTTATCTTTTAATTCTTTCATATGTTCCAAATTAGGCTGATGTCATGATTACTTACCCATGGTTTTAGGGTGTCTCCTTTCTCTTGCAGTATCCTATGAGTGATGGCAAACCTTGACACCCCAGATGTTTTTGAACTACATTTCCCATGATGCTCATGCCCTCTACAGTGTAGACATTAGTAACAGGAGTCGTCCCGGAAGATTGGAAATTGGCAAATGTCGTGCCCATTCACAAGAAAGGTAGTAGGGAGGAATCGGGCAACTATAGACCAGTGAGTCTGACATCAATAGTAGGCAAATTAATGGAAACCCTATTAAAGGATAGGATTGTGGAACATCTTAAATCCCATGGATTGCAAGATGAAAAACAACATGGGTTTACTTCAGGGAGATCTTGTCAAACAAATCTTATAGATTTTTTTGACTGGGTGACTAAAATAATAGACGGTGGAGGTGCAGTAGACATTGCATATCTAGATTTTAGTAAGGCTTTTGACACTGTCCCACATAGAAGACTTATCAATAAACTGCAGTCATTGAGCATGGACTCCCATATTGTTGAGTGGATTAGGCAGTGGCTGAGTGACAGACAACAGAGGGTTGTAGTCAATGGAGAACATTCAGAACAAGGTCATGTTACCAGTGGGGTACCTCAGGGATCTGTAATGGGACCAATTTTGTTTAATATCTTCATAAGTGATATTGCAAAAGGCCTTGATGGTAAGGTTTGTCTTTTTGCTGATGACACAAAGATATGTAACAGGGTTGATGTTCCTGGAGGGAAACGCCAAATGGAAAAGGATTTAGGAAAACTAGAAGAATGGTCAGAACTCTGGCAACTGAAATTTAATGTGGATAAGTGCAAGATAATGCACCTGGGGCGTAAAAACCCAAGGGCAGAATATAGAATATTTGACACAGTCCTGACCTCAGTATCTGAGGAAAGGGATTTAGGAGTAATTATTTCAGAAGACTTAAAGGTGGGAAGACAATGTAATAGAGCAGCACGAAATGAAAGCAGAATGCTTGGATGTATAGGGAGAGGTATAAGCAGTAGAAAGAGAGAAGTGCTTATGCCGCTGTACAGAACACTGGTGAGACCTCACTTGGAGTATTGTGCGCAGTACTGGAGGCCATATCTCCAGAAGGATATAGATACTCTAGAGAGAGTTCAGAGAAGAGCTACTAAACTAGTACATGGATTGCAGGAAAAAAATTACCAGGAAAGGTTAAAGGACCTTAACATGTATAGCTTGGAAGAAAGAAGAGACAGAGGGGATATGATAGAAACTTTTAAATACATAAAGGGAATCAACTCGGTGAAGGAGGAGAGCATATTTAAAAGAAGAAAAACTACCACAAGAGGACACAGTTTTAAATTAGAGGGGCAAAGGTTTAAAAGTAATTTGAGGAAGTATTACTTTACTGAGAGAGTAGTGGATGCATGGAATAACCTTCCTGCAGAAGTGGTAGCTGCAAATACAGTGAAGGAGTTTAAGCATGCATGGGATAGGCATAAGGCTATCCTTCATATAAGATAGGGCCAGGGACTATTTCATAGGATTCAGATATATTGGGCAGACTAGATGGGCCAAATGGTTCTTATCTGCCGACACATTCTATGTTTCTATGTTG
This sequence comes from Pelophylax lessonae, assembly GCF_965119305.1. Taxonomy (NCBI): domain Eukaryota; kingdom Metazoa; phylum Chordata; class Amphibia; order Anura; family Ranidae; genus Pelophylax; species Pelophylax lessonae. The sequence goes on along the minus strand of NC_138773.1, from coordinate 245,804,523 downwards.
AGCATCATGGGAAATGTAGTTCCAAGACATCTGCGGTGCCAAGGTTCTCCATCACTGCTATAGAGTGACCCTTGCATGCAGGGACTAGAACTGTGTCTCCCTACACTGTGTGTATCAATAGAAACCCACAGCCCTGTAGCCTAAGTGGGCAAGGCACTTCCCTGCTCCTCTCTCCTCCTCTTCCTCCCTTTGCCAAACTAGCAGACTAACTGCAGACTATACTGTTCACTGTTAACTCTTTCCTGTAAATAGTGGAAGCAGTATTGGAGCCAGAAGCATTAAAGTTGTAAACTGCAATTCCTGGGCAATGTTTATTTTATTGTGCTATATGTCTTAGGCTTATGAACAAGGGTTTCGTACTACTTTAATCACTCTAAACACTTTAAGCTGAACTCTGGACTGAACAATTATTGTCTAAATACAAAGTGCATTTGTGTTATTACTGGAATCTTGAAGTCATTTATGCATCACTTCCTGATATGTGCAGTATTCCACCTTGTGCTTTATTTCTGTACAGGAACTTCCTTTGATGACGGCTGGTCACTACTTCTCTCTGTCCTTGTGGAGGGTAATTGGTCCTATTCCCCCCCTTCTAGTTGCCTGCAGGCAGCCTGTAGTGGTTGGTCCTGCTGGGTTCCACCTACAGCTCTGCTTTCTCTGCATGCTATGTACAGCCCAGAAATAGTGTCACCACTTTTTTAAAAGTTAAAGGGGTTGTAAACCCTAATTTTTTAAAATAAAAATAACAAACATGTCTATACTTACCTGCTCTGTGCAATTATTTTTCACTGAGCAGCCTTGATTCCTCCTCTTCTGGGGATTCCTGTTAGCGCTTCTGGCCCCTCCTCTTTATTGGGTTCCCGTACGGAAAGCTGCTTTCCATGGGGACACCCATGCGGCCTTGTTCCCAAGTCCTGCTGCTTCTATTGACACAGACAGTGGGACTCGGCTCCACCCCCGCTCCCATGTCACTAGATTTGAATGATAGCAGTAGGAGCCAAAGGCTCCTGCTGCTATCAGTCTGTCCAATGAGAAGAGAGACAGCAGCTGGGCCCGCTGCGCTCATGCACATCGCTGGAGTGGATCGGGCTCAGGTAAGAAAAAGGAGGAGGGGGGAGCTGCAGCACAGAAGGTTTTTCATAGAATGCATTGAGGTGAAAAACCTTGAGACTTAACAACCACTTTAATATCTGGGTTTGATAAGCATCTGTTTTACACAAAGTTTTTTTAATATCCTTTCTGGCCATTGATGATTATATTTAAAAGAAAAGTTTTTGTGCCTGGAGTTCAAGTGCTTTTAAAGGCTTTTTTCCCCAAAAATTAACAAATATGCTATACTTACCTGCATAGGTATTGCACAGAGCAGCCACTAACCTCCTCTTCTGGGGTCCCCCGCTGGCACTCTAAGCACCACCTTTTCTGTGTCTGCCACCATAGCAAGCCACCTGCTCGCATCTATTGACACCCGCTCCTACCTCACTGAATTTGACAATTGCTCCAGCTGCTGCCTGTTATGTTAAGAGGAAGAGAGGGGAGACGATTGTAGCTGGGCACAGTGCTGGATCGATCCAGGAGGGAGGTAAGTGTTAAGAGGGGGAGGGGGGGCACAGCAAGTTCTCAAACATTTTTTATCCTAATGCAGTGAATGCCTTAAGGTAAAAACATTTTAGCTTTAGAACCACTTTTCGTTTTAGCAGTTCTTTTAAGCTCCTAGAAGCTATTAGTATTTAATAACAAATAGTGTTATCCTATGTAGCCATGCACACTACTTTAGGCTATTAGCAGTTTTTGAGCTTCAGCATCTAGGAGCAGAAAAAAATGTTTTTGTAGAGTTTTTAACAGTGTTTTCCCAGTAGAAAAAAATGCTAAATGCTCCTAAACGCTTCTAAGCTCTACTAAACACTATTAAAATGCTCCTAACAGCTTTTTTTTCATGTATTTTTTTTTTCTTCCTACAGTATACTGGAAATACACTATTAAAATGCTAATGCTCCTAAAAGCTTCTAAAAGCTACTAAAATACTACTAGAAACTGGCACAAAAACACTATTCTCTATTCTCAACGTTTTTCATCCAGCATTTATTTCAAGCATTTTTTGAGCTCATAAAAAACGCTACTCTGCATGAAGCCTAAAACTAATGCTTAAAAACCTAATTTGATTCTAACTCATCCCTTTAATCTGAACTATAGGCAAAAAGATAAATACACAGATCAAATACTGTACATATATGAAAGCTATTTTATTTGCCAAATAAGTTGTGTTTCTGTTTATCCATTCTTCTTCGGCCAGACAGCACAGCCAGCCTGGTGAACCCACATTTAATTGTGCATAATGTGAAATTGTTAAATTAGACATGTGCGGTTCGTTTCATTCTAAATTAAAACTTGGACAAAGTTTTTGTTATAATAGTAATGAATTTAAACAAATCCGAAATAACAAATCAAAATTTCAGACGAAATTTGAATAGTTTTCGAATCAAACTCAAATAGTTTCCTAATCGAACGTGAATTGTTTGAGAATACAATTCAAATTTCTGAAGAAAATAAAATAGATTAGAAAAGAAAGGAATATAATATAAAAGAATATAAAAGAAAATAAAAGAATAGAATATAATATAATAGAGTAAAACAGAACATAATACAAAATAAAAGAATAGAATAGAAAAAATAGAATAGAAAAAAAAAGAGACAGAATAGAAAATAAAAGAATAGAGTAAAACAGAACAAAATAGATAAGAAAATAAAAGAACAGAATAAAATAAAATAGAATAGAAAACAAAGGGATAGAATAGAATAAAAATAATAAAAAATAGAATAAAATAGCATAAAATAGAAAAAAGAAAGAAAGAATACAACCATATTCTGAAATTCCAATTTTCAAATAAAATAAATTTGAATTCAAATTGAATAGAAAAGAATAGAATAGAATAGAAAATAAAATAAAATAAAATAATAGAATAGAAAAGAATAGAATATAATAAACAATAGAAAAGAATAGAATAAAACAAAATAGAAAAAATTTAAGAATATTACCTTTTTCTGAAATGCAAATTTCGAATAGAATAAATTCAAATTTCGAATAGAATGAATTCAAATTTGAATAGAATAGAAAAGAACAGAACAGAATATAAAAGAAAAGAACAAAATAAAAATAAAAAATAGAGTGAAAAAAACAATAGGATAGAATGGAATAGAAAGAAAATAACCATCTTGTGTATTGACCATGATGGTATTGTTAGTAACACATCACATGATATGCCCCCGTGGCTACAGAGGCTGGAGTCAAGGAAAGACTAAATAAGCTTAACACAAATAAATCATCAAGACCAGATGGCTTACACCTAAAAGTCCTTAAAGAACTCAGTTGGGCTATTGCTAGACTACTGTTCCTAATCTTTGCGGACAGCATACTGACAAGAATTGTACCAGCTGATTGGAGAAAAGCCAATGTGGTACCAATAGTCAAAAAATGGCATAGACATATTCCGAGGAACTACAGGCTGGTCAGTCTAACATCAATAGTAGGTAAACTATTGGAGGGGATGATAAGGGACTATATCCAAGAATTTGTTGATGAAAACAGTATCAATAGTAGTAATCAGAATGGAATTACGAAGGGATGTTCTTGCCAGACCAATCTGTTAACATTCTGTGGATGTGGTGTATCTGGATTTTGCAAAAGTATTCGATTCGCTTCCCCATAAATGTTTAATCTACAAGCTGAGGTGTGCAGGCATGGACCATAAGGTTTGTTCTTGGATAGAAAACTGGTTACAGGGGCACGTCTGAAGGGTAGTGATAAATAACGTGTACTCAGACTGGTCTGGAGTGTTAAGCGGGCACCACAAGGTTCTGTCTTGGGACCAATTCTGTTTATTTGTTCATAAATTACATAGAGGAAGGGATACATAGCTCAATCTCAGTTTTTGCGAACGATACAAAAATAAGCAGGGCAATAACTTCACAGCAGGATATAGAAATGTTGCAGAAAGACCTAAACAAAATAATAGATTGGGCAACTACATTGCAAATGAGGTTTACTGTGGAGAAATGCAAACTAATGCACTTGGGGGCTAAGAACATAAATGCAAACTGCTCAATGGGGGAGAACCTCTGGGGGAGTCAAGGATGGATAAAGATCTGGGGGTCCTAGTGAAAGACAGACTGTGCAACAGCATGCAATGTCAAGCTGCAGCTACCAAAGCCAGCAGAATCTTAGCATGCATAAAAAAGGGGATATACTTCAGAGATAAAACTATAATCCTGCCACATTATAAAACTCTGGTCCGGCCACATCTGGAGTATTCCATCCAGTTCTGGTCACCAGTCCTCAGAAGGGATGTGCTGGAGCTGGAGAGAGTCCAAAGAAGGGCAACTAAATTAATAAGAGGACTGGAGGACCACAAATACGAGGAGCGACCACAAGCACTAAATGTATTCTCGCTGGAGAAAAGATGCTTTAAAGGGAACATGATAGCAATTTACAAATACCTCAGAAGCGGTTTAACCTTAAGCTGCGCAGGGTTTTTTTCACTGTCAGGGCAGTAAGAATGTGAAGCTCTCTTCCACAAGTGGTGGTGTCAGCAGGGAGTATTGATATTTTAAAAGACTCTTGGACTTGAATCCGAAAGATCACAATATACAGGAATATGTGAAATTATTATCGACACTGGCACACGTACACCTACACAGGTTGAACTGGATGGACTGTTGTCTTTATTCAACCTTACCTACTATGTAACTATCTTCCAAAAATCAAATTTCGAATAGAATAAATTCAATTTGGAATGGACATCGATTCAAATGGAATTTGATTTGAATTTGAATGGAATTGGGAATATTTGAACTGATTTGAATTTGAATAAATGAACAAATTCTGAAAACAAATTAAAAAATGTAACTAAACTAATTTATGTAAATAAGGAATCAAAGGGGAGCAAATTTTTTTGTTCTGCACATGTCTATGTTTAATTACTTATCAAATGATATAGAGGATACAATGCCAAGCTGCAGCAAGCAAAGCAAGCAGAATATTAGCATGCATAAAAAGGGTATTTACTCAAGAGATAAATATATAATTCTACCACTTTACAGGACTCTGGTCCAGCCGCATCTTGAGTATGCTGTCCAGTTCTGGTCACCAGTCCTCAGAAAGGATGTGCTGGAACTGGAGCGAATCCAGAGATGGACACAAAGCTAATAAGGGGACTAGAGGACCTCAGTTACGAGGAAGGACTACAAGCATTAAACGTATTCTCCCTGGAGAAGAGATGCTTGAGAGGAGATATGATAGCGATATACAAAGACCTCAATGGTGATTCTAGTATAGGAAAAAACTGTTCAGTTTCAGGGAACTTATTGACCACTCATTGACATTGGGGGAGAAGCAGTTTAATCTTTAACTAAAAACCGAGAAAGAACAACTGTGCTAGTGCAAAAAGAATAAAGTAATAAAAGCAGCGACTTCAAGTGTGACCGACACCCCAAAAAATAATAACAAAATAAGTCGCGCTATAATGTGACCAAACTAAAATTAATTAAATTATTGAAACATGTCCATAAAGTCCATTGAGAGGCCAAATGGAATGATGTGTCTGTGAATATCCCTATGGAATTAGGGCTTACCAGAGAACAATATAAAAAGTGCCAGATGATATCAAAAGCATCCAGTAGAGACCTGAGAATATCTATCGAAGCTGAATGCGAAGAATCTCAGAAGACCACATTACATGGAGTTTGCATGGGCAAGAAAAACAAGAAGCGCCATAGCGTAAAACCAACAAAACTAGTGAAAAAAGAATTTAGCTGCACTCACATTTGTGAGACTATCACCATCCGTGTGAACCAAATTCAAGTGATAAAGTGTTGGATAGGTACTCCTTACCAGAGTAAAAATTAAATATGCAATATACAACACAGTGAACTCTGTGACAATCCACACGGAACTTCAGATGATATATCCTTCAAATATAGATGAGAATTCCACCGATCAGAAAGGTTAAATATTGATTATATACTCCTTACCAGATATAAATAATAAAAAGCCAAACAGTGAATGTACAGGAAAGGAGACACCTCCACCGGTATATATACTCCTTACCAGATTGCAATGTGAATAGACTTATAGCAGAATAATAAACTGAATCGATGGTCCAAAAAATCCAAATTGGGTGGCGCAGAAAACCGTGACACCTCCACCTATAAATACGCTCCTTACCAGATAGCTGTAAAGATCATGCATGTAGCAAGATGATATAATGGACCAATCCAAAAGTCAGACCTCAGGTGCTATCCAATGGAGACTCGGGGCTACAGCAAATGCAGGTGGGGTTTCAGCCGTATAGAATAGAAAGAGGCGCCATAGCATAAAATCCCACAAGTTTATTTTAAATAATAAAAAATAACACTTACAATATGCAGAATAAAATAGAATAATCTTAAACTGCCTTGAAGGTTTTTTAGTGTCAGAGCGGTAAGGATGTAGAACTCCCATCCACAAGCGGTGGTGTCAGCGGGGAGTGTAGATAGTTTCACAAAGCTGTTAGATGGGCATGTTAGCAAATGCAATATAGAGGGATATGGGAATTATTACTGACTAAACATTACTAATTATTACAAAACAAATATCCACACTCATACAGGTTAAACTGGATGGACTGGTGTCATTATTCAACCTTACCAACTGTGTAACTATGTAACTTTTCTCTACTGCATTTAAATAATACAACTAGACCTCCTTCCCTACCTCCAGCCTGGGACTGGACAGTAAAGAAGAATTAGCAGGTTCTGTTACTCTGTCCTTACTAGGGATGATCGAACGGTTTGGGTTGACCATCGGTTCGACCCGAACATCGACTGTTCGAGGTTCGGCCGAATTCCGAACTTTTTGCTGAAAAAGTTCGGAATTCGGCAACCAGAACTGACCAAAATGCAATGGGACAGAAAATGGGCTTTAAAAGCCCCTGATTGGACCAGAACCATCAGTAAAAGCCAATTGAGGGGGCAGGAGAATGCTAGGAATGTGATTGAAGTGACTAGGGGGTCCATAGGCCAATCATTAGTGAATATGCCCTCCAGTATAAAAGATAGCCCCGCCAAATTCCTAGCATTGTAATACAGGGACGTGGAAGAGAGTGGAAGCAGTTCTGTTACTTCTGCTTCAAAGTGTCATTTAGCAATTTTTAGTATGAGGAAAGGGATATCTAGTGTAGTTAGGGTACTATTTTCCACTATAGTTAGATTTAATAATCTAGTTTTTGTAGGGAAAGTGTTAAGTGTAAGGGGACCGTAGTGTAGTGTAGGGTTAACTGACTGACTGCTATGGCAGGGTGACAAAACCCTTCCATGTCAGGGTGACCGCTATAGAGAAAAGATCGTTTCTCTTAGGGCACTTATAGAACAGCGATATGGCTTCTTGCCTGTCACCCTGCTTTTTACTGCAGGCGTTTATAGGGCTTTTTTGAGGACATGTTTGGAGTCAGGCATGACATCTGAACTTCTGTGTAGGGGTGTATATATACAAACACCCATGTATGTATATATACATATACACATATATGTGTGTGAAAGTAGCAGAAACCTATGCTTGCGCTAATGAAATAATTAACAGCCATATGGCTTCTCTGCTATCACACCTATATGTGTATAAATACATATAAGTGTGTGTGTATATATACCCCTATACAGAAGTTCAGATGTTTTGCCTGCCTCCAAAGACCCCCAAAAAAACGCCTGCTGCAAAAACACACCTGGGCGTTTTTGTAGCTGGCGTTTTTTTGGCATTTTTTTGGGCATCTTTGGAGGCAGGCATAACATCTGAACTCCTGTGTAGGGGTATATATACACACACCCATGTATGTATATATACACATACACACATATAGGTGTGAAAGTAGCAGAAACCTATGCTTGCACTAATGAAATCATTAACAGGCGTTTTTTTTGGGCATTTTTTTGGGGTCTTTGGAGGCAGGCAAAACATCTGAACTTCTGTATAGGGGTATATATACACACACACTTATATGTATTTATACACATATAGGTGTGATAGCAGAGAAGCCATATGGCTGTTAATTATTTCATTAGCGCAAGCATAGGTTTCTGCTACTTTCACACCTATATGTGTGTATGTGTATATATACATACATGGGTGTGTGTATATATACCCCAACACAGAAGTTCAGATGTTATGCCTGCATCCAAAAACGCCCAAAAAATGCCCAAAAAAACACCAGCTACAAAAACGCCCTGGTGTGTTTTCACAGCAGGCGATTTTTTTGGGCATTTTTTGGGGGTCTTTGGAGGCAGGCAAAACATCTGAACTTCTGTATAGGGGTATATATACACACACACTTATATGTATTTATACACATACACACATATAGGTGTGATAGCAGAGAAGCCATATGGGTGTTAATTATTTCATTAGTGCAAGCATAGGTTTCTGCTACTTTCACACCTATATATGTGTATGTGTATATATACATACATGTGTGTGTGTGTATATACCCCTACACAGAAGTTCTGATGTTATGCCTGCCTCCAAAGACCCCCAAAAAATGCCCAAAAAAACGCTTGCTACAAAACCGGCAAGGTGTGAAAATAGCAGAGCCATATCCCTGTTCTATATTAATTCTAATACAAACAACCTTTTTTTTCCTTTTTAGACCCCCCAGACACTAAATCCTAAGAAATCTTATTTTTTTTTTCAATAATTGGCTCTCTATCAAAAATGACAATTTTTAAGAACTTTTTTGTGTGATTAATAGTCCCTGGGGCATGACCCAGAACCCTAGGCACTTTTTAGGGGCATTTATTGGGTTTTAGGGCTTCAAAATTGTGTTTTTTTATTCCAAAAGTTCGGGTCCCATTGATTTCAATGGGGTTCTGGAATCCGAACCGAACTTTCAGGAAATTCGGGTGTTCTGGTCGAACCGAACTTTTCAAAAGTTCGACCATCCCTAGTCCTTACCTCCTGTTAGCATTTCTTATTGACATGTCAGCTCTTCGGTATACCTGATTGGCTCTTTGCACTGCTTCTTCCTCTCCCAGTCTAAGGTTCAAGCATTTACACTAGTTGCTTTAAAAATACATGTATTGCATAAATACAATAAATACATACCTTAATGAATAGGTGTGTTTTTATCTACCTGGAGTTCAGCTCATCCTCACTGAAATCCTTTACCTACACTTAAAATTAATACATAACACTAAAAGGTAGTGCAACACCTAATCTCCAACAACCCAACATTTACCATAATCCTGTAAGACTTGCTTTGGAGTGGGGAAGAATCGCCTCTCAAAGGAACAACCAAACAAGAAAAGGGAGTTCTGGTTGTGACAAGAACATAACAACAGTCAGAAATCAGAAGTTTCTTCTCTATTCTACTAATTATGCGTTTTTGCGTTTTATCTTTGTCCTCTTTAGAAAGATTTCCAGGAAGGAAGGCAGATTTGCCCACTTTCAAAGATTCAAAAAATAGAATCCGTCCTGCTCTATCCAAAACATAAAAAAATCCAAAAACATAATAAAACATTTAGGATTGAGTTGGAATGTAAGTATAATCCCTAAACCCTGATCCAACCCCTAACATAAACCTTTACCCCTAACACTAAGCTAGAACCATCAATGACCAAAACAAAGCAAGATTCAGATCCATAAAACCATTGCTTATCCCTAAGCACTTTTTCTGGAATCCTTTAAGCCTTTCATGTGCCTAAATTTTGCCACATGATTTCAGCTGAAGATGGTTTGGTGGCGTGACATTTGGGCAAACCCAGCTAACTGGTGCCTTGCTGCTCATCTGTCCAAATGCCAAAATGCAACTAGCACCAGAAGCACAGGATTCATGGCCAATGTAATTAGTCAGTGGCCACTTTGATCCCTTCCATGGTGGATGTAGTAAGCTGAGATAGAGCGTAAGCTTTTGCGTTAAGTGGTGCAGTAGTTTTTCTTATTTATGGTCAGTGATCTTGAAATATTTTTTATAAAAAGTTAAAAATAAAGCTTTCATGGGTTATGAGCAGAATTTGGACTCTGGGTCCCCTCTTCAAAAACTAAAGGTATCCACCCCCACTTTGAATACCGTATATCGGTTGTGCCTCACCACTGAAAGCATCAATAATAGTTTTTATTTTACTTATTAACACACAAACATTCTGGCACTTCACATAACTGCCAAAAAAACAAAAGCATCTTGTCATACTCACTGGAAAACAGAGCTGGCTCCAGACACTGATCAGAGGGGAGTGTTGTACTTTTAATGTGTGCAAGCCCTTATTATGGAAGAAATCATAGGAATTGTTATAGAAAAGATATGCAGGGGGGAACCTAATTCATTTTGGTGAGGCATCACCTCCCTATGACTTCAACTGTTGGGCTATGCACCAATGTCTTCACCTGAACTTAATTTTCTCTCTTGTGTGGGTGATATTTGTACAACTGATTTTCAGTGGGAAAGGTCAAGGCCCCCCTACACCTCTGGGCCCTGGGCTATTGCCCCTGTTGTAATCCACCACTATTCTAAACATTCAAGTGAAAATGTCACAGAATGACAGTTCTTGAAGGAGATCATCTCCTGTGCATTATATGTGACATTTTAGAATTTTGAAAAGTAAAATGTATCTTTTCTAAACACCTATGCCAAAAGAAATATATATATTATATATATATATATATATATATATATATATATATATATATATATATATATATATATATATATATATATATATATATGTAGATAGATAGATAGATAGATAGATAGATAGATAGATAGATAGATAGATAGATAGATAGATAGATAGATAGATAGATAGATAGATAGATAGATAGATAGATAGATACTGTAAGTGTATATTTGTTTTGTTGTTTTATTTATTTGTATAACATTACAGATATGTACTGTATATCTGATTTGATATTCCACACAATGGGAATTGTGTTATGTTATTCGAAGGATTAATAGCTATAGTTTATATTTATTCATAATACATCATTATTTAGTACCAGATGCCAACTTTTCAAATGATCTTTACAATAACTATGTGAAAAGCTTGTGAATGGCTAAGAAACATAGATAGAGATACAGGGTAGGGGGATTTTGCCCCCTTAGAAACCAATCAGATTCAAACATGCACTGGAGAATTACATTTGAAAAATGTGAGGCAGAATCTAATTGGTTGCTATGGGGCAAGACCGAGAGCTTATATTTCAGACTGTGATAAATGAGGCTGGTCATTTTACATACATAAATAAGCATATGTTTTTGTATAATCTGTCTTGAAAAAAGATCCAGACCAATGACTGAAATATCAATTGTTTTAGTTTACACTTTATAGCGTGCTCTAATCAGACATTTTTTAATGTCCTGATAGATCTGCACCTTAGAATAAAAATGAGGCCAGTCTTTGCTATTTGTGGAGCTGATTTTAGTTGCAATTGAAACCAAATGTAACAAACCTTGAGCAAAGTAAAGGAGGTTTTTCACTGGAAAAATTGTTCACATCAACTAACCTGACCCCCTCCACCCACTCAGATCAGCCCAAAATGTTATTTTTATGTTAGACGCAGCACTAGCCCTGTTTGAGCCCACCTTTATGTGTGTCTTAACCCCAAAAACAAAAATGTATTATTCTGTATCTATGAAGGGGCAGGCTTGTCACCTTCTTTTGCATGTGTGCGCTATTCTTTTTTAATATACATGTCGCTTGGTTCATAGCTATACCAGCTTTAGAAATACATGTTCAGGGTTTGCTCCCCCAACTTTTTGCTTGTTTATTATGTATTCGTCTGACCAGACCTCTGTGGTTGAGCACCCTACCCCCCCCCCCACACACACACACACACACCTGTACTCTATCAGTGTCCACTATCAAGTAGATATAGGAGGAGTCCCTTGTAGTGCATTAGCACATCTCTCCCAGCAAGGAGTGTTGTCTCCAAGGGTTAGAGAGGCTGGATTCATCCTTTTTTATGGATAGTGTAGGACCCACTGAAAATGGGGTAGTTTGACGTAGTGGTGGGCTTGAGCACGATATGGCCATATGGTGGGACCAAATCCCCATTTTTATTAATGGATTGTCTTCATATTTCATAGTCATTTCTTTTGCATGTGTGCGCTATTCTTTTTTTAATATGCATGGTTCGTAGCTGCACCAGCTTTAGAAATACATGTTCAGGGTTTGCTCCCCCAACTTTTTGCTTGTTTGTCACCTTAGGCTGCCCTTCGGTTTTGAACTGCAAACACATCCCCATCATCTTATCTCTATTACGTGCTTCTTTGTAGTTTATAGAAGATAGCTGAAAAAGCTGATATAATTGTTTAAAGATTTCAGTTTAGCCCACAGGAAGTTATAAGGACACACACTTCTAGGAAGATCAGCAAGTATGTTTCTGTACTTCTGTACTAGATGATGCAATTTTCTTTCCTCCATGGGTTGCAGCAAAGAAAATTGCTTAATTCCCCCATCGACACAGTCAGTGCTATTGTGCTCTCCAAATGGGGGGTTGAACGTGGATAGCGGTCCCTGGGGGGAAAACACAGTGATTATTGCAGTAATCGCATGTAAAAATCTAACATGCTGGTTGTCGATGGATCAACTTTGGTACAATCAGTCTGCCCATAGATGGTTTGAATCTCGGTCTGTCCCGCCTGAACCAGCCGAGATTTGAACCATCTATGGCCAGCTGTATTTCCCTAACCACTTTCTGACCAGTGACAAACCACTACATTGCTGGATTGCAATGGTGATATCTCAGTCATCGCTGTGGCTACATTAATGACCGAGATATAATTTTTTACAGACGGTGATGCTGAACAAAATGAAATGTTGTTGTGTTAGCAATAAAAGTGATAAAATTAAAGAGACAGTGTAAAAATAAAACATTTTAAATAAAATAAATAATAACAAATTGTTAAAATGACCCCATCCCCCATGCTCGCAAGCAAATGAGAACGTGCACATCAGTTCTGCACACAATGTAAAGGGCGATCGCACCACACATGTCAGGTATCGCTGTGAACAACAGAGTGAGAACAATAATTCTAGCACCAAACCTCCTGTGTAACTCTAAACTGGTAACCTATAAGGCCCCTTTCACACAGGCGGACCGTTCAGATCCGCCTGTCCATTTTTTTGGCGGATCTGAGCGGTCCCCCCATGCATTCCTATGGGGCATCGGATGTCAGCGGAGACATGTCCGCTGACATCCGACCCGATCCGATCCGTCAAATCTGGACAGATGGAAACCCTATTTTCCATCCGTCCAGCGGATCGGATCGGATGGGATCAGGTGAGAACGGACTGACGGTCCGTTGACATCCGATTTCCCCCATAGAGATACATGGGGAACTGTCAGCTGTGTCTCCCCACACAGCGCGGAGACACAGCTGTCCTCCGGCTGCTCAGCGGGGGATCGGCGGCTCGATCCCCCGCTGAGAAAAACTGACTCCGTCCAACGGACAGAGTGTGTGAAAGGAGCCTAAAGGTTTTTACACAATCGCCTAGGGAGATTTTTGGGTACCATAGTTTGGCAACATTCCATGGGTGTGCACAGTTTTAAAGTTTGTTTGGTATCTATTTACTCAGCGTAACATCATCTTTTATATTTTGCCAAAAATGTGGGTATTATACTTTATAGTGTTTGTGTGCAATAAAATTCATTAAAGTGTGTTTTTTCCAAAATAATTGCATTTGAAAAGCCACTGTGCAAATACCATACATAAAAAATTGCGACACCCACCATTTTATTCTCTAGGGCCTCTATAAAAAAATATATATATAATGTATGGGGTTTTTAAATAATTTTCTTGCAAAAAAAAATGTAGATTTTTACACATATGTGAGATGTAACAGAATAGGTCCAGAGCTGAAGTGGATAAAAAGAAAACTAATACAGAACTAAGAATAAAATACTTACCTTATCTGCAGGCTTTTATGTCTCTGTCCAGCGGTCCACTAAAGTAACTTCACTTCACTTCTTGGCCCGCTTTCTGACATTATCACGTACAATGCAGGACCTGCAAGCTTACATTGTATGGAAGGATGGTTAGGACTCATCCACATTCCAGAGCATTGGGCAAAGGAGAGTGCCAGCTGCCATTGGAGTGAGGAACAAGGTAAGTTTTTGTATTTATTATACCCACAGCATAGGTAAATTTAACAGCAACCCACAGATAGGCATTAAAATAATTGTTAGACAAAGAACACATTAGATACGAGATATAAAGTACAGCGTGCAAAGTTCTGCAGTCAGGGCTTCATCACATACAACATAGCATACAGAGAGTAAAGTACATTAGTATGTAAAGTACAACATAGCATAAACTGTAAAGTAGAATGGTCCAGACTATATTATTTCTAGCAAAACATATCATGGGGAGCAACTTTGAAATTATTAACGTAATACTAAAGTCCTTTAAAAAAAAAAAAAAAGTGCTTTAATTACCTGCTCTGTGCAGTGGTTTTGCACATTGCCCAGATCCTCCCCTTCTTGGGTCCCTCGCTGACGCTCCTGGCCCCTCCCTTCTGTCAAGTGCCCCCACAGCAAGCAGCTTGCTATGGGGGCACCCGAGCCAAGCCGCTGCTCTGTGTATCCATTCAGACACAGAGCAGCTGTTCGGCCCGATCCTCTCTTTCTCTTCATTGGCTAACTGGCTTTGATTGATAGCAGCGGGAGCAAATAGCATCCCTGCTGTGTCTCAGACAATCAGGAAGGAGAGTCCTAAACACCCAAGACAATCACGTACATCGTTGGATCGAGATGGAGCTCAGGTAAGTATTAGAGGGGCTGAGGGGGGCTTTTTATCTTAATGTGTAGAATGCATTAAGATAAAAAAAAACCTTCTGGCTTTACAACCACTTTGATTTCTGAGGTAGGTTGCCCTTATAACTTCAGCAGACTGGAATATAAACACCAGTGCCTATACACATGCACGCATACTTTCTCTACAGTGGGAAACTCTTACGTTTACAAATATATATGTAACAAAGTTGCAGCGCTAGAAGTGAGTGCACTATTCAGATCTTGTAAGACGGTCCCTCTTTTATAAAACTTTTAATGCAATGACTTTGAGCAATCCAATGTAATGACCTCAAGCATTAAAGGAGGTTGAAGTGCAAAAGAGATATAAAACTAAAACATCCAATTGTGACTACAGCCCACAATGTAATCGTGTCAGATCACCACCTCCACCAGGAATCAGGATATATACTCACCAAAATCCTTCCCAGAGGTCAACTTGTGCTTAGTGATGTCAGCAAGTAGAACAAACAACCAGTCATCCACAATCAGATAAATCTTCCCAATAGTGTTAAACATATGAGAGAAAAATACTCAGAAAATAGTTATTCTCATGAGTGGGCCAGCAGCATATCACATCAGAACACAAAGCTCTTCCCATCACGTTTCATCCTACAGGACATCATCAGGGGCTGGTGTTACTGACTGTTCACACGGTTAAATGGAGTAATATCCCAAATATCCGTTGACCCACCATTTAATCCAGGTCCGCCCATTACACATCCAACAAAATGTTCACCACACACAAAGAGCAAAAAGCAGCCCACACCAAACTCTTGGTCTGCCAGTTATTAACCCACATTACATAGTGGATTCTTTGCAAATATCAGACCATGGGGAATATCCCGGCTCATCTGGTTCGTTATCATTAGTATATCCACTTGCAAAAAAACTTGCAACCCTGTTCATCGCTGCATAACTCTCTCAAGCGTAGTGCATGGGAAGAAAACGAAAGTGCACATAGAGCAGTATCGCCAAAAACAATACAAGTTTATTAGTACTCCGCCCCCCCTCCACATATGCACTTACAACAATGAACAGTAAAACAGCGTGGATAAGAACAAAATGAAGCAACTGCAGACGCATCAAGGAGCCTACGGGGCCTCCGTCCCGCTCGTCAGCGTCCGGAAGTCTGCAAATATTGCCAAGGCTGCCACTCAGCGTCCCGTTGCCTGGGTGACCGCATTTCTCACGCCCTTATGCGTTTTGTCATACCAAGACTTCTACGGAGGGCGCCCTCCGTAGAAGTCTTGGTATGACGAAACGCGTAAGGGCGTGAGCAACGATAACGGTCCGGATGAACCAGGAGATTTGATCTTATGGGTTTGTCTCTTGATAGGATCTGGTAAGTGTGTTTCCCTTGGGAAAGGTTCACTTGGTGAGGTGAAGGGATTAAGAGTTTCTTTCGGCTCCAGCACTGGTGACTATTCCCTCCTTGGATCCTATGGGAGATTTACTGGATTAATATCCCATGGACATTTATTGGACTGGAATTTATTAGTGGCTTCATTAGAGATCACTTTCTAGTGCTTCTTGTGGATATTAATCTTAAATTGTATGTTAAGTTGATATGCACCCTGTTTTTTATGTAGATACCTATAGCAACCATATGGATTCCAACTTTTGTTATTGCCCTTCTATACTCTGTCTTTTCAGAACAGCAACAAAAGCTGAAAACCCACTGTGAGATTCCACTCTCTCTAGGGTACGTGCACTCATCATACCCATGGTAGGGCACATTTGCTGCAAAGAAATTCAGCACTCTTCTGATCTTTTTTTCAGCAAATAAAATGTATTAGAAGTTTAATGCAGTAAATAGCTGTGATTTGGGGACCCCTTTTTAAAGGCAACATATTGTCAAAAAAAGAATGTAATACCAACAAATGTTAGGATATACAGTACAAAGAAAAGTAATGAACCAAAATAAAAATTGTTTCTGACATCATATTGATATCATAATCAAAATTCAGAATGATCTTATTCAATTTGCTTTAAGATAATAAGTAGCTTCAAATATCCTTATTCTTTACAAAAAACATTTGATATCTACCTATTCATGTGTTTGCAAACATAGATCACAGCAAGAGATGCACCCAGAACTACTTTTACTGTAGTCTATCTTTAGGTGACTGTACCACAAATACAGTATGAACATACCCCTTATAAGCTAAAGTAAATAACATTACAGTTATTATATACAGTATGCACGTGTATGCGTTCATTGTTTCCTAACTTGCTTTTTTCAGTAAATTAGATAAGAACTCTAACCCATAGCAAGCTAAATATCATAATTTAAACAATTGGTACAAAAGCTCCTTTTTGCCTGACTGCTGCACAATCTACATCTTATTTCTAGGGACAGTTAATTGGCCTTGCTGATGTTTGCAAGCTTGATATATTGGTGTGTATCATTAGTATCAGGACCCAAACATTTTGCCTATTCCCACAATGATGCATGCTGGGATGACACCAACTTAATGACTTTTGAACTGGAGTTCCAGCTGGCGAGAGCAGCAATCTCATCTTGGGTTGCTGATTCTTGCAATAGCTGCTTCTGCGGGAATATCATTTCTTGGATTACTAATGTAAATATGACTTAAAATAGGTAGTATTTCAAAAGCTTGTACCGTCTGGCCTATGCTAATAATAAAATACAGTCATCTTTCATTTTATATTTAAGAGTCATCAAACAGGAGGGAATGCACCTGTAATCATATTCAGCAGCAGAGTTTTCTCTACAGACCTCATATAATAATCATTTAACAGCCTCGACTGTAAATCCTTTACTTATAGCAGAGGTAACAGCACACAAGCAGGTAACCTGGGAATGCCAAACCATAAAGAGAGAAAAGTATGAATCATGATACAGAGCAGATAGAAAGGTTTTGAAAAGGTTACAGCAACACAAAAACTGAGTGCTGAGGCTTATGCCATCATCAGTTACATGTGTTAACAAAAGCGGAAACATTATTCAACATCCTGCCACTGGATTCAATTTTGCAATAATTTTTTTATATCAAGCCAATTAACTTCCACGCCAATAATTATTAAAGAACTCCACCCAAATTTTTTTTTTTTTTCTCAGCAGAAGTGAGCAATTAGGGTGACTTTTGTGTTAACGCTGATTTTCAGCCTTCATCTTGTTAAAGAACAAGTTCCCCTAGAAGTTGAAAGCCCTTGTTTTATTCCCCAGGGAACTCATAGCACATAGCATTGGGACCCCTTCAGATCAGCGCAGTGATTTTTAGGTCAGTGTAGTCACCAGTGTACCCCCATTTGTGTGGGACTATACTGGAGATAAATACATATATAGTTATGAGTAACAGGCACAGAGAGGAGAGGGGGCATGATAGACAGTGTACACAGAGAAAAGCCTGCACAAGCCCCACCACCAGGCTTGGACCCACACATTACTCTGGTGGCAGAAGATAACACTGAGCTTCTGTACATCTAGTAGAAAGAAGGGGGCTGCAGTTACAGGATCCCAGAGCAGAGGGGAGTTATTTATTTATTGCTGTTATTCTGCAGAGACCCTCAAATTACTTTCTAAGAGAGTTGGATAGGGATTACAGTACTAGCTGGCTGCTTCTGTTGTGAATAATGGTGCTCTGGAGAAGAGCGGTGTCATGCATAACAACCCAAGCCCACAGCAATACATGCCAGTTAATACTGTAGTCTCTTTCAGACAGGCAACTAAGCCCAGACCTGCTAGCTTGATATTCTAGGGAGAGAGAATAAAGTAATGATACCAGAAGTCTCAAAAAACATAGCCACACTCTTGTGGGTCTGTGGCATATAAATCTACCCTCCAAAAATACAATTCTTGCCTCCATACTGCCAAGCAGACCTATTTTATCATTCTCATTAGCACCTTCTTATCCAGTCACCATCAGTTCTTCTCTACCTTTACCTCTGCCTTCACCCACTAACTTACTTGCTGCCAGGGAGATTGCCAATTACTTCAAAAATAAGACTGATGTGATTCATGATGAAACCTCCACTCTACAGATATCCCCCCCTACTTAACACCCTATGTCCACAGGTACAGCGAACACTTCCCTTATTCAACCCTCCTACTATAGATGAGATTGCTAAACATTTTTCCTAACACCCACCTAACCAACTCCCCCCTTGACCCTATTCCTTCTCAAATACTGCAGTCCCCCTTTGGCTGTATCCTACACTCTCTAACTCACTCTATCTTGAATCTCTCCCGCTCTTCTGGCATCTTCCCCAACTCTCTAAAATATGCACTAGTCACCCCCATACTTAAAAAGCCTCCCTTGGACCTCACCAATTTTAACAACCTGCTCCCTTTTTCCTCCAAACTCCTTGAATGTCTGATTTAAAACCATCTGAGTGACCACCTTATTAGGAATAACCTTCTTGATCCCCTTCAGTCTGGATTTCGCGCTCAACACTCCACAGAAACCTCTCTCTTAAAATTCACAAATGATTTACTAATAGCTAAAACCAATTGGCTCTATTTTGTACTCCTGCTTCTGGACTTTTCAGCTGCCTTTGACATGGTTGACCAGCTCTTCCTCAAAAAAAACTTTACTCCTTTGATCTCCATGACTGTGCTCTTCATTGGTTCTCATCATACCTATCCCACCACACCTCAGTGTCACTTAAGATTCTACTTCCTCCTCTCCTCATCCTTTCTCTGTGAGTTCTGCTGCCAGACTCATCCATCTTACCAATCGTTCAGTGTCTACCACCCCTCTCTGCCAATCCCTCTATTGGCTGCCACTGTCCTAACAAATTAAATTCAAAATACTAACAACTCCCAAAACCATCCACAACTCGGCCCCCAACTACATTAGCAACCTAGTCTCAAAATACCAACCATACCGTTTTCTTCATTCCTCCAAAGACTTCCTGCTCTGTAGTTCCCTTGTCACCCCCTCCAATGTTCGCCTCCAGGACTTCTCCCGAGCTTCTCCCATCCTACGGAGATCCCTACCCCAATCTGTCTGACTATCTCCTACACTGTCCACTTTTAGGCAATCCCTGAAAACTTTTCTTTTCAAAGAAGCCTATACTGCCTCCACCTAACAACTGTACTTTTATTTTCTCCATCAGCTCATTATTCCCAGTTATTACCTTTTGAATCACTTGATCCCTTTTAGATTGTAAGCTGTAATGAACAGGGCCCTCTGATTCCTCCTGTATTGATATGGATTATAACTGTACTGTCTGCCCTCATGTTGTAAAGTGTTGCACAAACTGTTGGTGCTAGAAATATATTGGGTAATAATAATTATAAAATTAACTAATTAGAGTATGTAGTTGTAGGCTTGTGTTTTGTGAAAAACAACACTCCTCACCAGCAACACAAGCTGGCAGCTTCTTCTCTTGTTTCTTTTTCCATAATAGCAGGTGGCCAGGTTTGAGCTCAGTTGTATGTCTATTTTGTGTATAAGGCAGATGGCAGAGGGGTAGAAAAGAAGAGGCACATGGATGGAAGCTTAGATGGCAAAGCTGCAGATGTTAGAATAGAAAGGGGGAGGTGGTTTCAGTGTTGTCATTTACTGTAGCTCTCCCATAGAAATGCCCATAAATTGGGTTTCAGCCTAAGGTGGAACTACAGCACAAACAGAAAAGTCATTTCATTTCTGAACAGGGTCAAGTGCTACAGTACATGCACTGGCTGCCCTACATGATTTTCAGCTTCTGGTGATACTTCTTTCCACAGGAGAGCCAAGAACTAAGTGAAGCCAGAATCCTTATCTGAAATCAGCTGTATCAAGACAGTTTCATCATTAGGGATGCTGCAATAGAAATACAGATTCATCTCTATGAATACACTGCGGGAAAAAACTATTTGATCTCCTGCTAATTTTGTACGTTTGCCCTCTGACAAAGAAATGATCAGTCTATCATTTTCTGCTTCAATATTTTTATTAAGATTTTTTTAAAAATAGGGTTCACAACGCAGGTGGAACATATCAAAACATTAAGAGCAGGTACAAGGCCCCTTTCACACATATGGACCGTTTATTTCATTAGTTCAGTCACGTTTTTTTGTCATCAGTTTTCTCAGTCATCATCAGTTTTTCATCCATTTTTCATCCTTTATCATCAGTTTTTCATCCGTTGTCATTTGTTGTCATCTGTTTTTCATCTGTTGTCATCCGTTTTTCATCCGTTGTCATCCGTTTTTCGTCTGATCTGTTTTCTTTTAACAAATTAAAAATAGGGCTTTCATCCGTTCAAATAACAGAAGTTGACGAAAGTATATGAAAACGGATGAAAATGAATGATCATCCATTTACATCCATTTTTCCATAGGAATGCATTGATGTCCGGTTCTCATCCGTCAACGGATGAATGATAAACAGACGAACGGTCCGTATGTGTGAAAGGGGCCTAAGACGGGGAAACAAATATTATACCACTAATTATTTCCAAAACAGGGATGCCATATGAAATAGAAATTCAACATAAAGAAAAGGGGTTCTCATAGAGCAAACATCAGACCAACTCAGAAAGCCCCCTGTCAGGGGAAACATTAGAACCCATATTTCCCCACTCCCCACTGGCACGCTGGCTTGGGCTGCGAGTATACATAATGTGTAACTACAAATGGAAGCAACACAACTAAATGAAGAAAGGAAAGTGTGAATCCAAAAGAGAAAAGGGGAGGGGGAGGGGGAGAAGGGGAAATTTAAAGGCAGAAAAGACAGAAAAAAAATATGGTACAAAGGAAGGGAAAGAGGGGAAGAAGAATGAAACAAAGCAAAAGAAGAAAGAATGACTGTCTGAACTCCCACCACCACATCCCATACTCCTCAGTCAGCTGAAAGTTGGATATACTTAATCCAAGGGTCCCAGACCAGTCTATAATTTTACTGGTAGGTTTATTTTAACAGTGAGAGACAGAATAACAAAAAGTTATCATTCAGATGTTCATTAGCAACCTTCAGACAGGCCTGTACATGTGCTTCCTTGAGCAGGGGGACCTTGCGGGCATTGCAGGATTTTAGTCTTTCCCAGCGTAGTGTGTTACTATTACTAATTCTTTTCTTGGTGACTATGGTCCCAGCTGCCTTGAGATCATTGACAAGATTCTCCTGTGTAGTTCTGGGCTGATTCCTCAATGTTCTCATAATAATTGAAACTCCACGAGGTGAGGTCTTGCATGGATCCTAAGATAGAGAGAGATTGACAGTTATTTTGTGTTCCTTCCATCTGCGAACAATTGCACCAACTGTTGTCACCCTCTCACCAAGCTGCTTGGCGATGGTCTTTTTTTTTTTTTTTCAAATTTTTTATTTAAAGAATACAAAACAGGCAACAAGCAAATATGCAGATTCATGAAACATCAGGTTTGTCATCACAACACAAAAGTGCGGGGAACCAAAAGCGGACAGTTTGAGTAAACATAAAAAGGTGGACCGCTACTTCAAATTGCAGTTATGAAGAGAACGCGCTATTCCCAGGGCCTCCATGTAGGGGAGGCAAACTTACCCTGGGAAGGACATCTCTAAAATCAAACCAGCAAACCAACTAGCGAAGGAGGACAGGGGAACCGTCCTCCAAGTGGGCAGACGCCTGAGCCTGAGTGCATCCTGAAAATTTTTTTTTTCATTTTACGGTAACCTGGGTGAAAAAAAAAAAAAAGGAAAGATGCTATAAGAAAGATAGAAGGAAAACTTGAACAGAGGGAAAGGCAGGGGGGGGGGGAAGGGAAAAAAAAAAGGGTACAGATCCCCCATCCCCCACGCCAACCAGGATGGAATGAGAGGAATTCTCGAAGGGATTAATCAGGCCAGAAGGGCGCCCATAATGGGCTGCAAAAGTTGCTACAACCAGAGCGGCACCAACCCTCTATGGAGGGTCAGAGTATGGCAGGTACTCGTCGGAGACACGAAACAGGTTCCAATGTATCCACCTAGTCCTGTGCGCCTCTCTCATCCCCCGAAGCTCGGACGTAAGTTCCTCCATATGCTCGAGTTCGTTCACCCTGGCAAGCCATTGCGAAACCGTGAGAGCAGATTGTTGTTTCCACATAGCTGGAATGCAGGCTCGGTCAGCGCTTAAGAGGTACTTGAGTAGGGATTTGCGGTATCTCTTCTTCGACATAGGCGTGAGGTTAAGCAGCACCGCCTTAGGATCCCCCTGCAAAGCCACATCCGTGAATCTCTGAATGAACTGCAGCACTGGGTCCCAAAAGGAGGCAAGGACAGGACAGTCCTAGAAAATGTGCAAGAGAGTGCCCTCCGAGGAATGACACCTCCAGCACCGGTCACTCTTGGCGATGGTCTTGTAGCCCATTCCAGTCTTGTGTAGGTCTACAATCTTGTCCCTGACATCCTTTGGCAGCTCTTTGGTCTTGGCCATGGTGGACAGATTGGAATCTGATTGTTTCTGTGGACAGGTGTCTTTTATACAGGTAACAAGCTGAGATTAGGAGCAATCATTTTAAGAGAGTGCTCCTAATCTGAGCTTGTTACCTCTGTATAGAAGACACTTGGGAGCCAGAAATCTTACTGATTGATAGGAGATCAAATACGTATTTCACTCATTAAAATGCAAATCAATTTATAACTTTTTTGAAATGCGTTTTGTTGGATATTTTTGTTGTTATTCTGTCTCTCACTGTTAAAATAAACCTACCATTAAAATTATAGACTGATCATTTCTTTTTCAGTGGGCAAACGTACAAAATCAGCAGGGGATGAAATACTTTTTTCCCTCACTGTATGTATGGAGTCATCTTTCCTAAGAGCTATCATGGCTGAATTCAGAGAACAGGTTCTAAGAATCCTTGCTTGTTGTGGAACCTAATTGGCTGATGGCTAACATGCCCTCTTTAAGACAATGGAAGGCGCTTTAATGTATACTGAGGGACCTTTTTGTTTTTCCACAAATCCATGCCTGTTGCTGCTTTCTCTACCAAACATATTCTAGTTGTTATTGATAGGTTATAAGTTAGATGTTTGGAAGGTCTGTAGCATAAAGAAAAACATGAACACTTTTTTCTTCATCCTATCTTTTTGGTGTATATCCCTCATCATAGGTAGGGGGAAAGTCAAATTTAGTGATTATAAAATTGAGTCCTGTTGATGAGTGCTGTGTTTGAATATAAAAGGCAGCACTCATCAACATCACGTGTTCTGCAATGCTTGCTTTCAAATGTAAAACTCTTTTGAGGGCTGCATTTGACCTATTTTGCCTGCAATAATAACTTATCTCAACAGGATCTGCTGCATCTAAAGAAATCCAATGCAAAGCATAGCTGGTCATATGAAATGTGAGAATGGTCATCTACTATACTATTACAGTCAATGAATATCCATAGACTTGAACCTTTAAATAACTCAATATCACTCTTTTAAAAATAAACAATTCATCCTGGTGTGTTAGCCTTGTGAATTGGTCCCGTCATAAAACTTGGTGCCCGCTTTTAGATTGCACTAACCACCAAAATATCAGCACGTTATACCCCCCTTCATTTACAGACACATGTAAAGGCAGTGTATATTTTTTATGGGGATAGGAGGGGTGTCATACGCACACTACAGCATTATGTTTAGGTGATGGTGTGGCTATAGATTCTGATTTACCATAGCTTCATGGCAGATCAATCTTTTCTGTGAAAGTAAGGAGGGAGGCAATAAAAGTCTCTAGCAGTCTATGCATTATACTGCTTATCAGTATTCCAAGATAAGAGCAGATTTATTTTGAAAAGATACATTGGGGATCATTTACTAGAATTGGAGAGTGCAAAATCTAGTGCAATTCTGCATGGTAGCCAATCAGCTTCACACTTTCACCCAGTTTTCCTCTGAATCATTCAGATGTTCATTAGCAAACTTCAGACAGGCCTGTAAATGTGCTTCCTTGAGCAGGGGGACCTTGCTGGCATTGCAGGTTTTCAGTCCTTCACGGCGTAGTGTGGTACCAATTCTTTTCTTGGTGACTATGGTCCCAGCTGCCTTGAGATCATTGACAAGATTCTCCTGTGTAGTTCTGGGCTGATTCCTCACTGTTCTCATGATCATTGAAACTCCACGAGGTGAGATCTTGCATGGAGCCACAGACAGAGGGAGATTGACAGTTATTTTGTGTTCCTTCCATTTGCGAACAATTGCACCAACTGTTGTCACCCTCTCACCAAGCTGCTTGGCGATAGTCTTGTAGCCCATTCCAGTCTTGTGTAGGTCTTCAATCTTTTCCCTGACATCCGTTGACAGCTTTTGGTCTCCAATCCTTGAATCCTTGGCTCTTTGGTAGCCAATCAGCTTCCAAATTCAGCTACAATTAAGCATTGCCAACTAAACCTAGAAGGGGACTGTTTTATATGCAGAACTGAACCAGATTTTGCACTCTCCAGTTCTAGTAAATCAACTCTTAGGAGTACACATTTTTATCTGACCTGTCTCTCTCTCTTTCTCTCTCTGTCTCAAGAAGGGTAGTGTTGGTGTGTGTTTACTGCTACAGTGTTTACACTTGTGGTCACTGTGATTGGTTCACAGCAATCACAAGGTACAGGGGTATTCTGATTGTCTCTTTTAATTTAATTTGTCTCTTTAATTTTTTTTTTAATTTTTTTATTAAAATGGTTGGTTGGGAAGTCATTAAAATGGATTTCTAATGTTTTTATTTGTTGAAATGAAAACTCTGCTTTTCCCTGAGAAACTCAGATTCTTTAGTAATGGCAAGTTTCACCAACTACAATCCCTTTATAGAAAAAAATGGAACGGTGATCCTAGTGTTGTTAACAGAACTGATGGCCAGACTGGATATTAGCCAAACATACCTGTTTTGAATTTGAGGCGAGTTTGGTGAATATTACTGAAGTTGGGTTGTCGAATCCGAACCTTTTTGAAGTCAATATGGGCCAAATTTTAAAAACCAATATTGACCATTTTCTAAGCAAAGGATTTCTAACCAAACTAATTGAATGGGGGCAGAGGACACTGCCCTTGGGGACATGTTCCAAAGCAAAAACAAAAACATTTTTTTTACAAATTGCTTTTGGCAAGAAGCGACAATTGTATTACCGCTTCCCAACCGTACACTGTACAGAAATCGGTTGGGAGTTTTGCCGTTCTGGCTGGACATACCCATACGTCCCATCAGAACTGGGATTGCACAGTGGCGCGATTCTGTAATGGCTGCGTCCTTCAGACACAGCACACCACAGACCGGGACATGGGCGCTGTGATTGGCCCTCCCAAACATGTGACAGCTGTGTCCAATCACAATCATCACATAATGTAAACAGAGACACGTGGCTCTGTAACAGTTCTCCCTGATGAGCTCAGTGGGGGGGGGGAGAGGGGGATACTGCAGCCTGTCAGATCTGTGTGTAGCTGATGATTTTACTTTTCAGCTAAACACAGATCACAGTCAGTGCAGCCATCCCACACACTAAGCACCATCTGTCCCTGTTCAAGTGTCCCATCAGAGTTTATACCAGTGTCACATCAACATCTGTACCAGTGCAAAAAACATCTGTCACAGTGTATTAGGGTCTCATCAAGATCTGTCACAGTTTACCAGTGTCACATCAATATCTGTCACAGTGCATAAAATCATCTGCAATAATGTTCCATTGCAACATCAACAGCTGTCAGTGTCCCACCTCAAAATCAACATCTGTCAGTGTCCCTAGTGGACCGTCAACATCTGGCAGTATCCATGGGTGGATGATCAACATCTGTCACAATGTACAAGTGCACAAAAACATCTGCCAGTGTACCGGTGTCCTATAAACCTCTGTCACAGTGTACACGCCGATCTTGGTGTTATCAGATGCTTTTAGGGCAGAGGAGACATAAAAAAACACCTATCACTGCCTGTTGTTGTCATAAGTGATGTTTACAATCCTCGTTGTGACAGCAATATAAGTGATTAATTTTTTTTTTTTAAAGAAACAGTGAAAAAACAAATGAATAAATAAATAAATAATTGAAAGCACCCCTGTCCCCCCATGCTCATGTGCAAAAGACGAACGCACGTGGTGGACCCGTATGCATACATAAACCACAATCGCACCACACATATGAGGTAATGCTGCAAACAGCAGAGGGAGATCAATAATTCTAGCACCAGACCTCCTCTGTAACTCTAAACTGGTAACCTGTAAAGGCTTATAAATCATTGCCTATGGATATTCTTAAATACTGAAGTGTGGTGCCATTTCACAAGCATGGGCGTATTTAAAAGCATGTTTGGTATCTATTTACTCGGTGCTACACCATATTTTATCTTTTACCAAAAAATGTGTGCATTAGAATTCATTAAAGTGTATTTTTTTGTTAGTGTATAAAATTGTGTTCCGAAAACTCAAATTCGATGTGACATAAAAAATTGCAAAATCCACCATTTTATTCTCAGCTAAAAAATATATATACATTTTTGGGGTTCTAAGTAATTTTCTAGCAAAAATACAGATTTTTACTTGTAAACAAAAAGTGTCAGAAGAAGGCCTGGTTTTCTGACAAGTGAATAATGCCTCAAGGTGCTCCTTGAATGTTGGCCTCTCTGTGTGGCCAGGCTGTGAAAAAGTCTCACGCATGTGGTATCGCCATACTTAGGAGGAGTAGCCAAATGTGTTTTGGGGTTTAGTTGCAAGTATGCCTACTCTATGCGTAAGAAAAAACTTGTTAATATGACATTTTTGTAGAAAAAAATATGTATTTAATTTCTTAAATTTCCAAACAATTGTGGAAAAAATTACAATTTCAAAAAAAAAATACCTAGAACTGTCTACTTTACAAAAAGGGGTAATTTGGTGGATATTTGTACTCTCCTGACATACTTCTTTAACTCCCTGACCTGCTGTGCTTGACATGTTTCGCCCCTCCCACTGGGCGCCTTCAGAAGCTAAGTCGTCAGTGATTGGTCTATGTCACGAGAATACGCTGAGACAGCTTTTGGATTTGCTTCTGCTTTTATTGATTATTTTTATGTAAGTGCAATTGCATTTTATTCTTTAATAAAAGTCAACAGTTTTACCCTATGAATGTTCTCCTGTCCTTTTTATGGTAATACCTACGCTGGTTCACATTTGGAGAGTAAAATGGAGGAGAGCAGGTGGTGATTAGAGTGATTATATGGTCATATGCCTGATTTTGGTACCAATAACAGCCAAACACCAATATGTGGAAGGAGCATATATAATCAAAACAAAACTTATTTTATACATACAGCTGGTGAGTGGGGGCACATAGAAGGGGAACACGCCACTTTGGATTCACATTGCAGCAAGACCCACCTAAAGTTTTTTGACTTTTTTCCTGTTTATGGACTATTTGATTTGATAATGAACTCAGCACTTTTATTACTAGCACTTTTTAACACCGTTAGGAATTTACCAAATGTTTATTTTGTATCACAATAGATGAATGTTTTGCTCATTTTTTGAATGCACTTTATTAGGGCAGCGCTGTAGTCAATACACACTATTCTTTTTATTAAAGCTAAATATAAAAAAAAAAAAAAAATGGAAAACAATGTTTAAACTTACATGTTAAATCTTAGATGAGATTTTAGTGATTGGGTTTAGACCTACTTTAATAATCTGGATTACATGATCTGTAGTACCTTCATACTTGTACATTTAAAAGATCTGTTAATGGTCCAACAACTATACCTCAAAGCTCTCTAAGAACTCTGGAGTGAATACCATCAGGACCCATTGCTTTATTAAACTTTAATCTGAGCCAGTTCCTCTTGGTACCTCTGTCCCTAGCTCTTCAAAGTTCAAAACTAATCTTAGAAAGTATTATTTTATGGAAAGAGTAGTTGATACTTGGAATATACTTCCAGCAGAGGTAGTGAGTCAGTCATTAAGTGGATTTAAACATGCTTTGGACACACATAGATCTACACTCACAAAAGAGCAAAAAAAAAGTATGATTGTTAACAAAAAAAAAAAAATGGAGCAGATGCGATGGCCCACTTGGCATTTTTTCTGTCATCACTCTTCTATGTTTCTAGTCTATTTACAAACTGTAGAAATGACAAAAGAGACTAACAGATAGTGAAGATATTTTAAAGAAACAATAGGTTCAATTCACAAACCTAACACATAAGGATAAGGATAAGAATAGTTATTGTCAAAAAAGTAACAGTCCAATAACAATTAATAATGACAGTGTCATGGCTAAAATAAAGACCCTGATCCTTCTGTTAAAGCTTTGTGAATAAAGCCTCATGAGCGAACCTTTCCCATCGTTAGGTCAACTGTTCATTGCCCTAGACTGAACTGTAAGAACATCATGGAAAAGAAAAATACATAGCACGCAGTACTGCTAAAAGGAGTAACAAAAGAGAAAAAGGTTAACTTCATGTTATAGATATTAATACATTTTCTGTCTTTCATCTTCAAAATAAAAAAACATGGTCACTTCAAGATATAACTAGGTCAAGTCTAGAATCACTTTCTCAAGCCCAGAAACATTATATTCGTTAATCCTTGAAAGAATATCTAATATATATATAATTTTTTTAAAATATTTAAAAAACGTTATTGCTTCACAACATAAAACATTAACACATAAACACAGCCTTGTTTTTGATTGTGTTAGATAAAGCAGGGAAGGCTCACAGTCTTGGACAGATTTTTTATTACCATCTTCCATTTTGGAGAGATTTCCACTGACTTCTTATTAGGACAGAAATGATGGAAAATATCTAAAAGAAAAAAAAATTGCAAAGTTAGGAAGGGCGATTTCCCACAATAATGGTATTGCTGTCTATGATTTCCTTTCCTGGTTACTACTACCTCCTTTTTTGCATGAGCATCACATAGAAAGTAAGTGAGGGAAAATCCCCCAAATTTCACAGACAGAAATGTAAAACATGACAGAAGTTTGAAGTCTTTCCTGCCCTATGTAAAAGATAAACTTTTTTTTGACCAGTGATATACTGTAGTTAGGACCATGCTGGCCTCATAATATTCAGGATAATATCTCCCTCTTTAATTGAACAAGGACTTCTACAGTCTTTCTTACAATTTAGGTTCTATTATTTGTAAAACCCTTATTGACCATATATTTAGTTGGACCTGGAGCAAATGCTTAAGATGAACTCCATTCAGCTTACAAAAACTAGGCCTGAGTGCCCTCCCCTTTTATATTATGGGTCTGCTTCTTTAGTCGGAGGAGCATGTAATAGATACTATTACTTATCTTATTTCTCGGTTACAGCTAATCCCGCAAACGGGCTACTCATGCAGCCCCTCTCAATGACACCATCAAATAGAATTCAGTACTGGGGCCCTATATTGTGCGGGCATTGTACATTAGGACATAAGAATGTTAAGGGCCTGTCCACATTCTGGGGCTGGAGGAAGAGAGGACAAAGGTAAGAATTCCCCTGTATTACATCCCCCCAGACTAGGAAGGAGGCACCCACATTTGAATTGTAATTTATTTAAGCTAATCAGAGTTCAGGTTTAAAATATCCCTGTCTTAGAACAATGTAGAGCAGCCTTCAAGAATTTAGGAATCTCACATGCAAACCTTGGCTAGTCCATACTGGCATGCTATAAGTGACATTACTGTCCTGTAATAAATGACTCAGGTCCTACAAGAAAGTACTGGGAAGACTCCACTGTGCCTGTTCTACCCCCAGCTAAGTAGAACTGAAGTGCAGAAAAAAATATATAGTTGTATTTTTGAGACCTGCTGAATTTTAGTCACTGTTAATTCGAGCTAGGAGGGGGGGTAGGCAAGCAATATTTTGTTTGTATTTATTTACTAGAGGATCATATGAACAGGCTGCACACATCTTCGAGTAGAGTTCTATATACAGTATATGTTAAAAATCAACTTTAACATAACTCAACTTAAACATAACCAATTGGTATTTTATCTCATAGTCCCCTGTTAAATAGCAGCTGGACTCCTGTGCAACGCATATTTAAAGTGCTGGAGAATGATTTTCACAGAGAACCACTGTATATCAAGGCTGTACCCACAATACTATATTTCATCTACAGGTAGCATAGTAGTTGAACTTCATGTGTGTCCTTATAAAACTGAGACCTACAGGGACCCCTCCTATTTTATCAAATGCAAAAGTTCCAATCCTTGCATTTCTATTGTCTCTGAAGCTCTGAACTCCATTTTTCTACGCACTTTACATATCCCTTACTAACCTGTGAGGCTACTGGATGTGTGGTTTAAACTTTATTTAGCTGTGGCTACATGCAGAATTCTGCTCTATGTTTTTGGTGCGAGACAAGACTTCCTGTCTTATACCCGGAACACAGAAGTGTCTACTGCAGTGGCTCTAAGCCACTCAGAGCAATCAATGTATTCTTGCAATGACTACAAAGCTTCCTCTGATTGTCTGAGTCAGTGATGCGGGCTAATGATGTCACAACCTCTGACCCAGCCAATCAGAGGAAGCTTTGTATTTATTGCTAAAATACATCGCTTGTTATGAGCAGACTCTTCTGTATCCAGGTTTGAAACAGGAAATCTATGGCTCGCACCCGGAACACATACCGCTCATCCAGCGGCCTCACAGATAAGTGAAGGACATAGTTCGCTTGGGCCAAGCCTATGTAAAGTGTGTGAAAAAATTGAGTTCTTCTTTAAGCAAAACTAAATGCTTAGTATATTTGCTACTGACAGGGAAGACTTATTTAGCAGTGGCTGGAATATTTTCTAAAAAAATCAGGCCCAAAATTATCTAGAAGTAATTCTAAGAGCTCAAAGAGAGTGTCTATTTGGATGTAGGCTCTTTCTTTTACCACTTATCTTCTGGATATAAAATCAATAAATATGATTAACTGTTTTAGGGTTGTGGCATGGTATTAAGTTAATTTATACATTTACAGGAAGTGAGTTGTGGTTGAGTTCATAGCTGGAACCAATGCCATAGTAAACAGTGGGATGGGACCAATGAGGTTGTAGGTGGATCAGATGTGATAATAACATATTGACAAAAACTTAACCAAAATGAAAACCCCAATGGGTATTAGAATGAAGGTTTCAATAACAGGCTGTTCAAAATGTACATTTAATATCTCATTATATGAAAATCCATTCTATATTGCTGTTTTGGCCTTCAAATATTTGAATACCCATCAAAAAAAAAAAAAATTGGTCATTAACCTTAAAGAATTTCTAAAGTCTAATCATTTTTACCTTAATACATTCCTTGCATTAAGATAAATAAATGCCTACTACCTGTCCTACCTTCCCCACCTGTCCTTAAGCACTTACTTGAATCCACCTGCTCCCGGAAGTCAAGGAGCAGGGGTGTGGTTTACTGCCGATGGGAGTGCACTTGCACGGGTGCCTCCTTAGCACCCGAAGGAGGTAAGAGCAAATAGAAGAGGAGGAGGAAAACAATATTTCTGTGCAACATTGTGGCACATGGCAGGTAAAAGTTACTTCTTGTTTAATTTATGTATTTATTTTTTTATTTAGATTTTGTGATCACTTTTAAAGAAACCTATGGATGTCTGAAAATGTCAATTCTTGGCTGTCTGTGGCTTTTTTCAGGTTAGTAACACAGTACATATGAAACCACCAGAACAGCAACACAGCCAGGGACCTGACATTATTGGAAGCAGAGGTCATCAATAAAAACTTGTATACACAGTATAGTTTTCCTTTAGAGAGATGCTGTCACCAACTTACAATATAACCAAAGGTAAACATATTTTTATACTTTTGGACAGAGTGGACAGAGTGGAGTGGACAGAGTGGAGATAGATTAGAGCACCTATTAGATTTAATCACTGTCCATGCCCCCGTTAGGGAGATTAGCACTCTTCGTTTGTCCTGTTTACCATTATTATTGAAAGTGAAAGTAAAAGAAAATCCGAAATTTTGGGTTGTCCTGAGAAAAGTAATAGAGGGGAAATCTTCCAATTGAAACACTAGTTCTAGTGACCTGGGGGCCCCCATGAAACTCCCTAATTTGCAGGGATTTCTTCTCACTTCCTGTTTGCTATGGAATGGGAAGTGAAGGGAAATCTCTGCAATTGGACACAGATGGCAAACAAATCTGACAGGGGTTATTACCCTAATATTCTCTATCCTCAATGAAAAAAAAAAGTTTTGCCTATAGTTCTACTTTAATACTTGCTGGTAACAGTCCACAAAAATCAAGTTCTGTATTTTAAATGCTTGCTTGCAGTACTTTTACTTTGCATAAATTATTTTTTATTTACTTAAAATGTGTTTGAACTTGCTTCAAAATGTGACTACTTCAGGAAGAATCATATCCCTAGCACAGCCCCCTTGCTTCTTTCAAGTCATAGCCTTCTCCTCTTCTAAGAGTTTCTAATTACTTTGTGTGCTGGCCCAACTTCTCTGCATCTCACCTGTCAACATATGGTATGTGTAGCAGCCAGGGGAGAAGCAAAGGTAAATACTATAGAGTATCATCTGAGTTACAACTTTGGAGCTGCTAAGATCACATCCAAGATGACTGTGCCCAGAGACAGTCCTAGGGCTTTTGGATGTCCACACAAGAGAGGTAAACCCCATGCATAAAATATGTTAAATGTGTTAAGAATTACTAGCGCCTTTAATTCTTCTGGCATTGGTTATAACCTTGAAATGTAATTGTTTTACTTATCGAAAGATATCATCTTGTCATTTCTTATTTCCATTTGAACTCTGAACAAGTATCTTTGAAGGACGAGACTCATGGTACCTATCTCTATTTTAAGAATCTCTAAAAGTCAAGCTTCTTTTATTTAGCCTATACATTAGGTTATAGTTTTACTAGCAACAATAGTATTAATAAAGAGGTGTTTTCTTGTCCAATATAGGTTTTTTTACTATGTAGAGAGACTATGTGGGAGTTACCGTCAAATATAGATTTCGAAATGTTGACCATAACAAGAATGGTGCATCATGTCTACGTCATATTCTGGTATACATGTCATTCTGAGAGCTACTGAGCAGTAAGCATTAACATCTGAAGCTACTCACACACTGCTATGTCATTCCACTATGTTAAAGAATAAATCAAGCCAGGTGACAACATCTGGAGCTGAGCTAATCAACAAAGAAGTCTTGAATCAAGTTTGATTGACATTAATAACATGCACATATAACAATAAAGAATGTTTTTTTGTTGAAATGTATGGTCTGGCAACAAGGTTTCTTTAAGATTTGTCCCTTAGGTTTAGTAGCACCTTAGTAATCCCTTTTACTAGGTGTAGTCATTCAGAATAAATAAATATTAATCAAATAAATGACAGCAGGTGAAAAGAGTGCTGGTTATAACTGACACTAACCAGTGTTATCCAGAATATTCTGAAAATGAATATATAACAGGATGGCTTGAGATTCAGAATGCATAATGTGTTTAGAAATGACCAGAAGAACAATTTAGTTAGAAGAGAATGAAATAGTCTAGTTTGTAAATAATGGAGGCTTTTAGAGACTAATAAGGATGAGGTTGTGTTTACCCAGTAGATTGTTATGCAAGCTCAGTGTTAGGTAATAATGTAGCCTTTAATGACTGGATGATGGAGCTGCCAGATAGTATATCCTGATATAGACTGCTTGCATTTCCCTGCTGGTGACTACAAAGATATCCATCTGGGAGTTATTACCATACCCTCGTCAATTCAGAACGGCTTCAACATAATCCATATTTGCTGGAAAAACTCCAAGAGCAGCCAGAGAGCAGCAGTCACATGACAGAATGACACATATCAGGCTGCACACACATAAAGTATGCTTGGGCGGCTAAGCAATTCAGTAATGCAAATTGAGTGGATGTTCCCCTGACTAGATAAAAAGGACAAATCCTTTTCCTAGACATACATTTGTGTGTATTCTAAGTACTCTATGGGTCAAGGAATGACTGAGGAGAAGAATGAGATACATTGTTAGTTACTGACTTTATTTTTTTGCAACTTGCCTATTCTGAAATTATTCCTGGAGTGTCAGTTGTGTGTAAGTGTATATACTGTCAGTGAGTCTGGTGCTGGTGCTGTGACAAACAGAAATTATTAGCAATGTGACCTTGTATGGGTACATACGTACAGTATGACAGAAAAATGTGCATTAGCTTTTTCTGATTTTTTTTTTTTCCTACTGCAAGCAAAGTCTGCATTTTAAATAGTTTTGGAAATCAATCACCATGAATGTGGAAATATATCTGGAATTATTTTTTTCCAGATTAAAAAATGACTATGAAACAATGTTTAGATCATGGGTGTCCAACCTTTTGGCTTCTCTGGGCCACATTGAGTGTAGAGAAATTTTCTCGGGCCGCATATAAGATATATACTATAGTTAAGGTATATAAGTAATAAAATGCTGCCACGCCCTTTGCCGCGCCGCCGCACCCCCACACACTAATTTAACACAACTAGAGGATGATCAAATGAAATGGAATCAGTATACGTTGGTTTACTTCTTCTGAGGGATAATAAAGGAATACTCTAATCACCATGACCACTTCAGTGATTTGAAGTGGTCATGGTGGTAGGAGTCAGAAACACTGCACATGCTCGCCTCCCCCCCCCCCACCTCCCCTCCGAGGCAGCTTCTGCCTACCGTTAGTTGGAAGCCGCTGTGGCCATGCCCTCGACCCGACTTCCTTCCTCCCCAGCAAAAAAAAATTGTCAGGAGGCAGTGGGCCGCATTGCCTGGGGTTCCGGGCCGCATGTGGCCCCCGGGCCGCAGGTTGGACATACCTGGTTTAGATGGTATACTAATATGCTATTGATATCACTTACCAAAATTGTAACAAAAAAAAAATTAAAACAAGTAATACTTATTGATGCAGTTCTGTACCAAAGGATTTATTACAACTTTTTTTAACTGTTTATATTGTATATTTTTAGGATAAAAACTTCCAATTAATTCACTTGAAGTACCCCCCAAACCCTATTCATTTTCTTTCAGGTATACCCCCTAAATGCTCAAAGTATTTTTTTTGTACACAGAATTCAAATATAAAATAAATATTTGTGTGTGTATTATTTGAACATATTAGCAAAAACGGCAAACTGTTTTTCTGGAGGGGACGTATCTCGCAAATGAAGATACACCTGCTCTACGTTCCCACTATGTGCGTGAGAATTTTGATGGCTCCAGCCATTTACTGCTAACCTTGTGCACTGAAGAAGATGCCAAGGATCAATTGTTAGATCTGCAATTGATCCTGTGCCACAGAAAGGCATACAGCAGTTTTCCAGTTGAGAGTTTTGCTTGTCATGCAACCTTAGCTCTTTTGAGCTTTTCTTCAAGATATCACAATGATGTACGGCATATGTTATACCTCTTCGTCATCTCACAGGTCTTTCTTCCTTGAAGTCTACTTTTTACCTTTAATTGAAAATTATTAAAGGACGTCAGCTCTTGGAAGCAATAAAACATTCATGGATAATGTATTGGCACTCTAAAAAATGTTGCACTGATGTTTCCACATTAAAAATATTAGCCAGTTTTGAGAAGATGAAAAGTTGCATTCCACATACAGAAAGTAGAGCCCAGTCTTTAACATGTAGGGCATAATGTTGTTATCCAAAAGGACTTCCATTCCAACATTTTATCCCTGATAAAGAAAAAAAAGGACAATGGTAACAAAATGATCACATTCAAGCTCCCATTAGATTTGGCTCTACATTCAGGCTTGGACTCTAAACTTCTACAAATATCCTTGCCTCATGTAAAAACCAACAGTATAAGTCAGACTAATTACCTTGTGTTCTTCAAGGAATCCACCTTTAGAACTAGAGTTATCTAAATAGATGTTTTGCTTTGCGTTCCTTGAATTCCTTTAAAGGGGTTGTAAAGGCAGAAGGTTTTTTTTTTTTTAACTCAAGGCATTCTATGCATTCTACAAGTGCTTCAGCCATCCAGGACACTCTCTCCTGATTGGCTCCCGGTGGTGACAATCAAACTCAGTTAGCCAGTCAGGAGAGAGAGGGGACTGGGCCTAATAGTAGCTCTGTGTCTGAATGGATACACGGAGCTGCAGCTCGGCCCGGGTGCCCCCATAGCAAGCTGCTGGCTGTAGTGGCACTCAACAGGAGGGAGGGACCAGGAGCTTCCGCAAGGGACCCTAGAAGATCTGGGCTGCCCTGTACAAAACCACTGCACAGAGGAGGCAAGTATAATATGTTTGTTATTTTAATAGAAAAACAAAGAAAGACTTTACAATCATTTTAATTTCTCATTTCTAACAAATAAAGCCTCTTCTTCTGCAAACCATACTCTAAAAAAAGTATTTTCTTCTGCAATACATACTATACATCACAACCAGTTTCTTCCACCTAAGGAGAACTGTACCTAGCTCTAGTCAATTAAACAAAGACCTACTTTCTACTTTTTGCATGATGTGGTTGTAAAGGTAAAAGGTTTTTTTACATTAATGCATTCTCTGCCTGGCCCCCTCCCCCTAATATTTACTTCACCCAATGTATGTCTTCAGCAGCTCTTCTCCCCTCTTCCCTGTTTCTCAGGCCTGACTGAGAGCAGCAGGAGCCATTGGCTCCTGCTGCTGTCAGTCAAAACATGTGAGCAGAGAGCGAGGGACGGGGCTCAGCTGCGCTGTGTGCCTGAATAGAAACAAACAGCCCAGCTCTGGATCAAGCATGCACTACTATCCTCATACAAGACTATCCCCCAAAGGAACCAGCTTCCTATGGGAGCACTTGGTGAGGGGGGGGGAGGGGAGCCAGAAGCATCAGAAGAGAACCCTAGAAGAGGAAGATTGAGGCTGTCCTGTGCAAAATCATTGCACAGAGCTGGTAAGTATAACATGTTTGTTGTTTTTTTTTTTTAAAGAAAGCTTTTCACTTTATAAAATATTTAGAAAGGCTGTACTACCTCTCACATCTGCTATCACTGTGTGACACAATGAAAAAAACAAATTTCCTATCCTCCATGTCTCTTCAACCCAATCATTTATGTTTTATACCAGATGTTGTGATGCAACCCTTCTAGTGATGTTTAGTGGACCAAATGCTTCTGAAAATCCTAATGATCTCAATAAGAAACCCTACAGCTTCATGTCAATATAGTTGAATTCATTCCATCTTTACGAAACATGGGATGACATCTTTGCCCTCTTACATCCTTCAAGGTATACCTCAATAAATACTCACCTCTCAAATGTATGTCTGGGGGTGACTCTTGAGTAAAGCACCCTTGGTATAACTCTTAGTTGGGAGGAGGAACTAAATTTCTCTAAGCATTGAGGACATTCAAATATTGTAAATAAAAGCTGTGCATAGTGTACAATGGTCAAGAAAGAAATTAAAAAATATTATGACAAAGTAAAGGCCACTACAGATGTTCACAAATACTAACTTTCAATATCAGACAATAGTTTGGACATGCTACAATGAAACAGAAACGATGTCCCACATTTGATGAGAATGTCCACTTTTAAAACCTTCTCAGAAAATGAATTGTCAATCAATATCATAATCAGATCTCATAATGAGCATAATGAGCAATTGGGATCAACTCTCATATTCAGATTTTTTTCCAATACCCATGACAATGTATTATTATCTATCATACTAGGGTTGGTTGCCTTATCAAAGGAAGTAATAAACAAACATTTTCCCACAGCAGCTCACATTTTTATATCACTAAAGACTGATTTTTGCAAAATATGCTTATCAACCAGATAATGCAAAGCTCATCTTGAATATGCAGTTCAGTTTTGGTCACCAGGATATATTGTTGAATATCAACTGAGTTCAGCAAAGGACAACAAAATTAATAAGGGTGATGGAAGACTTTGAGCTATGAGGATCGATTACATAGGTTACAGAGGTTACACTTATTCACTCTGGAGAAGAGGCGCTTAAGAGGGGATGTAATTACAATTTATGTATTTATTACAGGTATTTTATGTAGCACAATTTACCCAACGCTTTATACAGTATATACAGTATATATTGTACATTAACATCTGTCCCACCCCTCAAGGAGCTTACGGTCAAAGGTTTTCAAACTCACATTCATACACATACCAGGGCAATTTGGACAGAAGCCAATTGACCTATATCTTTGGAGTGTCAGAGGAAACCAGAGTACCCAGAGGAAACTCATGCAGGCCTAGGGAGAACATGTAAAATCCATGCAGGTTACAAATACTGTATATCTAAGGTGAATCAGTAATTGTATTGAACTGTTTACTGTAAGGAATTTCTGAAATCATGTGGCCACATTTTGAGGTTAGAAGAAAGAAAAATTAACCTTAGATTACAAAAAGGGTTCTTTACTGTTATAGCAGTAAAAACGTGGAACTCTCTCCCAAAAAAGTGATAGTTGAGAGTGTTGAAGCAGAATGTACAGGGTTACAGTAAATGTTGTAGAATACTTTGCCCAGATTTGAACCTGTTTAAACTTCCTTGAATTAAGTCCATGCCTCCCAGATGGTGGGCAGTCTTGAACTATTATAGAATAAATTATTACACATGTCTAAGAAAAGGGTATATACACCTTTTTTTAATTTGCCCTTCCCACTGACTGTTTTTTCATTTTTTTTTCAACATTGCAATAATTCATACATTTTTTTTAAATATGTTCATGCATCTTGTTCATCCCTAAAGACGTAAGCATGTGACGAAACTTGTAGGGGAACCTGGCGTGGAGGATACAGGACGCTCTCGTGCTGGCTGGGACTCGGCTGTTTCTCTCCCATACCTGCAATACCGCACAAGTGAATGCCCACTAAAGATGTGTATTTCTTCAGTTCAATGTGAGTGGCTTTTTTTGAGTGTTTAAATGCTACACCATGAGGAGAATTCTTTTTGTTCCATGTATACACTCTATCTGTGATATTACCACTGGGGAGTTCCACTGAGAGGCATTCTAAAGGAGAACAAAGGTCTATGAATCCAGGAACCAGATTGCGCCTTGGGGCCGGAGATTCCATTAAGCCAACTTAGATCTCTGTTATGGGGATCTGTGTATTTTGGTAAGCTGCTACACTATCGGGTTCTGGTGGAGGCTCCTTCTTCAGTGCTTTTTGGTTCACTATCGATTGCAGAGGAGATACTATATGTGGGACTTATCTCTGGTCCAGGCTTTCCGTACATGTTTGAGTCAGACTTCCTTTTCTAAACTTTGCATATTTATATTCTTCACGGAATAGTATATTATGGACTTTGGTTCTGCATACATTTATGTCTGTTGATATGAATCTTAGTGCATATGTATATTCTTGAGCATTAGCATTAGTAATCAGCTAATCAATTTGATCCGAACTAGGTCCTTTTTACATTAAGGAGAATTATGTGAACTTTTGACAGTTTTCTTGAAATGTCATTGCCGTTTTTGGCCTCTGCATACATTTCTGGTACATACAGTGGGTTCTTTGTGATATTTTGCAGGATGCAAGCCTCTCTTCTGCCTCCTGCCTATGCAGCAACCAATCAAAAAGGGTTGTGTCCCCAGTATGCATCCTTTTCTATGTGCACTGGAGGGGGATACAAGTCAGAGTCTGCTCAGAGATGCATTGCTGCACTGTAGGGGCAAAGAGTGTGGGGTTTCTGCTTCCTCTCCTCATGATCATCCTTAGCAGCAGCATTGCTTTGCTCACAGCAGGAAGCCATCACATTTATTTTCAGATTGTCATTCTCTAGCACAGGGTTTGCTGGGCTGGCTAGTGCCACACACAGAGGTTGGC
Source organism: Pelophylax lessonae (assembly GCF_965119305.1). Lineage (NCBI taxonomy): Eukaryota > Metazoa > Chordata > Amphibia > Anura > Ranidae > Pelophylax > Pelophylax lessonae. Next base: position 245,764,121 of record NC_138773.1, on the reverse strand, counting down.
AGGTGACAGGCAGGGAGAATGTTAGTGTCTCCTAGTAACAGAATCAGTGCAGGCAAAAATTGAATGTGGAAAGAAGCTTAGGTGAATAAAGGAACATTTTATGCTCAGCCTTTTGCTTTCAATCCCAGAAAAAAATAAATAACTGATTGCGTTGTGTGTGCCAGCAGGCGTCAGTATGTCAGAACAAAGCTACCATATCTTTTTTGTCTCTTTGCATACACACAGTCAACACATTTATATGCTTTTTCACTTTTTACACTATGCTGATCATAAAATGTAATAATAACTTAATGTTGTTGTGGCTTTAAAAGCCTGGCCAACATTTAATATATTTTTTTTTTTGGGTAAAAAGAGAGCTTCCGAACAAAGCCACTCTAGTCCTTTTATATATGCTGTATGAACACAAATTGCATTGCCATTTTTCAAATATTTTTGAAATTGTATTTAAATTATATTGCAAATTTTTGAAAAACATATTAAAATTCAAATATTCTTTTACATCACTGTCGTGGACTGAGACATGCCTATTTTTTTTGTGTTAAAAGTTGTTATTTGAAAAGTTCAGAGTATAAAAAGCAACATCACCTATTTTGCATGTACCTACTGTTATCCTCACATTGTCAGTATTTATTGTTAGCCTTAAAATGTAGGGATAATATACATTTAGCAGTAATTATGATTTAAAAAGTCTCTTTTTTTTACCTAAAAAAGTGATACCAGCAGATGCCATTCCAGTGCCCATTACACCAAAATAAATATTGATGGTGTGAGAAAAGAGAGTGTATCAGAAGCAACAAAGTGGGGTTCCACCCCGATATGTCACAACTAAACATCTGACAATGTCAGTTCAATGCAGAAGGAAGATAATGATTATGATGAACACTATACTTTGATTTGGAGCAAGGGAACTACTCAACCTTACTCCTTTTTTAACCAAGGAAACCTTACCTTAGTCTAGGTCAGAGTTTCTGAACGAGGGTGCCATTTTGGTTCCCCCAAAGTGCTGCAAGGAGAGGACTTTGTTGTGATGGGGGGCTCTGACTCTGTGATGAGGGAATTTTGACATGATGGGGTGACCTCTGACGTGATATCAATTTTATCAAGATGGTTGTATGCATTGTCCCAGACCCTTATTGATAAATAACATTTACATTTTAACCACTTCAGTGCAGGGCACTTTCACCACCTTCCTGCCCAGGCTAATTTTCAGCTTTTAGCACTGTTGCATTTTGAATGACAATTGCGCTGTCATGCAACACTGCACATAAACCAAATTTATGTCATTTATTTTCCCACAAATAGAGCTTTCTTTTAGGGGTATTTGATCACTGCAAGGTTTTTTTTTTTTTTGTTAAACAAAAAAAAACAAAAAGTTTGAAAAAAATTTTTTTTTGTTATGTTATAAAATTTTGTAAATAAATATGTTTTTTCCTGCATTGATGAACACTGATGAGGCCACACTGACAGGCACTGATAAGGAGGCACTTATGGTGCGGCACTGATGGGGTGGGACTGATAGGCGGCATTGATATGCAGCACTGATCGGTAGCACTTATATGCAGTATTGATGGGCACTCATAGGCGGCACTGATGGGCACTGATAAGCGACACTGATGGGCACTGATAAGGGCACTGATGGGCACTGATAGGCAGCACTGATGGGCACTAATAGGCAGCACTGATGGGCACTGATAGGTGGCACTGATGGGCAATGATGGGCACTGGTGGGCGGCACTGATAGATGGCAATGATGGGCACTGGTGGGCAGCACTGATAGATGGCAATGACGGGCAGCACTGATGAGGAGGGAACTGACAGGCTCCCTGAGCACTGATTGGCATGCCTGGCAGCATGGGTGGGCATCCCTGGTGGCCATGGGTGGACAATCTCTGGTGGCTCTAGTGGCATCCCCCAAGGATCTGCACTGGTAATCAATTCTATGATTACCAGCACAGACCCCCCCTGTCAGGAGAGCCGCCGATCGGCTATCCTCTACTCGCGCCTCTCAGGTGCGAACTGCGGAAAGCCGATCAATGGCACTTCCTATTTACTACGTGGCCAGTTGTGATTGGACACAGCTGATCACATGGTAAAGAGCCTACGTCATATGCTCTTTAGCGGAATCGAAGATGCGGTGTGTCAGAATGACACACCGCACCACCGATCGCCGCTCTGCGTGCCCCCCCGGGGGGCGCAGAGAGCGGCCTATCCTGCTGGAAGCCATATGACGCCCAGTCAGGATAGCGCAACCAATTTGCAGCCATCATTTTGCTATATGACGGGCGGGAAGTGGTTAAACTTGGAGTGCCACAAGATTTTGCATACTTTTAAAGGGTGCTTATATAGTTACATAGTTACATAGTTAGTGAGGCTGAAAAAAGACACAAGTCCATCCAGTTCAACCTATGTGTGTGTGTTTGCTTTTAACCGTACATTGTATACCCCTGTATGTTGTGGTCTTTAAGGTGTCCATCCAATAGTTTTTTGAAACTATCAATGCTCCCCGCTGATACGACTGCTTGCGGAAGAGAATTCCACATCCTTACCGCTCTTACAGTGAAGAACCCCTTACGCACTTTAAGGTTAAACCGCCTTTCCTCTAGTTTTAGTGAGTGGCCACGTGTCTTGTTGTATTCCCTTACTCTAAATAGTTTGTTCCTTATGCTCGGGTCGCCAGTACAGTATTTGTACATTGATATCATATCCCCCCTCAAGCGTCTCTTCTCCAGAGAGAATAGGTTCAGTGCTTGTAGTCTTTCCTCATAGCCGATGTCCTCCATTCCCCTAATTATTTTTGTTGCCCTTCTCTGGACTTTCTCCAGTTCCAGCACATCCTTCCTGAGGACCGGTGCCCAGAACTGGACAGCATACTCCAGATGTGGCCGGACCAGAGTCTTGTAGAGTGGAAGAATAATCTCTTTATTTCTGGAGTGAATCCCCTTTTTTATACAACCCAGTATTCTGTTGGCTTTGCTTGCAGCGGCTTGGCATTGCATGCCACTTCCAAGCCTGTTGTCTACCAGTACCCCCAGGTCCCTTTCCATCCTAGACTCACCCAGAGGTTCCCCCCCTAGTGAGTAGCTTGCTTTCTGGTTTCTGGCCCCCAAGTGCATTACTTTACATTTTTCTACATTAAATCTCATCTGCCATGTAGTTGCCCACCCCGTTATTTTGTTCAGGTCTGCTTTCAAGATTTCCACATCCTGCATAGAAGATATTGGCATGCCTAATTTAGTATCATCTGCAAATACTGAGATTGTACTAGATATCCCCTCCTCTAGATCATTTATGAATAAATTAAACAGGATTGGTCCCAGGACAGAACCCTGGGGGACCCCACTTTCCACACCCGCCCAATCCGAGTACTCCCCATTAATCACCACCCTCTGTACTCTCCCCTGGAGCCAGTTCTCTATCCAGGTACTCACCTTATGGTCCATACCTATCTTCCTTAGTTTGTACAGTAAGCGTTTGTGGGGAACGGTGTCAAAGGCCTTTGCAAAGTCCAGATACACCACATCCACAGGCTTACCTTTATCTAAGTGGCAGCTCACTTCATCGTAGAAGGTTAATAGATTGGTTTGGCATGAACGATTTTTCATGAATCCATGCTGATTACTACTTATAATACCGTTTTCATTACTAAAGTCTTGTATGTGGTCCCTTATATACATATGCTTATATGTATAAACCCATACAGGATACAGTGCTTCCAACTCCTACATTACCAGTAATACTGTATATACAACTCATTAATATGAATGTGCTCTGTAGCAATCACTTTCTAGTTAATAAAGGCCAATCATTCAGTGCTCAGTGTTGTGTGTTATTTTCCATCCGTCCAAAGCAAGTGTAACTTCTCATAATACATTTCACTGGTGAAAGCTGTGTCTGTTCTCAAATATCCACTCCACGTGACCCCCCCCCCCCCCCCAACTTCTCCTGCACTCACTGGAGATATTTGACTGCTTATTGTAAAAAGAGAGTCTGACATGTGCCTACAAAGATGGACAGCGCCAACATTCCCACTGTATTCCAGCTCCACTGCACTCTCACAGATCCAGTAGTTTATACATTAGGCAGAAGAAGGCATGATATGCACAAAGGAAAAGAAAGAAAGCTTCAAATGTGATCAAAAACTGTTGTGAAATGGAACATACATCAACATGCGAAAGATAGGGTAAGCTTGGAAGACTCATTCTCAGATCTCTCGCTGAGTGCTACCCCATGGCTTCCTAACCGTCTGACCGCGCTCCGGAATCATCCGCTCATTGGCCCGACATTGGCATGTTTACACTCTGCATGTACACAAGCAGGTATTTCTACAACCCCCAGGCCTTCGACTCCTGTCCCAAATGAACCCAGACTTCCCGCCTGGGATGTCTCGTGACTTCCGATTGGGTGCAGACCTCACCTCGACTCTGCGTGTTCACCACTTCTTCCGAGCCGGCAAACTCCTCGAGCGGAAACATGTTACTACTCAATGGCCAGGCGTCAATGCGATCCCATGGTCTTACCTCCAGCTTACCCACTTTCTTTGCATCATGGAATGCACAGCTGCTGTTGCATGATCCCTTACTCCCTTTGAGAACCTCTGCACCAAGACTCCCCCTCAAGCACATGTTATTGCTATGGTTCATGGCCTTTTCTAGCCCCACAAACCTGTAGCTGCAGGCAAGGTCTTCATTGCTTGGCTTCGAGACCTGGAGTGCGATATTTCCCTGGATGAGTAAGATCATATATTCAGAAATATTCATAAGGCATACATTATCGTATCGACCCAGGAAACTAACAATAAACTCCTTTCAAGATGGTACCGGACATCAGCCCTATTATACAAGTTAAATTCTTCCTTACCCAACGACCATCACATATCTGGTGGGAGTGTACCATCTTGCAACTTTTCAGGTCTGAGGTGCATTTGGTAATATCTTGAGTAACGTCGTACACCCTGGACTTTTCTCCAGCACAGTACCTACTACACCACACCTCACTCCCTGATAAGGCATATTTCAAATCGCTGGTGATGCACATGTTGAACGCCACTAAGAAGTGCATACGTACTCACTGGCATTCAGCCCACGCTACGCTATTTCACTCGCCTAAAAAAATTGGCGGAGATGGAAGAACTCATCTCAACAACAAAAGATTCCCCTTCAAAATACACAAAGACATGGGCCTGCTGGCTCCATTTCAAGATGACTGACTATTACCTGCAGCTTATTGGAAACCCTACTATGTCACCTATGCCAGTGGATACGCCTGCTACCTGAACAAGTCCTCCCTCCATCACTTTATCAGAGTACCTTTTTGATTCTTAATTACCTTTTCCTAATACCCTTTCCCTCAACCCTCCTCCCAACCCCCTTATTCTTTTTTTTCCTATCTCCTGAAGGAATTTATACCCTGGGAGGACTGCATTGGGTGTACTACTCTCTCATTGTATGTCTGCCATTTTGTTGACCTGTATATTACCCTGTTTTTAAATAGTTAAAAGTTAATTATGATGCCACAACTGCTGCTTATGTCAAACTATGGGGTTGATTTACTAAAACTGGAGAGTGCAAAATCTGGTGCAGCTGTGCATGGTAGCCAATCAGTTTCTAACTTCAGCTTGTTTAGTTACTGTTAGCTTTGACATAAAAAAGAAAAAAAAAACCTGGAAGCTGATTGGTTTCTATGCAGAGGTGCACCAAATTATGCACCCCCCAGTTTTAAATCAACCCCATCAGTTGATGTTAATATACTGGTGGAAAGAAGGTAGAAACCAGCTTAAAGTGATGATGATGGGGCTTTACTATTAATCAACTAACAGTTATAATTATCTGAGGGTATAGTTCCCGCTCAGATGTGTAGCTTTTGCACTGATGATGCTGATGTTCCTCTCACAACTTTGGGTGTAAGTTTGGAGGATGAATAAAAGGTTTGTCCCCTCCGTTCATAGATCACATTTTATTGATGGAAGCTATAGTACAGCTTCTTTGAATAGAGAGGAGGGATAGAAAGGACGGGCATAGTAAGCTTTCTTGAGACATGCCTGTGACAGGTCCAGAACTGGTATTAACCCCTGCAGCACTGGAAGATTACAGCTGCAGGGGGGATGAGGGGGAAGAGGACTTTGGATTTCAACTAGGGTAGCTGGCACCAACAAAAGGGACACTTCTCATTAAATGTAATTACCGTCCCGTGTGTTGGCCATGGATAGATAGAATCTGGAATAAAAATTCTTAGGAAAATAATTTCCTAAGAAAGTTATTTAATTTTTCTAATCATTGGTGGGTCAAATCAAATTTTTTCTCAAACAAACAAATTTTCAACAATGTATGAGGATTTAGTTCAGTAAAGCCCATTCTTTCCAAAATCAAATGTTCTAAGCAAAAGAAATCTTTTGAGCAACAGTTGAAAGTTCTGAGAATTTTCGTAAGACTTTCCCAAGAATTTTATTTTAAATTCTATCCATCTATAGCCAGCTTTAACATATTAATGTAACTTCAAAAGTAATCTTCTATATTTTTCAATCTGCAGCTTTCAATATAATAACACCCAGTGATCCTACCATGAAGGTCCTTGTTAAGGCACTTCCTAATATAGTATAATATAGTGTGACAACGCTCTGTCCCTATTTTCCAGTTTTCCTCCCGTGTTGTCATCATATTGTTTTTTCAGTGTCTACAATTAGCTGTGCTGATGAACATTGCAGAGGCAAGGTCCATTTTGTCACAATGAAGAAACCCAAAAATGAGTAATGCCATGCAGCCAGCATGCCTGTAGGCAGAAACTGGCTGCAAAGAAGCTGTAGAAGACCAGCAGTGCTGATATACGACAAGGGATGAAAAAAAATATGTAAAAACAGTACTTAATTTAAAAAGAAAAAAAAAGGTCACTTGTTTATGCTACACATTACTTTAGCAAACTTGGTGTTATTCAGTTAGCGTTTACATCTACTTTAACACATATCCGTTACATTGGGGTTTATTTACTAATCTGCAAAATCTGGTACAGCTGTGCATGGTAGCCAATCAGCTTTTAACTTCAGCTTGTTTGATAAAGCTTTGACAAAAGAAACCTGGAAGCAGAACTGCACCCCACTTTGCACTCTCCAGTTTTAGTAAATCAACAATTGTGTTAGTATTGTCAAATACAGGTAGAGTTGTCTGTTTGTAATATCTCCTTAATAAGAAAACTATTTTGTTGCCCGATATGCAGGGCCGGTGCAAAGATGTTTGTCCCTCTAGGCAAAAAAAAATTGCCGCCCCCATATGCATATGCATATATATGATGTGAGATCACAAACCGATATGATCTGCCCATATCATGACATCACATATGTCCCACCCCTTTCTCAACATTTAAATTAAAAGAGTTATATGTTGCAATTAAGCCCCCTATTTAGAATGGTGGATAATAGCTACCATAACTTAAGCAATTGCTAAAGAAACAAGCCTGTGTATTTGCTTGTTAGGTTGCTCATGAATCTTGTAACTTCATGATTTCTTACCCAAATTCAGTTCTTTAGCAGCTCAGTGGCCTTCATCCACTTTAAACTCTGCCCCCTCTCTGTGCTCAAGGGTGGAAGGGGTCAGGCAGGGGTCAGTTCCGGCTGCCGTGCGCACAGAGCAGAGCATGCGCACTTGAGATCCTGGCTGCAGAGCTCCGCCTTTAGCAGGAAGGTAAGTTCAGTCAGACCTCGAGAGACAGCTGTCTCAGTCTCTCAGGTCTGCTGTGCGACCACCTTCACTGTCGCGTGGGTGGTCTCGTGGTCAGTCACGTCTCTCTGTGGCCGCCCTCCATACAGCAATGCTGTGCCGCCCGAGGCTTGCTGTAACACTCAGGCGGCACAGAATGAGGTTTGCCGCACCGGCCGGCAGCTCCTCCATTACTGATATCGGGTGCAAGATGCTGGCGCCCCCTGCTAAGTTGCACCCTAGGCGGCTGCCTAGGTTGCCTTACAGGTAGCGCCGGCCCTGCCGATATGTGTTTTGTAGGCTTCAGTAGCCTAAACATTCTGTGTTTACAATGATAATCATTTAGTAGAGGGTACCAATTTATTTATGCTATTTATCCACCAAGCTTGGCAGTTCGGTCACATATTTCAGTGTAGGCTGGCATGCTTTATGTTCCAGGCTCTTTTTCAGTTTCAGTTTAGTCCTAGCTTTAAGAACTATCTTTAAACCTATTGCCAGTTATGATTCATGATGATCATGTCCTGCCAGTAGTGATTATTTCATGCAATTGCCAATACTTCTACATGGAAATCTCTTAAAAACGTTTCAGGCACTCCCTAATCACTCAAACCATAAGTATAATAGAGGTCACACTGAAAGGACCATTTTTCCAGATAATTTACTAAAACTGAAGACTGCTTTGATCTAAACTAAGTGATTGTAAGCGGTCACTTTGTAAAACAACCCATAGAAATGAAAGGCAAAACATTTTTGTGTAGATATAAAAAACATTATAAATACCTTTTCTCCCCTTTTATTATATAAATGATCATAGTCCCTCTGTTTTTGCTGCATAAGACCTGGGGGAGGATAAGCAGCAGCACACTGAGTTTCCCAGTGAATGGCTCTGTAGAGGGGGTGTGCAAGGAGAAGTCTGATTGTTAGAGGAGAGTACACTGAGTTCCCAGCATAGCTAGAGAACTAACCACAGTGTTCTTTCCTGCTTGGTGTGGTCAGTTTTTATTAGGAAAGCAAGGGGACTGGCAGGAACACCAGGGATTTCACATAAAGGAAGCAATATGCAGAGAACAGGATACTTTTTTCATAGAAGTACATGGTACAGCAGGCACATATCAGGAATATGAAGTGTTGGGGTAACAAACACTTTAAGTCATTTTTCTAGTTATGAGTCAGTATTCTGTTGTTAGATTTTAATTAAACATGCCTTGTAAGGACAAATGGCTGCAATTGCTTTGACTCAAGTGTTCTGTATCATGATCTACACATGCCTTATTTAAAAAGAACATAAGAGAATATATTACAGAGAACATTTTAGACCCCATTTGCTGAGCTAAAAACGTCAATCAAACTCTAGCCAAAAATGTTACAGTATCAGATTGTATCCTGCGGGGATAAAAATCATTGTGCTCTTGTACCAAGAATCATGAGCATCATTTCACAAGGGATGCTGCAAGCGTTATTGTTCTAGAGACAGAGGACGGTTTAAAAATTATTGCTGCTCTCCAGTGCTAGAATTCTTTTCTTCTAATAGTTTCCTTCTAGTGGGGGGCTCTTCTGAATCCAGAACAAAGTATGTTATTTGAGTTTATACAGGCTCACACTGGAATGTGAGAGAAAAACAGCGCTGAGGGTCATTTGCAAACAAGCAGAGGTGCTCTTTATTGCTTTTGTAAACTCACATCTACTGTCTCATTGATTTCTATGCACTATACTACCATTACCTTTCCCTAAAGTGCTATTAATCAAAAAAACTAAAATGTAATATACTGTATTGCAGCTTACTTCTCCTTAATTGTGGTGGCTGCATTAGTTTTCTTTAGGCTTTTTCCCTTTATTTCAACCTGAGGATCGGGCCAGTACCACACTTCCTGCCTTAGGGTGGCTCCACTCTAGATGGAGAAGCAGTGGGGTGTCACTTTCCTGGTGGGGGGACTTGAAGTGACGAGGATGTCCTCCCTTACACCTCCCCCTCAGGGCACCTGAGAAAGGTGGTACGAGGGCACAAATTGCCATGAATGCCTTGTAGTTCTTGCCAACAGCTGTTATGGGTATATTGGCTGAACGACAGCAGAGTCAGGCGAGGGAGTGGGCAGAAGTTCCACAGAGACTGGCCATGCAGAAGGCAGCTGATCAGCAGAGACTGGCTGGCAGCAGAGTGACAATCAGCAGAGACTGGCTGGCAGCAGATTGAAGATCTGCATAGACTGGCCAGGTTGAAGGCAGCTGATAAGCAGAGACTGGCTGGCAGCAAGCTGAAGATCAGCAGAGACTGGCTGGCCACAGACTGAAGATCAGCAGTGACTGGCTGAGTAGAAGGCAGAATATCAGTAGAAACAGGCTGAGCAGCAGGAAGGTGATCAGCTAAGTCAAGCAAGCCTGTTTGGAAACTGATGATGGAATTGAGTATAATTATGTAGGCAGAAAAGTAATCAAATTCAGGCTGGGGGGAGTTGGTAATGCATGAGCGGGTCAGGAACAGAAGGCAGCCGATCAGCAGAAGAGACTGGTTGGCAGCAAGCTGATGATTAGCAGAGACTGCCCAGGCAGAAGGCAGCCAATGAGCAGAGACTGGCTGTCAGCAGGATGAAGATCCGAAGAGACTGGCTTGCAGAAGACTGAAGATCGGCAGAGCCTGCCCGGGCAGAAGGTAGGCGATCAGCAGAGACTTTCTGGCAGCAGGCTAAAGATCAGCAGAGACTGGCCAAGCCGAGGGCAGATGATTATTGGAGACAGGCTGAGCAGCACAAAGATGATAAGCTAAGGCAGGCACGCCTGGTTGGAAACTAATGATGGAATTGAGTATAATTATGTAGACAGAGTATAATTAGGTAGTCGAATTGGAGGAGTTGGTAATGGATGAGCAGGTCAAGAACAGAGGCAAGCAGGGGTTTACTCCAAGTGCAAGCCAGGGTCTGTATTGGTGGTTATCAGAAGTATTCAAGGCAGGCCAGGTTAAAAACAGATAGATATAGAGTTGCAAATAGCAGATTTTACAGAAAGACAGCACTGGTCATGTGCATGCTTGGTGCCATCATTAGTGACAGACATGTGCGCACATGATTACACATACAACTATGTATCAGTCTGCACACAGATGTTCGTCCCAATGCACCATTCTATAAACTGACATGAAGAGAGGGTAGTGCTAGACTAGCAGATTTAGATGGACTTGACTAATAAATTAAAGTGATACTAAAATATATATATATTTTTTTAATAACAAACATGTTATGCTTTCCTGCTCTGGGCAATGATTTTGTACAGTGCAGCCCCAATCCTCCTCTTCTCGGGTTCCCCGCCGACACTCTGGGGTCCCAAGCAAGCTACCTGCTATGGGGGCACTTGTGGGAGCTGGTTCCTGCCCTGCCCCTGCTCCCTCCTCACTGCCAAGCCAATAGCTCCACTCCTGTGTCTGAGCAAATGAGGAGAGAGAGAGCCAGGAGAACAGCTGCTCTTGTGCACATCACTGGATCAAGATCAGGCTCAAATTTGGCCAATTACATCACTCAGGTTCTCAGGTTTCCTATATTGGTAATATATAGTGGAAACCTGTAATTTGCCATGGGAGTAATAGCGGCAGAAGACTGTCGTGATGGTGGGTCATAAAGTGTCACTCATTGATAATTGATGATGCTAATTCCTTCTCCATAGCAGGATGACATAATTGATGTTGGACTCAAGCCAGCCATAGACCAATCAAAATTTGGCCAGCTCAGCAGGAAACAGACACATTTCCATCCTTTTATGTTCAGACTGGTTGTACTGAACTTGATCTATTGATTTTGGTTTTTCGTTTTATCACTGTCATCGGCTATAGCTGCCGTCAGTAATCATTGTGTTCTCACGGTGGGGAAACCTCCTGCTGTTAGAATTTTTATAGCACAGCAGGAGGGATTCCCCATCTACACTGAACACTGTTTTTCTTTCCTTCAATCCGTGGCTGATGGAAAGAAAATTGCATAATTTATGGCCTCCCTTACAATAAAGGGCATTTTCTTTTTTGGTGGCAATTTTTGCACAGTGTGTGTTTTATCTATTATTTACTTTTTTTATGGGGATAAGGGTCTCATCCTTACATCCTGTCCCCCAAAATGGATGTGGGGGTCTGTGGGGGGGGGGGGACTTATTGTGATCTTGAAGTCCCCCTTAGAATAATGAGGCCTCTAGATATCCTGCCCTCCCCTATGTAAATGAGTAAGGGTTACATAGTAAACTCATTCAAAATGTAAATAAAGAGTAAATAAAAGTAGAATGGGATCCCCCACCCTGCACAGCCAGGCACACACAGTTTTCACGGTCACTTCAGAGTCAGAAAAAAAGTCCAGTACTTTGGCTTTTATTGAGGGGGATAAACTTGGATGGGGATAGGGGCATTATGAGTTGCCCACTTGACTTCAAACAACTGACACTGATCTCAGTCAGATTTTAGAGTTTCAGCTTATTACAGGCAGAAACCCAAGGCCCCTTGATGTGTAGAAAAATGGCCAGTGTTCAGCATACATCCCTGTAGCTACTAAACTTAGCTCCACCTCTTCAGGCACTGTCAGCCCGCCTGGCTGCAGCTGCCTTTCACACTATACCGCCTGGCTAAATTCTCCAGCACAGTCCTCCCAGACTGACATTCTTCCCTCAGTTCTCCCAGACTGCACACTCTTCTCAGGAGACCTCCTGGACATGCTGATCTTCTCCTGCTGTTCTCTCTCTTGCTTCCGTGCCTCCAGGAAGGATTTCTCTGTGTGTTTTTAGAGGATCCCTCCAGCACCCAAGCCCCAGGCCCAAAGTCACCCCCCAGTCTAGGGGGCACCCTCAAGGGCCACCAACAGCCTCCTCAGCACTCCATCTTCCACCCGACTGCCCCTGCTGGCAGCATCCATGAGTATTTATGAAGTGTCCTGCCCCCTACCAGCCCATTTTGCTGGGGATTGGCTGGGCCCTCATAAATACTACAAGCAGCTCCTCCTAGACTCCACCTCACTGCCTCAGGAAGCTTCTCCAAGGTTTCAGAAAGCAGGGGGAGTCATCAGAGATGCTGCTTGCTGAGTCATCCAGCCTCCCTGAGTCACTCAGCCCTGGCCCAGATTTAACCCAGGCCTGGCTCTCAGCCAAACCAATTTGCCTACACTTACAAAACCTATTTACCCCTAGCACACTAGCTAGAGGGTGCTACAGAAATGTCATTGATATTATGTTGTAAAGCATTTTTCATATAGGGTTTTGTCCTGCTATATATATTTAATACATGCAAATAAAAGGTATGCATTGCTGCATCTCTCACAGGAGGAAACAAATAAAGTGCAGGCATGACCCTTCCTCTCAGTCCATGATCCTCTCTCACATGCTATATCAATAGTGCTTTGATGTACTCTCTATGCATGTTGCTTTTTAACCCTTTTCCTGAACAGTTTTACATTATGTGGAATATTTTCTGTCTATTTGTGAGTTATACACCAATAAATTCCTCTGGTTATGAAGATATTAGTTGGATGGGAATAAATGTCAAATTGGAGGAAACTACTTTTGCACTATACCTGCACACTGTTTAGATCTTCTATATTAATAGGTCTTTTATTCTGGTGAGTTTAGCTTACCTTTGGGTGGTGGTTGATTATTTCACCTGGGAAGAAGGACTAGAGGATTTTGAAAGCACTGCATGCCGTTGTTTTTACTTTATGGGAATGTGTGTTTGCATTTTCAGAATTTTGAATTTGAATCTTCACACTCATTTGTGGTTAGATTTTTTATGTATTCATAGAGTATGTATGATTTGGAAAGCCTTGTTTTATTCAGGTCAAATTCTTGTTACAAGTGAGGGCAATATGGCCCCCACTTGACTCTATGCCCTTAGAGGCCCAGAGTGACATTAAACGTCTATTTTGCCCTCCGCCCTAAAGGGCCCATTTTTTGTCATGTAAAATAAAAAAATCTTTTTGCCACATCTCACATTAAAGAGGTTCAGTCCTGCTTATTTCATTTACAAGGGATGTTTACATTCCTTGTAACAGGAATGAGAGCCGGTTCACATAGGCGCGACCTGACTTGCCGGGAAGTCGCGGTGCGCAGCGGCATGCATGGACTTCATATCATTGAAGTCAATGCAGGTCGCTCCAGGTCGCCCCAAAGTAGCTTGTGTCGCTCCTATTAGAACGGGTCCTGTGCTAATCTATGGCAGGTCGCCTGACAAGTCGCCCCAGTGTGAACCGGCTCTTAAAGTGGTCAATTTTGTTTTGTTTTTAAATGAACAGTGTAAAAAATAAAAATTAAAAGTAAAATAAAGAAGAAAAAAAAAGTGTAAAGGGCCCCATCCCTCCGAGCTCGCATGCAGAAGCGAACACATTCACAAGTCGCACCTATATATGTACAGTCAGGTCCATAAATATTGGGACATCGACACAATTCTAATCTTTTTGGCTCTATAAACCACCACAATGGATTTGAAATGAAACAAACAAGACTTTCAGCTTTAATTTGAGGGTATTTACATCCAAATCAGGTGAACAGTGTAGAAATTACAACAGTTTGTATATGCGCCTCCCACTTTTAAGGGACCAAAAGTAATGGGACAGATTAACAATCATAAATCAAACTTTCACTTTTAAATACTTGGTTGCAAATCCTTTGCAGTTAATTACAGCCTGAAGTCTGGAACGCATAGACATCACCAGACGCTGGGTTTCATCCCTGGTGATGCTCTGCCAGGCCTCTACTGCAACTGTCTTTAGTTCCGGCTTGTTCTTGAGGCATTTTCCCTTCAGTTTTGTCTTTAGCAAGTGAAATGCATGCTCAATCGGATTCAGGTCAGGTGATTGACTTGGCCATTGCATAACATTCCACTTATTTCCCTTAAAAAATCTTTGGTTGCTTTCGCAGTATGCTTCGGGTCATTGTCCATCTGCACTGTGAAGCGCCATCCAATGAGTTCTGAAGCATTTGGCTGAATATGAGCAGATAATATTGCCCGAAACACTTCAGAATTCATCCTGCTGCTTTTGTCAGCAGTCACATCATCAATAAATACAAGAGAACCAGTTCCATTGGCAGCCATACATGCCCATGCCATGACACTATCACCACCATGCTTCACTGATGAGGTGGTATGCTTTGGATCATGAGCAGTTCCTTTCCTTCTCCATACTCTTCTCTTCCCATTACTCTGGTACAAGTTGATCTTTGTCTCATCTGTCCATAGGATGTTGTTCCAGAACTGTGAAGACTTTTTAGATGTTGTTTGGCAAATCTGGCCTTCCTGTTTTTGAGGCTCCCCAATGGTTTACATCTTGTGGTGAATCCTCTGTATTCACTCTGGTGAAGTCTTCTCTTGATTGTTGACTTTGACACACATACACCTACCTCCTGGAGAGTCTTCTTGATCTGGCCAACTGTTGTGAAGGGTGTTATCTTCACCAGAGAAAGAATTAATTGGTCATCCACCACAGTTGTTTTCCGTGGTCTTCCGGGTCTCTTGGTGTTGCTGAGCTCACCGGTGCGTTCTTTCTTTTTAAAGATGTTCCAAACAGTTGATTTGGCCACACCTAATGTTTTTGCTATCTCTCTGATGGGTTTGTTTTGTTTTTTCAGCCTAATGATGGCTTGCTTCACTGATAGTGACAGCTCTTTGGATCTCATATTGAGAGTTGGCAGCAACAGATTCCAAATGCAAATAGCACACTGGAAATTAACTCTGGACCTTTTATCTGCTCCTTGTAAATGGGATAATGAGGGAATAACACACACCTGGCCATGGAATAGCTGAGCAGCCAATTGTCCCATTACTTTCGGTCCCTTAAAAAGTGGGAGGCACATATACAAACTGTTGTAATTCCTATACCTTTCACTTGATTTGGATGTAAATACTCTCAAATTAAAGCTGCAAGTCTGCAGTTAAAGCACATCTTGTTTGTTTCATTTCAAATCCATTATAGAGCCAAAAAGATTAGAATGATGTTGATGTACCAATATTTATGGACCTGACTGTAAATGGTTTTCAAACCACACATGTAAGAGCAATAATTTTAGCACTGCACCTACTCTAAACTAGTAACCTTTAGAATTTTTTAAAGCATCGCCTATGGAGATTTTATAGTACCAAAGTTAGTTGACATTACACGAGCGTGTGCAATTTTAAAGCATGAAATGTTAGGTATCAGTTTATTCAGTGTAACATTATCTTTCACATTATAGTCAAAAATTGGGCTAACTTTACTGTTTTATTATTTTCTAGTTCAAAAAAGTGTATTTTTTTCCAAAGAAATTGCTTTTGTAAGACCGCTGTGCAAATACGGTGTGACAGAAAGTATTGCAACAATATCCATGTTATTCTCTAGGGTCTCTGCTAAAAAATAAATGTATAATGTTTGGGGGTGCTAAGTAATTTTCTAGCAAAAAATACTGATTTTAACTTGTAAACAACAAGTGTCAGAAATAGGCCTAGTCCTTAAGTGGTATGAGAGTTTGACAAAAATTAGCCAGAAGCAGGACACTTTTTCATCAGTGAGGACAGCTACAGAGAACTACTTGCAAATTTCTATATGCTAGTCAAATCAGGCTTCTTACTATTTGATGAAAAAGCATGTGTTGCTGTTAAAGTTACCTGAAAAAATAGATAGGGTTGCTGTTTCTGTATGTAAGCCAAACTAATTGTATACTATAAAATAATCAACTTGATTGCAAAATATGGCCTGCCAGTGTATGCTTTCACTGTCTGTGAAAACCATACTGTTCCATAACACCACATACAGCTTTAAGGCTTTCCCCCATGCATGGTATTTAAAGGATTCGTGTGTTTTCAATGCTTCCCTAAAGTAATTGTAAAGCCTAACTTTTTTTTTTTTTTAAATAACACAAATGTTATACTTACCTGCTCTGTGCAGGGATTTTGCACAGAGCAGCCTGGATCCACTCCTTCTCGGGTCCCTCTTCAGCTCTCCTGGCCCCTCCCTCCTGTTCAGTGCCCCCACAGCAAGCAGCTTGCTATGGGGGCACCCGAGCTGAGACACAGCTCCCTGTGTCCATTTAGACACGGAGCCGCGACCCAGCCCCATCCCCTCTCTCTCCTGATTGGCTGAATGATTGTGATTGACAGCAGTGGGAGCCAATCCCACGCTGCTGTCTCAGCCAATGAAAAGGGGAGTCCCAGGCAGCTTAGACACTCCTGCAACATCTCTGGATAAAGACGGGCTTACATAAGTATTAGGGGGGCGGATGCATAGAATGCATTAAGATAAAATAAAACCTTCTGCCTTTACAATCCCTTTAAGGCCCCTTTCACACTTGTGTGACTTGTCCTGTGACTTGGGACTGAAAAGTCGCATGACAAGTTGTACCCCATGATTTCCAATGAGTACCGTTCATATCTGTGCAAATTCAAGTCGTAGCGACTTCAAAGTAGTCCCTGTACTACCTTGGTCCGACTTTGATGCGACTTGAGGTCCATAGACCTCCAGATTACACAGTCATTGCTTCAAGTCCAGTCAAACTTGCGGCAAAATCGTGGCAAAATCGCAGCAAAGTTGCGCGACTTTCAAGTCCCACAAGTGTAAAAGGGGTCTAAGGCTGCATGAAAAAGGCCCTCTGCCTGTTGTACAGTATTTTTTGCAAATTTGTTTTGCATTTGTACATGTCCCCTATGGCAGTGCCCACCTTTACACATCCCTAGAATTCCCTCTAAGGTCCAGCAGCCAGATTCTAAATATTATGCATATACTTATACTTAAAATATATATGAAGACATTTTTTTTTTAAATTTTGGATAGAATAAGGTATGGTTCAAATCCAAATGTGTCCTTTTTTGAGAAATTTCTCTTCAATTCCAGTCCTGAACGCACAACAGGAAGGAAATCTGTATATACTTAGCTAAACCTTTTCTTAGACAGTTGTCATGTGTACAAATGTTCCGAAATGAAAGATTCCCCCCTATTCTTGTTCTGGTGGCAGCTCGAAAAATTTAGGATTTTCCTTCACGTTCAATCCAGGTGACCATAGACAAACCGAGAGTGACTCTTCCTAGTGGGGACATAGACAGCAATAAATACCTGGCAGGGGCCCCAATCCCTTTTTTTTTTTTGCATTTAAGTAAACTTTAATATGTCATTGCTTTATAAGTACATAGATAAATAAGAATTCAACACAGGGAGCAGCCAGTGGAAAGGGACTGGGCTGCTTCATAAAAACTGAGGAAAAGAACAGGAACACAAAATTCTTGCTAGTAGCAACCATTCAGGTTCCACATTTTATGGTAAAATTAAGCAATGAAGCAACAAGTCTGATTAGATGAGATAGCCAATAGCTTCACTTTTGCATTCATGTTCTTTTTTCCAATTATAATCAATCAGCCCCAGTACCTGAAAGTTATTGCAATGTCAGGAGCAAAACTTATGGCATCCTAACCTTGCTACTCAACTTTTTCAGAGCACTTGGTTAATGTATTTACTTGGGCAAATCACAGATGCATAATATAGGGCCATGATTGTAATGCCATAGACCTCTAGATGAAAGATTTAAAGCAGCTTGATACAGAATCTGCTGCACTTTCCGCTTTTGATGTCAACCCATATGTCAGTATTCAAGGGTGCATTCTTTCCTGGCAATAACATTCTCTTTTATTAGCTGTCATCTACTGGACATCAGCTCAAGTTTTATAGTACAAGGGATGATCAGGTCATGTTAACCAAATGATGTGTCTCTCGAACTTCTTATATTTCATTCTGATGTCAAGGTTTATTTTACAAGTTTCATAAGTTTAAGACTTTAAGAAAAGAAGAAAATACAAAAGTCTTTGAATTGTACTATAATATTGAGGGAGTGGTCATTTATAGTTTATGCATTATCTTGAAATAAAACTCCATTACATCAGCTAAATAGTAATTGTTAAAAGGTTTTGTTTCCATTCTGTTTCAACCAGTAAAAATCTCCATTGTTTGCAAGGCTCAAAGATAAACACGCCTGTACATAACGTCTCCATGATGATCGTATATGTATACAAAATATACTTACGGAACCATTGGTCAAAAAATATTTAAGCTCGCTGATCATTATTTTTTTAAAAGACTTCTTGTAAGAAAATCTTCTGAGGCATGTGGCATCAAAAGAAATACTAAACTGCCTGGAAATGACAATTTAATATCCATTACCATTTGCTATCATGATCACTTATTCAGTGTGTTAGACCGGCATAACAGTGTACTATTAACTATGATAATAAATAGCAACTGGACTGCTGAACCCTCCTATGACCACAAGCTCCATAGTATTGACATGTAAGCATTTATTTCCCCAAATGTAGCTCTAGACAGGGGTTGAGAACAAAATGCAGAGCTTATTGGGAACAGATAAAGACAGAAAACCCACTGGATCAATTAGGAACTGGATGATTGATTTTCTAATGATCCCATGGACTAGTTACTATCGCTGCTCCACTGGGTGACTGCATGTACAAATTCATTGTCATGGCAACAAAGGGGTGGTTAATGGTCATGGTTTTATGGCAAAAGAGGGACTGGAAATGAATGGTTGACTACCATTGTTGCTGTTACACTGGATGACTACCCATACATACTAAGGATAAACATTACATGCATGGGTGCACACTTCACTCACTACCATAGTTACTAACTTTGGGGTGACAGTACACTGTCAGTCTAGGATGACAGTGCCTTTTCTTACTGTCCTTAAACCAAGATTCACAAACACTGCACACTGGAAGCTCTCCTGTACCTACTCTTCTACTGTATTAGGGTCTTAGGAAGATATCTACCATCTAAATCAACAAAAAGCTTATGTAGGGCCATTTCCTTCCTACTGATTGTCTATGACACTGAAGAAAATGCAGCTATGAAATAATCAGTGGATCCTTGTGTAATCCAGAAAAAAAAAAAAAAAAAAAAGATAGACAGCGCCATAGATCTAGGGTCAATAATACATAATGGATGGATGGACACCAGTCAATAATAACCCACAAAAATAGTGATGCAATGATAGTAAAAATAATGATGATATTAATAATCTCAAAATAACTAATGAATGATTTAAAAATATGCTGCTTTGATTAAGCCCCATAGTCAAAATGTATAAGGGAGGTTCTTCTATGGCTAGAGAATCAAGCTGAAGACAACTCTCATCAACTTTCACTATTTTAGCTTTGCAGTCTGCTGATCCTGTGTGCAGCTGGGTGCCATTTTCTTGTAGTCCCAACACAAACACATGCCACATAGACTGTATGTAGCGCAACAGAAGAAAATTCCACTTCTGTGATTCTGCATTTGTGTCATCATCAGAAAAGCTGTAGTTTGAGAGACACATCCAGACTGCACCCTGGCTGGCAGTCTTATTCATGTCAATTGGAATGCAGCAGCTGCATGGACACAGCCGCTGCTCTCAGTTTGAAATCTGTGTGGGTTCATGTAGGTATGGGGCCCCAAATGCACACTGTCTGTGTTCAGGGACCCACACCCACATGGCATTCAAGTTGGGAGTAGCGACTGTAGAGTTGCTGCATCCCAATTGGCAGGAATAAGACTGCCTGCATGGAAATGTTTGGACCACCTTTACATCCCCATGTGAGCAAACACAGTCCTCGCATGGGTGTTCACTTACATGTGAACAATGCCTTAATAACCTACTTCCTTTCCAGCACTGGTGTGACCAGGACTACATCCCCTCCATCCTCCTACTTTTCTAACTAGGATACCTGAAGTGTTCCATCACACTGGTATCAATGCTTACTGCCCTTGAAAAGAGATCTATGGTGGATCACTTTAGGGAAGACAGTATAGCAGCAGCAACTGGCAGGTGCACAGGTGGTGTTATCTGTAATCTGTCACAGTGTCACAGCTTTGGAGACAGAAGGATAGTGCGCTGCACAAAGCAATCAGTCAGATTCCACCTCTTGTTTCCTACTGCTAACTACCCAGATAGCCAGAGATGTATAGTAACTAAGTAGAACTACTTCACTACTGTACTTAAGTACCGAAAGGCGGTATCTGTACTTTCCTAGAGTAGAATTTTTTTCTCCTACTTCCACTTTTACTTCACTACATTTTTCGATGATTTCAATACTTCTACTCCAATATATTTTTTTGTGCTGCATAGTTACTCGTTACTATTATAAAAATTACCACTGCCAGAACAGTGGATGGCAGGTTTCATGAAGCTCAAAACATGTGTATAATCAGCGCATACAAAAATAAATGCTACTGTATGTATAAATAAAAGCTGCATTTGAAATAATAAAAAACAATATGATGTTCAAACTTTTGACTTCTTTCTTTAATAACTACATAACACAGTACTTGTACTTTTACTTTCAGTACTTGAGTAGCAAAATTTTTTAAAAAACTACTTGCAATACTTAAGTACAAAAAATGTTGAATACTTTAGTACTTCTACTCAAATCACTTTTTGATTGAGCACTTCCACTTCTACTCAAGTCACTTTTTGATCGAGCACTTGTTCTTTTTAAAGTATGGGTTTTTCGAGTACTTTATACAACTCTGCAGATAGCTAGGATAACTTGCCACAAATTTGTGGCAGTGTTGCTGCACATTTTCACTTGCAGGTTGTACACTTGCAGAGCACTTGAAGCACAGTTGAAGCCCAAATTTGCATGGCACGTCTCTTGCAAGAGCAAAGTTGCAGTGGTGAGTCTACAGCAAGATCTCTGCAAGTCTACAGCATGAAAATTCAGTCACAGTGACCCCTGTGGTGGGATGACTATTGCACAACATAACTGAACTAAAACTATTAGCAAGCTATTGCTCGACTTGCCAGACTAGGTTTGTCGCACAATTGCAGCAAGTCTGCATTGCATGACTTCAGATCAAATTTCTTTTTAAACATTCTGCAAGTCTGCTGCAAGTTTTAGTTCAGTTTTCAAACTTGCAGCACAATTGCTTGCTATATGGGTATGAATAAAATAATTTGACAGTTGGTTCATTATTGGGAATCAAATGTTATAAGCTAAGTCAATCATCCACCAAGAAATGTATAATAATTATTTCAAGTAGACTTCCTACACTGGCATGAAGAAAGCAAAAATGCAAAACCTGTACCTTATCACTTTTTTATTAAAACTACAAAACTACAGGGATATTCAGTAAGATAACACCCTCAGCACTTTCAAGGTCTACTTTATCATTAATACCCTTTGTGAACCTTTTACTTCCAACCTACAGACACTATGGAAAACATCCAACTCAAGTCTCCAGCTTCCAATAAGACAGTGTAAACAGCGTCTCACGGCGAGGTTCAGTTAAACATTGCGACCGCTGTCCAGAGATGGAACACAGAGATAACTGCTGAGCTCCTATATTCCTTTGTGTACTTCAGTCATGACCCTAATTAATGTACCTTGTTTAAACATGCATTTCTCTAGCTAATGGGTGGCTCTGTTTAGACAATTAGGAGTAGCTGACAAGGAAATATTCCATCAAACCTGGTCATAAAAAGTACATTATGCTGTATTATTATGAGTCAAGTAGCATTTATTACCTGTTCGCTACAATACAGGGCTATCAATCATTACCTGCCATTGAGCTATGTTAACATGAGATCAAAGAGTGAAAGCCAAGTTATACAAACAAGGGCACATAAAAATCGCCTTAGCATTTTACATATATATAGTAAAATGAACATACTTGAACCTTCCATAGAAATTGATTTACATTAGCTGGGATAGATAGATAAAGTTTAGGGTTACAATTGTAAACAATCACTAAATGAGCTCTGTGCATGTATGTATAAGCAGTGTATAGAGAAGTTCAGCTTAGAAAGTGTTTTAAGGTACAAGTGCACACTGGATGATGTTTAAATATTAGCTATTTATGTTTGAGGTCATGCTTGGTGCTACAAACCTCTCTGATGGTGGTCGCATCTCCAGAGGTTAAAGCAGATATTGTATTTTACACAATGCAAAGAATAAAGACATATGTTACATAAAACCTTTATACAATTTAGGTATATGTAAAGTTCGATTTTTTTTTTAAGTGTTACTAAACCCACAACCGTAAAATCAGTCTGTTATACTCACTAAGGAACCTAAGGGGTTAATCCTCTGCATTGAGTAAAAAGTAAAAAGGCTGCTTGACCCTGTCTTCTTTGATCCTCCCCTTCTTCCACTGTCCCCAAGCCATCTCCTGATAGAAGGGAGCCTTGGGGCAGACATGGTCTGTTTGGTGTGTATTGCTAGAGAGTTTTTTTTTTCTTGGCAGGGTGCATGTGATTAGCACAGGGCCAATCAGCACTGTTCAGACAGAATATTGAGGGGAATATGCCTTCAGATAGCAGCCGTCTGAGCATATGAACTATGTGTTACTAATGCCAAAATCCTTAAATTTTAATTAGAACATGGAAGGTTGGGAGACAAGGATTTTGTTGGCACTTAAAATAGGTAAAATAACTTTTTATTTCAATTCACATAAAAACAAAGAAAAAGAAGAAATATTACATATAAAAATATGGATTGAAAACAAGCCCAAAACTATATACAGATATGTAGCAGTTATTGGAGTATCAATTTCATACAGAGATGGAGAAATTTCATACAAATCCTTAAAAGGGTGAAGATATTTGGCACCAGGGGAGTCCTGCCGACGGATTGCAGAGGGAACAATAGCTGTCCAGCTAGGCCAGCTGATGCTGTATTTGTGTATATGTTCAATTGCTCAACATGTTTCGCCTTTTTCAAAGCTTCATCTGGAGCTTATTTATGAAAAACTCTGTATATTTTGTGTAAACCGAGACAGATGTCTAAACAATATTTGTAATTAACGGAGAGGATGTCGTGGATTTGTCAGAGCTTGATACGTTGGAGGGTAGAAGAGCCTTTGACGTGTAGCCGCCAAGGAATAGTATATGCCTGGCTGACATCAATCAAGTCAGTGCTGCTAGAGAACTCCCATATGAGCCCATAGGGTAAGCACTTGTGTGTGCTCTGATCGAGTGTCCACGAATGTCCTCTCCGGATGGGGAACCGCCACCATGACTGTTCAGACAGAGGGTAAGGGGTCCTGCAGCCTCATAGGACAATAAGGGGAGAATGAAAACTCCTCCTACAAGCTATAACCAGACACTGATAGAAGTCACAAGACTGCTCTAACTGGTGATGAGAAAAGGTATTTAGCAGTTTATATTTACTAAAGCGATTGCATTTGCATGTTCTGTGTACTGTGGGAGACCAGATATAGTGAATTCAGGGTCCTGGGTTTAGTAACACTTTAAAGTATATGCAGTAAAGCACACTTGTTATACTTATTGTGGAACCTAAGGGGTTAACCCACTACATTGTGTAAAAAGGCTGCTTGATCCTGTATGTACAGATCCTTACCTTCTTCTACTGACTCCAGAACATGTCTGGATAAGACAGAACCTTTGGAGTCACTCTGCACATTCTCAGTTTGGTGTGTATTGCTAGAAATGTATTTATTTATTTTTTTGGGAAAGTGCATGTGATCAGCACAGGGCCAATCATCACTGTCCAGACAGAGGATCAGGGTTCAGGGATCCTGATAGGACAGTATAAAAACTCCTCCTACAAGCTTCACCAGGAACTTATAGTAGTCATAAGGCTGCTATATACAGCTGATGAGTAAAGGTATTTAACTGTTTATCTTTACTAAATGAATTTCCATGATCTATATACTGTGGGAGACAGATAAAGTGAATGCAGGCTCCTGGGTTTTGTAACACTTTAAGCTTTGGATAGACTAGGAAGAAGTTAGACCAACCATACTCAAGCCAGCTGCATGACACCAGTGATCTTTTTTGCTGCCTGTAGGGCTTGTTCACACAGGAAACATTATTGCGGAACCTGTGCAGGTCCATGTTTTCCTGGAGTGGGGATGCACACTATGCCAGCATCCCTTTAATTTCTATTGGGATATGAGGCTGCATGATCACAGCTGCTGTGTACTAATCTGACATGCGGGTGCAAGTCCCCAAAGGCATTCTGTATGTATTCGGGGAACCACATCCGCACTCACCCTGCATGTCATATTAAGACACAGCGGCTGTGTTCGTGCAATCATATGCCCCAATAGAAATTAATGGGATGCCAGCAATGATATGCACGCAACACTTGTGCATCTCTGTGCCGGGAAAACATGGACCTGCACAGGACCTGAACCCCATGTGTACGGGCCCTAAGGGTGGCATTCTGACAACCACTATAAGGGGCCATTTGTCCTGTATTTTTCCCACTGACCTTCACGGAAGTGGTTTTAGCTGGGGGTTTCACAAAACCTGAAAATTATTTCAAGGGTTTCTCCAGGGTAATAATATTGAGAAAGGTTAGGTTAGACTCTTAGGATTTTTTTATTGCTATCAGTGTCCCTACTGGGCAAATTAACCCCTCTATTCCCCCTTATGACCATTGTCACCAAGACAGGTGACACAAGAAAAAAGGTGAGAGTAAATCTTCCAAAGGGGACACATGCTTAAATGACAACTGTATAAAAGGGAACACCTTTAACTTTGGAGAGATTTCCCTACACTTCCTGTTGTGTCTAGAGGATATAAAGTGAAGAGGAATCATCCCTAAAGAGACACATTAAAAAATAACTGGCGATGGTAAAAGTGATACTAAAGGCTATTTTTTTAGATTTGAAAAAAATAAAAAAGAGATAATATCTGCCCAGTGCCACTATATTGCACAGAAAGGTCACTTACCTCCTCTTCTGGCAGTCCCCATCAGGGCTCCTTTGGGTGCCCCCTGTAAGTAAGCTGGGCACCCACAGATGAGCTGTCCTGTTGGGTCTCAAGAATAGGGGGGAAATCTTCCAGTGGTTCTCTTAATAACTAAAAGGTGATTTTCCTCACATTGGAAAAATGTCCTCTCATTTCGTGTTGAATCTACAGAACAGAAAGTGAAGAGAAATCTCTCTAAAGATACACAGATGGAAAAAATATAGGCTGAAAGCAGTTTTAACGCTTTCATACTCTAGAAAAAAATAGAAAATCAGTTTTACCTATTTTAATGCATTAAACTGCTGGTTGTGCACTGATTAGAGTATATTACATTTAGCACTCCATTGAGCTAATCTGAAAATTCCTGAGACCCATGGATTGTGTCTTTTGAAACAAACCAGATGGATTTACAACACTCTCTGAAAAAACGTTTTGACGCTCTAAAAGGTAAAATCTTTTAGATTTCTTTTGAGGGGTTATATTAAAGTATAACTGAAGGCAAACTTATTTTAGAGAGTGAAGAGGGATTAGAACAACTGTCAGATTTTTATTGCTCTCTGTGTCCCTGTTAGGCTGGGTTCACTCTCATGTGAATTGGATGCGGGTTTCCCGCATGACAGGAGACTGTGACCGGCTCTCAATGGAGCCAGTTCACACATCTTGGGGACTGCTGCGGAGTGCATTGCACAAGGATCCTGTGCACCTTTGTCTCCATTTCAGGTCCAAATTAAGGCTAAAATTCTAGCCCAATTTGTCCCTGAAACGGAGAACAGGCACGCACCGAACCCCCTGCTGTGGGCTGTGTCTGCACACAGTGTGAACCCAGCCTTAGGGAGATTCAAGCATTACAGTTGTCCTGGTGACCATTACCATGGAAGGTCAAAATGATGGTAAATCCCCAATTTGAGAATAGGAATAGAGTGGACACACTGGTTCTGGTGACCCTGGTGACAAGGGTTTCCCTTACTTTGGCTATGGGACAGGAAGTGAAGGAAAATCTCCCCAATGGAAACAGACAGAAAAAAAAAATTGACAGAGGTGATAACATTTACTTTAACTTTGTAGATACACTCCACTCTAAATTAAAATATAAAACATTGAAACACATACTGGGGACCCTTTTTTTCATCTTAGGATGCCTGTACTATTGTCATTGCTATTTGACAGCTGTAAGGCCCAGCCATTGACTGCTTTGAGTGTTGCATTTTGGTTGACAAAAATGGCATAACACATATTTTCCTATACCCAGAAGTACCAGTGTGTTTGCAGACTGGTGGTGGGGTTCGGCAAGGTCAGGCAGAGGCAATAAAAATATAGGCACCAAAAGTGGGTGGGTTTGCAAAAGATTTATAAAGTCATTAGAACATCCCAAATCTTTACAGTGATATTGTTTTCTATGTCTGGTGTTATTAGGGTCAACTCACTAATTGTTAAATATTTTGCTTTAAAAAAACCCATACAGCATTTTTCTCAAAAGTAGTGAATTCACTAAAAAGCATGCCTTATTCAAAGACTAATATACATTTTTCTATTTTTACATATTTGGCACTATTTTTATTTATTTTTTGTGTTTTAACCCAATTTGTAATAAACAGGTCATAAGACACCAATGTTGCATGCGATAAATGCTAGTAAAAGCTTTTTAAACTTGATCCATACTGGACACCAAAATTACCTTTTTGAAAGAAGTTACATCACTTGAATCGTTCTGGGCACCAAAATGTTCCATTTGAAAATGCCAAAACTCTCTAAAGATATTCTAGGGGGACAGACCTAAAATCTGAATATTTGCTGTGGCTATCTGTTATAATGATTTCCCCTTTCATTGCCATTAATAAATAAATGTTTCTAGAATGAACAAATAAATAAGCCCAAGTATATACACAATTTAAAAAAAAAAAAAGCCTCTGAACAAAAACTATTAAAAATGATATGCATATAGGCATGCTTTCCCTTGAAGTTGACAATTTAATATCCCCTTGCACAGTGCTATAACTCACACCATTTATAATATCTAACCTATCAAGAACATTCTTCTATTTGCGTAATTGTAATCTTGCTGTTATGCTGGTTTTTCATCTCATAATTACATGTCATTGCAAGTATCCTTGAGTCTCCTGCTCCAGATTCACTAATTATTCAAATTACCAGTGCAGTGACTGTTTGTATGTGTGTGGTGTTGCCTAAAGCTTTTAAACACCAAGTTATGTCAGTAAATCAAAGCAAGTTAGCGGAGACAGCTCCAGTGCTCCCTTATAAATGTTGCATGACATTGCCATTACATTTAAGCTGTTACTGAATATTCTTTTAGTTTAGTGACTACACTGCGATAATTAGCTTGGTAAAAAAAAAAAAAAAAAAAAAAAGTAAAAGTAAAAATGTTTCACTCTTTTTTGTTTATTAATAAACATATTTTAAATATACATGAATAAACACACATTAAACAGAACTCATATAAAATTTATTTAGCGCCTTTTAGTGATACGGATTGGGAAATTAGGTCAGAATAAAAGAAAAGATATTCTCAGAAGCAAAACATTTACATATGAGATGTTTACACATACAATATTTATAACAGTCGCTATGGTCAATGGATGCGAAATGATACAATTATTAGTAAAATCCCTGGCAGTGTTCAATATTGAATTTATAAGTTAGATTTTTATTGGTCTGACATGAGTAAAGTGTAAAATAGTAAGACAGCATGGGGGAGATTTATAAAACTGGAGCACTCTGGTGCAGTTATGCATGGTAGCCAATCAGCTTCTAATTTCAGCTTGTTCAATTAAGCTTTGACATTAAAACCTGGAAGCTGATTGGTTTCTATGCAAAGCTGCACCAGATTTTGCATGCTCCAGTTTTAGGAAATACGCCCCCCCCATATTTGTTAAAGGAGATCTTTGGTCACAGCATATATTTGCCGCGTTAACCAGATGTAACTTGATAATGTCAGGGGGACAAGTGCTGAGGTCCCAACAGTGATCATAACCAGCGTGGTGGTGGTGGTGGTGGGATTGCTGCAGCATTGTTATCAGACTGCCTTTTATGGTAAAGTGTTAGTAAAGCAACAACAGTAAAATCAGTCTGTATATGCAGTAAAGCATGCTTGTTATACTCACCGTGGAACCTATGGGCTTAATCCTCTGCATTGTGTAAAAAGGTTGTTTGATCCTGTCTTCTCTGATCCTCCCCATCTTCCACTGACTCCTAATAATTTTCTGATAACACAGAGTCTATGGAGTCAGGCCGCACATGCTCAGTTTGGTGTGTATTGCTAGAGAGGTTTTTGTTTTTTCTTGGGGGGATGCATATGATCAGCACTGTCCAGATAGAGGGTTAGGGGTCCTGCAGTCTAATAGGTTAGTCAGAAAACTTCTCCTACAAACTTTTACCAGTGCTGAGCTGAACATTGATAGAAGTCACAAGACTGCTCTAACTGCTGATGAGAAAATGTATTTAGCAGTTTATATTTACTAAAATAATTGCATTTCCATGTTCTGTGTACTGTGGGAGACCAGATATAGTGAATGCAGGGTTCTGGGTTTAGTAACAATTGAAATGCTTGTTAAATTAGTTTTAAATGTGAGTGATTCTCTTTTTAACCACTTAAGCCCCGGAAGATTTTACCCCCTTCCTGACCAGGGGGTATTTTGCGATTCGGCACTGCGTGACTTTAACAGACAATTGCGCGGTCGTGCGACGCTGTATCTAAACTAATTTGGCGTCCTTTTTTTCCCACAAACAGAGCTTTCTTTTGGTGGTATTTGATCACCTGTGCGATTTTTTGATCATGCGCTATAAACAAAAAAAGAGCGTAAATTTTGCAAAAATAGCAATATTTTTCACATTTTTTTATATGAAATTCCCCCAAAAAAATGTAAAAATCAAAATGTTTTAACATTTTAGGCCAATTTGTTTTATGCTACCTATGTTTGGTAAAAAAAATCGCAAAAAGCGTATTTTGATTGGTTTGCGCAAAAGTTATCGCGTTTACTAACAAAGGGAAAGGTTTTTGTCATTTTTGTTGTTTTTTTTTAACGCGTAATGGCGGCGATCTGCGATTTTTTTGCGGTACTGCGACATTGCGGCGGACAGATCGGACCCTTGACTGACATTTCTGACACTTTTGGGGTTACCAGTGACATTTCTACAGTAATCAGTGCTATACATATGCACTGTTACTGTAAAAATACACTGGCAGTGAAGGGGTTAACTTTTTTTTGAAAGGGAGGGGCTATGTGTGTCCCTAGGGGCGTGCTTTCTACTGTGATTGGCTGTGGCTTCAGATGTATGAACAGTGATCAACGGTTCTACATAGTAGAACCGTATGATCATCCTTCATACACAGGGGAGAATGACAGGCGGCTTGTTTACACAAGCCGCCTGACTTTCTCCCTCTCCCCCGACGATCGCAGAGTGACCAGCGGACATCGGGTCCACCGGTCACACGCGCGGGGGGGTGCGTGACCGCGCAGGAGCGCGCCTCCGGCGGCGCGCGCTCGCTCCCTAGACCCTCACAGGCTAGCGACGTAGACCTACGTCGCTTTGCCTGTGAGGGGCTGACTGCCGACGTAGATCGGCGTTAGGCAGTTGGCAAGTGGTTAAATAAAAAATAGTATGTTGTTGGGAGTTATACACTATTAGAGGCTTTCCTGTCCTCTCTTTTTCCACATATGTTTGATGAGATAAGAGCTACTGATATGAAGAAGGTGGAGGGGCGATTTGGGAATTCCTAAGTGGAGTTGCGTTATTGCTTACTCGAGAGAATGGGGAAAAAAGGGGGAGGCCTTTTTAGGCCCCCCTTTACCTCATGGGATTGCGGCGTCGGCAGTATTACCTTTTTTATAGTTAATTTTATTAGGGCTTATCTTAATTGGTCAGTTAGGGTCACGTGACAAGAAGATTCTGGAAGGTCAGTGAGGTCAGGTAGGGATTGGTCATCTAGGATCAGGTAACCTTTTAGAACTCTCTGGAAGGTTTTTAGGCCTATTTAAGGAGGCATTCTGACAGGATTTTTGCAAGTCGCCAGAGAGGAGACAGCGCACAGAGCTCAAGACAGAAGGGCTATAATACTGCCGGCTCTGGATGCTATCTCTGGTGACATGAAGACACTGGTGAGGCTGCTTTTGGAGAAAGCGGAGGTGGCAGGAGGCGTGGAATGGATCCAGAGATGTCTGGTTTTACCTGCGGGTCTAGACAGTGAAGATGTGAAGCAGCCCGGTGAAGAATTGGAGTCGGCATCGCTGGGAAGTGGCGGTGATGGAGCACAGCAGCTGTCATGTCGGGCAGAAGAAGAGGATAATTTTCCAGTGGAGGAGCTTCCTGAGGTCAGCAGGCAGGAAAGCGTCATCGAGGGAGTAGTAGAGGGGCAGAGAGAGAGCAAGAGGAGGCGCCAGCAAAGAAGAAGCTTCCTATATGGTGTGCTTCACCCATGCCTCCTCCTGTGGTGAGCAATAATCCAGTAGATTTTGGTGAGTTTAACACATTGTCAAAACTCTCTGCTTTCTCCTCTTCTTTGGAGCAACTTATCTGTGCTATGCGTAAGCAATCTGGGGTAAAAGATAGCTCTTTGGGTGGATTAGACAGTGGTGCTGCAGGGGTATGGTGAGCAATTTTATCAGATTCTAGAAATATTATTACTCAGAGTCCTGCGGTTAGCTTACAACCTTCAGAATCAATTCAAATTATGAATGTTCAAGATAAGGGTGCTAGAGAATGCATGCCGCTATACCAATTGCGCAAACCAAAAAAATAAATTGTTTTTTTTTTTTTTTTCAATATTAACACACTATTTTTTTTAAAGAGCAAAAAATAAAAAATGCAGAGGTGATCAAATACCACCAAAAGAAAGCTCTATTTGTGGGAAAAAAGGACATCAATTTTATTTGGGTACAGCGTTGCATGACCACAAAATTGTCAGTTAAAGTAACGCAGTGCCATATCGCAAAAAATGGCCTGGTCATTAAGAGGGTAAAACCTCAATCGGATGTTTTAGATAAAAACTGAATACTCACTCCATGCAGGAAGCAACGAAATATCTCATAGTACCAGGCAGAGCATATTAGCTTCATGAGTAGCTGCCAACTAACTATTGCAGGACAATGCAACTCTCCTCAGGGATATGAACCAAATAAGTTCAATTAAAGTCAATCTCATTGGAAAAAGTATTCAAACAGGTCAGAAAGTGTCAGCCTTACCTAATAAACTATTTTAAACAGTATTAAGAAGTATTATGAAAAAAAACTCCAATCAGAATTCCCCAGACTGTAAGTGCTGCACACTGTTCAGCAAGCAAGCTACCTGTGAGAAAGTACATAGTTACATAGTTAGTGAGGTTGAAAAAAGACATCAGTCCATCCAGTTCAACCTATGATGTGTGTGTGTTTGCCTTTAACCGTACATTGTATACCCCTGTATGTTGTGGTCTCTAAGGTGCCCATCTAATAGTTTTTTGAAACTATCAATTCTCCCGGCTGATACGACTGCTTGTGGAAGAGAATTCCACATCCTTACCGCTCTTACAGTGAAGAACCCCCTATGCATTTTAAGGTTAAACCGCCTTTCCTCTAGTTTTAGTGAGTGGCCACGTGTCTTATTGTATCTCCTTTCTCTGAATAGTTTGTTCTTTATGCTAGGGTCGCCAGTACAGTATTTGTGCATTGATATCATATCCCCCCTCAATCGTCTCTTCTCCAGAAAGAATAGGTTCAGTGCTTGCAGTCTTTCCTCATAGCTGATGTCCTCCATTCCCCTAGTTATTTTTGTTGCCCTTCTCTGGACTCTTTCCAATTCCAGCACATCCTTCCTGAGGACCGGTGCCCAGAACTGGACAGCATACTCCAGATGTGGCTGGACCAGAGTCTTGTAGAGCGGGAGAATAATCTCTTTATTTCTGGAGTGAATCCCCTTTTTTATACATCCCAGTATTCTGTTGGCTTTGCTTGCAGCGGCTTGGCATTGCATGCCACTGCCAAGCCTGTTGTCTACCAGTACCCCCAAGTCTTTTTCCATCCTAGACTCACCCAGAGGTTCCCCCCCTAGTGAGTAGCTTGCTTTCTGGTTTCTGGCCCCCAAGTGCATTACTTTACATTTTTCAACATTAAACCTCATCTGCCATGTAGTTGCCCACCCCGTTATTTTGTTCAGGTCCGCTTGTAAGGTTTCCACATCCTGCATAGAAGATATTGGCAAGCTTAGTTTAGTATCATCCGCAAATACTGAGATTGTACTAGATATCCCCTCCGCTAGATCATTTATGAATAAATTAAACAGGATTGGTCCCAGGACAGAACCCTGGGGGACCCCACTTTCCACACCCGCCCAATCCGAGTACTCCCCATTAATAATCACGCTCTGGACTCTCCCCTGGAGCCAGTTCTCTATCCAGGTACTCACCTTATGGTCCATACCTACCTTCCTTAGTTTGTACAGTAAGCGTTTGTGGGGAACGGTGTCAAAGGCCTTTGCAAAGTCCAGATACACCACATCCACAGGCTTACCTTTATCTAGGTGGCAGCTCACTTCATCGTAGAAGGTTAATAGATTGGTTTGGCAAGAACGATTTTTCATGAATCCATGCTGATTACTACTAATAATACAGTTTTCATTACTAAAGTCTTGTATGTGGTCCCTTAACATCCCCTCCAAAATCTTGCAGACTACAGATGTTAGGCTGACCGGCCTATAGTTACCCGGGATACATCTCGGCCCCTTTTTAAATATTGATACCACGTTGGCTTTTTTCCAATCAGCTGGCACCATACCCGTCTGTAAACTATGCTTAAAGATCAAGAATAATGGTCTGGCAATCACCTGGCTGAGCTCTTTAAGAACCCTCGGGTGCAAGCCATCCGGTCCCGGTGATTTATTTATGTTAAGTTTCTCTAGTTTAGTTTTAAGTCTATCTTCTGTTAGCCATGGCGGTATTTCCTGGGCTGTGTTGTTTAGTTTGGCCTTACAAGCTAGGTTCGTGTAGCCCCCCGATTCTTTTGTGAAGACTGAAGAGAAGAAATGATTTAACACTTCCGCCTTTTCTCTGTCCTCAGTGGCCATATTTCCTTTGTCATCTTTTATGGGGCCAATGTGTTCTGACCTCGCTTTCTTACTGTTTATATACTTAAAGAACTTCTTGGGGTTCTTTTTACTCTCCTCCGCTATATGTCTCTCGTGTTCTATTTTAGATCAGCTAAGTGCAACCTAACAGCTGATTGGCCCCTACAAAGTGGACGTTCACAAGGCGTTTGAAGAACATCAGGTTTTCAAAGATAAGATGTGGGACTTTTGGACATGGAAGCTTGATCTTGAAAAAGGGGGGAGGTTGGGACTTTAGATGAGGTTCATGAGGACAATTGGCACTTTAGTATAGCATAAGAAATATCTAATATATACAGCCGGGTCCACAACATGATAACATTGTAAAGAGCAATTTTAATAACAAGTGTCATTGACACATACTAAAAAATAAATGATGGCAATGATACATACATGTAATATATGGGTCAATGATGCAGTTAAATCATGACATGTCGTATAAATGAGAGCTGAGTTAGCGTAAATTGGGATGGAACAATACATTATAGATAAATAACTACCAAAGTTTCATATGACAAATCAGACATATGATTGTAGTAAAAAATGCATCTAAGCAAGCTCGACGCATTTCATGGAATACGTTCCACTTCTTCAGGAGAAGATGCATTGTGTGCCACTGTAAGAAAGAAATAATTTACAGACAACATTGGAGTAAAGACAATAATATGTATAGAAGAGAGAGGGAAGGATGTAACCATCCCAATTAGGATTGTCCCTACCCAATATACTCACAGCTCAGCTCTGAATGCAGCTCATAATGTTATGGACAGCAGACCACCGGGGAAACCCCTGCACCGGGAGCTGTGGCAGTATGATCTGTGGCCATGAGGGCATAATGAGAGGACCTCAAGAAAGACGCATATCTCCATTGTTTAGTTAATAGCGTCATGAATCGCAATCTCGGAAAAATTCTATAACCAAGTATTAAATGTCAAAATTAATGTGAGTAGGTTCACTCATGCTACAACAGCATGAGTAGCGTGACTACTAAGGAGGACCCATACCAAAGAAGAAATTCTCTGTTAGAAAAAAAATGCACCAAGTAACAGCAAAGATGAGGATTGACAATGCCAAAAAGAAAAGTTGAACCATGAGTGTGGAGTGGAAGTATAGAGTAATGAAAATATGAGAAAAAAAAAGGAAACAAAATGCAGTTGCCCCATATAAAGTAGATATAAAATTGAGTACTAAAAATA
This sequence comes from Pelophylax lessonae, assembly GCF_965119305.1. Lineage (NCBI taxonomy): Eukaryota > Metazoa > Chordata > Amphibia > Anura > Ranidae > Pelophylax > Pelophylax lessonae. The sequence continues at coordinate 245,729,476 of NC_138773.1, read as the reverse complement.
ACCAAAACATAATCACCAAGAAGTGTAACCATGACCAGATGAGAGTGTGGAAGCTTGATCTTAGCTTTCTTTACTCCTAAACATGCACTTTGAGATATAAAGCAGAATATGGATTTTCTCATTGTTATCACTGAATAATATTGTTTGATCCATATTGATCTCTTATTATTGATACTTATTGATATCAGTAGTGTAGGAGCTTCACGGAATCCCCTTCCTCTCCTTCCATCACTTAATGTGCATACTCAAGGAGTAAAGCAAGCATGTTTAGGTATTAGACCCCTTTCACACTTGTGTGACTTGTCCTGCGATTTGGCACTGCGAAGTCGCATGACAAGTCATACTCAATGATTTCCAATGAGTACCGTTCATATCTGTGTGACTTTAAGGTGCAATGACTTAAAAGTAGTCCCTGCACTATTTTGGTCTGACTTTGATGTTTTTGAGGCCAATAGACATAGGCATTGCTTCAAGTCCAGTCAAAATCACTGCAAAATCATGGCAAGTGTGAAAGAGGCCTTAGGAGGACAATGACTAAAACTGTCAGTTGATGAAAGGATTGAGTCTGTGCACCCAACTATCTTTCATTATGTATGGGCACATTTTTATTAAAATACTTGATTTCTTTCTGTAACATTAAAACAAATATTTTATATAGCCACTAAATAGAACCTGAATTGGTCTGATTAGCAGATAGTGGATATCTGCTAAACTCCCCTTTCCTCACCACCTATAGTATTCTGCAAAAGTTTTAGGCAAGCATGAAAAAATGCTGTAAAGTGAAGATGCTTTAAAAAGTAATGTAAAAAAGAAAAATGATTTACCAATTAAAGTGCAACTTTAGTCAGAAAATTAGGTTGGCCTCTTTTGCAGGTATAACTATGGAAAACATTAAAAATAAGTGTCTCTACGGTCTAAAATCCAGTAATACACTGTTGCTCTTTATTTTTAAGCATTTTTAGGCACTGCTGAGTTTGTAGAGGCCGATCTGCTGACAGCCTTAAAGCAGAATTAAACCCTTCTATACTTTACAGCCAAGGAAGCTGCTTCTCTTTGATTCGCAGTTTCCATCGTGCTGTACAGGTGATCAGTTATAACACCAGCCATTTGATGGTTTGACAGTTTGGTTGAGGACACAAGCAAATGTGACAGTTGACATTCTTATCATTCCAGGAATGTAATTGTTTTTTGAAACCATTAAATTGATAGTTGAGGATTTACTGCTGTTCAGGGGCTCTGGGCTTCCTCAAAATGGCAGGCTCCAGCAAGAAGAAACAGGAGCAATGCCGGAGGAAATTTACAGCATACAGTAGTTTTGGTAGCATAATGATTAATGTGGAATGGCTTAAATTTGGACTCATCAATGAATAATACTTGTTCCAATTTAAATTTTTTGTGTTTTTATGCATAGACAAGTTACTGGGCTTTGTTTTCACGTGGAAGTATAGCCTTTTAGCCACAAGTCTTCCATAAAGACTATTTATGGTAAGATGTCTTTGGACTGTGGATGGGTGTACCATGTTTCCCTGGTTTCTGCCAAGTCTGAGCTGTTAGTGTTACTAGACATCTTCCAGCTGAAAAAAAGAAGTCAGCATGTCAGCATGATGTGTCTTTCATCTGTTGCAAGCTTGCTTGGGCATCTGCTGTGTTTTCTGTCCTCATGGTTGCCTGTTTCTTTCTGCTTCTGAAAAAGAGGTTCAAAAGTACATCTAGAAACGCTTGTTATCCTTTAAATTTCTGCCTGTGAGAGACCTTGTTGAAGTAAGGCTAACCTGTGTCTTATTGTTGAGCTCGGTCTTCCAATTGTGTAAGATTGTTTACATAGAATTGTCATCAGCACCCTCAACTTATTAGTAGAGCATAGCATTTCCTCACATAGTTTTATACCTCTGTGGATTCTGTTTGATGGAATGTTCATGAGCAATGTGAAAAAAAAAGTTTCCAATGCTGGAATCTACAGAGGTAAGTGCTGGAATCTAGTGCTGGAATCTACAGAGGTAAGATGTACGGACATTCAATTTAACCCTAGAAGAGGTTTTTATTTGAGAAGAGCATAAATCAGCACAATTAATAAGGAACACCTCCTATGAAATGCCTTAGAAAAGAAATTAGAAAGTGTCAATGTTTTTTTTCAAATATATATAAAACTTAATAAAAAGGCAAATATGCCTTTTAATCATTAAGAAGGCCAGGTTTTGTTGCTATCTGTGTCCACACTGTGAAAATTCACCCTCATTTATTGTCCTACTTACAGGATGTCATAAGGACTCGGAGAGGAAGTGTTTAAATATTTTCTCAATAAGAACAGAGACAAAAAACTAAAAAAAAACAAAGAGGGTGTAATTATTTTCTTGCTGTGTAAATCTTTCTGTCTCATCACTTAATTCCTGTCCTTGTCTCCCAGGCATTAAAGTGGTAGAAAATATCTCTCTATGGTCACAGACCAAAATAAAAACCAGGCAGAAGTTTTAACTCTTCCTCATAGTTTTACTTGGTTATAGATTTTAAAATCATGATTTTAGGTTAACTAGAAAAAAAAAATAGCTGTGCACTAACAAACATAAATCAAGTTTGCAGGCAGGTGCCTAATTTGTGTCTTTATTTTGTTGTGTTTTGCCATGTTACTGTATTTATGGTGTATTGTAGCTTTAAGTATTTGGCTGACTTCTTCCTCTGAAGATGTGTCTCATTCTGTCCGTTGCCTCATGGGAATACATTTGCCAGGGCAGACTGTTGTAATATGATTTCTCCTGTACTGCCACTTTGTACCTCAAATGGGCCCACTTTGGGGACTCCAGTGACAAAGGATTTTGTTGCTGCGTACATTCATCTCATAGCCCATCTCAGGTATAGACCGCACTATATACCTTATGCACCTTAATCTTTGTAAACTTGCTAGAGACAGAGTTAATACCACAGCGTACCCAATTCTACTACAATCCAATAATGTGATTTGTTTGAATGGAAGGATTAATGGAGAGTGCATCTGTAGCCTCAGTAAAAAGGAACTTCAATTTAGAGAAGAAACTTCTGTGGCTTTTACTTCATGAGTGCTAATGTAGAGTTATGTAACTTTACTATATCTAGTGAACTTCACACTGGGAGTCAAGTCATGCAACTCCATGGATTAGGCAGCCTTGTGCTGCAACTGGACAATGTACAAAGGAATTTTTCTAAGTCAAGTACATCTGCATTATCACACACGTTAACTGTTGGTGTCTGTTGGTTCCAGGTCGGCCACAAGGAACCAAATTGTGAAGAGTTAACTAACATGGCTACTGCAGTGGTGGAACTACCAGGGTCACAAAGGTCACACATGCTTTCAGGCCCTGGTGACCCACCACTGTAGAGGGACCCCAGCAGGGTTGCTGGCCGCAGGGCTCTGAGGCTTAGAGTGTTTCTCTCATACAGCCCAGAGCCTGCACTAACAGTTCCTCTTACCTCCTCCCTTGCATGGATGGGAGAGTCAATCTGCTCCTTTTCCTCCTGCCCCTCTCCTCCTGTGTGCACCGTAGGAAGAGTGAAGCTAAGCAGCTGAATTTGATCATTCATCTGCTGTGTTTCACACTGTCCACAATGCACACTCAAGAGGAGAGGGGCAGGAGAAGAAGGAGTAAATTGGCTCTCTCCTTTCCCATCCGTGCAATGGAGGAGGAAGGGGAAACTGTCATTGTAGGCGCTGGACTATATGAGAGAGATACTTCCAGCTCAGAGTCCTGCTGAGGAGACACTGATGAGAAGACAGTAATAGGCTACACTGATGAGCACTGATAGGCAGCACTGATAGATGACACTGATGAGCACTGATAGGCAGCATGATTGAGCACTGATAGGTGGCAACTGATAGGTGGCACTGATGGGCACTGATAGGTGACATTGATGAGCACTGATAGGTGACACTAATAGGCAGCACTGGAAGGCACCAATAGGCGGCATTGATGAGCACTAAAAGGCAGCACTGATGGCCCTGATTATCAGTATAAACAATGTACCAACCGTCTTGCCAGTTATTGGCTCTCCTTTCCTCACACAGACACATTGTGGGAGGAAACAACTGCTGATAACCAGGAGGTCTGTTTACATGTGACCAGCTGATTATGTACTAAATGGCCTCTGTGATTGGCCCTTTACAGTGATCTGTGATCAGCTGTGTCTGAAAGACACAGCAGTCACAGAGCACACTGGATGTGCACCCCAGGGGGCACATGGGAAGCAGTGTTCTGGGAGGATGTCCAAAATCGATCTCCCAGAACTGGACGCTCAGGGCTTCGATAAAAGGGGAGTCAAGGGGCCCTTCATGGTTTGTTACATTGGGGCCCTGAAGGTTCTAGTTATGCCTCTGGGCTTCTGCCCTCTAGGGCCGAACTCCCAGTCTCATTTGGGCACTGCCCACAACTTGGGCTTTAAACATGTGCATTCGTCATCCCTCTCTTTGAGATTTAAGTGCAAACAAAAAGTACTACAACACTAATGTACAGAAGAACTCAAGATGGTGTGGGGAGGCTAGTTTTAGAGTGGTTCCCCTTTTTGGAAATTTCACTTAAATGCTAAAAGGTGGTACCAGCATAACAGTGAGCATGATGCCCTCTTGCAACTGGAACACCTGCCCATACACCTGATTTGCGATCTTTTTGTAAGGACATATTTTTTGATCAAAATAAAAAACTAGGATGTTACTTGAACAACTGATGTGGGGATCAGACTGGACAAACACAACAGGACACATTTTTGACATTTTCTAATCTCTGGGCACTTTATGTGGTTTCAACATCTCAAAAAACAGAATTACCAGGATGTTTTTTTATATGCATTAGACTTGGAAATACTTTACCAAATAAGACTATAAGAAACTGACAATGTACATTAGTAACATTTCTAAACAAAAAATAATAAGAACTGCACACCAGTGTAGTGCATTACCCCACCCCTTATTGATAAAAATACTCACAGAAGCTGGCACCTCTAGGACCTGGGTGACCAACATGGCAGACTTTTGCAACATTGTTCAACACAATGCAAGAATGCAGACACATTTCAAAGCCATGAGTGGATTCTGGACACAGTACATGATTGACCAGTCAACAAGTCTCCTCATTTTCAAAATCTTTTCCCATGTCCTCTAACACTTAAGTGCCGATGTGGTGTTTCTTTCACATAGTAATAAAATTTCTCAGTAAAAAAAAAAAAAGTGTGATAATTTGTTGTATTCCTCCTTGAAGAGACCAACTGCTCTTCTGTATCACATTTCAGTGTCACACAAATTGCTGGAAACTATTAAATGGATCAGTGGCATTAACAAGCCACTTGCACATTCACCTTTTCATTTGAAATAGATCTTTATCATTAACAGTCTGTTAAGGAATGATTTTTACTATAATACCATAATAAAATATCACCACCAGCATTTTATAAACTTACCTAAAATGTTTTTTTTTATATTTTTATTGATTGGTTTTACCTATTTATTTTACTCCTAATATCACAGAGAATTGTTTGGGTATTGGAGAGGAAGCCACAAAACCAGACATAATGGCTTCACAGGTTATGATTCAGTGTGCTTTGAATAGTTTCCCAAAGCTTTAATGGTTCCAGAAAATTTTGGCCACATTGCGAGTATGGAATTTTCATCACATTCCATGAGCTGCGATTCCTCTAAAAATAGATACAGCTGCTAGATTGTGAAGTTAAAAACTATAAAATTGTGAAGAAACCAAAACCTCAGCAGTAAACAGTGTCCAAAAACATAGTACAGTTTAAGTTGTTTGAGGTTTGTACATTCTTTTTTACATTGGTGGGAAAATGAGGTTAAAGAGAATCTAACAGTTATTTTACAAGTCTACATGAATTCATTCCTGACAAGTCACAATATGCAGCAACAGTATAATTGTTCAAAAAGATCTACATTTATCATTATTTTCATTCCTTGAAATCCAAGATGAGAGATGTAATCTGGAAAAAAAAGTCAAAAGTCTGCAGCAGGCAGGAAAAATTATTCCTCAGTTTCCTTGTGGGACAGCATCAGGGGGTGTGTTGTGTAAGACGATCTTGGTAGACATTTGCAAGACGAAAAAAATTTGTTTCGCTTAGATTAATTAATCTAGTTTTTTTGCTTTGTTAAATTTGGTTGATTCGTTAAATTCGTATTGAGGATTCGGAAATCGTATTCGGAATTTGTTTAATGTCTTTTCTCGAATTTTCTTCGAATTTACTTTTTTTTCAATTTGAAACGTTCAAATCGATATTTTTTTAATCGGTCAAATCGAAAATTTTAGATTTTTTTTTTTTTTTCAATTTGCATGTGACAAAGTTAACAAACAAAAGAAAAATCTTCATCAAATGATTACAACGACTCTTTAAATCATTTTTGGCTTAACAAAATCAGCATTATTGCGAAATGGTACTCTAATAACACACACAGTCTTTGATTTCAGAAATATGTTTACAGTTTGAATTCGCCTGGAATTCAATGTAACATTTGATTCAAATTTCAATTAGAACTTCCGAAATTTGGATGAATTTCATTTTGTTATTCGGAGCATTTGGTAAACTTCCTTTATACTGCAATTTAGGTATTTAGATATATCCAAATCTCCAAATAACGGAAAATTTGTCTGAATATTTATTCCAAACTAAACGAACCGCACTGTCTAAAGCCTCGTACACACGTACCGATCGTCGGCCGACCGATCGGCCGTCAAATGTCCACGGCTGTCGTGTTTGTTGTTTGTCTGTTGAAAAGTGCTCAAAACTTGCCCAGGACTTTTGTCTGCCGACAGAAAATGACGTCAGAACGTTCAACGCACGTCCCACGCACGTCCGCCGCTACAAAAGAGGAAGTGAGTGTTTGGCCGTGACCCTTCTGGGCATCTTGCGCTGATTTCGGTAGCATTTGTTTGGTTGACGACATTTCGCTATTTTCCGAGACATCGTTCGAGAATTTATTATGGAGCCCGTGGATTCGACCATTGCTGTACTTAGCGTTGGAGTTTTGGCTCTGAGGCGACGTATGAGCAAGAGGAAGAAGAACCGGACCTCCTGGACGAAAAATTGGTTGCTTAACCGTGATCAATTTTCCCACATATCCTTGCTGAGGGAGCTCCAGGAAAATAATCCTGATGACTTCAGGAATTATTTGAGGATGACGGATCCCATCTTTTACCGTCTTCTTGCCCTGGTGTCCCCCTATATTCTGAAGCAGGATACTTGTATGTGGGTTGCAATTACTCCTGAGCAAAGGTTAATTGCGACTTTGAGGTATCTTGCAACAGGGAGAAGCCTGCAGGATCTGAAGTTCACCACAGGCATCTCCCCCCAAGCACTTGGTATCATCATCCCTGAGACCTGCTCTGCTATCATCAAGGTCTTGCAGAAGGACTATATCAAGGTATGTTTTAATTTTTACATTACATTACATGTATTAGTCGTTTCACCCGAATTATGATGTTTTTGGATGTACAGCAATTGACACAGGCCATTATTTTGTAACTACCCTCTGTCCGCATGCACATAGTAGTAAAGATGTAGATTATCTTAACCATTTGTAAAATTACCCACTAACCACCCCACCATTCTCTCCTATGTGTCCCTAAACGCATTGCGTGTTAACAGTATTTTGAATCTGTGTCATTTTATTACTTTCCCTCAAACAATTATTCCTTGGCCAATGTTTTAGTACCTAGTTTATGATTTATCTTAAATACATCAGTCCATCCATTCCCACCTATGATTGTGTATGTTTATGTAATGATGTTAAAACCTTCACTGACCACAAGCCCTTATTGATGTATAAATGCCTAGTTTTACTTACCCATCCCCCCACCCACATGCTAAATCTAAAAGTCAGCATATACCAAAGCTCTAGCTCAGAGGTCTTAAAACTATGGCCCTCCAGTTGTTCAGGAACTACAATTTCCATCATGCCTAGTCATGTCTGTGAATGTCAGAGAATTACAAGGCCTCATGGGATGTGTAGTTCTGCAACAGCTGGAGGGCCGTAGTTTGTAAATCTCAGCTCTAGCTGGTGAGTATAATGGGTCATATACACTATAAGATTTTCAGAACAATTTTTCCTTACGATTTACCAAAACCAGATAATATGAGGTCAAACAAACACTTTCAAATCCTATGCAATCTGGCAGGCCCTTGCACTACATAGAAAAGGTAAATCTGAAGGAAAAAGTCTTCAGAGAATCTTATAGTGTGTATGGCCCTTTACAATATAAGAACAATAGGAGGTGTAAAATAAATGTATGTAGATGTTACATCCCCAAATCCAAACGATTGCCTTCCTGTTGTTTATATTTTTAAAAAGTTGCATAAGCATTTAACAGACAACTGTGTGTGTAATTAATAATGTGATGTGCTCAAGCACTAAATCTTGTTTTTTTTTTGGTTTTCCCCCCAGTTTCCTTCAAACGCAGAGCAATGGCTGGAGATTTCTGCTCAATTTCTGGAGAAGTGCAATTTTCCCAATTGTGGGGGTGCTATAGATGGGAAGCATGTCTGCATTTTCCCCCCTCCGAATTCCGGCACATTTTATTATAATTATAAAGGATTTTTTAGTATAGTCATGCTAGCCATAGTTAATGCAAACTATGAGTTTATTTTTTTGGACATTGGCAAAAATGGCCGCAATTCGGATGGGGGAGTTATTGAGCAAATGGAGTTCACTAGTTGTCTTCATAACGGCACTCTGAACCTGCCATCCAGGGAGCAAACCGTTGAGGGTATGAGCTTTGTTTTTATCGCAGATGATGCATTTGCACTTGGGGAGCATCTCATGAAGCCCTACCCTCAGAGGAACCTCACCCCCGACCAAAGGATCTACAACTACCGGTTGTCCAGAGCTTGCAGAGTTGTGGAGAATGCCTTCGGGATAATGGCCAACCGGTTCTGGATATTCCTGACGTCCATACACCTGGCACTGTACAAAGTTGCATTTTGCACAACTTCCTACGCAGGAATGCAGAAAATTATGTTATGCAGCAACTGGATACTGACCCTGCTATGCCAGGTACAAGTGGAGAGGCACAACCTCGTGACCAAATGGAGTCCATGACCTCAATGCAAGTTGGACGCTCAGGATTGGCATCACAGAGGGCCCGTCAGATCCACCAGGAATATCTGGAATATTTCGTGGGGAGAGGAGCTGTGTCCTGGCAGCAATCAATGTCACACACACATTAATGTTGTTAAAGATTTGACACACAAGATAAATGTCAGAGATATCTGATTTTTCAACACATTAAACCAAAATTGCAATGATTCTGTATTGTGGATTCTAATCATTTGGGCACATATGCCAAACATAATTATTTGGGTTAATCATGTGTTATATATGTGTGACTTTGGAAGGGTTAATACATTGATCAGTGTGTTTCTTTACTGTAGTCTCTCACCAGCTGATCCAAAGTGATGATGGCCATGTGTTATTTTTTAGCCAGTGGTGTAAATACAAGGGCCTTCTGCACCCCATAAAATTTCCACAAACCCTCTCACAGTGAGAACTAGGTCACACCCAAGGTTCATCTAATGTCACCTTACATTGGTGGTCATTGTCCAGAAGGTGCCCATACTATATATTTTATATAATACATTAGGGTATTAACAATGTACCTACACCTGTTATGTTGTGTTCATTTATGACATCCTTCTCACTGCCCACCAATGTTAGGATATGTCAGTGTTATGTGAAACTTGATCATTGTTCATCTCAAAGTGTTATATATAGGTAATGGAAAGTGAACTAGAGCAACGAACAAGCAATACACTATAGATTACACTGATCTCCCTACACTGATTGCTACTGCCAATATCAATGCCATATTGAATCCTAGGACTGCTAGTACCTTGAGTGTTGAGTCACACTTATGCGATGCGGGAAGTCTGCGACTTTGCAGCCTTCCTGCATCGCATAAGGGTGACCCGCCACTTACTTTTTGCACAGGATTGTATTCCACAAGTGTGAAGCACTGTGCAATCCAATCCAGATACATCAGAAATAAAGGGTCATGTGCGACTTGTGTGCGTGTTCAGTGCGAATGTAGCCATACAAAGTGTATGTCTCAATTCACACTGCACATCTGATGGCATGTAATATCGTAGCTCCTTTATTACATGCGATCAGATGTTCAGGCCAAAATCAGCTATACAGTTTGTATGGCTCAATTCGCACTGCACTCGCACAAAAGTCGCACATGATGCATTTATTCAGCCGCATCAGGATAGGATCGCACAGTCGTTCACACTTGTGTGATCTGATCCTGTGTGAAATGTCAGATCGCACTGTGATATGCGTTAAAACTGGTGGGATCTTTAACATTTCATTGACACCTCCAGCAACTCGCATATGGCAGTGTCCAAAATGCTTTCATTAACATGTAAATATGTGAATAGGACAGCCATCATACATTTAGTGCTTCTTTACACAGCTTTAGACCTGGACCCCCCAACGAAAGTCAAATAAAGAATTGAACACACATTGTTGAATGTAAAAATGTTTTAGTAACAAACATTCATAGGGTTAGGGTTAGGGTTAGGGTTAGGGTGTTGTAAAGTGCTTTTCCAAAACTTGGGTACACTCTTAACATCTGAGAGTAATAAAAATGCCATAAAAGATTATAAAAAATGTGTAACATCAGGAACATCCCAATACAAACATTAAAAACTTATTAAAATTTTGGTTTAACATTTGCCAAGCATGTCCACAAAATCGCGCATTTTGTTTTGTAATGCCGTTGCAGTCTCCTTTATTTGTTCTAGGTCTGAGCAGCATTGTAGAGGCTCACGGGTCAATTTGGCTAAAGTGCAACTATGTAAAACATGATCTGTAAAAAAAAATACAACTGAGTCAATGTGAATCACCTACATGAGGTCATAATAGAGAAACATTTGGTGTCCAGGTTATCTTAAATTCCTCTCGAGTTAATACCTACCCTGTTCTTATGCTCTTTTTCTTCTTCTTCCTTCTTCTTCCTCCTGTCCTCCTCCGATGCTGTTGCTGATGATTCTGCCGGTCTCCTGAGCTTACTATATATTCATTAGGGGTGTGAATGCATGATGACTTCATTGTGAGGGCATGGTCGTAATGTATATATATTAAGCTGCAGAGACCAGAGACGGGCAGAATGCACGGCAACAGCATCAGAGGAGGACAGGAGGAAGAAGAAGAGCCTAGGGCAAAAGAGCAGACAACATAAGAGCAGAAGATTGGACAGCAGAAGAGTGGAGAGGAGAAGATCCAAAGAGCAGAGTGGAGAAGACCGGATGAAGATATTTAAGAACATTTCAGAAACGTCTCCTGTCGTTATTCACATACACTTCCATTTATGTGGTTAATGTGTAGGGGTACTATGTACCCCATACCCATTCACATAGGGATTGGGGTCTGGGATCTGGGGGCCACCCTTTGTTAAAGGTTGCTTCCAAAGTCCTAGGAACCCCCTGGCCGCATGAACCCCCAATACCACCATACAGGGTTGTGGGGATGAGGCCCTTGTCCTCCTCAACATGGGAGCAAGGTGCTTTTGGGTGTGGGGTGCAGAGCCCCCCCTGGCCCAAAGCAACAAAACCCCCCCATGTTGAGGGCATGTGTCCTGCTGTGGTCCAGGGGGGGTTTGGTCCGCTTGCTCGTCCCCTTTCCTGGCCTGACAAGCTGCATGCTTGGATAAGGGTCTGGTATGGGTTTTGGGGGTAACCCACGCTGTCTTTTTGTTGTGGGCCTACCCTCAAACTCAATACCACACACAAAAGGCCTGCTTGGGAACTTGGGGGGGACACCCACGGTGGGTTATTCAATTTTTCTGTGTAGTTCCCCCTCAATAATCTTCACAGCGCAAGTGGCCCCGCAAGTCAGAGCATCCTGATCCAACTTACGGCGCGACTTCCATTCAAATAAAGAGGCTCCCATAGGGAACTAGTGTTGACAATTGGAGGCTAAAAATAACACTGATAAAAATCATTATGAAAAAACCTACGTGGGCACACAATTGGCTCTCCGACACTTGGTCCAGGATCCTCCACATTTGTGATGTGCCCGCAACGCTGCTTGGCAAGTTGCCAGGAGATGTTGTTTCTGATGTGTTAACTAGGGATGATCGAACAGTTCGGGTCGACCATCGGTTCGGCCCGAACATTGGGTGTTCGAGGTTCGGCCAAATTTAGAACTTTTTGCCCAAAAAGTTCGGAATTCGGCAACCAGAACCGCCCAAAATGCAATGCTTCAGGAAATGGGCTTTAAAAGCCCGTGATTGGACCAGAACCATTAGCAAAAGCCAATTGAGGGGGCAGGAGAATGCTAGGAATGTGATTGAAGTGACTAGGGGGTCCCTAGACCAATCATTAGTGAATACGCCCCCCAGTATATAAGATCGCCCCCGCCATATTCCTAGCATTGTTATACTGGACATGGAAGAGAGTGGAAGCAGTTCTGTTAATTTTACTTTAAAATTGTCATTTAGCTATTTTTAGTGTGAGGAAAGGGATATCTAGTGTAGTTAGAGTGCTCCTTTACACTTAAGTTAGCTTCAAAACATGGGCGTAACTACAGGGGTTGCAGGGGTTGCGATTGCAACCGGGCCCAATGCTCCAGGGGGCCCAGCATTGGATAGGAGGGGAGGCGGGGGAAGCATGTAGAGAAATCACTGTCCTCTATTTTCCTCCTGTAGCTGCAGAAAGAAAATGGAGGAGATTGGATCCTCTGTATTCTGCCCCCGCCACTCCTCCTATCCAGTTCACATGGGTTCTGCTGTCTCTGGGCCCCTGTGTGCTCCCCTTGGCCCCCCCCCCCCCCACTGTGATCCCTCCCCTTTCCTGCCGGCTGCTGCAGGGGATGTGTCACAATAGAGAACCAGGAAGGGGTCGGTAAATATGTAATTTACCAGCTCCTTGCTTCTCTAAATGGACAGAGTCATAGTCAGTGACATTGTAAAAAAATAAAATAAAATGATAAAAAATGATACAATTAAAATACCAAAAAATAAAAACTACTGACACCAGTGGGTGAACTTCCAGGATCGCAAAGGTCACACTTGCAACCGGGCCCTGGCATTCCACCACCGTGGGGAGGCCCCAAGATGGCAGGAAGGGGGCCCACTGCAGAACTTGTGAAAGGGACCCGCTGTGGGACCGCAATAAAGGGCCTCGCAAGCGGAGTAAAGGGCCCCAGGATCAGTGGGAAGAGCCCCGGGCTTGAAGGGTAGGGCCCCGGCCAGGGGTCCGGGGGGGGGCCCTTCATGGTTTCTTGCACCGGGGCCCTGAAGGTTCTAGTTACGCCTCTGCTTCAAAAATTTAGTTTCTGTAGGGAAAGTATGAAGTGTCAGGGGACCGTAGTGTAGTGTAGGGTTAACTGACAGTGACTGCTATGGCAGGGTGACAAAACCCTTCCATAGCAGGGTGACCGCTATAGAGAAATGATCATTTCTCTGAATTGCTTCTGGACACCATTATGGCTTCTCACCAGCCAAGCATTTTTTATGCTGCAGGGGCTGCCACTGCCAGTGCTTTTTTGAGGACATGTTTGATGTCAGACATGACATCTGAACATGTGTATAGGGGGTATATATATACATATATGTCTGTATATACACCCCTAGACATATATAGGTGTGATAGTAGCAGAAATAAATGCTTGCGCTAATTAAATCATTTACACAGATATATTTCTGCTACTATCACACCTATATATGTCTAGGTGTGTATATAAATATATGTATGTGTGTATATATACCACTATACACAAGTTCAGATGTTTTGCCTGCCTCAAAAGAACCCAAAAAAATGCCAAAAAAACGCTAGCGTCAAAAAAAAAAAATGCCCAGGTGTGTTTTTGCTGGCATTTTTTGGGGGGTTTTGGAGGCAGGCAAAACATCAGAACTTGTGTATAGTGGTGTATATACACACATACATATATTTATATACACCCCTAGACATATATAGGTGTGATAGTAGCAGAAATAAATGCTTGCGCTAATTAAATAATTTACACAGATATATTTCTGCTACTATCACACCTATATATGTCTAGGTGTGTATATAAATATATGTATGTGTGTATATATACCACTATACACAAGTTCAGATGTTTTGCCTGCCTCAAAAGAACCCCAAAAAAATGCCAAAAAAACGCTAGCGTAAAAAAAAAATGCCCAGGTGTGTTTTTGCTGGCATTTTTTGGGAGTTTTTGGAGGCAGGCAAAACATCAGAACTTGTGCACAGTACCACTATACACAAGTTCAGATGTTTTTCCTGACTGCAAAGAACCCAAAAAAATGCCCAAAAAAACGCTAGCGTCCAAAAAAAAATGCCCAGGTGTGTTTTTGCTGCCATTTTTTGGGGGTTTTTGGAGGCAGGCAAAACATCAGAACTTGTGCACAGTACCACTATACACAAGTTCAGATGTTTTTCCTGACTGCAAAGAACCCCAAAAATGCCAAAAAAACGCTAGCGTCCAAAAAAAATGCCCAGGTGTGTTTTTGCTGCCATTTTTTGGGGGTTTTTGGAGGCAGGCAAAACATCAGAACTTGTGCACAGTACCACTATACACAAGTTCAGATGTTTTTCCTGACCATAATTGACCCTTTATGTAAACGGGCATAGCAAGGGGTTGGCATGACAGGCAACCGCCAGGGGCGCAGGCCAAGGGGGGGTGGGTCGCAAAAACATTGGCATTGTTTTAGTGATTTTTTAACAATCCACTCAGCCTGCACACCCCAGAACCCCCAGTTTGCAGGCGGATTCATGCAGGTGTAAAACATTGAGAGCTGTTTCATGCAGGTGTAAAACATTGAGAGCTGCTTCATGCAGGTGTAAAACATTGAGAGCAGCTGAGCCAACAGACCAGGAGACTTAGACTGCCTCTCACTGCATCCCCAGCACACCTCCGGTCTTACAAACACTGCTGCATCCCCAGCACAACTCCGGTCTTACAAACACTGCTGCATCCCCAGCACACCTCCAGTCCTAACAAACACTGCTGTAGCCTCAGCATTCCTCAGGCTCAACCTTTTTTTAACAAAACTAACAAACTAACAGCTCCTGCAAATGATACATCCATCCTTGCTTCCATGTCTCTGGTCTCTCACTCTGGGTCAGCAAGGCAGGTGGCTTCCTTATTCCTGTTTCCCTGCACCGCTTCACCCTCAATGCCCTACATCAAGCCCTCTGCAAGTTCAGGCCCCTCTCTCTCTGCAACCCTCCTCCTCTCTCTCTCACACCCCCTCTTTCTCTCCCTCTCTCTATCTCTCACCCCTCTCTTTCTTGTTTTTCACACCTGAGACAATGATTGCCCACTAGAGAGCTCTACACTGGGCAAACAAGGGACACATGAGAAACATTTAATGGCCTTTTAGATTTGGGGGGGGGGGGGGGTTACATTTTTACATTGATCATGGGGGGGGGGGGGGGTTGTTGCCAAATACAGCTCCTCAACAAGGGCACTGGAGACCCTAGATATGCCACTGTATGTAAAGTCTGCTATTTGTTCACAATAATATAACAAACATGCATTTTTATATACACTATAACATTCTAATCAATTGTTCATTTCATCAACAGGGAAGTGTCACTGAGGAGGAGCCAGGTTGCAGCCAGGAGCCTGGGGAGCCCTCACAATTATTTCCACCACCTCCTGCCAAACGGAGGCAAAAGAGGAAGCACACGGATGACATCACCGACCAATTTATTAGTGAGGCGACCATAGCCCTCCGTCGGAAACCGGAGGCACATGAGTCCTTCGGCAATATGACGGGCAAAATTTTAGGGCAGGTGGAGCTACTGCAGCGGCACTATGCCCAAAATATTATTTTGGATGTGCTGCAAAAGGCGGAAAGGGGCTTCCTTACGGAGCACAGCCACGCATGCGAGGAGCACCCGTGCCCTCCACCTCCACCTCCACAACACCCACCACCTCGCAAATGCCACATGGCCAGTGGCAATATGGCCAGCATGATACCAACATGCCCTCATGGCAGCCTGATTATAGTTATCAGCAGTTATAATTTTTGTACCCTGTTATTTATTTTACCCCTGTTTCTGATTTTCTAAGTTAATTTTGTCCAAATGGACCTTTTTATGTTTATTTTTATAATACGGAGAGTATTAATGTTTTCTGTTTGATTTTTGTGATTTAAAAAAATAAATAAGATTGCACTTAAAAAATGGCGTATCTTAATTTGTTAACATGTTTAATATTGTGCATAACCAGCAAAATATGCTTGATACATTAATTCATAAAAGAATAAAGGGTCATATCAATAGTTAGATCTTTGCAGTCAAAATACAAAGATAATGGTGAAGAGTTAAAATTGTTTAATTCTAAAATTTGATAGAACAGATAGAATAGACAAACATTATCTTCATCATAACAGAACACATGCCTTTTTATTTGAAAATTATGGCATTATGAGCAGCATCTTCCTTCTTCTCACATTTATCAAGATGAGCATGTGCTTCGCATTTCACATATTTTTTGGACTGCCGCGAGCCGAAAGTTCTTTCTGGATCAAATGTTCAGTTTACTTGAGAAAATTCTTCCGGGACCTTATTTGGTTCCGATCATGCGTGTTGAGATTTGTAGATGTGTGTCGGCCGAATTCTGTACTGACTGGCGAACAATCGGCCGTTCTGGTGTCGGCCTACAAAAATTTTAATGCTTGCACGACAGATTCTGTTCGGCCGAAAGTGCGCTGTTGGCTGTCGGAAGCATCATACTAACAAGCATACAATCGGCCGATCGGTCGTCGGCCGAAGCTTTTCGGCCGACGATCTGCACGTGTGTACGGGCCTTAAATCTTGGTATGCACAGCCTAGAACATAAATGTTCTTCCACAGGCACCAGGATTTACATGATTTTTTACAGGAAACAGATTTTGACCCTGCATGATGTCCAAGCAAAGGCGGCACTGGCCTTCTGGGAAGAAAGGGAAAAAAAGGTTTTGTCAGGGAGAATGATGTGATGTTTCAGTGAAGTAATAAATGAGCATTTCGCATACACAATATGTATCCTGCATTCATGTAACATGAAAAGTATATCTGATGCTATGTCACCTTTAAAATATGGCAAATCATTTTTGAATAACTCGAGTTGGGCGAACAGTTCGAACTGAGCAAATGTTCGGCCTGAACATCGCCTGTTTGCCAGTTAGGCGAACACCCGAATTTGCGGGGTGCTCGGCTAGATGTTCACCCGCCGAAGGCCCCAGAATGCACTCCGCACTGCACTGTATTTTTCTGCACTGGAAAAACGTCAGTTACCGTGTTCTCCGTTTTTACTCCAACGCAACCAAGATGCAGTGAGCTGTGATAAGATAGCAGCACACAGGAAGGCACTGCATGTCACCACGACATGAGTTAAGTGTCAATTTGTGCACTTCAAATAAAGTTGACAAAAAAAAATAATAAAAAAGAGAACTGTGTGATGCACTAAAACATGCATTACACTGCCCCCCCCCCCCCCCTCACAGCGGCTTACTGGAGTCAAAACTGACAGCTACCTGCAAATTAAACCGTTCCGGTTTAGTGTATGAGCAGCGTGAACTGGCCCTTACCCACTTAAGCTCCAGAAGATTTTTCCCCCTTCATGACCAGACCGTTTTTACTATTCGGCACTGTTCTACTTTAACTGATAATTGCGTGGTTATGCAACGCTGTACCCAATTGAAATTTTTATCATTCTTTTTTCACACAAATAGAGATTTCCTTTGGTGGTATTTTATCACCACTTGGTTTTTGATTTTTTGCGATATATAAACAAAAAAAACAAAAAAAATGTTTGAAAAAAAAAAAAACAATGCTTTTACTTTCCACTATAAAATATATCCAATATATATATATATATATATATATATATATATATATATATATATATATATTTTTTTTTTTTTTTTAAATCACATTTATTCAAAGTTTTTGTCCCAAATGTATTTTTTCTGCTACATCTTTTGATAAAAAAAGTGTATATTGGTTGGTTTGCGTGAAACTTAGAGTGCTTACAAACTATGGTAGATATACTGGCATTTTACTATTCTATACTACTAATGGCAGCATCAGCAACCTCTAATGCAACTGCGATAATGCGGTGGACAATCTGACACTAACTGATGTTGGGGGGGAACTGACTAACTGCCACTGACATCACCAGTGACATTAATACAATGATTGGTGATTTACTAATGACACTGGCTAGGAAGAGGTTAACATCTAGGGCAATCAGGTTGCCTAGAGGTTAAAAGTGTGCCTACCTATGTGTGATGTGCGTGAAGTGTGCTGCTTTCTAAAAACTGATCTATTTGTTTCTCATACCTGAGAGATCGCTTTCTCGGTACAGAGCTCTGGGCTGTGATTGTACACAGCCGATCAGCAGGTCCCTGTCATGAATCATTGGCCGGGACTTGCTGGCAGGCTACAATTACAGCGGAAGTATGTAGCGACATGCGGGTACATCACTTAGCCTACAGCCGCTGCCAGCCCGCAGTACATCGTGGGGTGGGCAGTCGGGCAAGTGGTTAATAAGGTTTTCAATAGATTAACAATATCACTTTATTTTATCAGTAGGGGATTAAGGTCTGAAATAGATAGCTATACCTCTCCAATAGTACAGTCCTCCAGTGGTCTTTCTTCTATTGAGAATTTTTTATAGAAACGTGGGTTAAATACTAGACATACAGTATGGTGTATAGTACATCCTAGAAAGAAAAAATATTCTTGTTTCTTTAACGCAGAATCTGAAATGTAGTCCATACCAATCCTTAGATGTGGTGGCTGCATTCCTTTTCTTTTTTTTAGGCTTTTTTTTCTTTCACCTGGTGATCCTAACAGTAACACACTTCCTGTCTTAGGCCCCTTTCACACATGCGGACCGTTCAGATCCGCCTGTCAGTTTTTCAGGCGGATCTGAACAGATGCCCCATGCATCTCTATGGGGCAGCGGATGTCAGCGGAGACATGTCCGATGACATCCGATCCTGTCCGTCAAATCCGGACAGATGGAAACTCTATTTTTATCCGTCTGGAGGATCAGATGAGAACGGACAGGCGGTCAGTTCTCATCCGATTCCCCCATAGAGGACAGTGGGGATCTGACACCTCCGTCTCCGCACACAGAGCGGAGACGGAGCTGTCATCCGCCTGCTCAGCGGGGATCTGCGGATCGATCCCCGCTGAGCAGAACGGATCCATCCACAGAACGAAGCCGTGTGAAAGCGGCCTTAGGGTGGATCACCTATGGATTCATTTTGAAAATGAAATCCCTTGAGGTTCAGATTGCTTCCTACACTCTCCTATGCTCTCTCTCATCATAAGCCTGGGGTAAAAAAAACTAGTGTAAAATATTGATGATACAAGTGAACAGAGCAGAATAAGAATGCATCAGCCCTTGGCTGTCTGTTTAACCAGTTCTGGACTGGAAGGATTTACCCCCTTTTTGTGATACGGCACTGCCTTACTTTGACTGACAATTGAGCGGTCTTGCGACGCTGAACCATAATACAATTGATGTCCTTTTTTTCCCACAAACAGAGCTTTCTTTTGGTGGTATTTGATCACCTGTGAGATTTTTATTTTTGGCGCTATAAACAAAAAAAGAGCGACAATTCTGAAAAAAAAAAAAACAATATGTTTTACTTTCTGCTATTTAACATTCCCAATAAAAAAAAAATTAAAAATCGAATTTTTTTTCATAATTTTAGGCCAATTTGTATTCTGCTACATATTACTGGTAAAAAAAATCCCAATAAGTGTATATCGCGTCTTATTGCGTCTACAAACTAGGGGGAAGATTTATGTCATTTTTATTTTTTCTATTTTTTTTTACTAGTAATGGCAACGATCAGCAATTTTTGGCGGGACTGTGACATTGCGGCGGACAGATCGGACACCTAAATTAAATTTTTGACACTTTTGGGGGGGACCAGTGGCATTGCTAAAAATATGCACTGTTACTGTACTAATGACACTGGCAGGGAAGGGGTTAACACCGGGGGCGATCAAAGGGTTAAATGCTTCTATAGGGGATGCTTTCTAACTGTGTGGGGGAGGGGCTTGCTGCATGAACACAGAGACATGTGTTCCTAAATAGGAGGAACACAGGATCCCTGTGTTCATTGCTGACAGAACAGCAGTCTGCCCTGTTTACAATTGCAGAACTACATTCTGTCTCCACAGGGAGTGATCGCGGGTGCCCAGGGGCAATCACGGCTGCTGGACCTGTAAATTGACTGCCCCTGTGTGAATAGGTGTGCATGCGCCCCCGCTAACGTTCCCGCAAAACGGCATACAGGTACGTCATTTCACGGGACAGAGCCGGCCTGTCGCAGTATATGTACTGCTGCCAGTCGGCAAGTGGGTAAAAAACTTGGGAGTGGCGCAAGATCTATTAGCGCCCGTTTACACCAGAATGTGGTGTGGGAAACCTACGTTCCATGTGCGTTTCCCACACCACATTCAAAACACACTGCAGTGGTGACCTGCAGCAGGTGTCAATTTTAAGTTAACGACACCCCAAACACAGGTCCCAAGTACTGGGCATTTGCTTGCACCGGATTTCATGGCACAGAAGTACCATGCAATCTGGCTTCAGTGCATTTTTTAACCGCTTGTGGACTGCCCCAAGTACATCTACTGCAGCAGGGTGGCCGCTTTGTGCCAGATCACGTACCTAGTAGGGGATCTGACCCTTCCAGGCCTGTGGCGCGCGAGTGCACCACCGGCGACCAGCTACCGCTGTGATTATACACTCAGACTCAATGTTCATCGCCGCCCGTCAATTAGACAGTACAGAGGCAGATTGAGAATCTACCTATGTATGTCATTTCTGTCAGAAGGGAAGGTATTAATCTTGTGTTTCCGTTAAGCAGGAACACAAATCTTTGCTTTCCCCTAGTCAAAGCACCTCCCCCACAGAAAGTAAGCGCGATTTAGGCATACATTAACCCTTTTATTACCCCTAATGTTAATCCCTTCCCTGCCAATGTCTTTAGTAAAGTGACAGTGCATATTTTGTAGCATTACTTGTCTGGATGCCCACATTATATGAGAGCCCAACGGGAAACTATTATTCTGCAAAAACATTTCAGGCAATACTATATCACATGCCTCCAGCTTCCATCCTCTGCCTTTAAACAACTATCTGTAGAAAGATATTGTGCAATAAATTTTGATATTTTACTATATGTGTATATACTGCTTTTTTGTACCAGTAAAGTCCGACACTCTGCCCCATTCAACCCACCCCCCACCCCACCTTTTTTTTTTTTAACTATGCTATACATGGATGAGGTACTTTTTATGCTCTCCCTCTTTTGTTAATTCAATGACTGGATGATCGAAATCAGCAGAACTTCCCCTCATTTCAGATCTTCTCCTCAGATCTACAACAACTGCACTTCCAAGTGCACTTACAGTGCATTTCCAAGCGCACGCACTTGCAGTGCACAGTGGATTTGCATTTAGTAAATAAACCCCATTGCCTACTCCTTTGTTCCTAGATCTGGATGTTTTTTTTTAAGACATTCCTTTTTTCATAATAGTAATTAACATTGTGAATTGTGCCTTTACATGGATGTTGAAGCTGATTGACATCTGTCCTGGTGCTATTTATGTCTAGTTGTATTTACAATTTTTATGTGCACTTAAACTTATTGTTCTAACTCTATTACTTTTACTTTTGTACTCTTTGAAAACCTGTTAATAAAAATATATTCAACCTAATTATACCATGGCATAGTGTTCTATAGTCATTTTACATACTGTGCATTTAAATAGTTGAACATTTCCATGGTTATGCTGGAAAGATGGATCAAAGCAGGCCTAGTCTATCCATACTACACAAAGAGCAGTTTGAAGCTTAAGTTACACTTTCACCCAAATCAGATTCTTCATGTCCATCTCAATAATGGCATTTAACACAACAATGAAAAAGCAATAAAATTCTTTTAGTTAGCCGAGTGACTGTACATGATGAAACCTTCTGGATGTTAATTGCACCAACGGCTCCCTAATGAAAGTTTGTGTCTATTAAATCTTAACAGGCCTCGCTGTAAAAAAGGCGCCAAGCTATCTGCTATGTGCAGGAATGTCCAAGACAGCAGTTTGGAGCTTGTAATACATTGTAATTATTCTAGTTATTAGTACTGAATGAAGAAAGTTTATACGATACAAATGAATTGATTTTAACTCTGCTTTTTTTTTTTTTTAGTACAAACCTGCAAAATAGCTCAATTTTCTCCTAAGTGTAAGATGATAATGTGTCACCATTTGACATTAAAAATGATAAATGCTTTCATTTTAGCAGTTAAATTGAATACCTTATTCAGCCTTAAAGAGACATTGTTTATAAAATAATGAATAACAACAGTGTAAATAACAGTAATTTGTTCTATATTATAGTATTTGTATTACAGTTAAAGGTAACATGTACTAAGAGAAATGGCTGTCATTGCTTACCTCTCCTATTGAGAATGCAAGTTGACTGGCTGTCATGCTGATCAAATGGCTTCAATAATGGAACAAGTATCCAGATCAGACCTTTTTGTGCTCACTTTGACTTTCTAATATCTAGGCTTGTTCTGATTCTTTTAGCTTGATTTAACTTGGTGAATGCAATGAAAATTAAAGTTTTACTAAACCCAGATCCTGCATTCACTATAGCTGGTCTCCTACAGTATACAGGACATGGAAATGCAATTATTTTAGTAAATATTACCTGATAAATACCTTTTCTCATCAGCTGTATATAGCAATTAGAGCAATCTAGTGACTTGAATCCAGGGCTTCTTTTCTCGGAAATAGGTACAGGAACTCAACCACAACCCATCAAAACCCTTCCCCCCCCCCACACGCACAGACCCTCCAAACCACATCAAATAGTGGGTGTGGTCACATTTCACCGTGGGAGGGCCTTAGAGGGGAATTAAATACCAGGAGTGCATTGCATACAGAATGCAGAGTTCAAGGGTGCGCTACACACAGAGGGCAGAGTTTAGCCTTCTTCCACATCAGCTTACCTCTGCATCCCCCATCCACATCCCACTTTCACCACTTTCACCCCTCTTCAGCTCTGACCTCTGCATGTATATATATATATATATATATATATATATATATATATAATAAGGCTACCCTTATTTGTATGTCTTTCTTTAGAATATCTGTATTAGTATAGTCATAAAAGCTAATGTAGATCTAGACCCTAGGTAGGCGATTCTCCTGCTTCCCAAAACACTATCATATATAAATGCAAATTTTTTTGGACATTTTCTTTTTTTCATGATTTGTTGCATCTCAGTGCTCCAAATTCTTTCAGGTAATTCTTGTCCATACACACTTAGCCCAACAAAGAATCATGCCTTCATAGTTTGGTCATGTTTTCATAGTTTGTGCTACTTGCAGTATCCACCAGTGGTATAAGTAAAACATGCAGGAACACAATTGGGACAGTTTTGCTAGATCCAGGGCCTTCATGGCAGGATCCCCAGGAATAGCCACATATCTAAAATATTTAAAACAGCTTTTTAAATTACATGGATGTGTTTAAGCTTATATAAGATTTTAGTGATAGGGTTTAGATCAACTTTAATGCTATGATGTAGGGTGAGGATTTGATATTAGGTAACACCCTATAGTTAGAAAAAATACGAAAAGATAGGCCATGTTTAGTGGGTTTATATATATATCCCAATGGCAATAAACACTGGGGTGTGGTAGAAAGCACCCTAAGAATCCTGGTAGACAGTACTGAGATGAGAGGCAACGATATCTTAAACAGCTGCAGTAATTGTAGATAAGACTGTGTATAATATATGCATGAATGCTCATTCAATACCTGGACCTGCCCATTGCTTCATGCAATTCTCCGGGTCAAAATGTCTTTAAATGAATTACTCCAATGAACTCTCCTCGCCTGATAAGATGCTTGTAAAGGAATTGGCTATAAGTGTCAACTAGCACCTGGTGTCCGGACGACACAATTTACTCTTATTTTTAATTATTGTGTTGTGTCAATTGTTGTTGTTGTATGCACTGTCTTGTAATTTGCACCTTATTTTTCACTACTACTGAACTGGGTATGGTGAACAACACTACTTTTCATCAATGTGAGCATCTGGTTTGCAACAATAACATATTGTTGTGGTTTATATCCCATTGTCTCATTACTTGTTCATCCCAAAAGGCTCTCTTTTTTTCTGGATTCTTCCAGAATAGTTTTTTCAGCACCCTATAATTGCTGGCGTAGGAAGGAGGGGTTCGGGTTCCTGGAGAACTGGGCTGACTTCTCAGTGGGCTACCGGCTCTTTAGTAAGGACGGGCTGCACCTTAATGGGGACGGTACAGCTCTTTTGGGGAGAAAGATGGCCACCAAGTTGGAGGGGCTTTTAAACTAGGAGACGGGGGGAGGGCTCAGAAGTAGAGTCAGTCAGGAGGGAGCAAAAGACAAAAGGTATTATTAGGGTCAGCAGCGACAGTAGATCCAAAACATTAATTTGGGGGTCTGTGCAGGCTAATCTCAGATCAAACAGGAATACAAACAGGAATAAAAATAAGCACCATTCACTACCAACTTCCACAAATCTAAGAGGGGTATATGCAAATGCCAGGAGCCTAGCCAATAAAATGGATGAGTTGGAAATCTTAGTACATGAGGAGGACATTGACCTTGTGGGAATAACAGAAACTTTGTTCAACCCCTCACATGACCGGCTGGCCAATATCCAAGGGTATTCTGTGTACCGGAAGGACAGGGTAGGAAAAAGAGGGGGAGGGGTATGTCTCTATGTCAAGAATAATGTAAGGGTGATAGAGAGGAATGGTATTATGGAAGGGATGATTGAGTTAGAATCCGTGTGGGTAGAACTTCATAGGGAAGAAGTAAAGAGAAAAGTAATTGTGGGGGTTTGTTATAGGCCACCCAACCAAAGGGAGGAGGTGGAGCTGGAATTTATATCACTGTTGGGTAAAGCGGCAAAGCTGGGATCAGTCATCATATTAGGGGACATGAATGTTCCCGACATTGACTGGGAAGAGGGGACTACACACTCACAGAAGGCCTTCGTGGAAACCTTACAGGACAACTACATGTCTCAGTTGGTGTATTCTCCTACTAGAGATAATGCAGTGCTGGATCTATTGATCACTAATGACCCAGACCTAATCTTAGAGGTAGGAGTCTAGGACAACCTGGGCTCTAGCGATCATAGGATGAGAACATTTAACGTAAATAACAATATAACAAGGCAAGAGGGGAACATAAGAATCCGAAATTTCAGAAGGGCAAACTTTCCCAAATTGTGCTCAATGATGGAAAGGGTAAACTGGGACAAAACCCTAGGAACACTGACCACGGAGGAAAAATGGGAATGCTTTAGGAACATATTAAACAAATGCATCTCGCAGTGCATTCCTATGGGAAATAAATTTAGAAGAGACAAAGCCAAACCTGGCTGGCTGAACCGTAATGTTAAAAAACCTATTAGGGGAAAAAACTGGCCTTCAAGAAATATAAATAAGAGGGCACATTATCAGCTTTCCAGCAATACAAGGAGGCAAATAAGAAAAGTAAAGACGAAATCAAAATGGCTAAAATCAACTCCGAGAGACAAATAGCGAAGGATAGTAAAAAGAACCCTAAGAAATTATTTAAATATATCAACAGCAAAAAAACAAGGGCAGAGCATGTTGCACACATAATTAACGATGAGGGGAGGATGGTTACAGAGGACACTGAAAAAGGCAACCGTGCTTAATGCTTTTTTCTCCTCAGTCTTTACACAGGAAAAGAAGGGGTACACTGACCATGACTATATGGTTCACAGTAATTCACAGGACTTGTCGGTATGGCTAACAGAGGTTGAAATCAGGGAAAGGCTGGATAAAATTAACCCAAATAAATTACCAGGCCCGGATGGCGTACATCCGAGAGTACTCAAATAACTTAGTAAAACTATATCTAGACCACTGTTCCTGATCCTTGCTGAAAGTATTATGACAGGAAATGTACCGGGGGATTGGAGGAAAGCTAACATGATACCGATATTCAAAAAAGGGCAGAGCCATGTCCCGGGAAATTATAGGCCGGTCAGTCTGACATCGATAGTATGTAAACTTCTGGAGGGGATGATAAGGGACTATATCGGAGAGTTTGCTAAAGACAACAACATCATCAGCAGTAATCAGCACGGGTTTACTAAAGGGAAATCTTGTCAAACCAATCTCTTAACATTCTACGAGGAGGTGAGCTGTGAGCTAGATAGGGGGAGACCAGTGGATGTGGTGTACCTGGATTTCGCTAAGGCGTTTGATACAGTTCCCCACAAGCGCTTCATTTATAAAATAAGGTCTGCAGGCATCGACTGCAAGGTTTGCTCTTGGATACGGAACTGGCTAAAAGGGCATGTCCAAAGGGTGGTAATAAATAGCGCATACTCAGACTGGTCTGAGGTGGTAAGTGGGGTCCCCCAATGCTCAGTCCTGGGACCAACCCTGTTCAATTTATTCATAAACAGCATTGAGGACGGGATCAGTAGTTCCATATCAGTTTTTGCAGATGACACAAAATTGGGCAGGGCAATAACTGCACAGCATGAGGCAGATATCCTAGAGAATGAAGTGAACAAAATAACAGAGTGGGCAACGATATTGCAAATGAGGTTTAATGTGGAGAAGTGTAAGGTTTTGCACTTGGGGACTAAAAACATAAAAGCACAATACACTTTAGGGGGGAAACCTTTGGGGGAGTCAAGAATGGAGAAATATGTGGGAGTCTTGGTAGAGGATAGACTAAGCAATAGCATGCAATGTCAAGCGGCAGCTGCCAAAGCCGGCAGAATATTAGCATGCATAAGGAAAGGGATGTATTCCAGAGATAAAACTATAATCCTACCACTTTATAAAACTCTGGTCCGACCGCATCTGGAGTATTCTATCCAGTTCATGTTGCCAGTCCTCAGGAGGGATGTGTTGGAGCTGGAGAGAGTCCAGAGAAGGGCAACTAAACTAATTAGGGGATTGGAGGACCTTAATTATGAAGAACGTCTACAATTGCTTAATTTATTCTCCCTGGAGAAGAGACGCCTGAGAGGGGACATGATAGCAACTTATAAATACCTCAATGGGGATCTCAGGATAGAAAGAAAGCTATTCAGTCACAAGGGTTGCATGAGAACTCGAGGACATACAATGCAATTAGAGGAGAAGCGTTTTAACCTCAGGCAACGCAGGGGGTTTTTTCTGTTAGGGCTACAAGATTGTGGAATTCTCTACCACAAGAGGTAGTTTCTGAGGGAAGTATGGCTACTTTCAAAAGACTCTTGGATGTACATCTCAAGGATCAGAACATTAAGGGGTATGAGAGATGATTACGGCCACGCGCACCTACATAGGTTGAACTGGATGGACTATGTAACTATGCTGCATGTTAAAGCTTCCTCTTTAAAACATAGCTGCCTATTGGCTTCCTTCTGCCATAGACACTACGTAAAAGCTTAAAGTAGTATTAAAAGCTTGTTTAAAAAAAATAACAAGCAATGTCATACTTACCTGCTCTGTGCAGTGGTTTTGCACAGAGCAGCACTGATTTTCTGCTTCTTGGGTCCCTCACCGGCGCTCCTGGTCCCCCCTGCCAAGTTCCCCCACAGCAAGCAGCCTGCTTTCAGTGAACTCGAGCAGGCTTGTTCCCAAGCCACTGCTCTGTGTGTCCATTCACACACAGAGCCATGGCTCGGCCCTGCCCCCTCTCTCTCCTCATTGGCTCACTGGCTGTGACTGTCTCAGCCAAAGAGGAGGGGGAGTCACCAGAGTGCCAAGGCTCTCGTGCACATCGCTGGATAGTGATGGGGCTCAGGTAAGTATTGGGGGGGGGGCTGCTTTACACAGAAGGATTTTACCTTCATGCGTAGAAAACATGAAGGTAAAAAAACTTGAGTCTTTAGAACCACTTTAAGAATACACAATCTGACAGGCACCCTTCACATTCAGCTGAAAAATAATTTTCTTTATGCCATAAACCTAGACAGGATCATGTCTGTTAAAGCTCCTTAAAGATGAATTACTCTGTAGTACCTTCGACTACAGATGGTAATGAATATATAAATGTTTTGATGTGTATTGACTGGCCAAAAATTCAGTTTAAAGCCTGTACTCATATAAAATACATATGTATAAATATTGGCATTAACAGACTACAATACCTCACTGTTATCTTATATAGTACAAATATTGGTGGAGTTACACTTTAATTGGTAAGATTGTACAAGCACCTGTTGAAGTATTATGTACACTTACAACGTATTTCAAGTACTCTGTGTAATCATTTTTCAGCCTTTCCCTTAAAAGCCAGTGTCTGCTGGGCCGGACTTTAAAGGGAGAAGATGGATTGCTGATTTTTGATTTAACAAGCTGAATTCCCTCAGTTGTAGCTTGAATTAAGCCACGGTTTTTACTACAAACAGAAGAGATTATAGACTCCTAGGATAGCCATGTAGCAGCTATAATTCATTCTCATGTACCAATGATCCCATTTTATTTCCACAAGTCAGGGGTCAACATAACCTTTTTTTTTTTTTCTTTATCGCGTTCTGAAGTCTGACTGTATTATTAAGCTTTCCAATACTTACACTACCTCTTGCAATCCACCAAGGATTTATGCTTCAACTCTGCATGTATTAAGAATGCAGCCATAGCAACTACTAGCATTAATGAACTATTTGCTTATGCAGTAATAATTAACTTCCATTACATTACTTTGTGTGATTACTTTCTTAATTGCCTGAATTATGCATCCATTTAATATTTAATAACCATTCTCAGAAATCAGACAGTGTTAAAAAACAAATTGCTCACAGTTTCCCCGCCATAATTAAGCGCACAAGAATAAATGGAACCTTTTAAAATGAATGTCGTGAGATTATTCCTTTGCATATAGAACACTGTTTTAAATTAGCTATTTATTAAGTTTAAATTTAAAATCAAATAGAACATTTTTCACTTACGCCAGTGGGAAATCAACCTTACAGTACCTGAATTAAATGTTTTGATTTCTTAAGGAATTCTCTAATGTATAGTAATGTTGATACTTTAGAGAAATTGGAAACAAAGTTGGCTGTTGTTGGGGTTATTAACTAATCTTGTGCAAATATGTCAAAACCCACAGCAACCAACCAGAAATTTGTATTCATTGTTTATTTTGTAGCACATAGATCAAAGTTAATTGAGTGTTGTTTATATGTAATATACTGCATACTGTATTTGGAGAACATGATTTTAATTAAATACCTCCACCCCAGCCTTTTGAATGTATAGTATACGGTATATAATACCTACATTTCTTTGTTTAAAATGAAAGCCCCTCATTGAGGCTAAATTCCTCAACTGTCAGTTTTTGGGGTCTGATAAACTCAGAGGCATTGCTAGGACTAGGTAATAAGTTCAGGTTTGTTGCTACCATGGGTTTGTGGTGACTGTCTATGATCTGTGAACTTTGCGCACCCCAAACTTCGGCCATAAATTGTTGGCAAATTTACCAATAGAAATAAGTAACAACTTATAAAGTAATACATAGCTGGTACGCTTTGTAGGATGAAATACAAGAGCCTGGAATGGATAACTCAGCTCTGCTCCTATAAAAGACTGGATTCAAAGCAGCCATATTGTGAGATGACAATTCTCTATAGGGCAAGATACTGCTTATTTTGTTTTGTTTTTTTAATTTGCATTAGTACATGTCTCCTAGGGCTTTGCCTGACTCCCTTGTTATTTGTTTGACAATAGCTTGTTCATTAGCCCTACAAATGGACAGAATAGAATACCACGAAATTCACCTACTATAGACTTCAATGTGGTGTATACAGTCCAGTGGTCAAAACTACAAATATACAATAAGGCCTATAGATTGCAGTAATGACTATATAACATGCAAAACAGTGTATACATTGCTATCCCTCCCCCTTTATATTGCTGGCTTGTGGTCTGAATTCCTTTATCACATTGGTAGTCGGTGGTCTGTACCCCCTTTTAGAAGAACTGTTGTCAGTGCCCTCTTACTGGTGGTCAGGGTTCCCCGTTTGTTGGTGGTCAAAGGGAGCTTAATTGATATTTTACCAGACAGAAGCTGCAGGGATTCCATGTTGCTGCTTTCCACTGTTGGGGACTGTGCTGAGTTAAGGATAAGCCAGAAATATAAGGACAGCATCTGTCATAGGAAAGGGAGTCTATCGATAACCATGGATAATATGATAGACTGAGATTAAAAAGTGGTCCTCACATATACAGAATTGTATTTCTCTGTTTTTATGAAATCAAAGGTTGCAAAATCTAGTAGAGCAATATTGTGAATTTATTGCCAATGTTAACTTATTTAAACAGGGTTGATTTACGTTAAATAATTATTTTGGAAACTGCCAGATTACCAGGCTGGGCTTTTTTTTTAAATATAAAATCTATCATTAAAGCAGAACCGCTGGCAAATATAAAATACCCCTATCTAATTTAGTTATTTATTAATAAGTAACTCAGCCTGCCTGTTGAGGTTTTTATTTATCAATGTCATGGCATACATAGCTAGTGGTAGTTAGTCGCATTTGTCATCAGGATTTGTATCTTATCCAAGTTACTTCTTCAGTTCAAATTAGTGTTAGGAAGATATCCTAGTGTTTATATCTAAACACTAAAACACCCTAATCCAATCACAATCAAATGTGTAGATTGTCCAAGAACAGAATGGAAGGTGTGAAAGTTGTGTAACCACCCTAGTCTACCTACAAAATTCCATAGTTGGTGTCAGGAAATCTGCATAGGTGCTAGTTCCTTGATTTACATGACAAAAGGTGTGAATTGTTGTCAAATCGCTAGGGTACAGATGTTAAGATGGAAATATACTGTATGTGGAAGAAAGATGGTCAGATAATCATCCCATTTGTAGCTGGAGTGTCTAAAAAAACTCTTTAACAAACATTGCATCCCTGTGTCCTTCAGGTTCAGCAACAAGTCCATTTGACTAGCTGGTACTAGCAGTACCTCAGTCTATATTTATATAGGCCTTTTGTAATTCCCCGCACTGCAGATTTGGAGAGGGTAGGGCAGCATTTTGTGTTAGCCAACCTCTACTGCAAAGCATAGCATTGTCAATTCAACATAAAGGGGTCTATTTATAAATCAGAGAATGTGATTTTCACATTTATTGTCCAAAGAGCAGGATGAGAGGTGTGAAAGTTGTGTAACCACCCTGGTCTACCTTTAAAATTCCATAGCTGTTGTCAGGACGCCTGCATATTGGCTAATTCTGTGATTTACATGACAAAAGGCATGAATTGTTGTTAAGTCGCTAGGGTACAGATGTTAACATGGCAATATACTGTATGTGGAAGAAAGAAGGTCAGATAATCATCCCATTTGTAGCTGGAGTGTCTGGAAAAACTCTTTAACAAACATTGCATCATTGTGTCATTCAGGTCCAGCAATACACTGCGACAGAAACTTGTACATTCTAAAAACCTAATACCAAACAAAGCAATTACCGTTATACAGTGTGGTGGGGAATCCAAAGAGCTGTACACTGGGGAGACAAAGCAACCTCTTCACAAATGAATTGCCCAACATGGGAGAGCAGATTCTACAGGTAGAGTCAACAGTCATCCTACACATTAAGGGAAAGGGGAATTCTTTTAAGAACAGCGAGGTGAACACTTTGGACAAAGAGATTAAATGACTCGTAGAAGGCGTAAAATAGGCCATTAATGTCAATGTGGAACAATCATGCCTGAGGCGTGGGTAACATTATACAATCTGTCTTCCACATTTAACAGAACAAGTCTTTTTGACTAGCTAGTAATAACAGTACCGCAGTCTATATTTATATATGCTTTTTGTAATTTCCCACACTGTAGAGAGGGCGGGGCACTTTTCTATAATAGCCAACCTCTACTCCATAGCACAGTGCTGTCAATCTAACATAAAGGGATCTATTTATGAATCAGAGAATGTGATTTTCACAAACATTCTCTGGTGTAGAGCTACCCAGTTGCATGTGTATTAAATGGGAGTAATTTATTCTCTACTAGCAAATGCTTGTGTAAGTCACATTCTCTGCTTTATAAATAGATCCCATCCCAAAAAGACTACTTTTAGGAGGTGTGAGAGAAGTGAGTGCAAATGTGGATTGTAGCCTAAAATCCTCATTTATATGCAATAACATTCATCCTCTTCACTTACTGCCTGCAAACTTTATATCTGTGCAAAGAAATGGCCAAATTCTGGAAAAAATAGGTAGATGAATCTGCTCCATTAACAAATATCCAAATCTATCTGCTTCTTATTGTTTTTGCTCTTAAAGTGTTTTTTTCTTTTAATAACCAAAAACTAAAGGAAATAATAGCTTTTGATTTCCAACACATTTTTTAACCCAAGTACCTAGCAAGTCTAGATATCATAGGGAACTTTGTGTTTTACCATGTGCTTTTAATTTTCTTTTATTTAGAAGTATAAGCACCACAACAAAAACACATAAATAAATAAATATAGAAACACGAGGGTTGCAACACTCAATTGAAGAGTTATTTCAATTCACAAGAGATATACTGTTGGTAAGATTTTCGGGCAACAGCCATTCATCAGGCTGCTAACAGATCTATGGCGTGGACATTGTGTGACTATTCCATTAAAGTTCATTGTGGAATTCAATTTCAGATACCAGAGAAAAAAAATTTCACAATTTAATTAATTTTTAAATTTAGAAATTGAAGAGGAAATGTATTTAGAATGAAAAATATTGTTTAACAGTTTATTAACACAACATACAAGAAAAGCATTAACATTTCTCTGAAATTAGTTTTTTTTTTTCCATCCAGAAAACTCAAAAAGCTGTACTTGTTACACACTAGCAATGTTAGAACATATCATCAAAGGAGGGTCAAAAATCAGAAACAGTCTTTATGTCTTTATGTGTATATTTACAGCTGGTAACTCTTGTCTATAGTCAATAATGCTTCTGTAGGATACACTGCAATGTGGCCTATAGCCAAACGTGTTTTTAAATTCTTATCAAATTGTACTGGGCAAAATAAAAAGCACACACCAATTGCTGCTGTGGTAAAAATGTAAATGGTGTTGTGGTGAGAATGTATTTGTTGTTAATTTTTCTTTTGCTCATAAAGGTATCCTGACCTTTGTGAGGTAGAATTCTGCTGTATGGGAATGTTGCAGATTGACTTGCAAATGAGACAGTCATTCTGTTTTGTAAAGGGTAGAGGGTTTTATTCATTTTAGTTTCAAGGAAAGAAGACTTGTAGTAGCATCCTTTCTTGGATTTGTGAGCATTTCATTCATCCTACCAGGTTCAGGGATTAGAATACCAGGGAATACGAAAGAATTGCTCTGATATTGTTCAGGGTCAAGGATTAAGATTATTGGAAATGTCAGAAAACTGATCAGCTGCTGTCTGCTGTCATTTTTCTATGCCTATTTAGTGCAAGGAAATTCAGATTCAAAAGTATTCATGTGGTTCCCTTTATACCGTTCTTATAGTGTCTACTTAGTGACACCATTTTGAATTCACCTACCTCCTAGTTTATACATGAAAGGGTTAATGTGTAGTAGACCTCTTTGTACGTGTTTACCTAACTCCACTAAAAATTTCATGTTTCACTCTTAACACAATGATGGCAACTATCACCAAATGACTCATATCATTCATCATTATCAGATTAATCACTAATACTACCATTTTTCGCTGTTATCACCTATATATCGGTCCATTGGCGTCTGACATCGCAGCGCATGTGCGTGCGCGGCTGCGCCGAACGCTGTTGAGCTAGGGGATCACAGTGAGGCCGTCCTGTGTCCCCTGGCAAGACATTATCAAACATGGACCCCCCGCCCTTTGGTTCTTCTCACCAAACTCCCCACCCAGAATACAGGTAAGGGTGGATGATTATATAGCATATTATCAACACAAGAAACCTGCCCTAAGGAGAAGAAAGGGTGTTATCTCTGGGGGGGAGTGCCTATAATTACAGATTACTCACACATACACAGGTGAACCCTATTACCGTTATAACAACATATAACAGCCCCTTTGGTGTGTCAGTTTAGGCTTACTATCTGACCTCCAAGGAGCTAAGAGATCTATCATTAGTAAAAGAGAGGGTAAGTGACTGCTTTGATTAAACCCTATACCCCCCTCTTTTCTTCTGCTATCCGAAATATGGATAAGCATTTGAAATAAGATGATTTTCTCTCATATATATTTTTTAATTTAATGCCCCTTTAGCCCCACTGGGGAACCACTGAACTGGTCTCTCCCTATTGGTGATACTTGTGGGACGGTGCGGTGTAGACTGGACTTTTTTCTAGAGGGAACTCTCAGGACCTACCTTGAACACATTCTATGTTCCATGTTTAATGGCTCTTACTGGACAACCTCTCCCAGCCCTTCAAAAGTAGGACTGTGGGTATGTCTTTTGTGACCCCCTTTCAAGACTAACAAAATGTCCCGCTATATCCACTACCCATAACCTGCGGGCAATACCTCCTTGAAAAACCAGAAGAGATCAAAAGCGAGAATATTTCTCTCTGACCTGAGATTTAGTACCTCTTTGATGTGCCTTTTTTAACTTGTACAGACATATCCTGGGTAAGCATACTACACATTTATATAAACTTTTTTGTAATAGTTCTTCTGCCTTGTAGTACTATTCTGCACAACTGCGCAGAGACACCCTTGGGAATTGTTCACCTAAATACACCTACTTGAATGCAGTGGAGATCGAGGGGATTTACTTCATATGCTGTGGAGCTGTCCAAAAATCAGGCCTTTTTGGTCTCAGGTTACGCACTTCCTCTCGGCATCCCTGGGCCTCCCTAACATCTGCAGCCCTAAGTGGTGCATACTGGGGATTCTCGGTGATGTTGATCTCCGCTCTCACAAAAAACAGTTTCTTAGACTTTTGTTGTTTTACGCCAGGAAAACTGTGGTGACGCAGTGGGTACGTACGGACAGGATTCCGCTTGACCTCTGGAAGAATCTGATTAACCAGGTCCTACCTCTATATAAAATGACTTATGAAGCCAGGGGCTGTCCAAAAAAATTTCTGAAGATTTGGGGTGCATGGGTTGACCTGGCTTACATGTGTGGCTCTACGCTGGTCTAATTGTGGGGGTTGTGTGGGCACAGTGGGGTCCAGTCTGAGACTACACTCCGCTTAGTAGAAGGGATACAACTCTGACCACCATTTGCTCTTACTTCTGAGTTTTTTGTCTTCTGTTGAATAAGCAAACTGTGTTGTAGCACTGCTATTTTCATTCATTTAAGCATGTTCATGGATCTGTTTTGTCACATCTATTCTTGTTCTACTTTACCTTTATTGGATCTATGAGAAATTATGCAGATACTGTGTGCAGTATTTTTCTGTAATGTAACTATATTGGTGTTTTATCTTGTTGTTTAATTGATAAAATTCATAAAAAAGAAGTTAAAAAAAAAATACACCTACTTGTGTTACTGTTACTATTGAAAATGTTCCCTTTTCTCTTTCTTTGTTATTATAATGTTGGATTGGATCAATATGATCATACATACTCCTTTAAATATACTATGTACATGTTTTGATTTTTGTATATCTCATTTTCTAATAGACAGACATACCCTGTGCTACATCCCCTGAAGAAGGAAACATACTTTCCGAAACATGTTGTGTCCTGTGGTACTGTAATGCTATCCTCATGGCTTCACCCCTTGCCGGTTTAGCATATTTGGTAAAACCATGCTCTAGCACAGAGGTCTGACCGTTTGTGGTATACAAATGTCTGTATTTTATCTATTGTGATTTGTTTGATTGTCTTTTAGATACAGTATGTATAAATAAACTTTTTCTGACCAATTTTACACATTTTTTTGAAGTGTTGGCTGTATGTAAACCCCACGGAATTGGGACCACCATTTTCCTGCTCTATATCACCTATATGTCATGAACTTGTTTCCACACCCTACACCCCACTATGTCATCACAATCAGTTCCCAACCCATAAGTAGACCTGCAGTGAATGTGGAATGCCCCACGCTCATGATCAACTTCCCAATCCTAGAGTTGTCATCATGACTACTACTACCAACAACAGCACAATGAACATTTGCTTGTGTATGAGTGTACTGAGAGTGTTTATTGGTCACTGTCATGTCCTGGTTGGGGCTGAGCTGGCAAGAGGACTTTCTTTATACCTACTGCCCAGTTATCTCTGAGGTTGGAGATAGGATGCCACAGGACAAAGAGTGGCACAAGTGCCTGCAACAGGTCCAGAGGCAGCAGCAGTTAAGAAGACAGTCTGGGAGGTGTTGCGCTGCTGGAGATGCTTGTACCAGCAGTTTAGAAGACAGTATGGGAGGTGTTGTGCTGTTGGAGATGCTTGTACCAGATGTGCACAGAAAGCTGGTATGCAGGGCAGGCACAGGAACTTGCAGGTGCAAGGAGAAGAGATGTAATCAGGAAAAGCCAAGTCAGAAACACTGGGAAGTGGATGGACAAAGACAGAAGCAGGAGCAAGGTTGAAGTCCAAGCTAGGGTTGATAACAGGTGGGCAGCTGACTTATAAAAACAGCTGGCGGAAGGCATAGTCAGGATATGAGCCAAGGTCAGCAACAGGTAATCAGAATAAAGCATAGTAAGGTGACAAGTTGGGTCAAACACTAATTATTAGAATGCAGGTCAAGTCACAGGAGCTTACAACTACTCAACAACTTCTTCTCAATGTGCTGTGCTTTAAATATGGTGTTTGGCACCAAAGTCAAAGTGTGCTGATTCACACCAATAAGTATTAGCATGGACATGTGTATTAGAATGAGTATGTGCATGTACTGTATGTGCACACTAGTGGTTACCATCACCCTGTGTATTGGCCACACGCTATATTATGCAAATTTTCAGGGACAGCCATGCACTCAATATTCCTGAAAGTCACTTTGCAAAAAGACAAAAAGAAACAAGAAACATGTCTCTCTATCTAAATTACTGTCTTCTTCTAATGGTGATAGCAAATGTCTCTGTCAGTGGTTAAATTCTGGCCATTTGTAGTGTTAGTAAACCCACAACAGTAAATTCAGTCTGTATATGCAGTAAAGCTTGCTTGTTATACTCACTGTGGATCTTAAGGGGTTATTCCTCTGCATTGTGTAAAAAGGCTGTTTGATCCTGTCTTCTCTGAGCCTCCCCTTCTTTTACTGTCACTAATCCATCTGCTGGTAGAACAGAGCCCTAGGAGGCACTCTGCAAATGCTCAGTTTGGTGGGTATTGGTAGAGAACTTTTTTTTTTTTTTTTGAAGGGTGCACCAGAAGGAAGCAGATGTCCCAGTAGTAAGTGGGCAGCTGCAGCAACTTGGTAGCTCCAAGGGGGACTGGAAGATAAGCAGAGTCAGACAAGCTGGGTCATACACAGAGCGATCAGATCAGGTACAGATGGGGAGACAGGAGAATGGTCAAGGAACAGGCTGGGGTTGATGCAGGCCAAGAGCAGGAATAGTCAGAGGCAAGCCGGGTGAGAATTCTAAGAGCAGATGCAGGTAACAGGGAACAGGACAATCACAGAATGCTGTAGACGAGACAGCACTGATCCTAGGTGCAGATTCAGCCTAAATAGCCCATTTGGTGCCTTCCTCTGTCACAGGATGCGCCGCGCACAATTGTGCGTGCATGCGCACATCCGTTCGCATTCTGGCGCATATTGGTTTGCCTGTGTGCATACAGATGCACACGCGATAACGCACTTTTTCTTTGGGAGGTTTGAGAAACAGGGACTCGCCTGCGGCTATTAACTTGTCTTCTGGCAGAGCCTTCCTGATAGTTGAATTGATGTGTTTAATTTACAATTAGCTTTACTTACATACAGCAGCATCATATTGTAGTTTGAAACAAAGGTTTTTTCAGGTAACTTTAGCAAAGACACATGCTTTTATATTAACAGATTTGCCAGTAGTTCACCATGACTGTCTTTTTTCTCGCTGATGCAAAACTATTCCACCACTGGCAACATTCGGTGGAGCTCCCTTTAAGAATTATGAGTCTGCAGATGATACAGTACTGTAAAACTTGCCTATACTGGAGAGTGTTGGCTGAAATGTACTAGAGAAAAAAAGTACAGGCAGGTGTTTTACTACAAAAATAAAAGATTGCAGATGACACGGAGAATGTAAAGTTAGCTAGCAGCAGTTTAATTTAAAATAGAAAAAGGCCTAAATATACTAGAAAAAGAGCACAGGCTAGGGTTTAACCACAAGAATTAGAATACTGGAGAGAATAGAGCAGTAAAAAATGTATCAGCAGCAGGACAGATTTATTCAGGGATAGTAGGTCTAACTGATGTATGCCTAACTTTTATTTTATCTATGGGGATAGGGGGGTGAGTTGAATGTAAGTGATATAATGAGAGATGGTTTAGGAGTGCACTGTTCTTGCAGTTGTTTTTTTTCCCTTTCAAATGCTGCAGCAGTACGCTGTGGAAAAATGCAGCATAAAGAACAAATTGACAGTAACCAGTGAATGCTCTACATTAAGTATCCCAAACTTAAAAAGACTCCATCAACATAACATAGAAAAAAAAATGAAACACCCAAAATATTATTCCTTAAAACAATTGTCCAATTTTTTTAAGGAAGCCTTGCAGTAAAAAAAAAAAAAAAGTTTTCTGTGGATAGGACAGCAGCTAAAAGTGACCACCAACCCCAAATCAACCACAAAATAAAACAAAACAATACAAAATGCCCCTAATAATAAGAAATACAAGGCAAAGGGGTTGATTGTTCAAAATGCTAGCAATCCAAATGAAAGTACAGTCCAATACACTGACACTGTGTCTGCTCTATTCACCCTTTTTAAACTGAGGGGCCTGGCTTATCCAAAAGCCTCTTTATTAGCTATTCTATGCCTGTTGGCCAAAGTTCAGAAAGCAATGCAATGCATTATGGTTTAAGAAAATATTCTCCAGAGTGTATCTGAACAAAAATTCACTAGGTTTGCATATTCCAAACTGACAGGATTCATCCTGGAAACCACAACAGTGGCAAACCTGAACCTTGTTTCTGACAATGGTAAGAAGGTGCAAACAATAATGGTATAGCAGTAGTCTAACCCAACCTTGTCACAATATGCTTAAAGGAGAAGTATGGCCAAATCTCGTTTAGCTGTACTTCTCGTATGGAATACATGATTACAATTAGTTTTGCACTTCTGTTACCTGAAGTCTGCTCTCTGCTGATGTCATAGAAGTCGGTCCAGGCACGCGCCATCGCGACAATGGAATCTGGATCCACCAGGATCCTGGACTGACAGCCGCCTCTGTGAGCCGGCCATTCCTTGCCCCTCCACAGCTCAGTGCTTCAGTGTGCGAGGAGGGGGCTAAGTAGAGTGCTGCTGACTGACAGTCAGCAGCTCTCTGCTCGGGGAGCTGTCAGAACTGAGCGATCAGTGGTGTCCAATCGTTCGGTTCTCAGTGTAAAAGGTTTTTGGGAGTTGATGTGGACTACAATATATTATAGGCCAGCCTTCCAGATGTCATCCTAAAGTTAAATAAAGTGTTTGGAAAGCACAGTAGAGCATAGTAGAAAACCTATATTGAAAAGATCGGACAGCTTCCATTGATGATGGCCTTTTAAAACACTACTTGCCTGGCTGTCAGAACATCTGTTACCATAAGTTTTTATTGAGTTTAACAAAACTGAACACAGCACTTTAATAAAAAAAAAGTAAAATTTCCTTCCAAAATAGGCATAACAGGCTTTAACTGATGGATGTTTAGAATACAAAGATATCATGAGTGGGAATATCATGCCGAAGAAAGAAAGTAGGTTGTCAGTACGTCTAGGGTGCTAACAAGGAAAAAGCTTGCAAATTAGAAAGTCAGAATGAAATTAGGACTCCTTTCTTGCAAACATGTCTTGCCTAGTCGCCAGGAGACTGGAAAGTTCAGGTGATGTCTACGAATATAACCTCCAAATTCATCCATTGCAGGTTTCCTTTAAAAGTACTTTTAGTAAAATAAATAGATAAATAGAAAAAATGTAATTAAATTTTAAAAAAATAATAATTCCATGGACCAAAAGTTAACAAATCCTAACTTTCCATAAGGATAAAATCTTGAACTTGGAGGATCTGCTCATCAGTATCATGTGTGTGTGTGTGTGTGGAGGGGGGGGGGGGTTACTAAAACTGGTGCACACAAAAAGTGACCAATTAGCTAAATTTAGCTTCTTCAATTAGGCTTTGACAATAAAACCCAGAAGGTTTTTTGGGTACTATGTACAGCTACACCAGATTCTGTGTGCACCGGTTTTAGTAAATCTCCCCTTTTGCGTTTCTCTTTCTAATCCCCCCCTGTACCTTAATTGAACCTAAAAAAAAACGACCTGTTCATTTGTTAAGTGATAATACTGTTATGTTATTATATATCACTTCCCCATAGGGATGTTCAAGAAAGTCACTGCCTTAACAAATAAACATGTAATTTATTTTATACAGGTCTTAGCTAACAGAATCTATTTAACAGCAAAATCTCTTTTTGCAAGCTACATCTGCAAAATTGCTCTGTCATTCTACATTCATTATACATATCCATGTTGATTTGAAAGAAAACCATTTTGTGAATGCCTGGGACAGCACAGTAACTTAGCTTACATCAAATGTTTGAGGTCAAAATGTTGAAAGAATTGTGTAAAGCAAATAGTATAGCAAAAAAAAAAGAACATTTTATCTTCTCACCACTGAAGCATACTATGTCGACAGAAAGTAAGAGTGTATGATAAAGTATAATGCAAATCCTTGAGTCAACCACTGTGTTGTTCCTCTTGCCTGACGCGTGCAAAGTTGATGCCAATCCAACTGACTGTTACAGTGGGCAGAATCATTAGAATTTGCTTTTTAAATGATCTCTCAGTCCACAGAGCTGAAGGCTGCTAGGTATGCAAGATTAGAAGCAAAATGATGGGCGCAAGCTGATGCTTCAGAGCTCTCATGATAGTTTCCGTCTGTCATTATTTACGTCTGACTAGAGGCGTCATGTCAAGTTCCTAAAACGTACTTTAATAAGAAGCTCTTGTTTTCCTTTGCCTTGGAAAATGGACCAGAATAGGTTTCTTTTACCCCTCTCCTTTTGTTTTCACTTAGCTAAAGCTTATTCAATCTTTTTATCTTGACATACAGGCAAATAAAAATTGCTTGTTGGCGCTGTTTAGAGGTGGTATTTTCACCGGCTAGCTGAACATTCTTTTGGAAGAAAAAAGTCAGATGAAATCGATAAATGGAAATGTTTTTGAAAGGTCAGTTTAATTTTGTGTTTGGTGATGGTGTGTTCTATCATTACATTAAATCCTTTGAAAACATTTATTTTCTTCTGAAGTCTGTAGTAGAATAATATTTCATAATAGTTATAGTTTTTATTTAGCTGCTGTAGATATAGATGTTAGAAAACATTTTTAGAAAATATGTTCAGTGCAGCATAAAAGCTGTTTTGTCTTCGGAGTGAGATTGAGTGCTAACATAAAGTTAAAGGATCTGCTTACCGGTAACTGGTATTTCAGACTTCAGTAGGTGCTGGTGGAATAAGGTAACAGTTGGTTTTTCATGGGGGCTCCAGTGATGGAAGTTCTGTGACTGAGGTTTGGGTGTGGGAGTCTCTATCTTGTGTGATTTCATTTATTTTACAGTAACAGAGAATGCAACAGAAGTAGTGTAACTACATGGTAGGTGACAACAGGAATGACCTGCAGTGGGAAAATCTTCTCACCAAAATTTGTAAAAAGAGTGTTCTGTATGTGATTAAACCCAACAGCCCATCCATAACTGAAATATTTGTTTTAGGAAGGCTGACTTTTAACAGGTACTTTTCAAAAAAACATAAAATGATAAATTTAAACTGGGTCAGTTCATGCAGCTTACCCACTAGATGACCCTAATGTTTATCCTGCTATTGATATTATTTAAATTTGTGTATGTATTATAATCTTGATCTTATTCAAAAATCAAAACCCTAAATGTGAACCTGTGAAAATGCACTACTACTATTCCATAATAATGGATCTTTCAACCTATTCAACCATCTGACAACTCTCTCCAAGCCCCAAATCACAGTCCCAGATAGTCCATGACAGTTCCCATATTTCTACACCATCAACAGTTCTAGAAAAATCTGGTATCTATGAATGTATCTGTTTGGCTGGATCCAGCAGTCACTTATTGGGCAATTTTATTACATGGAGGCTGAAGTGAAATATAGGCCCTGGTGCTCTCAGTCTTGTCATGGCTTCACTAGACGTGGAGTCACTGATCTGGCACAAGCCAGTAAAGTCTTAAAACTGTAAGCCCACCATGCCTGAATACTTTTTGAGATTCTGTGAATCACTAGATAGTCAACCTCTTTGCAGTTGTCATGCATATTTTGAATAATACAAATTTGTTTTTTAGCTCGATCGAAAAATTATTACCACTGTGTAATCATATCTCTCTTTAATATCCATGATATATACTGTATTTCTGTCTGAAAACAGGCAAGTATGCTACTTGCCATACTTAACAGGTTGATGTCACAGTTACTTTGTCATATAAATAAAGATGTGACGATTGGTGTTGGCGCTACCTTTATAAATGCCCCAAAAAACGTGAGTGGGGATAAAAGGGTGTAAAAACCCACAAATGGTGAAATGTGCCAAATGGTTTTATAAAATAATAGTCAGAAATGCGAGTCTGGGTGTTTATTACAAATTAAATTATAACAGTGCTAGAAATAAAAAACGTGAGTGTAATAAACCCACTACCATGCATTGGGTGAAAAGAACTTGGTGATTAATAAATAAAACGTGCCACACAAAGTGTGATGATAAACTGAAAAAACGTTGATGTGTAAAATCCGTAGTGGCCACTAGGTGGCGTTTCTTTGGAATACAACCTGTATGATGATGAGGGGTTCCCTTTCGGAAAATGATGCAATCAATGGCCGCTGGCGGGAGGCCTAGATGCTCATATAAGAAGAAACCCCATAGTGAATAGTCAAATCATACATAGCATAAAGCAAGGCGTAGATAACTCACTCTTAAGATGATCGAGATCAGAGTACAGTGTGCGCCGGGATGCTTCCGCGTTCCACGGCCGACAACCGGAAGTGACGTATGACAGCGGAGACTCCGCCCTACGAGTTTCGTCACAATGACGTCAACTGAAAGGCCGCTCCAGTTGACGTCATTGTGACGAAACGCGTAGGGCGGAGTCTCCGACGTCATACGTCACTTCCGGTTGTCGGCCGTGGAACGCGGAAGCATCCCGGCGCACACTGTACTCTGATCTCGATCATCTTAAGAGTGAGTTATCTACGCCTTGCTTTATGCTATGTATGATTTGACTATTCACTATGGGGTTTCTTCTTATATGAGCATCTAGGCCTCCCGCCAGCGGCCATTGATTGCATCATTTTCCGAAAGGGAACCCCTCATCATCATACAGGTTGTATTCCAAAGAAACGCCACCTCGTGGCCACTACGGATTTTACACATCAAAGTTTTTTCAGTTTATCATCACACTTTGTGTGGCACGTTTTATTTATTAATCACCAAGTTCTTTTCACCCAATGCATGGTAGTGGGTTTATTACACTCACGTTTTTTATTTCTAGCACTGTTATAATTTAATTTGTAATAAACACCCAGACTCGCATTTCTGACTATTATTTTATAACACCATTTGGCACATTTCACCATTTGTGGGTTTTTACACCCTTTTATCCCCACTCACGTTTTTTGGGGCATTTATAAAGGTAGCGCCAACACCAATCGTCACATCTTTATTTATCACTTTCACCTTCATTTAAGGTTTTGATTGGGGCAGCTTACACCTTATTATTTTATTTATTCGTTCTGCAATTTTCCACCCCCTTTTTTTCATATTTTGAAATCCGTAGCGCTGGTCACCCCTCTTTATCATCATACTTTGTCATATACTTCACCATCATTGACATTATTATCATAGTCCCCCCTGGACTGGGATAAACCTTACTCCCAAACTGCAGCATGAGTAGTATCTCCTGCTCCTCTTCACCATTCTTTGGTGTCAATCTTCTTGTCCTAAAGCAGTAGTAAGCTCTGCAAGAAAGTTTGAAAAATGCACTGCATACTAGCACATTATGGCATAGGTGCATGTCAATTGGAGTCCTCCAGTGCTGCAGGGGAAACAATTATGA
The DNA here is from genome assembly GCF_965119305.1 of Pelophylax lessonae. Lineage (NCBI taxonomy): Eukaryota > Metazoa > Chordata > Amphibia > Anura > Ranidae > Pelophylax > Pelophylax lessonae. The sequence goes on along the minus strand of NC_138773.1, from coordinate 245,685,289 downwards.
CAGAAGAGACAACTAGGCTCTCTTCTGTTATAGAAACCCTGCCAGAATGTCAATCTCACAGCAAATAAAATAACTTAATGACTAAGATGAAGAACACAGCCTCTACTTTTCTCCTGTAGAGATGGTGCTAGCTAGATCTTTCGTTTGCAAGAGCAACCAACAATGGAAGAGTTAGTGCTGAGCTCTCCTATTAGGAAATCTAGCACTAAGTTACACACAGAAGCATTAATGTGATCTTTTTCACTTGTTTATTTGTAAAATAAGGTTTTATAGAAATAAGATATAAATATTATCAAATATCAGTTTGAAAACCTAAAAAAGTAAAATACAATTGACCAGAAACCTCTAAGAACACTTTTAAAACACACAAGGCATATAGGAAATGATCTCTAAGCCCCTTCCTCTATCCCTATAACTTCTAGTTTCCCTCCCATCCCTGTTTTGACTTTCAGAAGCTCACACACTTTAAATATGCCCATATTTTAAATCTTCTGTGTTCTGTGTTATGTGTGGTAATGGCCAAAGTTTTAAAAAAAAAGAGTCAAATTGAGCCACAAACACAAGTCAGAAATGACAACTAAGTGTCAGCTAGCTCTTACAAATTAATTATTATTAGCTAATGTTGATATCATTGACTGTACATACATGTTAAAAGTCCTGTAAATGGTACTACTGATGCCCTGAGGTTTGGGAAGGAAGATGGTAAGGAATAAGCAGGTCTCTATGGTAAGTCATTGATAAATTAACTAAAAATTATAGGCAGTGGATGGAGAAAAAAAGACCATATTGTGAAATACAGTGAATTTTAGAAGAATAAAAAATTACATATAATGACAAACATTGGCGAATGTTAATCCCAATAAGTATGTGTGTGAAAAGTTTTTTTTTAACACAATTAATTACATGATGGCAATGACCAAGCAAAATAGAGGGAAATAAAACAATAAAGCCATTATAAATAGTGTATAAATATGCCCATGCAATTCAATATTAACCATTTAGTACGTGGTTAATTGTTCAGTGATGTTCAGGTATTGCTGTCTTAAAGTAATGATGTGATGTAAATGATCTGGTTCCTGGGCAGGAGAGCTTCTACACCCCAGAGGATCTCCACTGCCAAGGGGTCCAGATACAACTTAATTCCAATAAAAAATCAGTGGGACAAACCAAAAAAGGACCCAACACATTTCGGGGGTCCAAGAGTGCCCCCTTCATCAGGGCTACAAAAAACACAAGGACATCTCCATATTAATCAGATATCAATACAATATTTAAAACCAAATACCAAATAGCCAACGGTATTGGAAGTATAAAAACTAATGTCAGGTAGAGAACTGAAATGGTATGGTTTAATATTCAGATTCTCACATTTGTCTTGTATATTGATCTATTTAATGTTATCTGACATTAAATTGTATATTTCCTTTACTAATGGGCTATTGGGTATTTGGCTTTAAATATGACCCAAAGAAGGGAGATTTTGTATTGATATTAGATTGATATGGGGATGCTTTATGTTTTTTCTAGCCCTGATAAAGGAGGCACTCTTAGACCCATGAAACATGTTGGTACTTTTTGGATTATTCGCCTGACTTTTAATCGAAAGTTGTGTCTGGAACTCTTCGCAGTGGTATGGTGCTTCAATTTCCTTTTTTGTTTTTTACTTTAAGATAGAAAACTCCAGTAATGTGGAAAATATAACTATTTAAAAAGAAGAGCAGTTGAAATAACTAAATAAAATGTTGTAAAACCAAAGTTATTCATTTAATGGGAAAGCACATAATTTAATAACAGCAAACGCACTGTACTGGCCTTCTCTATTATATCATGCTGATTGAAATACAATACAAAGAGAGTAAAATAGGTCCAGGACAAGTCCTACTATGTGCCAAGAGCAGTACAATTTTTTCCTGGTTCAAACCAGCTAAGAAGGAGTACCACCGGCAGATAATTTTTGCCACCTGCTTTGACAGGTATTTGATAAATGGATTAGCTGATTATCTGCTGCTTTTTCACTGCATTCTTGAAATTATATCATTTTTCAATTAAAACAAACTTACTGTCCAGATTTTCTTATACTTACACCTGATTGAGCGATATTGGTTACTGTTTGCATTTGCACATCTACACTTTCCTATTCTTTAATAGAAAGTTCAGGTTGCAGTAACATTTGTGTATTTACATTATGACCCGTGTTACATTTCCTGTGTTTAGACATTTTTAACAATTCTAAATAATGATTCCCTATGGAGACTGTATGCCTTTACATTTGCTGCACATTGTCCCCACTGCAAATGATTATTATAGGTATAGATAAGGGATCCCAAACATTTTTCATAAAATGAGTTGCAGTTAAATTTGCATTGAGATTATGTTATACGACCATTGTAGCTGCACACCTTGGCCAGCAGAGTCCTTATTTAATATTGTTCAGTTATCATTGAATTAGGGTATTATACACAAAATCACAGAGGTCTGCCTTTGTTTTCATGTTTTGTTGCAGTTTCTTTACAGCCTCTTCCTGTTTATGTGCATGCATTTCATTGCCATCTTTCAGGTTGGGTTTCCTTATGGCAACAACAGAGGAACATGTTTGAGTACTGAAATGGCCAGTTGTACTCTCCATTAGAAGCCCATATGATGGGATGACAAAACAGGACAAAACCAGAGGCATAGATGGAACATTATTACACGAACAGGACATGTCTACACAAGGATCCTAAAATTATTGTAAAGTTTTCTTTTTTTTTTTTTTCTTATAAAAATAACAAACATGTTATACTTACCTGCTCGGTTGCTGTGAATTTGCACAGAGAAGGCCGGATCCTCCTCTTCTCGGGTCCCTCTCCTGTGATCCTAGTTGCTCCCTCCTGTTTAGTGCCCCAACAGCAAGCAGCTTGCTATGGGGGAACCCAAGCTGAGTCACAGCTCCCTGTGTCCACTCAGACACAGCCCTGCCCTGGCCCCACCCTTTTTTTTCCTGATTGGGTAGTTGACTTTGATTAACAGCAGCGGCAGTCAATGGCTGTGTCTCAGCCAATCAGTAGGGAGAATCTTGAAAGGCTGAGATACTTGTGGACATCGCTGGACAAAGAGGTAAGCATTAGGGGGGCTGCTGCACACAGAAGGTATTTTATCTTAAAGAGGTTGTATACCTCCAAAAATAAAAAAAATGTAAAAAATAAAAACCTGTAAGACAAAGGCATAATGAGCTAGTATTATTTCAGGTACTTATATAGTGCTGTCAATTTACGCAGTGCTTTACATATACATTGCACATTCACATCAGTCCCTGCCCTCAAGGAGCTTACAATCTAGGGTCCCTAACTCACATACATACACAGTAAGGCCAATTTTATACAGGATCCAATTAACCTACCAACATGTTTTTGGAGTGTGGGAGGAAACCGGAGTACCCGAAGGAAACACACGCAGGCACAGGGAGAACATGCAAACTCCAAGCAGGTAGTGTCGTGGTTGGGATTCGAACCAGCAACCCTCTTGCTGCTAGGTGAAAGTGCTAACCACTACACCACTGTGCAAGTATGCATCGCATGCTAGCTCATTATGAAATACTTACCTTAGAATGAAGCCCCCGCAGTGCCCCTGGCTCACCGCTGACATGGCCGACATGTTCACTCATCTTCCTTCTGGGTTTGCTTCCTCTGACCATCTGATTGGCCGGAGCTGCAATGACGTTCACGGCACAGGGCTCTGAAGGAACAGCACGGGCTACCGTTCCTTCAGAGCGTATGCGCCAGTGATGTCACTGGCTGCATGCAAAGTAAATATCTCCTAAACGGTGCATGTTTAGGAGATATTTACAGTACCTATAGGTTACCCTTATCATAGGCTTGCCTATAGATACAAGTTACAGAAGAAGCTTTACTTCCTCTTTAAGGCATAGAATGCATTAAGATAAAAAAAAAAAAAAAACTTCTGACTTTACAACTCCCTTAAAGCAGGATCACCAGGTTTTTCTTTAATGAAAGTTGTAGATTTAAAATGAACAAAAATAAAACAAAAACAAGAATACACATTCCCCCCCCCCCCCCCACTGCAAATGATGATTATAAATATGGATGACCCTACAAATTGCTTGATAAAATTGCTTGCTGTTAAATTTGCATTGAGATTATGTTATATAACCTTTGTAGATACATCCTGTGGCTAGCAGAGTTTTTTTTTTTTTTTTTAGTACTGTTCAGTTATTATTACAAAATTAGGGTAGTGTACATAAAATCATGCAGAGGTCTGCCTTTAGAACATTCACTATACAGCAGAGGCATGAAAGCGATATTTGGCAAACAGTAGGTGGCAGTCAAAGCACTGAGCAGCTTTCTGTGTGTTGAATCAGACGCTGAAAGAGAGTGTAAACATGCTCTGTAATTATCTGCTTTAAATATCTAATTTTCTAATAGATGGTAGAGCAGCTTGTGTTCTGCTCTCAGAAGTGAGGATGCTATTCAAATTTTGCAACGCATGTGCTGGACAGAAGGCATCCGGCATTCTTGTGTTTGACATTTAGAGACAATCAATTAAGAAAAGTAAATAAAATAGGACCTACAGAGAAAGCATTTTTTTAGAAACAAGTATATAAATCATGTGTGTATTTCTTTAAAATAGAATAAAAACCAAAAATCAAAAGAAATAAAGAACATGATAGAGATTAGGAGGGAGAAGAAATACATTTTAGGTCTGGTTCACACCTGGGATGGGATACCCAAAGGAGCACTCTGATCAAAAGTCTAAACAAAAGTAGATTGAACCTGAAGACCTTTAGTTTTCTAAAGCACTGCTTATAATAAATGACTGCCATTTTCTAAGAAAAAAAAAAACTTGGTTTCTCCCTTTTTTAATTCTTTGCTGCAGTCTGTTTGCAGCCCCTTACTGTCTGAATGCAATTTAGTGCATGGTGTCTCCCAGGGTGGGTTTCCCTATGGTGACAACAGTGGAACATGTTCCAGTAACGGGTGCTGAAATGGCCACTTGTAGTCTCAATTGAAAGCCTGTAAGCCCTAAAACAGGAGGTGCCTACACGAGGATCTTAAAGTGTTACTAAACCCACAACAGTAAATTCAGTCTGTATATGCAGTAAAGCATGCTTGTTATACTCACTGTGGAACCTTAGGGGTTAATCCTTTGCATTGTGTAAAAAGGCTGTTTGATCCTGTCTTCTCTGATCCTCCCCTTTTTTTACTGCCCCCAGTCCATCTCCTGATAGAACAGAGCCTTTGGAGTCACTCTGCACATGCTCAATTTGGTGTGTTTTGTTAGAAATTTTTTTTATTTGGGAGGAAGCATGTGATCAGTCGGAGGGCCAATAAGCGCTGTCCAGACAAAAAGTCAGGGGCCATGCAGCCTCATAGGACATTTAGAGGAGAATGAAACTCCTCCTACAAACTTTCACCAGTGCTTGGCCAGACACTGAAAGTAGTCACAAGACTCATATATACTGCTAATGAGAAAAAGTATTTAGCAGTAAAATAATTGCATTTCCATGTTCTGTGTACTGTGGGAGAGCAGATATAGTGAATGCAGGGTCCGGGGTATAGTAACACTTTAATGACAGCATCATCAAATGTTATTTAAATGATAGCTGTAGATTTAGTCCCATTTTACACTGGGGCGATGGGGGAAACCCTGTGAATCAGTGTCGGTTCCCACATCGCACCTAAATCACACACTGGTTCACACTGAAATCTGCGTACCGCTGGGGGTGTCAACGTAAAGTTAATGACCTCCCCAGATCGTTTCGCAGATCGCAGTGCAAACTGTCAAATGGTGCAGGAATCCAGGAATCAGATCATATACTTGTGAACACCCATGCGATCCGATTCCAGTGCAGACCAAAAAAAAGGTCCTGCACCATTTTGGTGCAAATGCGATGCAATTTCAGCCATACAGTTTGTATGCCTAAATTTGCATTGCATAGACATCATATGTTATCTAATCAGCAATGCGTTGCAAATCACATGCAATGTCTGTGATCACACAAGTGTGAACCCAGCATTAAAATCAACAAAAATAACATTTGAAATGAAATAACCATGTTAAAGCTTGCCTAAAGTTTTTTCGTGATTGGTTTTAAATACACATTACGCTTTGAAATGCATACAGAGAGCACAACCTATGTGCTCAAGATTTTTTTCCAGATGTAGCTGCTGTGCACTTATTCAGTCTATTCTACATTGTCAGTAATCTGGCAGTCTGGAAACAGTGTTTTACATGATGTTGTTAATATAGGAGATGCATTCCCAAACATGCTCACATTGTGTTCCCTATGGTCTCACTATTCAACCAGCTACCTATACCATTCAAATTTCACTTAGGCCTTGTTTAAATGGCAGGGGGGGCGAAGCGGTGAACACAAGCAATTGAGCTGCCCCCCCCCACCCCCCCCCCCCAGCCACAGAGGCTATGTTAGTATACATTACCGCATTTGCAAAATGATACCACCTGTCATGTTTGGCCAGCACAACCACCAAGAAACCAACTTACTCAAGTAACTCAAGTGTGACTTTCAGTGCAACTTTAAAATCCAACTTTGATGTGACTTTTCACTCTCTGTGGCATTGAAGTCGTATCAAAGTCAGACCAAAGTAGTGCAGGAACCTTTTCTAAAGCCGGACAGACTGGTGTAGTATCAGTTAAGACGGCTCTCAATGAGAAACATAGAATTTCACATGTCATCTGACCTAGGGTCTCACAAGTCGGATCCTATGTCACTTCCGTGTAAACTGAGCCTTACAAAGATATCTATGGTCACAGTATACACTTTCATTTATAACATCAACATTGTAAAAGCAACACAAACAATAGTTATTTTTGAGAATTCAATCAATATCAGTTTACTTTAAAAAAATATTTTTTTTCATGTTGCGAAATCTGTTTGTTTACTGTCCATCTCTTTACACAATGTCCTGGATTTCCTGCGTGCTTTGCAGCTCCATCTCTGCTGTTTACTTTCAATTTCTAAGGACCACATATCCCATGGTACATCTCTGCCTGCAATATGTGATTTCTGTACTGGCTCCGCCTCCCAAATCTTTCCCTCTCAGTAACTTTATAGTTTATAAGGAAGGTTTTGTAAAATGAGTGACACAGCAGTGCCTACTAACAAGGCATAGTGAATATGTGCCAAAGAATTCAAAGAAGTTAATGTGTGTGAATCTTCGCAGAGTGAATTTTCTGATGAACCAGCTGAAATGTACTCCCTGTAAGGACAATTTTACTTGAATGTGCTTTCTAAGGATTATTCCAGCTTGGTTCTCAATATGCTGTAGTTGAGTATGACTTTCACCACAGGTGTATTATTTATCACCCCAAATAATGGAAGAATATATGTATTTTACTTAAATCAGACCAGAGCCATGGATAACATAATAATACAACTTAATAGAAATATTCAGTGGTTCTGTGTCTGTAGGGTGTAGAAAAAGTCCTAACGCATATTCCGATGAATCACTTCCTAAAAAGATATCAGGGTGCTGGGGGATTTGCATCTCACATCGTTTTTAATGGTATGCATATAAAAAAACACAAATCATATCCATCAAAGATGTATATATAAAGAGTGATACTGTGCGTTGTCCAAGGGTGGAAGAAGAAAATAATAAATGGATAATTAATGGACAATAAAGGATTCAGAAGAGTGGGGCAACCTAAACAAAACCACATAAAAAGAGTATACTGTATATACATCTCCAGAATAGTGGTGTTAAAGGATGGGTACAGTAAGCAGGGCCAATGAAAAAGAGAATGATTGTGTCTCAAATTGGAACGTGCCTATTCACGTAATAACAGAGTGTGCTGGCAGACTGCCAGATGACCAATGGCTGTAATAGCTGCCCAAAACCCCATATAATTGCAAAATATTCACCTTGTTTTCCTCCAAAAGTAGAATGTACCTCTGTGTTTCACAGGACAACATAAATCATCTAAGCCTCTTTATACCTATACCCTGGACCTAAATCCGCCCCTATGCTCGCCACCGGAAACATCAGGCATCACAAGAACAAGGGTGAGCCTGCCTCTGAGCATGCATGACCCATACGTCACCGTGCATGTGCAGTGGTGAGAGAAAGTGCACCACATATGCCCACGCCCCCTCCATCTTTCAGCTTTATTGTCCAATATACACATCTTGCAGTATCTACAAAGCCCTGATAAGGGGGGGGGGCTTGAAATGCACTGGCTGTTTTACTGTATGAATCTTCTGAATAAAATGTAACCAGGATTTCATCATTCCCAAGTGTGGTCACTGGGATAGGAGGTGTACATATGTTTTTCCAAAAAGGAAGAAGACAGCAATTAAAGGTTTTGCTGTCGATGGACTTTTACTGCCTAAATGTGTTGGCTGCAGTAGTCATTACCCTTAGCATTCCAGACCAAGGGTGCAACTAATTATCACAGAGTCCTATAGCCAAAATTTTAATGCCACACCAACAAAAAGAAAAAACACTATTGCATAATACCCGAATTACCATTGTCATTTGACTAAGGAATACCAAGAAAGGTTATTTCTTAACCAATTTCAGAGAATAACAAAATACTCCATCTCACTAGCTGTTTCATGCACAGCACATCATTTTTTTCCATATAGTTGGGTTTCTAAACATTAAACAGCCTTTGGGAGCAATGATGAAGCAGGGCAAATAACTTTCCTAAAGTCTTTCACCTAAAACACTCCAGTGTACTTTTAATGCAGATACTAATTTACTAATACTGTATATAGTAGCGTGAAATTCCTAAGTTGTGTAGTGTTGTTTCAGAGCCTAGCCATGAGCTTGGGAGCATGTCCACCACGTGCACATTCATGTGCTAGGAAAGCACCTGTACTCTTTACCTTTTCTGCCTGTCATGGGTTGGCCCCCTCAGACTCACAGAGGTGCTATGGGCAAGGGATCCTGCACCGTTAAAGAAATACTCCCAGGAGGCTGCCAGCCTGACCTAATAAGCCCCTCCCACTAACCCATCAATACCTTCCACAAGCCTTATAACAATGGATTACAAAAGCAGCCTCATCTAGCACAAGTTTTTCTTCCAGAAGACGTTCCCATCTTGAGGTTAAGGGAAGAGTCCACACATGACAGAATTTTAAACCTATAACTAGAACAAAGGTGATTTACATAGTGTATATGCAACTTTTCAGTTATCCCAATGGTGACAAAACATCACTTAGTTGCAAACAGATACAGAATAGCAAAGATGACAGCTGAGTTGTGGAGTAGCCCATACCTTTAAAAGTTTGCCAGTGTTCTATATTCCATGCCAAAGGGATGTAAGCAGTCCCATAAATCCTGCACCTCTCCCTGCTTTCCCCTGAGGAGAAGCTCCCAGAATCTATATTCTCAGATGATATCTTTCCATGCTTTGGTCATTGCACTGCATCCCATTAACACCCCCCACCCCTTCCCCAGTCAGACCCCCACCAGACTATTTATACAGAGCCCTCTTCCCAAGAAGAGCCACACTAGCAGCAGAGCTTGAACTTCCTAACTATCTATGGTACACCACACTAATTACTCCGGGTTCTCTAGTGGCTTATTGGGCACCTAGCCTACCTACTCCTCACTACAGCGTTCGCAACCCTAACTATGGGAACACCTAGTGGTCAATTTGTGGAACGACCAATTCCTGTGCCCTAACCCTACATTTAACTTTCCTATAAAATTAGTATTCCAGGCTTTTTCAGCCAGCCAAGGCAGGGGCCTGAAGGAGCAGTAGTATCTGCTCTACTGGAATAGTCTTCCTAACCACCAGCAGGCTCAAATCAAAATGTTCTTACTCACGTTTTTTTTTTAAAACAAACTATTTTCTAATCAATGATGGGAGAATCTTGCGAGAAAAAGAATCGAAAAAAGAAATGTGCATGAGCTGTGACCTTGAAAGAAAAGAAGATTCCCGGCCACAAAAATTATTTTCTATGGTAACATGTAGTGAAACTCGAGGCATCGGATCACAAAATGCACAAAATTCCTGATTTTCGGAAGAAAATTTGTACAGAATTTGACCCATGTATGACCGCCTTAAGTATTAATTATTTTAAACATTTTTCGCCTTTGTGTTGGTGGATAAAAGGTCGCATGGTCCATTCCACATGACAGTTGATGAAAGATCACATTATTTATCCCATGTGTGGCTTCCCCTCTTTTTCCATTGGGCCAATTTGCAAGTAAGAGCGGGGGCACAACTGGATATCAGTAGTTTATAATTTGGTGGGAATGGGGATTAAATCCTGATTTTTATTTTTTAAGTATCTAAGAAAAAATCATTGTTGCACTAAATAATTATCTAACAGGTTTATAGGTTAATTTTGCATGTTCTATCTTTAAACCAGAACTCTAAATTTCTTGATATTTAAATGAATTGTTTGGTCCAGCTTGCACAAAACAAATTATTTGCATGTTAGAAAAGACAGTCTCCTGCTTTGCCTGTATTATACTGTAGTAGCTAATGCTATTATGGTAAGCCCTACTGTGTTTCAGAAGCAGTATGAGACACTTCCCCTCTGCTACTGGATATAGAGATAGCCAGTTTTACGGCATCTCCACCATACAGAAGAAGCTATGTATTTTGCCCCTCAGCCCTTTGGCTGAGGTGGAGATTGTGACATTATCCACCTGCCTCTCCACCTTGGCCAATCATTGAAAAAATACAAGGCTTCTTCTAAATGGCAGATATGTGGTAAGACTGACTTTATATGCAGAAGCAGAGGAAAAATGTCTTGTACTGCTGCTAAAAACAAAGTAACGCTTACCATACATAGCACTAGCTACTACAGTAGTGTACAGATGAAGCAGCAGGTAGTCTGTTCTGGGATGAACACAGTTGCATTCAGTTATATCTTACATATTTCCTCTAAGCACAGCAGTCTGGAAATTAGGTGTTAAGGTACTGTATTCATAAAGAAGATATGGTCATCACTAGGGATGATCGAACTTTTGAAAAGTTTGGTTCGACCAGAACACCCGAATTTCCTGAAAGTTTGGTTCGGATTCCAGAACCATGTGTGTATGTGTATAAATACATATAAGTGTGTGTGTATATATACCCCTATACAGAAGTTCAGATGTTTTGCCTGCCTCCAAAGACGCCCAAAAAATGCCCAAAAAAACGCCAGCTACAAAAACGCCCAGGTGTGTTTTTGCAGCAGGCGTTTTTTTTTGGGCATTTTTTGGGGGTCTTTGGAGGCAGGCAAAACATCTGAACTTCTGTATAGGGGTATATATACACACACACTTATATGTATTTATACACATACACACATATAGGTGTGATAGCAGAGAAGCCATATGGGTGTTAATTATTTCATTAGCGCAACCATAGGTTTCTGCTACTTTCACACCTATATATGTGTATGTGTATATATATACATACATGGGTGTGTGTATATATACCCCTACACAGAAGTTCAGATGTTATGCCTGCCTCCAAAGACCCCCAAAAAATGCCCAAAAAAACGCCAGCTACAAAAACGCCCAGGTGTGTTTTTGCAGCTGGCGTTTTTTTTGGGCATTTTTTTGGGGTCTTTGGAGGCAGGCAAAACATCTGAACTTCTGTATAGGGGTATATATACACACACACTTATATGCATTTATACACATACACACATATAGGTGTGATAGCAGAGAAGCCATATGGGTGTTAATTATTTAATTAGGGCAACCATAAGTTTATGCTACTTTCACACCTATATATGTGTATATATACATACATGGGTGTATGTATATTTACCCCTACACAGAAGTTCAGATGTCATGCCTGACTCCAAACATGTCCTCAAAAAAGCCCTATAAACGCCTGCAGCAAAAAGCAGGGAGACAGGCGAGAAGCCATATCACTGTTCTATAAGTAACCTAAGAGAAACAATCTTTTCTCTATAGCGGTCACCCTGACATGGAAGGGTTTTGTCACCCTGCCATAGCAGTCAGAGTCAGTTAACCCTACACTACACTACACTACGGTCCCCTTACACTTAACACTTTCCCTACAGAAACTAGATTATTAAATCTAACTATAGTGGAAAATAGCACCCTAACTACACTAGATGTCCCTTTCCTCACACTAAAAATTGCTAAATGACACTGAATGAAGCTGAAGTCACAGAACTGCTTCCACTCTCTTCCACGTCCCTGTATTACAATGCTAGGAATTTGGCGGGGGCTATCTTATATACTGGGGGGCATATTCACTAATGATTGGCCTATGGACCCCCTAGTCACTCCAATCACATTCCTAGCATTCTCCTGCCCCCTCAATTGGCTTTTACTGATGGTTCTGGTCCAATCACAGGCTTTTAAAGCCCATTTCCTGTCCCATTGCATTTTGGTCGGTTCTGGTTGCCGAATTCGGCCGAACCTCGAACAGCCAATGTTCGGGTCGAACCGATGGTCAACCCGAACCGTTCGATCATCCCTAGTCATCACCTAAACCAACTGATTTTGAGTGAATCATGTAACAATCTATATCTGTTGTCCAATTGCCTTAAGGTAAGTCGAAATCGGTGTAGAAAATGTGTTCATTACCAATGATTTCCCTGGAGACATGCCCACACTGGATATCCCTTTATGCACATCCCTCTTTCTCGGGCCACAAAATAAACATGAAAACCCACATGGTCAAAGCACTCAAGTTTAAGCCTAAAGCAGGGCCATACAATATCTATGATCTCTCTGCTGCTTTCTCGAAAATTATTCTTAAAATGCAGGTAGAGGAAAGAAGCCTTTTTACTCTTGTATTTCTAAACTGCTGAACTTAGAGGACACAGTGATCATGTTTCAATCAATTTCAAAATTGCTTCTCCATTTAATCACAGTCATAATTCCTAAGCCCTGATGAAGAAGAGGTCTTTGGAGTCTTGGGTGTTTGTTTGACACTTTTCTTGGGTTGTATATACGTGGTTTGTAACTTTGGGTTTTCCCCTAGAGTCCTCATGCTCTGAAGTCCTGCGAACCACTACTAATTTGCCCAGTGATAATTCTATTGTCTCATTGAAAATCTGTATCCAGCGCTTCATTTTTACCTATGTTTGGACTATCGGCATATAGGGTGAATTGGAAACTGCCCAGGGAGAAGGTGTAGATCAAGAATAAAAGGGGCCTGGAAACATAGCCTTGGGTGACCTCTACAGAAAGAGGAAGAGGTTGAGGTAGAGTTGTAGGTGACACTGAAGGAATGCTTAGACAATTAGGAGGGGGTCAGGAAAGAGTAGAGTCTTGAAGGCCAAAGACATGGAGTTTTTTTTTTTAACAGGGTGGTAAACCACCATGATGACGAAGGTAGCAGGGTGTTATAGTATATTGTACTAAAAGTAGATTTTAGAAAGGCAGTTTCTGGAGAGTGTTGTGGTTTAATGTCAGACTGTAAAAGTTAAGAAGGTGGTTATTAGTGAGGTAGTAGCTCAAACCGTTGTAAATTAGACATTTTAGCAGTTTGGAGGTAAGTGGGCACAAAAATATGGGTCTAAGGTTGTTCAGACTGATGGGGTCCTGTGAGAGCTTTTTAAGCATGGGGGAGTAGTTAAGAGGGAATGGGGTCCAGGGGGAAGGTGGTGGGCCAGGCGACTGGCATCAGAAAACATTTTAGCAACCCCCTTTTTAGTAAATAGGTAAATAAGTAAAGTGTTGAATTTGGTAGTAAGGATGTTTTTTAAATGACTGCCAATATAATGGCCAATGAATTAGTCAATCAGCAGTGGGAGCTGCAGATCAAGTAGACAAAGGAGTTGACAAAGACTGGGTGAGAGTAATAATTAAAGTGATGAAATAGGTCTAATTGGAAGCATGGAGGGAGGAAATATATTTTAGGAGTGTGGTTATGTTGTTGTTTCCTACTTTTGGTACCTGTTTCCTAGGGTTGTAACCGTTGGGAGGGATCTACTTCTGTGTGTAGTGAGGAGAGAAATTGTGTGGATTTGTTGTAGAGGCCTTTAGTAGCAGAATAGACAAGGGAAGGGTTGAAGTGGATCTTAGAAATATCTCAAACTGATCCCAAATGCAAGCTGTAGATACCTGAATGCAAGATGTTTTTGCACTTCAACACAAGCCCTATTAAAGTTAATGCTGGGCTCTCCCCTGTAAGTTTACCTCCAGGATTAGACTAACCGCATTTTGGAAGGAAAAAGGCCCTGGTTGGCTCAAAGTTCTGTTGCTCTTTCTTCTAGTCTTTTTGTGCAGGGGATAATAGCCCTATAACCTTCATAATATCTCACACTAACTAAACTGCAATATATCATAAGCTGAATTGTCTTAAGAATGGTAATAAGAAGGGGCGCTATATGTTATGTTTGCTACAATTAACTGTTGGAAATTTACAAATGTGTCTTTTTGGAGCCTACAGTACAGTACACATCTTTACTGTGGAGAACAACAATAGTTCTCTCCAGCTTTCATGCAGAAGTATCACTAACATTTTTTTCTGTCTCTAAGGACCTAAACTACACCTAAGTACTGTATTAGTAGTAAAATATGTATAAACAATACATACCTTTAATTTTTATAATAAAACAATAATATGCACCTTTATGATTTTTAGACTGTTGGAGCACTTTTATAGGACTAAGTCCCATATTTAAAAATTCATGTTTCCACAAGTTATGATGGCCAAAGATAGAACTAACAAGAGTTGTTATGCTGAGGGCCCATCAGAATGCATTTGCTGGTGTGTGGTGGGATGGCAGTCATGCTGATGCACAGATACCATTGTATTGTACTGCTTACTTATTTTAAGCAAACTTTAATAAAATGTCCCTTTGGGACATTGGCATTAGCGTGGTGTGAGGTAGTGGATTCCATCATATTGCACTGATAGGAGGCAAAACATTTTGCTTTGTCTTGCAGTGGGACTCCACTGTGCAAGAATGCACAATGCATTTCCACTGTGCAGTGGCGTACCAACAGGGGGGGGCGGGGGGGCGGTCCGCCCCGGGTGCCACACATTAGGGGGGTGTCAGGGAATACCAGGGTGACACCCGGGGCCGGCCGCCGGACTGCCTCCGCCGCGGAGGAGGAGGAACTGTTTAAAGCAGAGGATGGGAGAGAGACTCACCGTCACTCACGGAGCCCTGAGTACACAACGGGCGCTGCCGGAGTTCACTGTGCTAGTTAATGAGAAGGCGATTGGTTGCTAGGACTGCCTATCAACCAATCACCTGCTCATTAACTAGCACAGTTCACTTCTGCAGTTCCCCCCGACCGCTGTGTATTCAGTGCTCGTGAGTGACAGTGAGTCTCTCTCCCATCCTCTGCTTTAAACAGCTCCTCCTCCTCTGCTCTCCTCCTAAAAAGGTAGGGGGGGTTGTATTGTAAAGGGGTTCTTTTGAGGGGGGTGGCTTTGTATTGTAAAGGGGTCCTTTGGGGGGGTGGCTTTGTATTGTAAAGGGGTTCTTTGGGGGGGGTGGCTTTGTATTGTAAAGGGGTTCTTTTGAGGGGGTGGCTTTGTATTGTAAAGGGGTCCTTTGGGGGGGGTGGCTTTGTATTGTAAAGGGGTTCTTTTGAGGGGGGTGGCTTTGTATTGTAAAGGGGTTCTTTTGAGGGGGTGGCTTTGTATTGTAAAGGAGTCCTTTGAGGGGGGGGTGGCTTTGTATTGTAAAGGGGTTCTTTTTGGGGGGGTGGCTTTGTATTGTATAGGGGTTCTATGGGGGGAGGGGTTTGTATTGTATATGGGTTATATGGGGGGGGGCTTTGTATTGTATAGGGGTTCTATGGGGGGGCTTTGTATTGTATAGGGGTTCTATGGGGGGGGTTTATTGTAAAGGGGTTCTACTGGCGGGGGCTTTGTATTGTAAAGGGTTTATATTGGGGGGCTGTGTAATGTAAAGGGGTTCTATTGGGGGGGTGTATAATGTAAAGGGTTCTATTGGGGTGGGGGCTGTGTAATGTAAAGGGTTCTATTGGGGGCTGTGTAATGTAAAGGGGTTCTATTGGGAGGGCTGTATAATGTAAAGGGGTTCTATTGGGGGGCTGTATAATGTAAAGGGTTCTATGGGGGTGGGGGCTGTGTAATGTAAAGGGTTCTATTGGGGGCTGTGTAATGTAAAGGGTTCCATGGGGGGGGTGGGAGCTGTGTAATGTAAAGGGTTCCCTGGGGGGATGGGGACTGTGTAATGTAAAGGGTTCCATGGGGGGATGGCGGCTGTGTAATGTAAAGGGTTCCAATGGGGGGGCTGTGTAATGTAAAGGGGTCCAGGGGTAAGGGGGCTGTGTAATGTAAAAGGGGGTCTCCCTACATTTTACACGTGACGCGTCAATGGGCAGTTCGTCGCCTGGGGGGGGGTGCCAGACATAGGATCCGCCCTGGGTGCCAAATGCTCTAGGTACGCCCCTGCCACTGTGCCTGTGTAAACAGACCCTGAAGGAGTGTCAGCTGCATTATAAGCTGGAGGCTGCATTTCACCTGTGGGTGAGAGAAGTTTAAGTGGATCACTTTACCATGTGTTATGACAAGGATCATGCCTCTGTACCATGTGAATTCAGCATGGCTGTGTGGAAGAAGAAGTTGTTGTACACCTTTATGAAAGGGGTAGCCCTTTAAACCGATATTCCATTTTAAGCTCACCCTGTGTCAGCATGGGCCTTTCTGTTAGAACTGCTGTATGGCCATGTGGAGCCCTGGGACCTTTGCATCAGCTGGGATGATTGGGCATTAGGGGAGATCATCACTCCACCTAGGAAGCCTACAAGCATGTAGTTTTAAATGCATTTTGGTTAGTTGCATTTTTTGTCTGTTTTGCTATATTTTATTTTGAATGCAGCTGCTTTTGGGCAGAAAAATAAATGCACAAAAGAACCACATTTTTTTTAAAAAAAGCACAAAAATGAACAGCAAACTGCCAAGTTGCACAAGAAAGATGACAGAATGTACCTAAAAAAGATTAAATTTTCAGAAGTGTGAACCAACATTATCAATATGCTGCTTTGCATAGCTTAATAAAACATTGAAAAACAGCCTTTAGGATTCCCATATTACAGAAGATGTTTTTTGTCTGTGTCAACCATACAAATCCTTTATAGCTGTCTTTCATTTTATGTCAAATATTTTTTTTAATCTCTTATCAATTACCCTACCCGTAAGGAAGGTAGAATTGGCAATATCAATCTTTTAAGTTGACTCACTGGAAGTGACATTTCTATAAATTATTTCCCCAGCTAAGCGCATAAATACAAGAAGCCAAGGGAAAGTCTTTGGAAAGTGGATATTGTCACAATGGAAAACATCATTACTCTAGAAATTGTCATGCTCAAGCTCTCATATGTTCTGTCTATTTTGATAGCAGATAATGCTCCTGTTCAGAAATTGAGCATAGGCTCTCTTTCCCAGCTGTGGAACTCCTGAAGCATACACTAGAAGTGATGAAAGCCAATTGGGATAGACTAAAATCATTCTCAATTGTTCCCCATGGACCTATACAAGCCACATGCATACTGCTATTCATCACATTAATTTTTCCAGTGACAACCTGCAACATTCAGTACAAGGCCTCTGCATTCACCTTATATAGCATATGTACTTATTTACTGGCAGAGCTTAAAACAACTAGGCTACATCTTATTTATTTCATGTTTTCATACAATTTATTGATCAGTAAACGTTTTAATAAATTGCTTTGTGACCTCATTCACAGTCTTTGTAAACAGTATGTAAATTCATATTTAAAATGAGCCGTTTGCATTATTTTCTTTATCGACTGCATATAGTTATTTAAAATGAGCAGTGTACATTATTTATCAGACATTTATCAAGAGCCATGTTATTAATGTTTATTTCCAGGAGGTATACAAAGTTATTATATATTGAAAAATAGGTAACAGATGATTTCACTGGAGTACTAAGTATGTAGAGTTCATGAAATGCGTGCAAATATATGTGAATTCTAGGCCATGTATTTTATATATGGCTGGTCTGTGGGTGAATACTTCACAAAAATCATTCTCAATGTTTCCCTGTGGTTGGTTGTTTCAGTTAGTGGAGGCCGTGTGGTATTTTAAAAGCGCAGAAAGTGCAGTATTAACGTGTAGAGCTACCTTATGCAAATGACAGTTTCTCTGAATTTACATTTCCTTTTGGAGAGGATTTTTCCAGGTGACAGATAAAAATCGTGTGATCAACAGTACTTGTTGTGGCAAGCTAGATAACTAAAGCAGGCCATAAATGGGTCAAATTCCGAAATAATTTTTGGACGAAAATCATAACTAAGAATTTTCTTTCGAATTTCGCATCATTAGTGGGCTGCAACAACCATCGATTTTCATGCGGCTATCGAATTTGAGTGATCGGCACGTTGGAAATTTTTGGAAAAACAAACAAATTTCTAATCAATGATGGGAGAATCTTTCAAGAAATATAATGGAAAAAGAAATGTGCATGAGCAATAATGGAAAAAGAAATGTGCATGAGCAGTGACCTGGAAAGAAAAGAAGATTTCGGGCAATGAAAATTATTTTCATTATTTATATAATCATCTGTAGGGATGAGCCAACCATACCCCGGTTTGATTCAGTGAACAAGTACAAAGTTCAGATCTCTAATCTGATCTCCATTGAAGGCAATGGGAGACACATTTTGGATATCAGTTATGGCCATTTTCTGGGCTAATAGTCAAGGTATTGTCAAATAAAGCGCACAAGAAGCTGGGCAGCAACCTGAGGAAAATATATGTAGCACCCTCCTAGTCAGGTGCTAGATAGCAGGTATAGTTTTTGGCTTTCTCTGCTTAACAGGGAAGTAGTAGGTAAAGCATTTGAGCTCTCTGCTTATCAGGGAGCTGGATCTACTAGCTAGGCCTGCTCCATGTGTTCAATGTGTGATTCATGTGGGCTGAGGGAGTGTCCCCACTGTATCCAAGTGAGAGGTACATTGGACAGTGGAGGAAACCCAGCCAATGACACACAGGCTTTGATACCATCCTATGGATTTGGCACAGAGAGTGGTGAATCATGGGATAGGGTGTAAAAGCCAGGAGCACATGAGGCAGGGGGTCTTTGGGCGGGAAACCAGGTCCCTGAAGGAGGGTGATGGCTGTCTCCTCTTCTGTAGCTGTGGATGGTGGTCACAGGCAGTCAGCCTGGTGAACCAGAGTGTGTGGCTGAATCCAGAGGTCCAGGAGAAGCTGACTGGTGGAATTGGAGGCAACGGTGACTCTGGAAAAACAGTGTCCGTGAGTACAGAGGAACTTGCCCGGGTGTCTGCCCAGGAAGGGGACCACTCCAGAGGATAGAGTCAGTGGAGGGGTGTCAGCACACACACAGTAAGAGAAAAAGGGGGTGCCGAGTTTAGAACCCTGAAGAGAATTGCAAGCTGGAACGCTATAAATATCTTCACTTCAGTGGCAGAGTGAAGCAGCGGCCTTGCCGCATCCTAAAGTCAGTTGTCCTCAATATTGTGAATAGTTATTAGTTGGAGTATCCCACTCATCCCTTCTCCTATCCAAGTTCTAAATAAAACTACAAAATACCATCCCCTGGACTGATCATTGACTGAGCCAAGGACTTAAATTGCTAATGTTCTGCTACCAGTTGCTAAGGGTAACCCAGGGGAATCCAGAAAGTGTTCTATCCAGCAGCCCTCAAGGGGGCAGTGCTACATATACAAATGAAAAAAGTTTATTTAAATGTATTGTTTAGTTGGGAGAGTCTTTTCCTGGCAGCTTTAGGGGCAACATTAAAAACATAAATCTTTCAAATAACATCCATAGGGAATGCCTTAAGTTGCCATAAGTTCTGTGGTTTCACAGAACTTTACAGTTTTCAGGGATATTTCCAGCGACACCCTATTATGGCATCATATACAGTATCTCACTAAAAGTGAGTACACCCCTCACATTTTTGTAAATATTTCATTATATCTTTTCATGTGACCACACTGAAGAAATTACACTTTGCTACGATGTAAAGTAGTGAGTGTACAGCTTGTATAACAGTGTAACTTTGCTCTCCCCTAAAAATAACTCAACACACAGCCATTATTGTCTAAACCGCTGGCAACAAAAGTGAGTACAAATTGGGTCCAAAAGTGTCAATATTTTGTGTGGCCACCATTATTTTCCAGCACTGCCTTAACCCTATTGGGCATGGAGTTCACCAGAACTTCACAAGTTGCCACTGGAGTCCTCTTCCATACCTTTATGATGACATCACGGAGCTGGTGGATGTTAGAGACCTTGCGCTCTTCCACTTTCCATTTGAGGATGCCCCACAGATGCTCAATAGGGTTTAGGTCTGGAGACATGCTTGGCCAGTCCATCACCTTTACCCTCAGCTTCTTTAGCAAGGCAGTGGTCGTCTTGGAGGTGTGTTTGGGGTCGTTATCATGTTGGAATTTTGCCCTGCGGCCCAGTAACTGAAAGGAGGGGATCATGCTCTGCTTCAGTATGTCACAGTACATGTTGGCATTCATGGTTCCCTCAATGAACAGAAGCTCCCCAGTGCCGGCAGCACTCATGCAGCCCCAGACCATGACACTCCCACCACCATGCTTGACTGTAGGCAAGACACACTTTGTACTCCTCACCTGGTTGCTGCCACACACGCTTGACACCATCTGAACCAAATACGTTTATCTTGGTCTCATCAGACCACAGGACATGGTTCCAGTAATCCATGTACATACATGCATATCAGAGACAGGGGACAAGACATAGTTGACGCGTTTCACAAAATTAAATTTGTTTAATCATAACTATCCAGTAATCCATGTCCTTAGTCTGCTTGTCTTCAGCAAAATGTGTGTGGGCTTTCTTGTGCATCTTCTTTAGAAGAAGCTTTTTTCTGGGATGACAGCCATGCCGACCAATTTGATGCAGTGTGTGGCGTATGGTCTAAGCACTGACAGGCTGACCCCCCCAGCCCTTCAACCTCTGCAGCTATGCTGGCAGCACTCATGCATCTTTTTCCCAAAGACAACCTCTGGATATGATGCTGAACACATGCACTCAACCTCTTTGGTCGACCATAGCAAGGCCTGTTCTGAGTGGAACCAGTCCTGTTAAACCACTGTATGGTCTTGAGAGTGAGAGCAATGACACCAAATTTAACACACCTGCTCGCCATTCACACCTGAGACCTTGTTACACTAACGAGTCACATGACATCGGGGAGGGGAAATCACTAATTGGGCCCAATTTGGATATTTTCATTTAGGGGTGTACTCACTTTTATTGCCAGTGGATTAGACAATAATGGCTGTGTGTTGAGTTATTTTGAGGGGGCAGCAAATTTACACTGTTATACAAGCTGTACACTCACTACTTTACATTGTAGCAAAATGTATTTTCTTCAGTGTTGTCACATGAAAAGGTATAATAAAATATTTACAAAAATGTGAGGGGTGTATTCACTTTTGTGAGATACTGTAACTTGCATGTGTAATAAATTAGTTTACTTTTACATTATTCTTTGGCTTATATACAGAAGTAGAGACCCAACATGGTTGATTTCCAAAAGAAAAAGGCTTTATTAGGCATTTTTTTTCAAAGGCAACAATTGCTAGGTGTGGCAATTAAACCATAACTGAGCACTGGATGCAGCAGGGACAATATAGCTCAAATTTATTTCAAAGTATATACTTTTAAAAAACACAAAGATAACACTATCAATATCATATAAATTTCAGAGAGTGTCAAAACAAGTCACATAACATAGCTTGTTGTGATCTTCTTTTCAGTACCACACAGTATTGTGTTCAACCAAAAGTGCTCCAAAACATCTCAAAACCACAAAACCAAACTGAGGCAGTTGTTAAGGAATATTTTAAAAAATTACAATACCATGTTTCAAAAACAGAAGCCAAATATATGGCACATTGACTGGATATTATGTAAGACGTTTTACCGGGACACGGGGTAGGGGCTTTTTTTTATTAAAGAAAAAATAGGTTCTCCATTTTTAGACTTTGTGTTGAGTTTGTTGAACCAAACCCAGACACATTTGCTCATCCTACACCCCTTTCTTTAAAAAAAAAAAAGAATGTCTATGTTAAGGATACCCTGTCAAGTCACTAAACAAATGCAATTAGCACTCCCATGTAATACAAACATGTACTCACCCATCTCCTGCTTTCCCTCTGTTTCAGCGCTGCAGCCGCAGTAATACTCTTTGGTTTTCAACACTTCTTGTAATGTCATATACCTATGTCCCCTGCCATGCGCTGTAGTTCTATGCTCCAACCCCTATGTCACTACTGGACAAAGCAATGACATAGAGGTAATGGATGGAACCACACGGCACAGTGCTGTGAACCTGTTTTTTATTTATTTGAGGAATGCTACATGTACACAAATGGACACTTATTTTTAATATTAAAAGCAAAGTTTGATGTTCCACATCTAAACCTTATTTTACCCTTAGCTACAGCTCTTTAGATACAGATATACAAGCCATGACATGGGACATCAGTATGACCACTATGCTAAGTTACAGCAAAATAGGGTGGTGGGTTGTTCTGAACATTTTTCATCCCAATGTAAATCCCTCCTTCTAAAGGTGCCTGCTCAAGGGACAGCCTACAGAGTCCCAGAGACCTGAAATCGTGCATTGAGCCCATTCAGTCTAAATAATAGGAAAGAGCTAGTCTCTGAAATGCTACTCCTTATTTTTACAGTTAAAAAGTATATCATGTTTTTTTTTAAATATTCTAAATGTATAGAAAAGTACACTCATCCTTACCGTAGATCTAAACCCAATCATTAAAACTTTTTTCATTTTAATGTCATTTCAGAATAATTTTACCATCTTTTCAAATACACAGCTTTCATTAAAAGAATACTTGGTGATTCTGCCATGAAGGTCCTTGTTTAGTCACTTCCTAAATGAAGGCGTGACAATGGTCTATTAACTGTGCTCTTGCGTTGTCACCCTGTTACCACTGGAGGAAACTGCAAGTGATCCTGCCATCACATATTGTGCAGTTATGATTCACACCTGTCACTACTAGCTGGCCCCGAACAATGATATTTAGCCAATGCTGGACCCAGTGCATGTAGACAGAAAGTGGCTAAAAAAAGCTAGAGGATATCAGCAGCACTGAGATACAAAAAAAAAAAGCAACAAAAAAAAAAAATGAAAATAGTATTATACACAGCAATTTAGCAAACTAAATGCCATGTCATTAGGGTTTAGATCTGCAGTAATACTTTAACTAGTTCTGGACTGCCCCACACAGATATACTGCGGCAGTGCGGCCTTCCTGCACAAAATGACATACCTGTACGTGTGCACAGGGTCTGTTGTGCGCACGCGCGCCGCCTGCGACCTGCTCCCACTGTGATTGCACACTGCAGGGGCCAATCAGTAGGTCCGGCGAATGTGATGTCTACCGGGACCCACCGATTGTTCTGGGGAGAGGCTGAACGGCGATGTGCCTATGTAAACAAGGCAGATCACCGGTCGGCCAGAGGGGAAAATAGAGATCTTGTATTTCTGCTAAGCAGAAACATGGCTCTTTGTTTTCTCCCAGTTAAAGCATCCCTCCACACTTAGAAAGCACCCCCAGGGAACACACTTAACCCTGAGATCCCCCCTGATGTTAACCCCTTTCCTGCCAGTGTCATTAGTACAGTGACAGTGCATTTTTTTTATCACTAATCACTGTAATAATGTCACTGGTCCCCAAAAAGTGTCAAAAGTGTCAGTTAGGTGTCCAATTTGTCTGCTGCAATAACTCAGTCCAGCTAAAAATCACCGATCACTGCCATTACTAGTAAAAAAAATAAGTAAATAAAAATTCCATAAAAATATCCCATACATTTTGCACAAACCAATCAATATATGCTTATTGGGATTTTTTACCAAAAATATGTAGCAGAATACATATTGACCTACATTTTTTTATTGAGTGTGTTTTATAACAGAAAGTAAAAAATAATGTTTTTTTCTTTTCAAAATTGACAGTCTTTTTTTGTTTAAAGCGGGAAAAATAAAAACAGCAGAGTTGATCAAATATTTATTTGGGTACAGCATCGAACGACCACGCAATTGTCAGTTAAATTAACACAGTGGCGTATTGCAAAAAATGGCCTGGTCATAAATAGAGGGTTGAACCTTCCCGAGCTGACGTGGTTAAGGACAAAGCTAGGTGTCCCAGATTAATAAGGTTGTCCTGGATTTAGAGCTCTTGACATGTAGGCACCTCACTAGTCCCCTGGTCTGCATTAAATGGTAAGCTTAAAAGTGATTAAAACACTTATTACTTTGAAATGTGTGCAAAAAATACCTCAATATTTAAAATGTTTAAAAGTGTTAGGTATGTGTAGGACTTAAACAGCTTTGTAAATTTTAAAAGTAAACATAAATTGTTTTTCCTTAGCATCTGCTTAATAACCATCAGCTAAAGCGTGCAAGATATATTGCTGTGTTTACAGTGTCAGCACAAGGGACCATATGTTTATGAACAAATTAAACTGCTTAAGGGTAAAGCTAATTGCTCATTTTATTTGAGTGTCTAAGTGGAAGACATGTATGTGCACTTCTAAACAAGGACAAGGGAGCGTAGCCGGGATAAAGTTTCTGATTGAGTTCTGCACAGAGCAGGAAGCAGGACAGTGCTGCAAGTCAAGACTGAAAACAGATACTCAGATTTAAAAAGAGAAGATTGGCTAATGAGAGAAATCAAGAGATTTTTGTTTACAGGGTAGGCTTAAACACTGTCCACCAGTGACGGTGTGGGATTTATTAAAGGGTTATGATAGAATTAATGGTGGAATTTGCAAGTAGTTCACATTCTTAGTGCCTGGAGCAAAGTTTAGCTGCACTCCGATATCCACAGTTTTCTACATATCCTATTCATCCTTTGAGAGATAAAACCTATTGACTGTACTTTAACAAGAGGAAAAGATTTGGAAGCAAAATAAAATAACCATATTAAAGTGACTTATCTTAGCAGAGTAAATATTTTACTGAAAACAGAAAAGTATAGAAAGTTAGCACTTCCTTCGTTTTTTTTTTTTTTTTTGGTTGTGCATTTGTTTGTGTGAATAGTGATGTTAAGTGCCACTGCCTGTACCATTTAATCACTTTAGCCCCAGAAAATGTTGCTGCTCAATAACTAGGCCACTTTTTTCAACTTGGCACTGCGCGACTTTAACTGACAATTGCGCGGTCATGCGTAGTCTGTACCCAAACTAAATTTATGTCCTTTTTTTCCCACAAACAGAGCTTTCTTTTGGTGGTATTTGATTTCCTCTGCACTTTTTTGCGATATTAATAAAAAAGAGCAAAAACCTTGCAAAAAATTGACGTTTTCTACTTTGACTGTTAAAAAATATCCAATATATTAAATTTTTAGGCCAAAATTTATTAAGCTACATGTCTTTGACAAAAAAATTCTCAATGAGCATATTTTTATCTACCTTAAGACCGGAAGATTTTACCCCCTTCCTGACCAGGCCATATTTTGTGATTCGACACTGTGTTACTTTAACGGACAATTGCGCGGTCGTGCGACGCTGTACCAAATTGAAATTTAAGTCCTTTTTTCCGATAAATAGAGCTTTCTTTTGGTGGTATTTGATCACATGTGCAATTTTCAATTTTTAAAAAAAAAAAAACGACAATTTTGAAAAAAAAAATATTTTTTTACATTCTGATATATAATATTCCCAAAAAAAAAAATTTTAAAAATCAAAATGTTTTAACATTTTAGGCAAATTTGTTTTCTGCATCATATTTTTGGTAATAAAAATCACAATAAGCGTATTTTCATTGGTTTGAGCAAAAGTTATCGCGTTTCCTAACTATGGCAAAGATTTATGTCATTTTTATTGTTTGTTTTTTTACTAGTAATGGTGGCGATTTGTGATTTCTTGCGGGACTGTGACATTGCGGTGGACAGATCGGACCCCTAACTGACATTTTTGACACTTTTGGGGGGACCAGTGACATTACTACAGTAATCAGTGCTATAAATATGCACTGTTACTGTAATAGTGACACTGGCAGGGAAGGGGTTAACACGGTTGGTGATAAAGGGGTTAAATGTATGCCTCATGCTTACTGACGTGTGTGGGGGGAGGGGGTTCTGTGACACAGACAGAGATCGCAGGTTCAGCTATGCTGAATCCTTTGATCTCTCCCTGTCTGTCAAAGAGAAGATCCGCCTGCTTTGTTTACACAAGCAGGCGGATCTTCTCACACTTTCCCCGACAATCGGGGAATAGAAGCGGCAATCCCCACCTCTCCTCCTCCGGCCCGAACGCCGAGACCACTAGGAGTCCAGCGAAATAGGTCTACGTCACTGGACCCAGGGGAGCCGCTGTACTGCAGTAGCAGCACAGTGAGCGGTCGGCAAGTGGTTAAAGTATACTGTCTGTGATCTAAAGCAAAGTGAAAATAGTTTCAGAAATAAAACTCAGACATTCTCTGTTGATAAATATACACTCAAGCAGTCTGCAGCAGTCTAGGAGCCTTGAAATGGAGGCTTTCTAATATGCAATCA
Organism: Pelophylax lessonae; assembly: GCF_965119305.1. Lineage (NCBI taxonomy): Eukaryota > Metazoa > Chordata > Amphibia > Anura > Ranidae > Pelophylax > Pelophylax lessonae. The sequence continues at coordinate 245,658,859 of NC_138773.1, read as the reverse complement.
TTGACTTTTGACAAGAAAGTTGAATGTTGGCCATCCTCCTAGTGCAACTCCCTGTTTGATACGGATGCTGCCATTTGCATAAATGGAAGCACTCAACTTTGTCTGAAAAAGTCAAATCAAATGAGAATTTTCTCATAACTGCTTAGCCAAAAAAATCAGTTGCTTCAGGTAGGTTTTCTAACATGATTGTATTCTTTCAAAACCTGTACTTCCCAAGGGGCAAAAGTGTCCCCTTCCTATTATAAAGACATTGGAAAACCAATCTATGTATAACAAACTAATAAATAGATCCTTCTTTATAATGAAGTATAGCAGTTCCTTATTGAAGTGTATGTAAATCCAAAATTTATTTTTCAATATGTTTGGCATTATGTTTCACTGTATACAATGGGTGCTCAACCTGTGGCCCTCCAGCTGTTGCAAAACTACAAGTCCCATGAGGCATTGCAAAGCTGATAGCTAGAAGCATAACTCTCAAAGGCAAAGGCATGATCAGAATTGTAGTTTGGCAACAGCTGGAGGTTGGCAGGTTGAGCACCCATGCTGCATACAGTATTCAAGTAAATCATTTTTACGATTTTTTTGCAAATTTATTATATGAAGATCCTGTAACTAACAGCACCTCCTATTGCATGTTCACAAAGCTAAGCCATTATAAAGTAAGTGCAGTGCTTAAAAGTTGAGTGAAGTCCATAACATTAGGAGATAAAAAGTGGGGACACACACTGACCCTTACCCCAAATGTTGGACTACTTGATTAAAATTAGTCAAATCAAGTGTTTTAATAAAAAGCCTCAAGCCATCATACTCCTGAGATCCCTCAGAAGTTGTGTCCACCAAACTAAATGACACTCCCTCCAGGACAGTACAGAGAGTGATACTTCCTGTAATGAAGATCTAGATTGCAGACAACATCATTGCCTAGGGTACCCTAAGTAATAATTGACCTTTCTGGCTGGTGGAGGGGGTCAAATTTTTTTTTTTTTTTGGATGAGATGCTTTATCAATTGTGGGGGGCAGTATGCAGTGCATTCTCTCTGTTAAACATTTGCACTTATTTCACAGATAAAGTATGATGATAAGACTTTACTTTCCACTCATTTACCCGGAGTTCACACATTAGCAATCTGAAACACTCTTCTAGAAGCACTTCAATGCCTGACATGAAGACTCCCAATGTATACTATCGGGCCGGTCCAAACCTGAGTGCCTTGACGTCAATGCAAACTTGCCAGCACTTCCAAAGCTAAGCCATTGCCTCCCATTTAGCAGCACCTTTGTCAGCCTGCTGTGTGGGTTCCTTTCATTGGCCTTCGGACTGCCTATTGGGTCCAGCAGATGGGCAGACCAACAGCAAACTGAAAGTGAGCAAACAGTAGACTCCCAATGCTGTTGTTGAATGTACAGCAATGACTTAGCATTGTCAGCCTGCAAAAGGATGTTTGATCCTGTCTCCTCCGATCCTCACCTCCTTCCAGTGTCTCCAATTAATTTCCAGATAGTACAGCGGGTGGGGGAAAACTGCACATGCTCAGTTTGGTGTTTATTGCTAGAGAATCCTTATTGGGGGGGGGGGTGCATGTGATCAGCACAGGGCCAATCAGCACTGTCCAGACAGAGGGCCTGGGGTCCTGCAACCTCATAGGATAGTGAGAGCAGTATGAAAACTCCTCCTACAAACTTTATCAAGACACTGATATAAGTCACAAGACTGCTCTAACTGCTGATGAAAAAAAGATTTTTAGCAGTTTGTATTTACTAAAACTATTGCATTTGCATGTACTGTGGGAGACCAGATATAGTGAATGCAGGGTCCTGGGTTTAGTAACACTTTAAACTGCTCTATGAATATTAAAAAGATGACAGTAATGGCGTTGATTTACTAAAGCTGAAGCTGTGCAGAGAAACCAATCAGCTTCCATGTTTTATTGTCAAAGCTTAAGAAGCTGAAGTTAGATGCTGATTGGCTACTATGCACAGCTGCACCAGATTCTGAGTTCAGCAGTTTTAGTAAATCCGCCCCATTGTCTCCCCTCCTCACCCACAACAATGCATTTCAACAAACATCAAACATATTAGTACTGGTACTATAATTAGTCTTGATACGCTTTGGTAACTCAAGGCTTCTATAAGAAGAGGTAGAAGGTATATGCAAATGTCAGAATCTCACAGTGTTGGAGATAAGAGTAATTGTAAAAAAAAAAAAAATTAAAGCTGACAATTTCATTAAATATAAAAAATACACCGAATACACAAAAAAACGAGATAATATTATATGACTACTAATTGTGTAATTTGACAAATTAACTGGCAGCATTGGTTTAAGGGTTGCTGATGAATATCCAACATATGGTAATAAATACAAAAATGTTAATATGCTCTCCCTTAGGAAAACTTCTTTCTGGGTAAGCACAAACACACTTTCTATATGGTTCAATGTACGATTGAGAATTTTAAATAAAGAAAGAAGAAAACATTGCTTGTTATTTTCTGTTTTGCACAGCAGCCTAAACTCGATTTACATAATATTCCTTGACAATGAGCTTTCTGTGTCTGTACCTGGTTTCTGTGGTTAGATCCCTAAGCTCAGCAGACAATGCATATGTATAATTAAACAAATCCCAGATTCATTCAGTGTTTGTTACATCAACATTGTGTCATATTAGATAAAAGAAGGATAAGCTACTGAAAGACTGTTAAAGGTATCAATACAGTTATATAAAAATACACAACAAACCTATAGGAATAAATAATAGATTGGTGTCCATTTCAAACCAACATATTTTTTATAGGGATTTATGGTATTGTACATTTTATTCTACTAGCAGAATGATTTATTCTTTAATCACTTATTTTCTAGAGGTTGTACATTAGCCCCTTTAATAAGTCGCCATTGACTGTTGCGGTATTATGATAAGTCTAGCTAAGTTGTTTGTTTTTGGCAGAAAGATTTAAATAGGAAAAAAGTGAAAATATTTTTTTTCAAATGTAAATTTGGCTTTTTGGGTCAAGAATAGTGGATCTGTATTTATCTTATTTTGTAATGTTTAAAAGTTTAGATCCGAGTGTTTCATCACTTGATAAAATCTTTTAATGACTTAAAAATATTTACTACATGATGCATTTTGTTTGCCGAGCATGCTGGGCTTGCTAGTAAGAAAGCCAAGCACTGTTTTTTCAGTTTTTGGCTGCCATGTCCGATAGCAGATAAGTAGGGTGAGAGGATGACCCTTCCCAGATGCAGTGCATGAGTATAATGTTAACTGCTGCTGTTTAAGTATTTTTACATTCTAAACTACTCAGGCTATTTACAACATAACCACCCCTGCAGAAACCCAGATTTACAGTCTTGAGCAGTTCTGGGAAAGCATGGGAAAGCCTGATATTCACCGTCAGGTTATTGCTACCTGTTACTCTGCTGGGTACATTTCCCTGCATTACAAATTTATAAATTATCCCATACAACCCCAAATAGTATCTATAAAGGCAGCACAAAAAAATAAATTTTAAATGCAGAAAACCAAAAGGTGTTGCAGTGTGTAACATGAAATATACTCTCCATATCAACTAAATACACTGCTCAAAGTAAAGAAATACTTAACCAGAGTATAGCATCAAGTCAATTAAACTCCTGGGATATTGATTTGGTCAGTTAAGTAGCAGAGGGGGTTTTTAATCAGTTTCAGCTGCTTTGGTGTTAATTAAATTAAAACCAGGTGCACTAGATGGGCAACAACAAGTCAACCTCCAAAACAGGAATGGTTTTACAGGTGGAGGCAAATTATATTTTTTCCCTGATCTTTTCTGACTGTTTTTCACTAGTTTTGCATTTCGATAGGGTCAGTGTCACTACTGGAAGCATGAGGACCCTATAGAGGTTGCAAAGGCAGTCCAACTCCTCCAGGATGGCACATCAATACGTGCCATTGCCAGAAGGTTTGCTGTGTCTCCCAGCACAGTCTCAAGAGCATGGAGGAGATTCTAGGAGACAGGAAGTTACTCTAAGAGAGCTGGACAGAGCCATAGAAGGTCGTTAACTCATCAGCAGGACTGGTATCTGCTCCTTTGTTCAAGAAGGAACAGGATGAGCACTGCCAGAGCCCTACAAAATGACCTCCAGCAGGCCATTGGTGAAGGTCTCTGATCAAACAACCAGAAGCAGATCTACTGAGCGTGGCCTGAGGGCCCGACGTCCTATGGACCCTGTGCTCATTGCCCAGCACCATGGAGCTCAATTGGCATTTGCCATTGAACACTAGAATTGGCAGGTCTGCCCCTGGCGCACTGTGCTTTTCACAGATGATTTCAGCAAAATGGACTAGTCTGCTGCATAATTTTTTCACTTTGATTTTTTGGGATGTCTTTGAATTCAGCCCTCTGTAGGTTGATCATTTTCATTTCCATCAAATGATGTGGCATCCTTTTGCTACTAACACATTACCCAGTCCATATAAGTAGAGATATCCAGCATAATATTTTTCCCCATTGAGATCTGATGTGTTTTCAAAGTGTTCCTTTCATTTTTTTGAGCAGTGTTCAACTGAGTAAAGTCCATTCTCCCACAAAAAGCACATTAAAAAGTCTCCAAGGCAGCAGAGTCCTTCTGAAACCAGAAACTTTCAAGTGTCTATAATATCCACTTTAATAAAACCATGAACTAACCACCTCTGCTCAGGCAGGAGCTCACCAGAGATATACTATATTATCAAAAGTATTGGGACACCTGCCTTTACATGCACATGAACTTTAATGGCATCCCAGTCTTAGTCCATAGGGTTCAATATTAAGTTGGCCCACCCTTTGCACCTATAACAGCTTCAACTCTTCTGGGAAGGCTGTCCACAAGGTTTAGGAGTGTGTCTATAGCAGTGATGGCAAACCTTGGCACCCCAGATGTTTTCAAACTATATTTCCTATGATGCTTATGCACTTTTCAGTGTAGTTGATCATCATGGGAAATGTAGCTCTAAAACATCTGGGGTGCCAAGGTTCGCCATCACTGGTCTATGGAAATGTTTGACCATTCTTCCAGAAGCACATTTGTGAGGTTAGACACTGATGTGGAAAGAAGGTCATCATCTGAATAGGAAAAGCTGCCCCATGCCAGAATGCTGTACAGAAGGACCCTTTCTTTCTGTGTGAGAGCAATGGTCAATTAGCAGTGGTCTCATATGCCCCTTGCTGAGTCAGATCAATATCGCAGCAATCTCTAAACCTCATGCTTCCTGCTGATTGTACAAGTAGATCTCTAGCTCTAACTTAAGGGGAGGTGTGTCAGACCTCTGTAGAGAGGCCACCGTTTCCACACAGAGGGTCCTGGTCCTTTTCTATGGCATGCAGGCAGGGGATACGCTTTTTTACTCAGGCTGAGGCTGCTTTAAAAAAAAAAACTGTATTTAAATCTTTTTTTATTTTTTTTATCGTTGCTGAACATTACAATCGATGTGTTACAAAATATCACCAGAAAAAACAAAAAAAAAACAAAAGCACGTTCCGTCAACACAAATATAGTTATCAACATTTTCATATTCCTAAATATATTCAAATAGAAAAACATGTTAACCCATATCTGCTTTAAACCCCCCTCCCCCCCAAACCTGTGAAAAAAAAAAAAAAAAAAAAAAAGGGAACAGCTCCACGGGTGAGGGAAAACCCCCTCATACCTCCAAAATCCAACACTATTATCACCATGGAGGAGACCAGTCTACCAACCGAACAACATACTCTACCGACTGCACATTAGTAAGGCTCCTTCCTCAGATGTCACAAATCCATCCCAGCCTCCCCATAGTAAAGTGAATTTCTCATGTTTGTGTTTAGATGCCCATACTAACTCCTCCATCCTCCTGATTGCTTCCACTTTAAGTATCCAACTCGAAACCGTGGGGGGTGAGTTTTGCTTCCATTTTGAGGGTATGCAAGCCTTCGCTGCGCTAAGGAGATGGCCAATAATACCTTTTTGAAAAACTGGCATCGGAAGATCCGACATATTCAGTAAAAAGAAAGCAGGATCATTTGGAATTGTGTGTACAGTAAATTTCTGAATAATCAAAAAAAAAAACAAAAAAAAAAAAAAAAAAAAAACTGTAAGACTTTTCCCAGCTTTTGCCTAGATGCATCTGGAACGTATTTAGCCAATTTAAACAGAAAGTTTAGCTGAGCTTTAACTTTTTTTTTAAAGATGATTCTGCTGAAGAAAATGTGTAAAATTTCCCCACATATTATTTTTCTATTGTTTTCATTGTCCATACAATACAATTAGTCATTAAAGTAATACCGGAGCTCTCAATGCTTATCTACTTCTGAAAACGCTACCTCAAGGACTTCACTAACTAACCTATAACAAGTATGCAGAACAGGAAAGTAAAAATAAACCAGAAGTCCTCATTGGCGCATGCAATCTGAGTCAATTATTCAAAAATTGATGGAAGAGAGTCAGTGAGGCAGCTAGTATTTTTAGAAGAAGAGATCAGCAGTGGCAGCCTCTATGTTTCTCCTTTGAAAGATCCACTTAGGTATCACAATTTTAGCCATTAGCCATTGCTAAATATAGACTAAATTTGATTATTCTAGACATGAATGGCCACTATACTCTGTAACTAAACAATCAGGGAACATTTAATACTAAAAATTCTACACAAAGTTTTTTTTTCACATTTGCAGATGGAACAGACAAAAAAGTCAAACTGCCTCTTGCATAAACAGCATCCATTCCAAGCATGCAAACTATTAGACAGGTGTATCATTTCAAGCTACAGCGCTGCCAGCTGTATAAACCGACTCCGTTTAATATTTAAAATCTGTCCAAGGCTGACTTTCTATTTTATTTCTCTGTAAAATATTTTATCTTTGCTCTTACATTAATACTATCCAGGAATGTTTCCATTATATCAATATCTCATAATAGAATAAGGGGGCATCACTGCATAAGAAGGAGAATGCATTATGTATGTGGCACTAGAATATATCACATAGCTTTTACATGTCTTGCAATGGAAAAGCAATGCATATTAAATGGGAAATAATACTGAACAAAATTCACAATAAGATTTTCATTTTCCTTTACCGTGAAGTTTTATTTTGCTCACTTCCAAAGGACAGATTTTTGTAAGAGTTTTTTTCATTCTGTAATAACATTGGCACATTCATCATGGAGAACACAAATTTATTTTTTATTAATATAATGCTGGGACAAATATTTCAAAAGATGTATAAGAACAGAAGCCAACAGCGTATCAGGAAATCCATATCTATTGTGTGATGCAACTGGCATCTTTAGAAAATGAAGAGTATTTTCTGGCCAACAACAATTCAGGGATTGATCATGTAACGATGAACAAGTTCAGTTGCAGTTTATAGTAGTTAATGCCTGCAGGTTCTTTGAAATTGGAAATTTTCAAGCAGTTAAAGCCCATCCAGTAGGGGTTAGAGTCTCTGTCAAATTTATTTTGCGTCTCTGACAGGTATAAAAACAGGAAATAAGTTAAAATCTTCCCACTTACTTGGGTTGATTTACTAAAGGCTGTTCACTTAGCAAAATTAATGTTTAATTTGCAGAGTCAATGGTAATAAATAATGTGAATCTGTGGTTACATTGAATATAAAAACATGTGCTAGAAATAATCCTGTATTTTATTTCACTCTAAGTGAATTTGTAATTAATTGAACAAAGACTCAATTTATTTACTCAAATTAATTTCACTGAACTCTGGGATAAGCAAATATTGTCTACAAATAAGAGGCATGTGTACTCTTACTTGAAACTTGGTGTACTTTATATACCAATCGTATAATGAGCACCACATCCCAAGCTACTAGAAATTGTACGAAAAGAAAAAAAAAAGAGAAAAAAAAGATTGGATTTTATAGGTGCTACTTCTGAAGGAGCAAGACATGCACGTATACTGCTAACAGTATGTATTTATTCATACAATTTTTTTTTTTTTTTTGCAAGAATAGTTAAAAACAAAGATAAGAATTACAATCCAAGTACTTGAGATGTTAATACATCATAAACACTTATAATGGCCAGTCATATATATAAAATATCCAAGTGAGTATCAATACAATAGTACATAGATAACTATATATCAAAATAGGAATTAACAAAGCCTATACAGCTGCGCTGGGTATGGGTGTGGTCATGAGGACCTGTTTCATATCTAGCTTTGTCAAGAGAATAGAGGTGATCATTTATTCATCATCAAAACCCAAACCAAAAAGTTTGCCCCTCCAGTGCTCCTTGCTGTTAAGACCAGTTATAGGTGGAGGTGGAGACCACTTTTTTTGTATTGTTTATATATTAGTCAGGCAACGCACTGGCACCCTTTCTGCCATTGTGCAATATCCTGGGTGTTCAGTGTACCCCTGCGTCTTTAAGGAGGGCTGGGCTCCCTCCAGTCACCCGTCCTCCATCTATCCATCAGAATACATGTGCTCTCACTGTGAAGACTCTTTAAAGGTAGAGCTAGGGACTGTGGGTAACAGGGTGCCTTGCCAGGGCCTGCAGTTTACGCATTTATTTGCAAATGTGTGCAACTAAACCCCTGTTTTTAATGCATACTGTTAGACAGGTTAATTTGGTTGGTCGCAGGCTGGTTGGTAAATTGTGACTGGAAATTCCTTGGCTTTTGACGAACATTTATTCATCCTCTGGTCCCTTTTTTGTACAAATTCTCAATATACTTTGTGTATTTCCTAAAGATCTGTGCAGCAATGAGGCATGAACTGTGCAGGAGCTTCCTGTAATAGAGACCAGTCACTGCTGGTATCTCCCTCCTTGTGCACAGTGACTGGTCTTGTATCCACCCCCCCACTTGTAGTCATCTACAGGCAACCTGTAGTGAATGGAGCTGCTGGTTCTAAAATGTAATATCTGGGTTTGATGCAACAAAATGGATTTACGATATATCATCTGTGGCTAATAAGGAATATGTAGATAGGTGCTAGGCAGGGGAGAAGCAAGTAAAGCATAGTCTGATCCATCTGCTTATCAGGGGAGCCTGATCAGTAGTTAGGCCTGTTACATGTGCCCAGGGTGTGATTCATCTGGGCTGAGAGAGTGTCCCCACTGTATCCAATAGGGGAGTCTGTTGGATAGTGGAGCAAACCCAGCCAATGACACATAGGCTTTTATGGCTATCCCAGTGGGTTGGCACAAACAGTGGTGCATCCTGGGATATGTTATAGAGGCCAGGGGCACATGTGACAGGGTGTCTTTGGGCAGAAAGCCAGGTCCCAGGAGGAGGGTGACGGCTGTCTCTACTCCTGTCTGATGTGGAAGGTGGTCACAGGCAGTCGGCCTGGTGAACCAGGAGTGTGGTGCTGAGCCAGGAGGTCCAGGAAGCTGACAAGTGGAGTTTGAGACAGAAGCAAAAAAAAGGAGATATAGTAGCGCCAAACACTAGATAAAAATGTCAGATGAAAAATGTCCAATAACAAGTCCAAAATGTCCAATAGAATATATGGAAAAGGAGGAGTAGAAGCAAGATCCCAATTCCCAATGGTGCAGTTTAGATGGAGCCAACACCCAGCCGTGAAGTACACACCAACTGCTTACCAGATGAGGATCAAATAGAGGGCGATGTATATGCTCAAACAGTTTGACCAGGAAGGGATATGCCACAAAAACTGTTCATGATACCTCAAACGCAACTCCATTATACCTCAATAGTGGTGAAGGAGGACAATAGTGCAGACTGCATGGATTGACATTTATTGAATAAAAAGAATAATACTCACAATCTTGCGAATGTAAAGAGCATATCAGTAAGAAAATACTGCGGTCAGTAAGATGTAAGAGAGAAAAATGTAACATTTGTGCAGAAAAGGAAAATAGATACAGAAAGGAAGAAAAAAAAGGGGATGAGGGGAAGGGGAGTTGTAGGTAAAGGGGGGGGGTTGTAGGTTAGGGACGAAGGGGGAAAGGAGTAGGGGCAGAACAGCAAGAGACTGAGCCGTCCTCGAAGTTCCCTGTCAAAACCATCTCCAACAATACCCGGAATGCTACCGGCCCTAACAGTGCTTCACACAATTTGATCATTAGAGGATCACTCCAGAATTGGTGAATAGAACTCTCTTCCCAAGGTGCCAGCAAATCCCGATATTAAGTGGAGTAAGTGAAAACCAACCAAGGGCGCCATGTATGACTAAACTTACCCTCCATGTGGTGCAAAGAGGTCTTCCATCCGTCCTATAACATTAATTTTGGTGAACCATAATGCCATGGATGGAGTACCTGTTTGCCTACATGTGGAAGGAATGCAAGTCCAGGCGGCATTTAGAAGGTGGACCGTTAAGAAAAACTGTATCGAGAAAATGGGACCTAGGTAATGTTTTACATTAAACTTTTTGTGCCCAAAGTTCATCTTTAACAGGGTTTACTCAACCCCTCTGTCAGTCTAAAGGGTGTAAGACAGAACAGGAAATAGAACAGACAGAACAGGAAATAGAACAGACAGAACAGGAAATAATGACGCATGTAGCAATAAATACAAAATTCTAGAAAAGTGAAGAAGCTTAAAGGGCAACTTCACTTTCATGGGAGAAAAAAATAGCAAATAAAGAAAAACAATATAGCGTATACAATTACGACACAAGTCATTTTGTAATTAAATGTTATTAAAATAACCGTTCCTTTTCAATCTGCAGATCTGTAATTTTCAGTGAAATGCAATGCAATATGGCTACCTGGATGTGTTCTGTTTACAGAATGTGTACAGAACGCCCCCCAGAAACATAATTTTCTGCTTGTGTGATTGGCTCACTGATTTTCCCAGAAGTCTGCCCTAAGATATAAGTAAGATATCAGGCATCCCCTGCAACAAAAAATTTCATTTTTGGTGAGATACTCCCAATAGAAAATCACAAGGCCCAGCAGCTTTCCTCCTTAGAGCCCTGCAGCAGAAGCAGCTGATTGATAATTATGAAACCACTCCCATTAGATTGACTTTCCCACATGGACAATCAACACAGGGATTTCTTCAGAATAACAAAAGGTAGGAATCTGCAACAACGTTTCTTAAAATCCCTGAAATGTACATTGTTCACCCAGAATGTTTTTTTCTCAACAAAAGTGAAGTTACTCATTAAAACCTCTATCTGGGTTTAATTGATTTCTGTGTCCCCATAAAGGAGATTTGATTTTGCTGTTCAGGTGTCAGGCAAAAAAAGGAAAATGTCCACTCTGCGAGCAAGAACAGAATTTTAAGGGTTACAGAAAAATCTCTTTAATGGGGACACTAAAAACATTTAAAACCCAACAGAAACCCTTCTCTACTCTATTCAAAGTTAAAAAGGGGTTTGGCTGGAGCCTTCTGTCTTAAATCAGTGATGGCCAGCCTTGTAGATTTAAAAGCGCATATAGATAAAAATGTATTGAAACAAACCAGACTATACTGCTATACTATCCTAGGTACATCTGAACACTGATGCCTTTCTCCCTGTGTCATGCGATTATGTAAAGCCCAGTTCAATTTTTTTTTTTTTTTTTAACATATTAAAAAAAAAAAAAGATTGCAATATTCGTTTTCTCCCTGATACTGCCCCCCACAGACTTACTGTTCTGTGATCATCCCACAGCAGTCCTCTTCTAAGTTAAATCATGGCCATGTGTGATTCAATCAACCTCCTAGGAGCTGCTGCTTCCTGCATTGAAGACCACCCATCACTGCACAAGAAGAGAAGAGAAGAGAAATAGGACCCTGCATGACACATGACAGACCAGAGGACACCAGAAATCTTTTTTCAAAAAATGTTTGGGTCCTGCAAGGGGGTGGAAATTGCCCTTCTAAGCTAGAGTTGAGCTTTAGGTAAAAATCAGTCATACAATGTAGGATTCACTACTAGAAGCATTTTGTGGTCTACTTTTCAATTGTATAGACCAGTGTTTCACAACCTTTTGTTTAGTCAAGGCACCCTTTAGAATTGCTCACAATCCTGGAGCACACCAGTCTTAGGCCTTGCACACATAAGGAAGTGCGTCCGAGCGTGAGCATTTTTTTTCTGTGGTCCAGTGCGTTGCATGTTTAATTAAGCTGCTCTATGCTAGTGAAACATGCAAAAAATGTGCTGGCATGATTTTTAAATTGAATCCCAACAAAATGCATTGTACCATGCATTTTATTGGGCAAAAAACATGAATACCATTTGTGGATGTGTGGGGATGCCATTAAGAATTAAAAGCACCTGCGTGCAACTGCAAAAGGCAAATTATTTTTGTGTGGTGCGCAAAAACACACGTTACTGCACTGCACCTGGTATGAAAAACCCCTAAAATGTAGTTTTTAAGGCAGAGTTAAGTGGTCAATAGGTTGTAAATCCCCATCCTCTCAGCTAGCACAAATTCCCTCCTTCAAAATTCCTCCCCCCTAGCACAAATCCCCCCTCCCCTCGTAGCACAAACCCCCCTCCAAAAATCCCCCACCTACCATAAATCCCCACTACAAAATTCCCCCTCTAGCACAAATCCTCCCCTCCGCCTAACCCCCCCCCCCCTTTGCCCTTATCACAGCAAACTTACAGAAATACCTGATTAAAGGTTTCTGTTGTTCCCCTCTGTGTATATGAGCAGGGAGAGCACATCCCGTTCTTCCCCTGGGCTCTCTCCCCCTCCCTGCTGCTATCTATACTACTGCCAGCAAAACTGAAAGCTGTATGCAATGCCCGACCTTTCCTTAGCAATCTATGATGTCATCAGTTGGTAATACGCAGGCAGCTGGCTTGTAAAGCTTTCAGTTTGGACCACCAAAGAAGAGAATGGCAGGGGATTTTCATGTTTACATGACTATACACAAACTGTGCCTGCGCAGCTCAGGGTACAAAATAAATAAAATAAAACCCTGACAGGCAGGCAGCATTTATAAGAGAAGAGATATACATATTCTCTTCTGTCATAAGGAGCCTACCTGTGTTTTTTTAAATTACTTTAGTTCTGCTGTGCAATGAATTGCTCCCTCTAAACCTTCTACCTTTGGCACTGGACCACACGTGCGATTATAATAAATTCCACCTTTAAGCATTATGCAGGTTGAGAAATATTTATACATTAAAGCAGTCCTTGCACTTAAGGGAGAAGTAACATATTGCTTTACATGGACAAATTTTCAGAAGAGTATTTTGACCTGAGGAATTGCTTATTGCTCCCCGAAAAGCTTGTACATGTTGCTGCTTTCAATTAATTGCTGTCTGGGTCCTCACTAGGGAGTTTTATCCTCTCTATTTTTCCTGGAGGCAGTTGTCAGTAGGACAGAAAGTAATTGGAAATGGAAAATGTTACATTTGCCCACAGAATAGACAGTGAAAGGAGATCTTCCTATGAAGACTTTTTTTCTGGTGATAGCTGTCTAAGAGGGGATTTCTCCTGATTTAGAGAGATGTCCTCTCAATTCCTGCTGAATCTTTAGGGCAGGAAATTTCTCCAATGGGATCCAAACAGCAAAAAACCTTACCCCCATCCAAAACTAAAAACTAAAAATAAAAAACATTTACCCACTTAAAGAGTAACTCCATTCTCATGAGAAAAAGTATAGCAAATAGAAAAAATATAGCATATGCAATTATAAATATAAAGTGCCAGCGCTTGGGATTATAAATGTCAAATGACAACTATAATGGCTGCTGCTGATAAAAAGGGGGATGCCTTTAAAAACGATAAAAGAGATATATATATCGATACCGGATATATATATATTGGTTGGTGATATCCGCTGCTCCTATATCAGTGAGGATCAATCCTTAAGGCTTATATAAGACTAATGTCTGGTGAGTAGGGGACCAAGAGGGGAGCACCTACTTACACTTTGAGAGCACCGGCACTTTGGATATCGCATCCTGATTAAGCAAGCACTGAGCACTTTTTTGTGGATTTGTTTTTTGCACAAAGACTGATACTTAGCACTTTTGTATATTATTTGAACTTTTCTATGATATATATATTTTTTTATTTAATTTATTTAATCACAATCACTGAAGCACTTTAATTATATATTGCACTTGTTTAGTGTAACACATTTATATGAATTTGTGATGTATAGTTTTTTTATATGAATTTATGATAGTCACTTATGAGTTATATTAACAATAGCACATTATTTATTTATTAGCACAGTATATTAATAGCGTGGTTGAGATACCCTTTGATAAAAATATTTTAATGTATTACACCAAGCAGCGCTGATACATCACTCTTTTAGCATATGCAATTGCTACACAAGACATATTGTATTTTGACGGTATTAAAAATTACCTTTCCGTTCCAAACTGCAGCTCTGTAATTTTCTGTAAAATTCAATGTAATACGCTGATTCTGATGACCTGGAAGCATTCTGTACCCAGTTAGTACAGAACACTCCTGGAAATGTTATTTTCTGCTTGTGTGAAGATGTCACATACCTGACTCTGGTCTCACTCTGGCCTGAGATGACGAGGGTCTCCTCTTGCACAATTCCCATTCAAGCAATCCTGGTGGTGGAGATGAAGACTACTAGGGCAGTGGAGAGGTGCAGGGTTCAGGAAGTTGAATTAGTGGACCTGAACTTGGAGATGCTGAGGTTGGATGAGCTGAAGTGAGGAGTCAGGTCCCAAGCCAAGTTCAGTAACAGACAGGCAATAGGTACAGAATCTGAGACAGGCAGGGGTCAGCAACATGCTGGCAGTGCAGTTCAAAATCAGTAGGCAGAATCTTAGTCAAAAGTCCAGGCCAGGGTCAGTAACAGGAATCAGTAGCAGACTTAACAGGCAAGGGGAATCCGAACAGAAGTGTTAGGTGTAGCTCGATCAATAGCTAGGTCAGCAGGAGTACAAAACACAGGGATCAGAGCTGAAGATCATCTAGCAATGAGACTAGGCAGACCTCAGTTTTAAATAGGCCACCAGGTGCCAGAAACTGTGGGCATGCTCATGCATCCACAAGTGCACTGTCATGCATGCAGGTGTGTGCTGTGGTGTGCACATGAACATGCATGAGCGTATGCACACAAATTCTTGTCCTTCCACGTCCTGTTAAACTCCTATGCTCATGGGTATGTTCATGTACATGCACATGTGCACAAAAAGAGTATTTGCTACACAATATTCCTGACAGAAGAACTCTGCACCAAGACACAAGTCAGGTTTTAGGCATCCTCTGCAACAAAAATGTTATTATTGTTGAGATAATCCTTAAGGATTAATACTCTAGCAGGACCCAGACACTGCAACTTTTCTCATCAGAACATAAAAAGCACACCAACTGAATAAAATGAATTAGTCACTCCCATTCAGAAACAATATCCAAAAGACATATTGAAACAAACAGCTTTTTCTGTAGGAATCTGCAACAAAGTTTGCTAAAAATAATTGCAATGTACATTGATCAACCAGAGGGGAATGTCTTTTTGTCAACAAAAGTGGAATTACTCTTTAAGGATTTGGAATACAATGAATCAATTTATTATTTCATTATACAACATATTTACTTTTTTATTTATTTGCAGACCAAAGCTGTGACCCCCCCCCCCCATCAACAAATGATAAAGAAACCTTACAGATTAAAATATAATGGAGAGTAGACTGCCAAAGGCACAGACATCCTATTGCTGTAGTCAAATTAAATAAATATGGAAAAATTGACTTTAAGGTGCCAACACAATACACAATTTTGAAAAAATTTAAATTTTAAAATTTAAATGTTATTGTATCAAAATTCATAAAATTATAATATTAAAAAAATGTATTTTACATAACAGACCTCCCTTAAAGAAGAAGTAAACTCGCCTTGTGTGTTTGTACCTATAGGTAGGCCTATAATAATATTGTAAATATCTCCTAAACTTGCACTGTTTAGGAGATATTTACTGTATACTGTGCCAATTATATCATCTGCGCATGCAAGCGCGGGAGTGATGTAATCGCGGCTCTGGCCAATCATGGAAGAAACACCGGGGAAGATGTTGACCGTGTCACCGGTATGCGGATGCCACTGCGGAGGCTCCATATTAGCTCAATAGAGCAGCGCCACCTGAGTGTAGTATTAAAACAATCCTTTATTGGCATAAAAGGTAATGCACTCACATGAGTGATAGGAAAGCAGGCTTTACTGCAAGTCATCCGATCCACTGCAGGGGAGGCAGGAGAGGTGTAGACAGCCCTGGGTCCTGGCTGTGTCAGTGGCTTCTGGCACTTCCTGGTGTCCTGTCGGCGTATTAGCTCAATATGATTTTGTCTTACAGAGTTTTTGTTTTTTTGTATTTTTTTTGAGCTGGGTTTACAACCTCTTTAAATGCCACTCATGACACCAACTTATGATCATACAAAATCCACACAGAAAGGTCTTAGTTCACTATTGCTATGTATGTATCCATTATGGGCAGGAAGTTGCTCAAATCTTCAACATGTTTGCGGGGTGGCCTGCTTCTTCAGGAGGTAAGGGGAGCTAAAACCATAAAACAAACAAATCAAGGTGCAAGAAAAATAGGAAACCATATATGCTTTGATTTACAAATGAAAAGAAAACATTTTATTTTTTATTTTTTTAAAACATATTCCTATATAACTCCCTACTAACCTTTAGTTACTCTAATTAGTCCTAATTAACTTATTCTTGGCCTTCTGCCCTTAGCTAACAAATTTCTGAAGATTTTTTATTTCTATTTCTTCTTTTTTTTTTTACAATTAATATTTACTCTGTTTCGGTCTTTTGATTGTTACTTTTTTCAATGTTGAATAACAACAAAAGTGCAAAATTGAAAATTTAAATTATAGAAAAAACAGTACATGTATTGTAACAGTAAAACTACTTTTTTTTTAAAAAACTAGTTCTGTTTAGAATAAAAAAGATGTATCTTTCCTTTTTTTTTTTTTTTTTTTTTTTTACAACTTTTTGTCTATAGATTCCATGAAAAATTAAATAACTTTTGCAAAACAATGCTGCCAAAAGAAATCATAGTAATACAAATTATGTGTTACTTTAGTGGAAATACAGAGTTAATACGGACATGTAGGCACAAGGCATGTAGAGGTTAGCAAAACAGTTGCTGACTTTTTACAAGCAACAGCTAAGTGATGACAGCACCTGTTATGAAATAGCAAAACAGGCATTATCTGTCTTTTTATGTACTAGGCCCTTTATTAAATTAACTTACATATCAGATCATAACAAGGTAAGATATATTTTTAAAAAAATAAAAACACTGGCTTTCAATTCAAATTTATTTAAAATGTCCACTAAAAATGAAAATAGGCAGATAAGAATCTTACACAAAGAAAATTAAGCATTTTATTGTATAACAGGCCAGTATTATAAATCAAGGTAATTTCCAGGGACAAACAGTTTTTGGGAAAAATACAGATGCTATCTCTGAAAATTAGAGACACTTGTTAACCAGTTGATCTCCAGAAGATTTACTGCTGTTCAAAAGGTACTTTTTTAACCACTTCAGCTCCGGAAAGGTTTACCCCCTTCATGACCAGGCCCTTTTTTGCGATACTGTACAGCAGTACTTTAACTGACAATTGCGCGGTCGTGCGATGCTGTACCCAAACAAAATGCATGTCCCTTTTTCCCCACAATTAGAGCTTTCTTTTGGTGGTATTTGATCACCAGTGTGTTTTTTTTTTTTTCTTTTGAATAAAAAAAATAAAATGACAATTTTGATTAAACAAAACAATATTTTTTGCTTTCTGATATAAAACATATCCAATAAAATCAAAAACTTAATTTCTTCATCAATTTAGGACAATATGTATTCTGCTACATATTTTTGGTAAAACCAAAATCCCAAAAAGCGTATTTTGAATAGTCTGGGCAAAAGTTATTGTGACTGGAGTTATTTTGGGTGGGGGGGGGGGCCGTGGAACTCAGCTTCCCTTGGAGAGGTTTGGAAATCTTTATTTCAGCTCCACATGCCCCTCTTATGTGTAAGTCTCCTTGTGTCCATTAAGGGTACAGGATGACCATGAAAATGATGGACAGCTACTTATAAACACTGAGAATGTGGCTTGGATTACTTCAAATGGGACATTGTATGAGCTTTGCCATATAGCATGTTGTAGAACGTTGCCATGCTGTCTGCAATTCCTGATTAATCAAAGTATTGCTTAGAAGTTGATGCCATGGTTAACTGTTAATTGGAACACCTATTGTCTCTGCTACAAAACCCTTTTGGGATGTGTTTATATTGTACTAATGTGTCCTTTGTATTCACTGTTGTAGGGGCCGATTAGTCTAGTCATCCAAGCTGGGTTAATTGGCTAGGTAATTAGCGCATGTTAATTATGTTTCTGGTTACAGTTTGTATTGTTAGGGTAATATGATCAGGAGGGGCGGATGTTGTCCTGTGTGGTATAAATTCTGTGTGAGCTTGTTCAATATAGTGTTCCAGATCTCATACAAGCTATTTGTTGGCTAGTCTTGCATGTTATGCGGCCATAATATCTGATATCTATGTTCAAGACTAGAGGAAGCGGTATACTGACAGAACCCCTTTAAGCAGAGTCTGGGACAGTTCTGCCACAGTTATAGCATCTACAAACTATGGGATATTTTTATTTATTTATTTTTAATTTTATTTTTTGCTAGTAATGGCGGTGATAAGTGACTTATAGCAGGACTGCAATATCGCGGCCGACAGTCAGGACACTTTTGACACTTTTTTGGGACCAATGACACTAATTCAGTGATCAGTGCTAAAAATATGCACTGTCACTGTACTAGTGACACTGGCTGAAAAGTGACACTGGCTGAAAAGGGGTGATCAATGGGATAACAGTGTTCCTAGCCAGTGTTTGTGCACTGTGTGGGAGGTTGCTTTTACTAGGGGAAGGCATGGATCTATGTTGCTGCTTTACAGGAACACAGGATCCATGCCTTCTGTACTGACTAATGATCGGCAGGTACTGGTGGACATTGAGTTCAGGGTACCTGCAGATCAGCTCTCATTGTGTCTAATCACAGCGGGAGCGAGTCACCAGCAGCATGCATGTGCACCCCAGACCTGAAAGTGTCGGATCATGTACCTAGTACATGATCCAGCGCAGCAGTACCACCATGCCACAGTATAACTAGGTTATACTAGCAGCAAGTGGTTAATGCGGATCTTCGCTCAAAAGTGAAAGTGACACATTTTCAACTCTCCACCCCCATCCCTAACTCTTGAATTTTTTTTCTTTTTTGCGTGGAGATGGTACCTTTTTTGACAGGTACTCACTCCCACTTCATCAGTTGTCACCTAGGAGAGAATGACATGCAGGTAGGCATACCTCCTGCCCACAGCTTCCTGAGACATGTCACATGTTTCTAGAGGCTGCAGATCCATTTCCGCACTGCTCTATGATCCTACACATGTACAGTGGGAAGGAGGCTGGGATTCCTCAAGAAGCCACAGTAAGATACCAAATTCAAAATGGTAGCACCGGGGCCCCTTAGCGGTAAGAGGAAATGGCTGTGGGAAGACAGCCCTGGAAATACCTTTTTTTAAAAGTCAGCAGCTACAGTATTTGTACCTGATGACTTAAAAAAAAAAAGAGTAAAGTTTCTTTTTAAAGTGTATGTAAGCCCTAACAGTGAAACACACTTATTTGCTCCCTTCTGGTCTGTTAAATATACCATAAAAAGCTTTTTGTTATATCTGTTTTATAAATGCAGAAAATACCTAGTGGTCCATCCAGATCTCACATGACCTAAACGTCAAGTCCACTTGCATTAGTTAACACTGTTCCCAGATATTACTGAAGATTACAGAACAGTCCCTACTCTCTTTCCAAGAGGGAAGATGGAGGTGTTCTGTAGTCCTGACCTAGGGGGAAAGCCCTGCTCCTGTATACATACAGTATTACAAGTGAATGTTGCCCCCCTAGGACAGGAAGTGTGTAAGGCCCCTTCCACACTTGTATGACCTGAAAGTCATATGGCTTTGATGCAACTATGACGCAACTTTGACGTGACTTGAAGCAATGCTTGTGTAATCTTGAGGTCTATGAACCTCAAGTCCCATCAAAGTCGGACCAGGGACTACTTTAATGTTGCTGCGACTTGAAGTTGCACAGATATGAATGTGAATTTATGGGATAGGACTTCCATGCAACTTTGCAGTCCCTATTTGCAGAGAAAGCCGCACAAGTGTGAAGGGTCCTTACTGGTAGAATCCCCTGATGAAAATAAAGGGAAAAAGAATACAACAAGAAAACTGATTCCGTCACCACATCTAAGGGCAGGTAAGTGGCAATATATTAAGTTCTTGTTATTGGGCTTAAATATGCTTTGGCTATACGGTATATATGCTGTATAGTGGTACAAAATATATTGACGCTTTATAAATGATTAAATAAACAAAGATGTCCAGTCATCTGCCCTCTAAAATATATATCATGTAAGATCTATGATAGACAGCACCCTATCACTGTGATAGCATGTCACAGCTTTATAAAGCAATTAAAATTAAAAATATGTCTTTGTCCTTATGTTTATATCGTACGCAATGCTGGTAAGGGTCATACACACTTTACTGGGTCATGACATTTGTTCAATAGACTATCTTGCAAGAATAGAGCAGCTTTATTTTACCATATATAAAGGTCATAAAATTATTTAGCACAACTCATTACAGTACATAAATAAAATAACTCCATCCATGAAAGGCCAATTTATATGCAGATCGCATGGAGAAGATGTACAAAGTAACTGCCATGTAATCTATATCATATAAACAATATTGATTATTTGTCATTTAATATGCTGCTCTCCTTTTTTTCAGAGAGATAAACGTGGAAATAAATGGTAAACAATATGCATTAGGTTAAAGGTGTGAATAAAACGCTTCACTAAAACCTACTTTAAATGCATATCAATTTTGCCAGTGGGTAATAGTAGTGTCCATCATGATAAATATAATATCTATTATATATTGTTAGGACAAGACAAAATTAATGAAATTTTCAATTTATTAGACTATTTTTAAATTTAGATATTCCTGCTGATCTAGATTTTAAGGTATGTTATGTTTCAATGTATTTGAAGGAATATTATATAGTTTTTGAATTTAAAGTGTTACTAAACAAAAGGACCCTGCATTCACTATATCTGGTCTCCCACAGTACACAGAACATGGAAATGCACTTATTTTACTGCTAAATACTTTTTCTCATTAGCAGTATATAGGAGTCTTGTGACTTCTTTCAGTGTCTGGCCAAGCACTGGTAAAGTTTGTAGGAGGAGTTTTCATTCTCCTCTGACTGTCCTATGAGGCTGCATGGCCCTTGACTTTCTGTCTGGAAAGTGCTGATTGGCCCTGTGCTGAGTACATTCATCCTCCCAAAAAAAAAAAATCTTTACCAATACACACCAAATTGAGCATGTGCAGAGTGCCTCTAAGGGCTCTGTTCCATCAGCAGATGGATTGGGGAGAGTAAAAGAAGGGGAGGATCAGACAAGACAGGATCAAACAGCCTTTTTACACAATGCGGAGGATTAACCCCTTAGGTTCCACAGTGAGTATAACAAGCATATAAATAATATGTGCAGCGCTGAAGTGTAATACGTGAACTAAGAACATTCACAAGCAATACATGGTGATTAATCATATAAACATATCACATGGCAATGATAAGAGTCCCATAAAGTGTTATGTAAACACATAAGTGAAAAGTGAAAATAAAGTCCCATATATACTAATATATGTAGAGCATTGTAGATCCCAAAAGTGAAGGATTGATCCTGCAATGGTAAAGATGGTCAGTAAAGTGTTCAGATCCCGTCACCAAAATGGAACAAATAAAATGGGCGCTCACCAGATGGTATGGACCTATAATGCCGTATGACATAAAGGTCAAACGCGCTTCACAGATAAGCTCCCGGATTCCTCTTTAGAGTAGATAACCTTGGATGTTTTTTCAGGGCTCACAGTGAGTGGAGAGGAGGAAGGATGAATCTCTCATTCCCCATATCACATAAAAATAAGCCAAAAGAAAAGACACATAGTGTAAAACTGCATAAAAGGCAATTTATCGTTAAGCAGATATGCACTTACAGACATCCAAAGGTAAACCAGCAATATTGCAGTCAAAACAAGCGGTCTACAGTGAAAAACGGACGCGTTTCATCTTAGTAGACATTCTCAAAGGATATTGCTGAGAAATATCCTTTGAGAATGTCTACTAAGATGAAACGCGTCAGATTCTCACTCTCACTAGTTTACCATTGTTCTTCCTTTATTCACTTCTCCCCCTCTACTGTGATTATTATTATGCCACACCATCCTCTAGCAGGGAGACAGCTTAAGTCAAGCAAGCCCATAGACTTCATTACATACTGTAGCATTGGAATCATGGGAATTTTAGTCCAAGACAGCAGCCATGGGTGATAGACTTCTGGCACTACAAGCTTCAATACATTCTGTGCAGTACAAGGAATGAAAAGGGGGGGGGGTTTCTTGAGCTGTGAAGTAAAACCTGCTCTATTGGCACTGCGGGAGTAGATCCATACACATGCACACCTACCAATGTACTCATCTGTCAGCAAGAGGCCAAGCCAGTGAGACTTTAGCCCAAGGCTGAGAGCAGAGACACCAGGGGAAGGACAGCAGTACCCACATTGCTGCCTTTATACCATTGCCTCAGAGAGACCATCCACTCTCCACTTGAGGCTGCTACAGAGGCTCCAGGAAGAGACTGAAGGGGCTGCTTCCACCAGGAGTGTTTGCGACAATCTCCTGGGAATTAGTGAGAAAGCTGTCTGCCCGTCTTTGACACTGTTAGCAGAATTGATCCACTAAGAGCAGGATATCTAGTGCATCACATTATACTGTACCTATACCAGATCTATACTGTACCTATACTGATTTCATACTGCACATATATCAACTTTATATCACACTTATTTATATGTTATTAATTTATTACAGGTCTTTATATAGCAGCAACAATTTATGCATAGCTTTACTTATATATTGTACATTCACATTACTTATAACAACACATTACTTATAACAACACATTACTTATAACTAGTGTTGAGCGAACACGGACTGTATTATTCGTGTTCGTACCGAATAATTGGATTTTTTGTACCCGAACACGGACACGGACACTTTACTGTATGTTCGGGTAAAAATCCGTGTTCGGTCGTTTTATTTCCGGGTTTTGCATGCTTTGGCGCTCTTTTCATGGCGGGCTTTCAACAGCCAATCAACAATCGTTTAACTGGTGTGCCTTAAGCCATCCCAGCCATGCCTGCAAATGTCTCAGTAGCTGTGATTGGCCGTCTGAAGCATGTGACCAAGTCTTTATAAGTTCGAGGCAGCCGCAGCGGCGTCATTATGCTGCTTAGATTCAGGGACAGAGCACACATCAACGTGCTGGCTGCTGATTAGGGAAAGATAGGCAGGAAAAAACCATTTGTGTCCGGATAGAATTGAGGGACAGGTCGGAGTGTTTAGGCAGGGCGAGTTGTAGGCATTTTAGGGATAGAGTCTGCTGAATTATATAGGGTCAGTGTCTTCTACAAACTACAATCGATATTGCTGTGTGGGGGGTGGGGTCTGCACTCAATCCTGATCTACGATCTCTTCTCAATCCTGTTAGGGACAGAGTCTGCTGAATTTTAGGGAAACTGTGTTCTACAAACTACAATCGATATTGCTGTGTGGTGTGGGATTGGAGATAGGCAGGTGTCAGTGATCCACATCCATTTTTCTGTGTGTGAGCTGCAGTGAACACAATCTTTTTGGGCTGCAGTGAACACAATCTTTTTGGGCTGCAGTGAACACAATCTTTTTGGGCTGCAGTGAACACAATCTTTTTGGGGTGCAGTGAACAAAATCTTTTTGGGGTGCAGTGAACACAATCCTTTTTGGTGTGCAGTGAACACAATCTTTGTGGGGTGCAGTGAACAAAATCCTTTGTGGGGTGCAGTGAACACAATCTTTTTGGGGTGCAGTGAACAAAATCCTTTTTGGGGTGCAGTGAACAACATCCTTTTTGGGGTGCAGTGAACACAATCTTTTTGGGGTGCAGTGAACAAAATCCTTTGTGGGGTGCAGTGAACACAATCTTTTTGGGGTGCAGTGAACACAATCTTTTTGGGGTGGAGTGAACAACATCCTTTTTGGGGTGCAGTGAACAAAATCCTTTTTGGGGTGCAGTGAACACAATCTTTTTGGGGTGCAGTGAACACAATCTTTGTGGGGTGCAGTGAACACAATCTTTTTGGGGTGGAGTGAACAACATCCTTTTTGGGGTGCAGTGAACAACATCCTTTTTGGGGTGCAGTGAACACAATCTTTTTGGGGTGCAGTGAACACAATCTTTGTGGGGTACAGTGAACAGAATCTTTGTGGGGTGCAGTGAACACAATCTTTGGGGGGTACAGTGAACACAATCTTTGTGAGGTGCAGTGAACACAATCTTTGTGGGGTGCAGTGAACACAATCATTGTGGGGTGCAGTGAACTCAATCTTTGTGGGGTACAGTGAACACAATCTCATACTGAAGGTTTGAGGGTGCTGCCTGTTCCATACTCCCCCTACTCCTCATCTAGCCTTTTAGGGGTACAAACAATAGTAATTGGGGCCTAGTGTGGTTGTGTACGTGTGATATACATACACTTTTTTGGGATCATATTTTCTATTCCGCTATTTAATCAAAAACCTTTGGGGATCAGTTAAATTGGGGGATAGTCTGTGTTGGTACGTGTGAGAGAGATCCACCTTTCCAAGTTGTTGGGGTTCATCTCATACTTCTGAAGGTTTGAGGGTGCTGCCTGTTCCATACTCCCCCTACTCCTAGCCTTTTAGGGGTACAAACAATAGTAATTGGGGCCTAGTGTGGTTGTGTACGTGTGATATACATACACTTTTTTGGGATCATATTTTCTATTCCGCTATTTAATCAAAAACCTTTGGGGATCAGTTAAATTGGGGGATAGTCTGTGTTGGTACGTGTGAGAGAGATCCACCTTTCCAAGTTGTTGGGGTTCATCTCATACTTCTGAAGGTTTGAGGGTGCTGCCTGTTCCATACTCCCCCTACTCCTAGCCTTTTAGGGGTACAAACAATAGTAATTGGGGCCTAGTGTGGTTGTGTACGTGTGATATACATACACTTTTTTGGGATCATATTTTCTATTCCGCTATTTAATCAAAAACCTTTGGGGATCAGTTAAATTGGGGGATAGTCTGTGTTGGTACGTGTGAGAGAGATCCACCTTTCCAAGTTGTTGGGGTTCATCTCATACTTCTGAAGGTTTGAGGGTGCTGCCTGTTCCATACTCCCCCTACTCCTAGCCTTTTAGGGGTACAAACAATAGTAATTGGGGCCTAGTGTGGTTGTGTACGTGTGATATACATACACTTTTTTGGGATCATATTTTCTATTCCGCTATTTAATCAAAAACCTTTGGGGATCAGTTAAATTGGGGGATAGTCTGTGTTGGTACGTGTGAGAGAGATCCACCTTTCCAAGTTGTTGGGGTTCATCTCATACTTCTGAAGGTTTGAGGGTGCTGCCTGTTCCATACTCCCCCTACTCCTAGCCTTTTAGGGGTACAAACAATAGTAATTGGGGCCTAGTGTGGTTGTGTACGTGTGATATACATACACTTTTTTGGGATCATATTTTCTATTCCGCTATTTAATCAAAAACCTTTGGGGATCAGTTAAATTGGGGGATAGTCTGTGTTGGTACGTGTGAGAGAGATCCACCTTTCCAAGTTGTTGGGGTTCATCTCATACTTCTGAAGGTTTGAGGGTGCTGCCTGTTCCATACTCCCCCTACTCCTAGCCTTTTAGGGGTACAAACAATAGTAATTGGGGCCTAGTGTGGTTGTGTACGTGTGATATACATACACTTTTTTGGGATCATATTTTCTATTCCGCTATTTAATCAAAAACCTTTGGGGATCAGTTAAATTGGGGGATAGTCTGTGTTGGTACGTGTGAGAGAGATCCACCTTTCCAAGTTGTTGGGGTTCATCTCATACTTCTGAAGGTTTGAGGGTGCTGCCTGTTCCATACTCCCCCTACTCCTAGCCTTTTAGGGGTACAAACAATAGTAATTGGGGCCTAGTGTGGTTGTGTACGTGTGATATACATACACTTTTTTGGGATCATATTTTCTATTCCGCTATTTAATCAAAAACCTTTGGGGATCAGTTAAATTGGGGGATAGTCTGTGTTGGTACGTGTGAGAGAGATCCACCTTTCCAAGTTGTTGGGGTTCATCTCATACTTCTGAAGGTTTGAGGGTGCTGCCTGTTCCATACTCCCCCTACTCCTAGCCTTTTAGGGGTACAAACAATAGTAATTGGGGCCTAGTGTGGTTGTGTACGTGTGATATACATACACTTTTTTGGGATCATATTTTCTATTCCGCTATTTAATCAAAAACCTTTGGGGATCAGTTAAATTGGGGGATAGTCTGTGTTGGTACGTGTGAGAGAGATCCACCTTTCCAAGTTGTTGAGGTTCATCTCATACTTCTGAAGGTTTGAGGGTGCTGCCTGTTCCATACTCCCCCTACTCCTAGCCTTTTAGGGGTACAAACAATAGTAATTGGGGCCTAGTGTGGTTGTGTACGTGTGATATACATACACTTTTTTGGGATCATATTTTCTATTCCGCTATTTAATCAAAAACCTTTGGGGATCAGTTAAATTGGGGGATAGTCTGTGTTGGTACGTGTGAGAGAGATCCACCTTTCCAAGTTGTTGGGGTTCATCTCATACTTCTGAAGGTTTGAGGGTGCTGCCTGTTCCATACTCCCCCTACTCCTAGCCTTTTAGGGGTACAAACAATAGTAATTGGGGCCTAGTGTGGTTGTGTACGTGTGATATACATACACTTTTTTGGGATCATATTTTCTATTCCGCTATTTAATCAAAAACCTTTGGGGATCAGTTAAATTGGGGGATAGTCTGTGTTGGTACGTGTGAGAGAGATCCACCTTTCCAAGTTGTTGGGGTTCATCTCATACTTCTGAAGGTTTGAGGGTGCTGCCTGTTCCATACTCCCCCTACTCCTAGCCTTTTAGGGGTACAAACAATAGTAATTGGGGCCTAGTGTGGTTGTGTACGTGCGAGATACATACACTTTTTTTGATCATATTTCCTATTCCGCTATTCAATAAAAACCTTTGAGGATCAATTGAATTGCGGGATAGTCTGTGTCGGTACGTGTGAGAGAGATCCACCTTTCCAAGTTGTTGGGGTTCATCTCATACTTCTGAAGGTTTGAGGGTGCTGCCTGTTCCATACCCCCCCTACTCCTCATCTAGCCTTTTAGGGGTACAAACAATAGTAATTGGGGCCTAGTGTGGTTGTGTACGTGCGAGATACATACACTTTTTTTGATCATATTTCCTATTCCGCTATTCAATAAAAACCTTTGAGGATCAATTGAATTGCGGGATAGTCTGTGTCGGTACGTGTGAGAGAGATCCACCTTTCCAAGTTGTTGGGGTTCATCTCATACTTCTGAAGGTTTGAGGGTGCTGCCTGTTCCATACTCCCCCTACTCCTCATCTAGCCTTTTAGGGGTACAAACAATAGTAATTGGGGCCTAGTGTGGTTGTGTACGTGTGATATACATACACTTTTTTTGGATCATATTTTCTATTCCGCTATTCAATAAAAACCTTTCTAGGGCAAGATCTTAAATTACAGAAATATGAGGAGACCGTCAAATAAGGGCCGTGGCCTGGGTCGTGGTGCTGCTGGTAGAGCTCCTGTTGCAAGGAGAGGACATGGTCGATCTGTGCCAGCTACACGCACAAGTGAAACACCTTCCTCAAGTGTGAGTAGGCGACAGAACCTGCATCAGTATTTGGTAGGGCATCAAACGCCCCTAGAAGTGATGAGGCCAGAACAAGTTGAGGCGATAGTAGATTGGTTTGCTGCTGACAGTGCCTCCAGTTCCTTCACATTGTCTCCCACCCAGTCTACTGCAGAAAGGTCAGAGTTGGCACCTGCAGCCAATGTCCAACCGTCTTTCACCTCACCCCCTTGCAAATCAGGCCAGCAGTCTGAGCCCCAAGCCATACAGCAGTCTCTTATTCTTTTTGAGGACTCTGTCAGCAGGGTTTCCCAGGGCCATCCACCTAGCCCTGCCCCAGAAGTGGAAGAGATTGAGTGCAGCGATGCCCAACCACTTATTTCTCAAGATGAGTACATGCAAGGATCATCGCAGCACGTCTCCGATGATGACGAAACGCAGGTGCCAACTGCTGCGGCGTTCAGCATTGTGGAGACCGACAAGGAGGGCAGGGGTGAAGACTGGGTGGAAGATGATGTGGAGGACGATGAGGTCCTCGACCCCACATGGAATGAACGTCATGCAGGTGAACTGAGTAGTTTGGAGGAAGAGGCGGTGGTCGCACAGAGCCACCAGCACAGCAGAAGAGGGAGCAGGGTGCAGAAGCGGAGCGGCCGTGCCCTAGACACTACGCCCGCTACTGCCCAACGCAGCAAGGGAACGAGCGCACCAAAGTCAGCTCAAAGGAGTTCTCTAGCGTGGAAGTTCTTTAGAAAATGTGCTGATGACAGGACACGAGTGGTTTGCACCCTGTGCAATCAGAGCTTGAAGCGAGGCATGAACCTTCTCAACCTGAGCACAACCTGCATGATCAGGCATCTAAGTGCAAAGCACGAGCTGCAGTGGAGTACACACCTTCAAAACCAAGAAACGTCTCTGGCTCATCCTGCTTCCTCTTCTGCTGCAGTCTCGGCCGCTCCAGCCACATCTGTAGTGATACCGGCACCTGCCACCCCGCAAACAGACGATCTGTCAGCAACACCACCACCTGGGTCACCAACAACCATCTCCACAATGTCCCGTGGAAGCGTTCAGCTTTCCATCTCCCAAACACTTGAGAGGAAGAGGAAGTACCCCCCTACCCACCCGCGATCCCTGGCCCTGAATGCCAGCATTTCAAAATTATTGGCCTTTGAAATGCTGTCATTCCGTCTGGTGGAGACGCACAGTTTTAAAAACCTTATGTCGGTGGCTGTCCCACAGTACGTCGTGCCCAGCCGCCACTACTTTTCCAGGCAAGCCATCCCTTCCCTGCACAACCAAGTGGGGGAAAAAATCAGGTGTGCACTGCGCAACGCCATCTGTGCCAAGGTCCACCTAACTACGGATACGTGGACCAGTAAGCACGGTCAGGGGCGTTATATCTCCCTAACGGCACACTGGGTAAATGCAGTGGCGGATGGGCCTGAGGCGGATAGCAATTTGGCGCATGTCCTTCCACCACCGAGGATTGCAGGGCGCTTCAGTTTGCCTCCTGTTCCTAACTCCTCCTACTCCGCTTCCTCATCCTCTACCGCCTCCTCATCCGGACAGCGTAACACCTTCACCACCAACTTCAGCACGGCCAGGGGTAAACGACAGCAGGCAGTTTTACAACTTGCCTGTTTGGGGGACAAACCACACACCGCGCAGGAGTTGTGGAGGAGCATGGAACAGCAGACAAATGAGTGGTTGCTGCCAGCGAGCCTCAAGCCCGGCCTGGTGGTGTGCGATAACGGGCGAAATCTCATAGCAGCTCTGGGCCTAGCCGGTTTGACGCACATCCCTTGCCTGGCGCATGTGCTGAATTTGGTGGTGCAGAGGTTCCTTAAAAACTACCCCGATATGTCAGAGCTGCTGCAGAAAGTGCGGGCCGTTTGTGCGCACTTTCGGCGTTCTCACCCTGCTGCTGCTCGCCTGGCAGCGCTGCAGCGTAACTTCGGCCTTCCCGCTCACCGCCTCATATGTGACGTGCCCACAAGGTGGAACTCCACCTTGCACATGCTGGAAAGACTGTGCGAGCAGCAGCAGGCCATAGTGGAGTTTCAGCTGCAGCACGCACGCGTGAGTCGCTCTGCGGAACAGCACCACTTCACCACCAATAACTGGGCCTCCATGCGAGACCTGTGTGCCTTGTTGCGCTGTTTTGAGTACTCCACCAACATGGCCAGTGGCAATGACGCCGTTCTCAGCTTAACTATCCCACTTCTATGCCTCCTTGAAAAAACAATTCGGGCGATGATGGAAGAGGATGTGGCACAGGATGAGGAGGAGGAGGAGGATGAAGAGGTAACATTTCCAAGGCTTTCAGGGCAGTCATTCGCAAGGGGCTCCGAGGGTGGGTTCCTGCACACGCAAACGCCAGGGACGCAATTGTCCAGCAGGGGCACAGTTCTGGAGGATGAGGAGGATGAGGAGGAGGAGGAGGAGCTGGAGGAGGAGATGGAACCATGTTCACAGCAGGGTGGCACCCAGGCCAGCTCATGGCCATCACTGGTGCGTGGCTGGGGGGATACAGAGGACACGGACCATACACCTCCCACAGAGGACAGCCTTTCGTTGCCTCTGGGCAGCCTGGCACACATGAGCGATTACATGCTGCAGTGTCTCCACAACGACCGCCGAGTTGCCCACATTCTAACTTGTGCTGATTACTGGGTGGCCACGCTGCTGGATCCCCGTTACAAGGACAACGTACCGTCCTTAATTCACTCACTGGAGCGCGATCGCAAGATGCGCGAGTACAAGCGCACGCTGGTAGACGCCATGCTGCTGGCATTCCCATCTGACAGCGGGGCCACAGTGGAAGCACAAGGCAGAGGAGGAGGAGGAGGAGGTCGCCAACGCAACCAGGGCACCGCCAGCACCTCAGAAGGCAGGGTTAGCATGGCCGAAATGTGGAAAAGCTTTGTCAGCACGCCACAACAAACAGCAGCACCAGCAGCTCAGATGGAACGTCTTAGCAGGAGGCAGCATTTTACCAACATGGTGGAGCAGTATGTGTGCACACGCCTACATGTAGTGAATGACGGGTCTGCCCCCTTCAACTTCTGGGTCTCCAAATTGGGCACATGGCCTGAGCTTGCCCTTTACGCCTTGGAGGTGCTGGCGTGCCCTGCAGCCAGTGTATTATCTGAACGGGTATTTAGCACGGCTGGGGGCGTTATAACAGACAAGCGCAGCCGCCTGTCCAGAGACAATGTGGACAAGCTCACGTTCATTAAAATGAACCAAGCATGGATCCCACGGGACTTTTCCGTACCTTGTGCAGAATAGCAATGGATACCGACCTTACCTACCCATTGTTCCATTTTTGCTCTTTCTCACTCTTTTGGGGTGTACCCTCATTTAAAATTTGTGAAAAGAAGCAGTGTTGGCTACCTCGTCCTCCTCCTCAGGGCCAGATTAATGTAGGGGCTATTGGAGCTGCAGCTCCAGGCCCCTACCTTTTATATAGGCCCCGGGTTGGCCATATTCACTGTTACCGCTCTTCTGTCACTTGTAAACACAGAAGTCTGGCTTCTATGCTCGCTTCCCCAGGCAGCACCCTCAGAACCTCCCCACACAGCGTGAAGGCCGGACAAGGAGGGACAGTTGGCGATGCATGGATGTGTTTATGGGCTTCAGAGACAGCATCCCATGTTGAATTAGGCATGCATGGCTGCACCCTTCCTCCTCTGGGTGCATGGCAAGGCACGGCCCTAAGGCCCTTCAAAATCCTCAGCACCAAGCCCATGATGCTGTTAATCCGGCCCTGGTCCTCCTCCACCGCCGCTTCCACCTACACCGCCCATAGGTGTGCGCAGCCTATTGCATTAAGGTGTGCACCCCAAAGTTGAAATACACATGCATGTGTTTGCCAGCAGGGAGAGTAATGTATCGGGGCCATGTACCTGTAGGCAAGGAGAAATAGAGCAGAGCAGGTCCCAGGGAGATCTTTCCCATCTCCTCACTGGCAATGCTATGTGCCCTAGGTGATTAGGGTGTGCCCAGGCACACCCAGCACACCCTGTGCGCACGCCTATGTCACCGCCACATCCACCACCACCTCAACCTCCCTCCTACTCCATATGGGCCTCGTCCTTCAGAGATGAAGAAGAACATTGTTTTATTTTTCTGTTTTTTTTTGTTGTTTTAAGTTATTTCCCTATCCACATTTGTTTGCAGAGCACTTGCCATGCTCTTAATTACGTTTTGCTGCCATTTGCAGCACTCTAGCCCTTTCCTTTGGTGTTTTAGAGCCATTTTAGTGCCTTAAAGTTCGGGTCCCCATTGACTTCAATGGGGTTCGGTGTCCGGGAAAAGTTCGGTAAAAGTCCGGGACACGGACCCGGACTTTTTTTTAAAGTTCGGCCGAACCCGTCGAACACGGACATCTAGGTGTCCGCTCAACCCTACTTATAACTTACTTATAACACACAAACTGTCACCACCTCTGGCCCGCATCTACTGTATGTCACCCTGTGCCAAAACTGTACTGCACCTTACCACATCTTACTACATGCAGGTTTAATAAGACTATCAGTAAGTACATCAAAGCTTGTGAAAGGGCCCCAATGATAGCTGGCAGAAGAACAACCCAAAGAACTGCCCCCCCCCCCATAATACAATTCTGCCAATCCCCTTTATTCTCTTCCACCCTTCTTACCATTTTGAATACTAACAGTGTTCACCAAGGCGGGTTAGAACAAGCATAGCCACCATTAATGCCCTCTGGCAGAATGGTTCATTACTTCTAAATGCTACACTATAAGTGGTGCTACCACTGTTTATGCAGGTCTAGATGTTAAATGTCACCCTATGTCTAACCCTTACTGTTAGTCACTTTGCATGCCTCACCCCATTGACATTTTATTTTGTGCTTACCTGAATATTAAACTTGTTAAGTGACAATATATTAAGTTAATCTCTATTAATTGGTTCAGTGCCCGTTTCTTGATATAGCATTGCTATTGGGTACCAAGTATCCCTTTCAGTAATTTACTGTGTCTGGGCTAACAGACAAGCTGTTGTCAGAAATGGGTATATGGAGCTGCATTGCCATAGGGGGACATTTAACAAATAGAAAATAAAAACAATTCAATACTGCATAGTATTTTTTAAATAATGTACTGTACAGGTCTTCTAATGCAAAAATGCCTTTAACCCCTTCATGCCTACGTAACACATATATGCACCCTACAGTACTGGGACATGTGTTCTGGCTGGGATCGAGTGCCCACAGCAAGGAGACCAGAGTGTCAATGACAGCTTTCGGTCTCTGACTATTGATTGGCAGGCAGGAGACCCCCGTACCCCAGTTATGGGATCACTGTGACAACCAATCACAGTGAGCACAGGAATGGGAAGTCTGTCAAATTGCTTCCTCGTATCTCTTTCCCCTCAGATCTTCGGGGAGGAGAAAGTGATACAGTGTTTCTCTTTACAGATCTCACTCTGAGAAAAAAAAGTATAAAATAAAATATAAAAGTATTAAATAAAGAGAACACTATGCAACATCCCGGGGGGCGGGGTCTGAACATGGCCACGTGAGGACGCTCTGAAACAACGAGCTCCAGACCTCTCCTCGCCAGACCCGACAATTTACAGCGTACTTACTCCGGCATGACCCCAGGTAAAGAGAGAGGAAGAAAGCGTGGGACGCGCTCCACTGCTCGCACACCAGGCAAAAAGAGGAAGGGGGAGGCGATATCCCAATTCTTCCGATCCCCTCAACAAACAAGCATGGTGGATTCGGGCGCTATCCCAGCGGGAGACAGCAGACGGGAGGAGGGTGGAGAGAAAGAGCTGAGACGCTCTGAGGCTCCTATGTCAAATACGGCACCTCTATCCACGATGGCTACCTCACCTGGCTCAGAAAAATCAGACCTTCAAATGCAGATGTCGCAACCCCAAACAGATCCAGAGATCCGGGCACTGTTAAGGGATAGATAGAGATAGTGAGATAGAGTCACTAGTGTTCCGTATTGAGGAAACACATCAGCGGGATCTACAGGCGGTGAAGGTGGATGTACAGGCAGCTTCAGAGAGGATACAGGCAGGTGAGCTATCAGCCTCTGCATTAGAAGCAAGAGTAACAGCACTGAAAAAAGCACAGAGGGATTCAGCCAGTACGGCTATCTCTATCCAGCTCCATTTAGAGGAAATAGAGGACAGGAGCAGACGAAATAATTTATGGATCAGAGGCATACCAGAGACCATAGGAAGAGAGGAAATGCAGGAGACAGTGGCGGCCATCTTCCAAAAAGTTGTGGGCTCAGCTACTCCGGAGACGGTAGAATTGGACAGAGTCCATAGAGCCTTGGGACCAAGATCCATCAACCCAGACAGACCGAGGGACGTGATGTGCAGAGTGCATCATTATATTCAAAAAGAAGCAATACTGCGGAAAGCATGGGATCTGAAGACAGTTGATCTGGATGGCGCGGCTATTAAAATCTTGCCAGATCTATCAAAAGCAACGCTACAAGGCAGAGCCATTCTCCGTCCAGCATTAGACGTTGCTCGTCGGGCAGGGTGCACATACCGATGGGGATACCCTCTGGCAGTATTTTTTCGGAAAGGCACCCTCACATTCACGTTGAGGATGCCATCAGAGTTACCAGCTTTTTTTGCCTTCATAGGAGTGAATCCTATTCAGATCCAGGACTGGCTGATCGTACCACTCCGCACAGAAGGAAGACAGAGGGAAGAGACACCTCATAGAGGTCACAACAACCACCCCCAAAGGCTACAGGTGAAACCCCAAGCGGAGCTGGCGGATGGGTCGCGTGAGTCATAACTTTAAATCTGATAAACTACACATTTTGTAAAAATATCATATTGTTTATCGCAACTATGGAGCTCGAGGCTATCATGAATTAAGCAAGTCTCCGGATTTGGGGGGAGTGGGGAGGGACGGAGATGAGGGGACTGTATGTCAGTTTGATGTCCCCTGATATGGAACTAGACGGTTATGAGGGGCCGATAACTGATAAGAATAACAGGACTTGAAGAATATTGCCATATCGGGAGGGAGTGGTGAAGGAGGAAAAGGATACCCCAAAATAAGACAGTATCAGAAAAGGGGGAGATGTTTGTTGATCTGATTACATGTGAACTGGGGGAGGGGAGGGCGGGGATTAAGATGGGATACACTCTTTTTTTTTGTTTTTTGTTTTTTCTTCTCCTTTTTTTTTGAATACCCAGCTTCTATGAAAATGAATGCATAATAATGTGATGTTTAGGAGGGATGGGGGAGGAGGGGGGTCCCCCTTTTTTTTTTTTATTGCTGGGGATGGGGGACACCCTGGGAGGTGGAGGGGAGGTAAATGGAGCCCCTGTTGTGAACCCTTACATCTATGAGTCAGTAGGTATATGCTGAGAGCCTTAACTGGAAAAGGATAAATATATTGGAAGGATTCCTAGATAGGGGAGTTATATATGGTAAGACAAGATATAGATATTAAAAGGGAACACTACTAAAAAGAAAAGGTAATTCAAACCCCGATATACCCAACAGGGGAACTTTAAGAGTAAGGTTTAGAAACCACAAGGGCGAGTTTTGTTGAAGGTATAAATAACCTAGGTGGGTTAACAGACCGTAGAAAGGGAGTCTTTGTAAAGAACATGCCATCACCATATAATTCCTACCAAGGGGGGGCTTGGTAGCTTTCCCCTCTGCCCCTCTACCTCCCCCCTCCCCACCATCTCTTTTGTTTTCCCTGACCTTGTCCCTCCCCCCAACCCCCCTTTTTCTGTATTTTTTTTTTTAAATATAATCAGCATACATTAGTTGACAGATTATGTTCTGATCACCCCTGTTAGTATTAGTTAGTTAGTATAGTGTAGTGACAGCTTCACTTTAGTTAAGTAACAGTTTCAGTTTTAGAGTTAGTGATCTTACAATAATTTGCATTCCCTTTTGCCACTAGTCTCAGTGTTAGCGTTACCTTTTGCCGCTAGTGTTGGCGTTCCTATCACTGTTAGTCTCAGTGTTAGTGTTTTTGTCACTGGTAAATATCAGTTTTAGCGTTTTATTAAAAAAAAAAAAAAATTAAAATGTTAGATTTCTTGCTGTTTTAGTGTGTGGGGTGTAGTGTCTGTTTATGTATTTTAGAATAAAAAAAAAAAGATCAGTATCAGGAGTATCAGTATTCTGTCAGTGTCATTGTTAGTGTCAGTGTTTTAGGGAACAAAAGGTTTTAGATTTCAGTATTTTAAAAAAAAGATTTACTTTTGCATAGTTTGGGGTGTGTAGAGCGCCTAATAAAAAAAAAAAAAATGGCAAGAAGGCTTAATAGTGTTGAAGAGGCATATATGTGAAGTGCAGAGAGAGGTTGTAATCGGCGCTACCTTTGTGCAAATAAATAAATAAATAGTAATAAAGTGCATACACTTGCAATCAAATGATAAATAAATAAGGGGGTGTATCCCATAAAACCAAAAAGGGTTAAATAATATATATGCTATGTATCAAGTGGGTTCAAGTAGGAAAGATCAAATATCCTGATGTGTGATAAGTAAAACCCAGAAAGTGCTGAAGTGCAATAAATAAATTAATAACATAGACAATGTTTTTATTGTGATATACAAGTAATTAAATCAATCCAGTGTAGAAATAAAATTAATCAAGTATTGGTGATATTCCTGGCACTGTTACTGTTGAAAGTGCAACATGCCAGTAGAGAACATATAAGTGAAGTAGAAGTGATGAGTGAAACCAGGGAAAAAAATCCCTTAAAAATAGATAAAATGAAATAAATGTCAGCTGCAATCACCTGTGTGACCACTAGGTGTCGCGCTGTATATACAACCTGCCTTGTACGGAAGTTAGGCAAGAATGGATCTCCAAGGGTCCCCCTCCACAGTCAACAAAGCACCAGTTGGCGTGTTTCCATATGGAGAGAAAGAAGAGGGGAGCCTCGTGAAGTATCAATCATAAAAATGAAGAAAGAACGTAGCATCCACTCACTGTGAAAAGCTGTGATAGCTGCCTCGAATCAGTAGCACCACGTCACCACGCTCCAGCAGATGTCGATGACGAAACGCGTAGAGCGGGTCCATTGCGTCACAGTGTCACTTCCGGTTTTGAGATTCCACCGCCGTGGAACGCGGAAGCTTCCCGGCGAGTGCTACTGATTCGAGGCAGCTATCACAGC
This sequence comes from Pelophylax lessonae, assembly GCF_965119305.1. Lineage (NCBI taxonomy): Eukaryota > Metazoa > Chordata > Amphibia > Anura > Ranidae > Pelophylax > Pelophylax lessonae. The sequence goes on along the minus strand of NC_138773.1, from coordinate 245,621,965 downwards.
TTTTCACAGTGAGTGGATGCTACATTCTTTCTTCATTTTTACGATTGATACTTCACGAGGCTCCCCTCTTCTTTCTCTCCATATGGAAACACGCCAACTGGTGCTTTGTTGACTGTGGAGGGGGACCCTTGGAGATCCATTCTTGCCTAACTTCCGTACAAGGCAGGTTGTATATACAGCGCGACACCTAGTGGTCACACAGGTGATTGCAGCTGACATTTATTTCATTTTATCTATTTTTAAGGGATTTTTTTCCCTGGTTTCACTCATCACTTCTACTTCACTTATATGTTCTCTACTGGCATGTTGCACTTTCAACAGTAACAGTGCCAGGAATATCACCAATACTTGATTAATTTTATTTCTACACTGGATTGATTTAATTACTTGTATATCACAATAAAAACACTGTCTATGTTATTAATTTATTTATTGCACTTCAGCACTTTCTGGGTTTTACTTATCACACATCAGGATATTTGATCTTTCCTACTTGAACCCACTTGATACATAGCATATATATTATTTAACCCTTTTTGGTTTTATGGGATACACCCCCTTATTTATTTATCATTTGATTGCAAGTTTATGCACTTTATTACTATTTATTTATTTATTTGCACAAAGGTAGCGCCGTTTACAACCTCTCTCTGCACTTTACATATATCTTGACCCCTTTTGGGGTTTTGGTTGTTGGCCGCTTACACCTGTTAGTCTTTCACGCTTCATCGCACACTCCATAGCGCTTGTCAATTTCTGCCTTTATATGAAGAGGCATATGTCCTCCTGTGCTCGAACAGTCGAGCTCAGAAGATGAGGATTTCCTTTGTGATGGTGAAAGTGAAAGGCCCAGTACTAGCAGCAAGAGGACGCACAAGGTAGCACCACATCAGTTGCTGCACAGCAGTACACCTCTCAGTGGATACCAGCGAGATCTCCTCCCCGACCCCCCCAATAACAACATTTATGGCCTTACCAGGCATAAATATGAGTGCTCTACAGATTACAATGCAACACCCACCTCTCCATCCTTGAAAAAGGAGAGCGCAGGTCCAGGACAGGACTCTCACGCATGCTCTGAAACTAGTTGTGAAGCCCAGACTGCCCCACACCTACCTGTGACGTCAGACGCCTCCGCTGACTCCCGGCTGCCGCACAAGTCTCCATCGCTGCACGGCACTCCCGGAACGATTGAGCTAAGTCTCCACCAGTTCCTGGACATTAAGCCTACGCCGGGACACCTGGATACTTGGATGCAATCTCCAGCAGCTGCCCTCGGAGAGCCATGCACTTACCAGCTTACTTATATGTAAGTTACTATATTGCTTTGTAATAAATTGTGCTTTTTACCACACTCAAGAGGCGCTTCCCTCTTCTTTTTATCTACTGCTCAGAGTCGACTTCACTCTTCCGGACAGCAGCCCTGAGTGCCTTGTGACCCATCCATCCATCCATCCTTGGATCCACCCCGCATCTGCTTATCCTTTATTGGATTCCAGGCCATTTATTTCCCTTTATCCTCAGAGACTTGCACAATGGACTTATAATCCCCACCTTGTGCTAATTGTCAGTACAGCCCCTAACAACACCCTGAATATTGTCCTGGCCATTCATTTAAGACATACCACTCCTTACTGTATTGTTATTATATATTCCTCTGCATTATCTATGAGCGCCATACCACCTATATACCTCTCCATCCTACCAACCACTCTTTTTTTTCCTCCTGTCTCTATGTCATTTTCCCTTTTTTCAGGTCTCTCCACTAATTTGGTGTCTAGATCCTAAAGTGTGGACTATGCTGAATAGATTTTATTTCGACACCACTGATCAGCAACATGAACTTCAGTAAGCAGCATGTTTTAATTCTGACAATATGTGCAAAAGAGTTGACCGCACTCCAATCTTCAGAAAATTCTATGCTTTATTTGCTAAATTCTAGTTTTTAAAATTGTTAAAATCCAAGTTTTTACTCTGACACAATTAGAACATTGTTTCAGTTTTTGTACCGCACCTCTGTTTTGTACCGTACTTGTTTTGCCTAAGGCTTCTATCACACAGCCGCTCCGGATTTCTTTTTTTTTTTTTTTTTCACGGAGCGGATGACATTTGTGTCATGCGCTCCGTATGTCCGCATATCATCCCATCCGTTTGCGGATGATATGCGGACATAATGTAAGTCTATGGCATTGCGGATGTCAGCGGATGACACCGCTGACATCCGATTTTCCTTCCTTTCCGTTTTTTGAACGGATGAAAAAATAGGGTTCTGTTCCGTTCCAAAAAACGGAACAGAACTGAAAGGAAGAAAATCGGATGTCAGCGGATGGTATTCCTCTGACATCCGCAATGCTATTGACTTACATTATGTCCGCAAATCATCCGCAAAAAAATAGGATGATTTGCGGACATACGGAGCGGCCGTGTGAAAGAGCCCTAACAAAACTAAAACTCATCATGTACAGTAGTAGTTACTCATTGCTGATTTCTATATTGAGAACCTCCTCTCTGTACTGTTATAAAACCTTTACTATAACCTTATTTTTGACAGAAAGTACAGTGTATTGCAAGTCCTTTCTCAATACCACTACTTCAAAAAACTTTACTTTTTTGTAAACTCTGGTATGGAAACATTTATTAAATAAGGATGCTTGTTTTTATGTGTAACTTGTAAATATATATTTATTTAGGGAGAAGTTATATTCCATAATTACATATGTATATTTTGCAAAGTGACTGTGCCATGCTGATCATCTATTCTCACTACAAAGCTTATAGACAGGGCCTGTCTTTTTTTTATATATATATATATATATATATATATATATATATATATATATATATATATATATATTTCTTCATTCGTTTTACAAAAGAAGCAAAGCAGTGGTAGAAGTAATAAAATAGTGACAATTGAATAGGCAGTTCAAAATAGTGCATAACAGCATATCTGTAGCATTATAGATATACAGAGAGTTACATACAGTATATTGGATAGGCTTAAGAATTCAAAAAGACATGGCCTGTCTTATTAAACCTATAAATGCACTGCAACCTCTACAATATGAAACAATCACAGCATTAGTGTTCGACCGACCATGTGACCGAGTCTGCCTAGAATTTAGCTTACAAAGGAGCTCATGATTTTCAATTTTTTTCATGGCATGTATAGTGAAATTTTAATAATTTATTGAGTGAGATGTGGATGTTTATCCTCACATTCATGTTATAATGAGTTTCTCTCGATTGCTTGGCCATGTCGTTATCGCTACTACTTTTTGCTATGTGGCATCCTAAAAGAAACTAGAGCTCAACTTTGCTCTAGCGTAATCAGCTAAATGGAAACAGGGTAATGTTTGACATCATAATAGTCGTGTATTTAATATATATGATGAAGCTTATTGCTTGAACTTTAAAATGAGTCTTCGTGACCAAAACATTTTCACCAAAGATGTTCTTGTATTTCCAGTGCATTCTGTTCAGTTTGTACTGATTACATCCATGTTGTAACATACCTATGTGTAACATTATTCTTGTAATGTTATTACTTTATTCCAATAAAGTCATTTGAAACTTAAAAAGATAATTTTTTGTAAACCAATTTGGCCATTTTGATCTTCTGATTCATGTGAATTGAAAATGGTAACCATAGATCTATGTTAAATTAAAATAAGAATCAATCTTCGTTTAAATATCGAACGTTAGAATACCTTTCTTGTTGAATCTTAGTTCCCAAATTTTAAAATGATTTTCCTTTTTTGGTGCTAGTATATGCTTTCTGTATTTTAATAAATGTTTCCATTTAATGTACTACTAAACCACCCTGAAAGAATTCAGTCCATAGCAATATGCCCAGAAATATACACACTTGGCTATAAAGTCTTGCCAGTTTTAATTTGTATAGTACTTGTATAAACTCTGATTCATTATAAAACAAATAAGCTGCAAGTAGATCAATATTCCACATCAGATGTTAAGTTCAATGATCGGCTGGTGTGACTTTAACTGAGGCTGGAGCAGAAGTGTGAGAGGAAGGTAATTAGTATGTATGGCATCTCATAACTAGAGTTTTTAAACCCTTTACTTCTGTGCCTTATACAGGGTTTATTATGGCCCAAAAAGGTCTTATTTAATAAAAAATAAATTGAACAAAAAATAAATTAATTTATTTTAATAATTTACAGCCTTTTAGAGGTGACTGTAAATATATAGTTTTAAAAATTAAAATTGAACAGCCATAATGTTTTCTTTCTGACATCCGTTCCAGCTGAAGCAGCTTTGTTTATAATGTACCATGCCAACCTAAATATTATATATATACAAATTAAAACATACCTTTTCCTATGGGCTATGCTAAGGAGATTAGTGTAAAATTATTTTTTATTGAAAATAACTTTAAAAGTTATGTAGCTGAATGGCCACATTCTTCCATCTACATTTTTTCTATACAAGAACATCATAAATTGCTAATAGCAAATAAATCTGTTATTTTTTTGTGTACAGTGTAATTTAACATAGAGACAGTATATAATAGACATTTCTATCTTTATGTTTCTCTTTACATTGACTTATTTTGTTGTGTATTTATTTTTGCTGTTGACTACTCTAATAAAGCTGATCCATTTTTTTGAACCGGCTGCATTTTTCGCTGCCCACTTACTTAAAGATCTAATCCCAAACTTCTGCTTATAGATGAGTTATCACAATGGAGTCCACACTAGAACAGGAAATACATCTTCTGCAGAATTGTAAATCAAAGCCTCAAACAGCATCATTTAGCCAGAGGCGAAAAATTGCTTGTTTATCAGATGGAGCTTAGTTTAGCACAGAAGAGTCCCTTGTAAATCTCAGGAACCTTTTTAAGACATGCACTTATACTGGTGTATTAATTCTAGAGAGGTTTTCACTGTGCTGTAAGGACTGCAGGCAGGTGAAACTAATAGCAGTTAGTGCCATATAAAGTGGATACTCATTCACTTGGCTCCATTTGACAAACTTCAAGGAAAACAGATTTATTTTACTAAGAAAATGGATATCTATGGGACTATAAGCTCTAATCTCCAAAATGTATACTCTAACAACAATATTGTAATTACTGTTACTCTGTCAGCTCCTTTTAGGAACTCATTAACCCATAGTGTTTTTGACTGATGAGTTCTCATGGGCCACTTCTATAAACTAAAGTGATAATACATGCCATATGATTTTTTGAGCCAAACTACTTCTCCACTCTGGGCTGTATTAGGTTTCAGAAAGAAGTTTTTTTTTTAATTTCAAGTGATTGTAAAGAAAAAATAAAAAAAAACAGCAAACATCTCTAAACGTATCTGCTCTGCAATGGAATGAAACCTTCTTATTTTGGGTCCCCTGCCAGTGCTCCTGGCTCTTTCTCTCTGTCTAGGGCCCCCACGTGAAGCTGCTTCCCATTGGGGCACTCATGCATGCTGGTTCCCACACCCCACTGCTGCATCCATAGACACAGACAGCGGGACTCAGCCCTGCCCCCCACTCCCTCCTCACTGGAGTTTATTGACAGGTTCAGGAGCCAATTGTTCTCACTGCTATCATTCTGCCCAATCAGGAGGGAGCCATATCATGTGCCACGGATCAGGATATATAAGGAGAGAATGCTCCAATAGTGTAAAACAGTATAAACTCTTTATTAAAAAATTTAGATTGCACTTACCTGATTCATGTGTAAAAATACCCTTATAAAATTGTCCATGCCGGCAAAGAAACAGGAATAATCCACCCATGCTTCTGGGGTTAGTGGGGAGGCAGCTTCCCAATCCCATCGAGAGTTACTACCAAAGCTTGGTTGACCTTTCTAGCAAGAGAAGGTCCACATGATCCATTAAGCGCCCCTGTTAACTGAGGTGGTGGGTGTCACTTAAGGAAAACCCGTTCTTTTGGTGTTAGAACTTTAGAGATTTTTTTTGCTGATGAGAATCTTCTTCACGTGGACTTTCTAAACTTTAATATTTTTATCAAAATAATTATTTCACTGTTGGATTAATGGTTACTGAATCGTTTATATCACATTTTCAACTAGTGTGGCTTTTTTGGATATAATGGATTTTGAGCTACCGATATATCACATAGTTTAGCTGCTGCTGTCACTTTTATATTGAAGTTACTACAGACATTGTCAGTTTTAAAACAAATTTTACAATGAGGAAGCAGACAGAAGTGAAACCTGCTGCTTCCATACACATCACTAGATCGGATCAGGCTCAGGTAAGAATAATGGAGGGGCTGGGGGATCCTGCAGCAGAGAAGGTTTGCAAAGAATGCACCAAGGTAAAAAACCTTGAGGCTTTAGAACCACTTTAACAGCATGTTTTTGAGCTTACGAAGATACTGGAAACCCAGATAAAATTACATATAACTCCTTGAATGTTCCAGGTAAGATTTGAGCTAAGGGCCTCAAAAGTGTCCTTAAGTTTCAGCATTCTTTAAAAAGTTAAATATGTATAAAATGTGTGTGCAAGACACAGCAGTTTTTAAGTATCTAGAGCTGCAGAGACACACATGCTTGGTATCTTAAGTTTTCACATCTTCTTAATGGCACCCCAAACAAAGTCAATTGTCAAGCAGCAGAATAGTGCGGTAATAGCAACAAAATGCTTGTACCCAAAATGGAGCAGAAGCTTCTTTTGAGCGAAAAAACACATATAGGGCAGTCCATTGAATTAAATGGACTGTCCTATGTGTGACACACGCAAACATGTGTAAATCCCAATTTCAGAATCGCAAGCAGGAACAATTGTTCCTGAAATGTGATATCTGAACGGAACCTCATATCTCATCCACATTACTGATGAATCAAATGGAACAGTTTAAGCAGGGGTCGGTGAACATGACTAAAGTGTCAAATGGAAGTTCAATGTTCAATGGAAGCCGAATGTTAAAAAGCAATTCTAGCCATTATAGACAAGGGACTGTCAAAATAATAAAAAAAAACAAAAAGCTCTGCATTAATAAACACAAAAAACCTACCCAAAATTTGTAAAAATGTGTTATAAATCACAACTCAGAATTAAATAAAATGTAAACAGAAAGTTGCCAACATAAATACCCACATCCAGATATTAATAATAATCTAAAACCATACATGTAAAGCTCTACCCTCAGTGTTCATAAACATAAAACATAGTTAATGTCCCTTTAAATCTACAATATACCACATGCAATTTACATTTAAAATAAACTCCCAAAAAAGTCATTTTTATATTAAAAACAATAAAGTAATAAAATGTCCACAATGCGAGCAACCAATCCAGCTTTCACCACCAGAAAAGATAGCCTTACCTTACCTTACCTTACCTTGTAGTATGACCTCTATATCACAAGGAAGCAAAAAAAGTGCTTGTTGTAAAGCCATCATTCCAGGCTTCTTCCTGCTCCAGACCCACTCAGATGTCTTTCCCAGGATCTCATGGACAACTTATAGGACCCACATGGATGGTTTCCAGGGCATATCTGACAGCATAGGACCGTGAGATTCCAGGTATTCAGCCAATCAAACCACTACACCATTTCCAGATGGACCATATAATTAAAAAGGAAGAACACTGCACATAGCGTGATACTGTTTAAAAACTCCTGGTGTATACGTTTTCAAAAAATTAAAAGTTTGTGTCCAAAAACAGCAAACATAGAAATAATACTTGCATTTTACAAAATGGCGCTAACAGCATTAGTAACCAGCGCTAATGCGCACAAATATAATAATTTCAGACAATGTGCCCCACTCTCCCATCACAGAGTTTTATTACAAATAATATTGACAGAGGAAATGGAAGTTTTTCCATTTACCTTGAAGACATTAATTGTAGCGAAACGCTGCATCTGGGGGATGCCCTAAACCTGCCTGTGAAGGGGCGCATTTGTGCGATGTATACAACCTACTAAAGAAACTGACATTTACAAAGAAAAAGTGTCTTTAAATTGGCAGCAAAATGACAGCTCTGCCCGTTTCGTTCTGTTTGTAAACAAATGGTTATGGATTCCATTGATTTATACCAAACCCATATTCTATATGAAAGTCTGTTATAGATGCTTATGGGGTTCACCTCTAATTTATACCAGGCACTTTAGGTGGACCCTCTTTCTGAAACTTGCCAGGCCACATGTCCTCAACATAGGGGGGACTTTGTCATGGAGGGAGGGGGGCACTGATCAAAACCTTGTCCTTATGTTGATCAGGACAAGGACCTCATCCCACAACCCTGGCAAAATAGCTGTTTGTTTGGTTACTCATTATGCTTGTATGAAGAATAAAAACTGGCCTGCAAATCATATATAGACAACAATATCAAAGGGGTAATAAATGCATTTGTGCATAATAAACTTTGGAGTGCATTTGCTAAAGAAGTAGACATTTTTGTTTTAACACGTTAGAAAATAAATTTAACTTGTATTCCCTTTGAATGACCAATCATGTGTGAGGGAACTGAAAATTGAATAGTACTAGATTGGTTGATTAACCACTTCAATACTGGGCACTTTTATCCCCTTCCTGCCCATGCCAATTTTCAGCTTTCACCTCTGTTGCACTTTGAATGACAATTGCACGATCATGCAACACTGTAACCCAAACTAAATTTGTATAATTTTGTTCACACAACTAGAGCTTTCTTTTGGTGGTATTTAATCACCACTGGCTTTTTTATTTTTTGCTAAATAAATGAAAAAATACTGAAAATTTTGAGGCAAGGCGTGATCTGGGGGGACGTCATATATTATGATATCCAACCGGATCGACAAAAGGCCCGCCCAGCCGTTATTTTGTCATAGCCCAGACGGAAACTGGTTAAAAATCAAAACCATTTTACTAGTACATCTAGATAGACGTGTATAAAATTTAAATGGTATGTTTTGAACTTACACTATACACTGCCCTCAAATTAGTTTGGTCAAAAATGATTGACCGTTCACTCTTCACTGTATACCATAATGTACAGTAACAGAACCTATCCCCCTACATCACTGTCATTTTATAATTTGTACAACTGGCAATAATTTAGAATATTTTGCATATATATATATATATATGGGGGTATATTTATTTCCAATGGCAGCATAACAACTAATTTCACAGTAGGTGTCCATTTATGAAACTGAGATCAGCTGCGATAGTGACTATCTCAGCTTATCTCCACTGTTCAGCAGTTTATGTAGCTGCAATGAGGAGTGGAGACGATGTTCTCCACTTTTCATCACAGCACAGTGAGAAGTGGGTATTGATTCCAATGTAAATGGACAGTTTAATCAGATGCAATGAAAGCACTTGACTGCCCATCATTTGTTTGAATTATCTCTGCCTACTTCTCCACCTCAGCAGAGGCAATAGTGGGAAGACAAGAGAAAACAGCTGCAACGTAATGAGGAAGTAAAATAATTATGTCTCCTCCTTCCTCTGTCACTGCTCTGCAGTTTTAGTACAATGTACAGCAGGTTATATACCGTATGTACGGTATATTGTACATGACGCCAGAGATGGGTCCTGCATTGCTGAATGGGAGATATGTGTCCCCCATTATTTTGGTTGTGGGCACAATAAGAGACATTTTTGGAGAACTCAGGGGTTCTCACTATGTTGTCAAAAGTATTGGGATGCCTGCCGTTACATGCACATGAACTTTAATTGCATCCCAGTCTTAGTCTGTAGGATTCAATATTGAGTTGGCCCACCCCTTTGCAGTGATAACAGCTTCAATTCTTCTGGGAAGGCTGTCCACAAGGTTTAGGAGTGTGTCTATGGGGACCATTCTTCCAGTAGAGTATTTGTGAGGTCAGGCACTGATGTAGATGAGAAGGCCTGTCTCTGCTCTAATTCATCTCAAAGATGTTCTATCAGGTTGAGTTTAGGACTCTGCAGACCAGTCAAGTTCCTTCACCCCAAACTCACTCATGCATGTCTTTATGGACCTTGCTTTGTGCACTGGTGCGCAGTCATGCTGGAGCAGGAAGGTCCACCCCCAAATTGTTCACACAAAGTTGGGAGTATGAAATTGTCCTGGTATGCTGACATTGGTAACGCCTTGGTAACGCCTTAAGGCTTCCCTTCATTGGAACTAAGGGGCCAAGCCCAACCCCTGAATAACAATCCCAAACCATAATCCTCCCTCCACCAAATGATGTGGACCAGTGCACAAAGCAAGGTCGAAAAAGACATGGATGAGCGAGTTTGAGGTGCAGGAACTTGATGGGCCTGCACAGAGTCCTGACCTCAACCCGATAGAACACCCTTGGGATGAATTAGAGCGGAGACTGCGAGCCAAGCACATCCACATCAGTGCCTGACCTCACAAATGGTCAGTTTGAGCTGGGGTATGGGTCTGTGCTAGGAAAGTCAGAATGTAATTAGAGATCTGTGTTGGGGCAGGGGGCAGGGGGTCCATCAGTGTTGGAAGAGTATCTGTGCCTAGGAGTTTGTGCTGTGGGGTCTGTACTAAGATGGATAGACTAAGAGGGGGTATTTAGTTATGTTAGGAGAGATCTGTATCGTGGAGGGTATGGGCTAGGATGGGAGGGGTGATTTGTATTTGGAAAAGGTGTTAGTTTTCTTTAAAGTGGCCCATGCATTATGCACTCATGACCCCTGCACTATAGACACTAATGGCCCACTAATGGCTCATTCACACTAGCGGTTGTGGGGCATAATATCGTACAGTTATGCAGCACTTATACCCCCCACCCCAAGATCTACCCCTTTAAGCTGCAGAGGCAGCTTCTGGTGGTGTTTACGTGCTGTAGCCATGTTGCAGTGCTTTGTGGCCACAATTATTCTCCCTGACGCTTTACGGGGGGGGGGGGGGGCATAGCGTCTGCTGAACATGAATGGAGCCACTCTGCAAGTGCCCTGTAACCATATGCAGTGCACACAGTTGCAGTGCACTAGTGTGGGGATCAAGGAGTTAAAGCAGGCAGTGAGGAGGGCAATACAACATCTGCTCATTACCTGTCAAATGCTCTCTGAAGAGCAATCTGAATGCAGACCACTGTGCAGAGAGAACTACTAGTGTAAACAAGCAAGGACATTTATAACAACTGGAGCAGCAAGAATCAGAGGCAGCTAGTAACCAATCAGCTCCTAGCTTTTATTTTCAAAGCATAATTGCACAAGCCAATAATAGAAGCTGATTTGTTGCCATGCACCTCTGCTCCAGATTCTGTCTCTCCGATTTTGATAAATTTCCTTCACTGTGTTTAAAAATTCATACTTATGACTAATGTACTCTAGGTGTACAATAGAATGTAAGTACATTACATTCTTCAATAAGGTTGGCATATATAATGCAACAATTTTATTTTATTTAAATGAGCATGCTGAGGTTTGTACATGTCTGTGGCATATGTGTCCTCAGCATATGGGAGTAGGTTTAGAATTTAATTAATAATTCCCCATTAAGCCCCTCCCTCTTGAACAAAACAGAAAGTTCACCCAAACCTCAGTTGCCCACTCAGGGGTTCTTCCATGTCAACATGAATAGTCAACTGAAAATGCAAAGCCACCTGGTTGCCTTCTCAGTCCCTCTGACTGTGTTGTCCTGCTCTTCTGGCTCATTTAGCCTTTTGTCGCAGTGCCCTGCTGCATGGTCCATTCCTGTCCTCTGGATAGGGGTTCTCCTGACAACTAGATAGGAGTCCATCTGACTCCTGAAACAAGACCTCCTGTCTCCTGGCTGCTGGTTGGGGTACCTACAGGGCAGCCATCAGACATTTTGGGGCCCCTAACACAGTTTTAGGCCTGCCCCCCCCCCCCAGGCCTGACCACCAACACTCCTCAGGGCCCACCAACCATGTCGTCATCCTCCTCCAGTCCCATATTCTACTTCTCCTCCATTCCCATGTCCTCTTTCATCCCATGTTCTCCTCCTCCTCCAGTTCCATCGCCTCCATCCCAGGAAAATAAAGGTGAACGGTTTTAGTAAAAGCTGCCCCTCCTGTCCAGGCGTGAACAGCTGGAGAACAGGGGAGGGCAGGGTCTACAGCTGTGTGTGAGGGCTAGTGAGGGGCAGGACCCCCTACATAGTGCCAGTCTGCAAGGGATTGGCAGAGCTTACAATTGAATGGTATTGCAAGGACAGATGGTAACCCTACCCTGTTTGGGGCTCCCTGGAATGCCCAGGCCCCCTACATATGTATGGGCTGTACCCCCCTGATGGCGGCCCTGGGTACCTATGACACCTGGATGAGACATTCCGTCTCCAATATGGGAACTGTCTCCAAACTGGAAGCCCTGAGCTATCCTCAGGCTTGAGTATAAAAGACCATGCACACCTGTGTACTCGCACAGACTGTAAGCAAGCAGTAAAATTCAGACACAGGGTTAAAGGTTCCATCCCACCCAAGACATTTTGGAACCTTCAAACTCCAGGCCCCAATCCAGGTTTGTGGAATCAAGAGAAAGACAAAAACACAGCTTTCTCTGCTCAGAAATGATAGTCTGGAACTTCGTGTTAAGCCTTAATGTGAATACTATGTAATTTTTCTCCTACATTTTCACAGTGGCAGGGCCTCTCACTGTCACATGAGACATTTCTGTGACACTTGTACCCAAGTGTATTTGTATAGCCATAAATACACTTGGTTACATGCGTTACAGAAATGTTGATGTGAAAAAAAAAAACACAATTATTTAAGTACTGTCCTTCTCCAATAGCTTTTATTGTTTTTTTGTTTTGTTTTGTAACCAGTATTTTTCCATCTTCATAGTTTAATTTTCATTGATGAGTTTTCTGCCCTGTGACCTTGCAAGATCATCGGTACATATCTCACTTCTATACACTTCTATGACACATCACGACCATTCAACACCTATTCCCTTCACTTCTGTTCTTTGTCAAAAAAGAGAAGTATACATTTTAATAAACAGGCTTCTTTCTGAGAGCTTTATATGTGGTGAATGGCCACAATGTGTAAAGAGAGGCCAGACTGTGCTTTAATAAATGGACATGTATTTACACTCTTCAGGGAGTTTTGCACCCTGAATTCTATACATTACACACTTCTGACCCTGCATTCTGTATGCTACACAATCCTGACCCCCAAACTTTGTGTAATACATATTGCTGACCCCTACACTCTGTATTTCACACACATCACACCCTGTACATTACAAAATCCAGGCCACACACTATGTACAGTACACAACTTTGACCCCTCTGTGCTATATTTACTGCTGACCCCTGCACTGTATGTTACACAATTATCCTCCTTCTGACTCCAGCAACTCTCTACATAATATATTCCTGACCCCTGCACCCTAAACATGGTCCCTGCATCAGAGTGAGGTAATGAATTACTCTCCATACATGAGAAAATTGTGAATGCAAATGAATGCTACTTAAGCTAAAACAGTAGTATTTTTTCAGTGACTTTTTAATGGGGTCTTACTAGGTTATCTCCTTAACCTTTTTCCTACCGCCCCATAGCAGATTTACTGCTACAGGGTGGCCGTGCTGTGCAGAATCACATATACAGTGCCTTGCAAAAGTATTCGGCCCCCTTGAACTTTGCGACCTTTTGCCGCATTTCAGGCTTCAAACATAAAGATATAAAACTGTATTTTTTGTGAAGAATCAACAACAAGTGGGACACAATCATGGAGTGGAACAAAATTTATTGGATATTTCAAACTTTTTTAACAAATAAAAAACTGAAAAATTGGGTGTGCAAAATTATTCAGCCCCCTTAAGGTAATACTTTGTAGCGCCACCTTTTGCTGCGATTACAGCTGTAAGTCGCTTGGGGTATGTCTCTATCAGTTTTGCACATCGAGAGACTGAAATGTTTGCCCATTCCTCCTTGCAAAACAGCTTGAGCTCAGTGAGGTTGGATGGAGAGCGTTTGTGAACAGCAGTTTTCAGTTCTTTCCACAGATTCTCGATTGGATTCAGGTCTGGACTTTGATTTGGCCATTCTAACACCTGGATATGTTTATTTGTGAACCATTCCATTGTAGATTTTGCTTTATGGTTTGGATCATTGTCTTGTTGGAAGACAAATCTCCGTCCCAGTCTCAGGTCTTTTGCAGACTCCATCAGGTTTTCTTCCAGAATGGTCCTGTATTTGGCTCCATCCATCTTCCCATCAATTTTAACCATCTTCCCTGTCCCTGCTGAAGAAAAGCAGGCCCAAACCATGATGCTGCCACCACCATGTTTGACAGTGGGGATGGTGTGTTCAGGGTGATGAGCTGTGTTGCTTTTATGCCAAACATAACATTTTGCATTGTTGCCAAAAAGATAGATTTTGGTTTCATCTGACCAGAGCACCTTCTTCCACATGTTTGGTATGTCTCCCAGGTGGCTTGTGGCAAACTTTAAAGGACACTTTTTATGGATATCTTTAAGAAATGGCTTTCTTCTTGCCACTCTTTCATAAAGACCAGATTTGTGCAGTATACGACTGATTGTTGTCCTATGGACAGAGTCTCCCACCTCAGCTGTAGATCACTGCAGTTCACCCAGAGTGATCATGGGCCTCTTGACCGCATCTCTGATCAGTCTTCTCCTTGTATGAGCTGAAAGTTTAGAGGGACGGCCAGGTCTTCGTAGATTTGCAGTGGTCTGATACTCCTTCCATTTCAATATTATCGCTTGCACAGTGCTCCTACGGATGTTTAAAGCTTGGGAAATCTTTTTGTATCCAAATCAGGCTTTAAACTTCTCCACAACCGTATCTCGGACCTGCCTGGTGTGTTCCTTGTTCTTCATGATGCTCTCTGTGCTTTAAATGGACCTCTGAGACTATCACAGTGCATGTGCATTTATACGGAGACTGGATTACACACAGGTGGATTCTATTTATCATCATTAGTCATTTAGGTCAACATTGGATCATTCAGAGATCCTCACTGAACTTCTGGAGAGAGTTTGCTGCACTGAAAGTAAAGGGGCTGAATAATTTTGCACGCCCAATTTTTCAGTTTTTTATTTGTTAACAAAGTTTGAAATATCCAATAAATTTCGTTCCACTTCATGATTGTGTCCCACTTGTTGTTGATTCTTCACAAAAAAATACAGTTTTATATCTTTATGTTTGAAGCCTGAAATGTGGCAAAAGGTCGCAAAGTTCAAGGGGGCCGAATACTTTCACAAGGCACTGTATGTAAATGTGATTCTGCACTTCTGTGTTTTGGGCTAGAATGCATGCTGCCAGCGGCTCGCTCCCACTGTAATTTTACACAGCAGGAGCTGATCAGTGGGTCCCTGATGTCTAGACCCACCGATCGCTTGGTACACTGACAGAATGCCAGTCTGCTTATGTAAACAAGGCAAATTTGTCATTCTGTCAGTGGAGAAGACATGGATCCTGTGTTTCTGTAAAGCAGAAACACAGATCCATGTCTTTCACTGCAAAAGCACCTCCCCCACTACACTGAAATATTAGCTAGGCACACAGTTAACTGTTGATCACCCCTGATGTTAACCCCTTCCCTGTGAGTGTCATTAGTGCAGTGATATTTCCAGTGGAGGGATATTAGTCTTTCTCGATTTAGAGAAGGCTTTTGATTCCGTTGATTGGAAATATATGGCAACAGTGTTAGAGGTATATTTGGCCCTCAATTCAGGCGGTGGATCAGCATTCTTTACCAGAAACCAGCCACCGTCATTAAGTTAAATTGTTTGCTGTCAGACTGTTTTCCTGTGGGTAGGGGCACTCGCCAGGTTTATCCTCTGTCTCCTTGCCTCTTCGCAATACTGATTGAACCCTTGGCTGCTGCATTGAGAGCCTCCACAGAAGTACAGGGGATACAGGTGGGCAGTCTGACAGAAAAAACTGCACTTTATGCTGATGACATGGTCCTTTTTTTGCATGATTCAGGTCCCTCACTATTGGCAGCGTTAGCTATCTTGAATTCTTTTACCCTTTTTTCAGGATTAAACGACAACTGGGGTAAATCCCAGATCCTCCCCCTCAGGACAACATCTCCTAATTGTAGGGTCCCTGCTCATTGTCCCTTAAAACAAGTGGACAAGATTAAATATCTGGGCTTGTAAATCTCCAGTTCGGTGTCTGACTTTATTGTCCTGAATGTCACTCCACTATTACTGCAGTTACGCTATAAGTTATAAGCTTGGCAGAAGCTGCCTCTAACACTCATAGGTAGAGTTAATTTGTTAAAGATGACATTTTTACTCCTCTTCTTGTATATATTTCAGAATTTGATGGTTTGGATAATGAAATACATATTTAGGAGTATAGAACAGTTAGTTACAACCTTCTTATGGCAGGGGCGAAACCCCAGAGTTAAGATAGAGGTGTTGCAACAGCCATGGAAACAATGGTTCCGGATTTCCATCATTATTTTCTGGCAGACCAGTTGGTTTTTTGTTCATAGGTGGTTTAATGTCCCGGATGATGATGCTCTTATTGCTTTAGAGGCGGCCATTGTTGGCTCCTACAAAGCAATGTCACATTTGCTGTTGCAGCGATGAAGGGCGCCGTACCCTGTTACCATTTCCATGAGTGCAAATGGTAGAGCATGGGTGGTGATCAGTAAGACTGAATCGAGAGACAGTACAGTAATCTCACCTTACATACCATTATGGAGGAATCCTCATTTGCCACAATTTTTTGTTTCCCCTGACCCAGTCATTTGGACAGAGTATGGTATTAAGAAGATTGGAGATATTGTGGGTAATGGAAAACTCCTCCAGTTTGATACTTTGAAAGCCAAATTCCATCTCCCCAATTCTCATTTGTTTCGTTATTTGCAACTTAGACACGTGTTTAACACCCAATTTGGTACCACCACTCTTCAAATCCAAATGAGTGATTTGGAGTCTCTGCTAAGGGATGACTCGCTAGTTAAGGCTCTGTCTACTATTTACAAACAATTGTTTACTGATGTTGCTGGGCTTCTTGCACGCTGTAGAGCTCTGGGAAATAAACTTCTCCAGACTAGTATCGACTAGGGATCACCTTATTGAATACATATTTTTACATTGCATCTACCTTACTCCGGCCAGATTGCCAAAAATACTTCCTACCCAGTCGCCCTGTTGCTGGCGGTGCACTTCATCTAATGCAGATTTCCGACACATATTCCGGGACTGTGCGGCTATCCAAACTTTCTGGAGGGGGGGGTCACTGAGTGTGTAGAGGGGGGTTACAGCAATTAATGTACAGCCTGTGGTGGAAGTGTGTCTCCTAGGTTGATGCCCTGGCTCCCAAGAGAGTGACACATACCCTTTTGATGCTCCTATTCAATTATGCAAGGAAGTTAATAGAATTTTCCTAGAAAAAATCCACTCCTCCGGCTGTTCCAGCATGCAAGGCACTTATTAGCAAAGCCCTCCCCTTATGCAAGGCTACATATATTAGCAGAGCAATACCAACTAAATTTAATAAAGTGTGGGATGGTTGGTTGGATAAACAGTACAACCATGGTGTCTGATTGAAATTGATTTATTATAGGGACTATAAAAGGCATTGTCCTGCATGTGTGTAATTTGGACGGGGGATTAAGGGGAATTGCATATCAACCTACCTGTTAGTGAGGGTGGATCCGTAATAGTATTCTAGGAGTCTGTTGTATTATTTGATAAAATGTGGTATACTTCAGGTATGAGGAACCAGTACCTGTCCTTTTATAACATAGATCAATACAGTAAAACTTGTTAGTACTACACACATGTTCAGTCTTGGAGTTATACAGTGAGTCCAGTGCTGAATGTTCTTTTGTTATGTTTGTAACGTGAGGCCTGTTATCAGGCTGTCAGGTTCTGTTTTTGTATCTGTTCCTATAAAGTTTAATAAACAGAACCCCCCCCCCCCCCCCCCAAAAAAAAGTAACGCAGTGGCATATTGCAAAAAATGGCCTGGTCAGGAATGGGGGTAAATCTTAAGGAGGTGAAGTGGTTAGAAAAGTGATTACACATTGCTGATCCTTGATAATGTCCAGGGAAATCTCCATCCTTCCAGGGTTACCCATGCTATAGAGACTCATCTTTTTTGACTCTACCCACCAGACTCATATCTAATGAGAGTGCTTAGCTGGTCAATAACCACACTTTCATCAACACAACACCATAGGTGGGAAGAACTTAAGTCAAACAACAACAAAGAAAAATTCCTCAATTACCAGCCAGTATGCAACAAACCGAAATTGTCCCAACAATTCACATTAAAAACAGTGGTTTAGTTTGCACACATTTGCAAATACATGCATAAGCTGCAGAGGCCGTGACAAGGTACCCCTGTATTATCTGCAGTCCTAACTCTATAAATTTTAAAAGCCTCCAAAGTAGGAGCACATATATAAAAATGGATAGATTGAGGGCAGGTATGCCTGGAGGGAACCCACTCCTCCTTAAAGGTACAGGGGCACGCTGGAAACCCAGCAGATAACACAATAGAAGTGAAGATGTTCAGTGGGCCCCCTCACCAAAAAACCAACCATACAAACAAACAGCAACTACCCCAACCTATAACTGGCCTTAAAGTGTTACTAAACCCACAACAGTGAAATCAGCCTCTATTTGCAGTAAAGCATGTTTGGTATACTCATTGTGGAACCTAAGGGGTTAATCCTGTGCACTGTGTAAAAAGGCTGTTTGATCCTGTCTTCTCTGATCCTCCCCTTCTTCCACTGTCCCCAATCCACCTGATAGTACAGAGCCTTGGGGCACTCTGCACATGTTCTGTTTGCTGTGTATTGCTAGAGAGTTTTTTAGAGGGTCGGGAGTCCTTCAGAGGAGAATGAGGAAGAGTCAGAGGAGGAGAAAGAGGAGTAAGAGGAATATGAAAACTCCTCCTGCAAGCTTTAACCAGTCACTGATAGAAGTCATATGACTGCTATATACTGCTGATGAGAAAGTATATTTAGCAGTTTATATTTGCTAAAATATTTGTATTTCCATGTTCTGTGCACTGTGGGAGACCAGATATAGTGAATGCAGGGTCCTGGGTTCAGTAACACTTTAACAGCAAAAAGCACATCAAAGGGGATGCATGTCAAACAACAAAGAAAAAAAACCTGCCAGCCTGCGACAAACCAGAATTTATTTAGCCCAAGACTTAACTTCAAGACATGGAATTTGAGTCTCCATAGAAATAAGAAAGAAGCCTAAGCCAGGGCAATGAAGACTGAACAAGCTTTTTGTGACGGACTCCGGACACCCCGACTGGGTATCTCCACCAAGAAGCTGCTTCCTAATCTCTGGAACATGAGATCCGTGAACCTGGCTATAGTTACCCCAAGAACTAGACAGTACCAGTTTTGGAGTGAACCAGAATAAAAACTGTTTATTCAAACACAGGCACAATCCACATACACATATACATCCCATAATAGGTTGATCTTAAGGCAGACAGAAACAATAGAACGATGGAATACAGGTACTTAACAATAACAAACCCCACCCCACCTCACTATCTAGCAAGGGTCTATGAGAGACTCCAACAACACTCAAGCAATCTGAAAAGTCAAATTGTCTATCTCTATATATCTCTTGAGGGACATTGTCCAGAAATATTATTGTCCCAAGCGAAAGAGGCCCTTCACTCTTTCAAAACAAAGCACACATATAGAACCCAGGATAACCGGGGTAACAGGAAATGCTGAGTCCGGTGTGGTTGTACAGCGAGTCTTATAAGTGCAGACCCGACTGGGGTTATTGGTCACCCTGTGCCCCTAATAGACACAGGGTGACTTAAACATAAGAATGGCCGGGGAAGCTGGACAAGGAGTTTCCTGACCTCTCTAAAGTAATCTGGGTTCTACGAGCCCCCCAGCCAAAGTGACTCCTGTCACACTTTTCCAAACGAGAAAGGTAATAGCACTCTTCGTTTCTGATATTGCATAGTAATTACATATGTCAATTTACAATAATACTGGAGTTAGGAATTATTTGAACAGCCTGGTGGCTTTTTTTATGACAGCCTTGAAGTGATACCACACTTTTAATACAGTATGGTATTACAGAGGGAAGTGTAATGTTCCGGTACCTTTGGTACCCTAAATTACACTTTCCACAAGTGTATGCGCCCCACCATTTACTTTTGGAAAGGTGCGCATACACCTTTAAGACTGGAGCTGTCATCACCCAGCGCCGGACTAGATGGCTATTTAAAGCGCCGGTTCTCACTCACATGTGTTCGTTCAAACACCTTTACCTGGATGCTAACCTTGCTTGAAGCTTCCATGCTTGCAAGCTTACTTCGCTGGCGGAACCTCGCTGCGCTGATCCCTGTATCCCGCTACTGGATCATCCGCCTCTCCTGAACCACCCTTCGGCTGTATCGCTAATAGTGCTAAGTACCCCGCAGGGGAATTCTCTATAAACTTATACTAAGCTTACACTATCTAGCTCTGCATAGTAAAGACTGTTTATCACATCTGCATAACTAGATTGCTAGCTCTTGAGACTACTGCTACTTTTCTGCACTGGGTTGATCTCTTTTGTATGTCCACCTGCTATTCTATCATCTGCTATCATACAACATTGCTAAACCTTCCTGCATCCATCTGCTACTGTCTCACCTTCAAGTGTCTATCACCTCCACTCAACCTATCCCTCAACCTTCATCATTGTGTTACCACATACATAAAGTCACTCTAGGAACCAGCTTGCTAATTGTGTGTATTTACTGGCTGAAATAAGACCTTCCACACATGATGAGTCATTGAGGTTGGGAATGGTATCTCAGCATATCTCTTACATGACTACTGACGTGGAACTATTTCTGCAGCTGAAAATCCACACCATATAAGAAACGCAGAAGCGTTACAGGAAGGAGCTATGCAGGTACTGGGTTTTTTGTTCTCCATCACATGCTGAGATCTATATAATAAATAAGATACGCCTGAGAGGGGACATGATAGTAATATACAAATACCTCAACGGTGATCAGAGCATAGAAAAAAAAAACGATTCAGTCGCAAGAAATGCATGAGGACACAAGGTCATACAATGCGATTAGAGGAGAAGCGTTTTAACCTCAGGCTATGGAGGGGGTTCTTTACAGAAAGGGCTACAAGACTGTGGAATTCTCTACCACAAATGGTAGTAACTGCGGGAAGTATGGCTACATTTAAAAGACTCTTGGACACACATCTCAAGGATAAAAACATTCAGGGGTATGGGAAATGATTCACACCTACACAGGTTGAAATGGATGGACTATTGTCTTTATTCAACCTCAACTACTATGTAACTATGTAAGTATTTTTTACTATTAAACCAGATGTGGAGATATGATAAAGTAAACTAAGTGTTATGTGCATAAACAAATATTTGACATATTTTGAATATGATAAATAATGCCCCTAAATGTCTTCTTTCAAGGGTGTATCAGTTCAGGACAATAGCTTTTTAAGCAGCATTTTATGAAGTTGTTTGAAATCTTTATGTATCAGGCAGAGCACATTAATCATGCAGCTAATTAACAGCCCATGATGAGAGCAAAGAGAGGAAAAAACACTGTGTATTGTAAAAGAATTCAGCACACCAATAAATGTTTGCAGCCCTAACTGTTTCTGTTCAATTTAGTACTTTGTTACAAATATAAACTAGGAATTTATAGATCATGGCTGTCTAACTAGGGACACAAAGGGAAAGCATCCTCAAGAAGATTCCCAGTGGCTTAAGATACAGAAACCTCTACTGAAGTCATGAGTAGCTTATTGACTTTTCTTTTCACGCTAGGGAAAATATTTTTAATCAATTTCCTACTCTTGCAGAAGATGCAAGGATACCAATAATGAGAATCACTAACTACACAATCTTCCTTATTATAGGGCTTTGTGTCGTAGAATATTCAGGGATTAAAGCTGTGACCTTGGAATTTAGTAATGGAAATAAAGTTTTCACAAAAAAAATGTGGTAAAGAAAATGATTTAAAATGCACCTGTTTAAAATGATTTTAACATTGGAAAATCCCTGCAGTTTAATGGGCAGAAAATACGGGTTATTACAAAGGTACAGATGGACAATTGATTGAGGTTTCTACTTCTTGACCTACCGGTTTACAGATGGATAATATAGAAGATCATGCTAAGTAGCCAAGATCAAAGATGCTCTTCGTTCTGGTCTTTCAAACGCAATCATGTAACATCTGACACGTTGTATGTTATTTAAATTTTTATGTGAGCTCTACAACTGAGTGTAATACTGCCATTGCAGCTTTCTTTTAGACTAAAACACAAATAGAGGATTATTTTGGCAAAAAATACAGCTGTAATAAAACATTTGGGTCCATGTACAGTATTGTCAGGATTGCCTATTTGTTTCCCACATGTTGGAACAATTTCTTGCTTATTATCCACATATTGTAGTGATTGCCTGTTTGTTGCCAGAATATTTTCACAATGGGTTATTAGTTGTCCAAATATTGATGTAATTAATACCTGTTTGGGGCACACAAATTGTAACGATTGTTCACATATATTATCAGGATTGCCAGTTATTGCCCATGTGTTGTCTTGTCAGCATTCTTTGTTCAGAGGACCATATTGCTATAATGTTATCCCCTGCAGAGGTATTTTGCTGCAACTAATCATGTGTACCATTATCAACCCCTATACTTTGCCATGGCACGCTATTCAGCAATTGATTGCTAGGGGGCGTGCATAGGAACATGGGTACGTTTTTTTTTTTAAAAAATGACTGTCTTGGGAGAATAATGAAGGCTGCCATTGCTGAACTCTTCTTTTGAGAATATTAGTTCCCTGGTTGTCAATGCTGTCCATGTCACTGATTTGGAACAGTTATAGTGATTGAGACCCTTCGGTCTGGTATGGATTTTGAGGGGAAACCCCACGCACAAAAAATAAATAAAAAAAATGGCATGGGGTCCCCCCCCCAAATTCATACCAGACCCTTATCCGAGCATGCAGCCTGGCAGGTCAGGAAAGCGGGGGGCGAGCGAGAGCCCCCCTCCTGGACCATACCAGGCCACATGCCCTCAACATAGGGGGGTGGGTGCTTTGGGGCAGGGGGGCTCTGTGCCCCCCACTCCTAAAGCACCTTGTCCCAATGTTGATGGGGGACAATGACCTCTTCCTTACAACCCTGGGCAGTGGTTGTGGGAGTCTGCGGGCAGGGGGCTTTTTAGAATCTGGAAGCCCCTTTGTGAATGAGTATGGGGTACATTGTACCCCTACCCATTCACCGAAAAAATAAGTGTAGTGTTACAAAAAACAAGAGATGGTTTTTGACAAGTCCTTTCTTAAAAATGAAGAATGTCCCCCTTTGTAGCTCAAATGTTTCTTCATTCTCCGGTTTCGCCACCGTTATCTTCTTCCTCCAGTCTTCTCCCTTCGCTGATGTCTTCTCCCTCTGGTCTTCTCCCTCCAGTGATGTCTTCTCCCTCCAGTGATGTCTTCTGCTGCCGATCCACTAAAAAGAAAAAGAAAAATAGTCCTCCTCTGATGCTGGCTGTTGTCAGCTACATTGTCTGCTGGTTCTTATATAGCTTTAGGGCATGGCCAACCAGTGATGTCATCTGGAGTCCGCGTCCCCTTGTGATGTTACTGTGACAGCGGTGGCCGAAACGGATAAAGAAGACACGTTGGAGCTACAGAAGACTTAGGGTTGCACTGAGGTTGAGTGTGAGGTTTAGAGGAAGGAAACATATATATTTTAGTGTTAAGGTTATAGGGAGGGTTAGTGCAAAGAAGTTTTCGGGTAGGGCTTTGCTCTCTGTATCTGTACCCCTGCACTAAAAGTTGCAAGTGTTAATATCTGATGGCTAAAAACAAATGTTTTAAAAGCAGTTACCTAGAGGCAACTCCATGTACATGATACCCTGCTGAGATCCCCAGGAGTGTGAAACCAAGGGTGTTCTATTATGCGCATTTTTATTTTTACACTGTACAATTTAGCTCATGTCCATCCCATGTAACCTCTTAGACATCTCTATTGATTATTGAAGCTGCCCATCATAGTTATGTATGAACAGTAAGACAAAGGAAGATGGAGAAAATATGCCAGAGTTCATTTTGTAGCTGAAGTCAAGATCTGGAAAACAAAGACCTGTGTTTTCAGCACTTTCTGCAAGGCATCTAAAAAGAACATGTAGACAGTCCTGTATGTACCTTCTATGGATTTTAGGGCTCTCAGTACATAACAATTCCATTGGACCATATTCCACTACTTGACATCAATCAAAATAAGTGATGTGAGATTGGCTATGTATCAAAGGTTCAGAAATGTATAGCTTAGTCTCCTGTATTTTTAGGTTTTATTTACCAATTTCAAGTGCTGTTTCTGTGTTCTTGTTCTTCTATGCTAACATCTACTCTGAAGTTTTTTTGTTGAACAAAGCATCCAGTTAAAATTACTAGAAACTCGTCCTCTCTGATAGAGGGAAATCCCTGCTGTGCTCCTGAACTCAGGCGTGAGGCCTGCCCAGGGGTGGCATATGGCCCCACACGGAGCTGTCCCCCTTCCCTTCCCTCGCCCACTCTGTTCTACCCTGTTGTGCTGTTCCCCCCCCCCCTTTTTTCTTTTTTTCTTTTTTCTTTTCTTTTACTCTGTTTTCTTCACTTTCTCTTCAAGCTGCGATAGATACAGCTGCTTTGGTTGATTAACTGTTAAAGCCTCGGCTCCAGGTCTATGGTGTTATCGCCCAGAAGTTTACGGCGACACCTTCGGTTACTACCAGACTTGTATAAAGTATTCAAAATTTCTACTTGAGTAAAAGTACAAGTGCTCAATCAAAAAGTGACTTGAGTAGAAGTGGAAGTGCTCGCAGAAAAAGTTACTTAAGTAGAAGTACTAAAGTATTCAACATTTTTTTTACTTAAGTATTGCAAGTAGTTTTTTCAAAAAATTTGCTACTTAAGTACTAAAAGTAAAAAGTACCAGTAGTTTTGAAAAAAAAATTCTACTCAAGTACTGAAAGTAGAAGTACAAGTACTGTGTTATGTAGTTATTAAAGAAAGAAGTCAAAAGTTTGAACATCATATTGTTTTTTATTATTTCAAATGATTTATTCAAATGATTAACCTAAAGGACAATCACAATTCCTTAGGCTGTAACTTTTTGTAAACAAAAAACAGATAAAGTATGTCCCTCCCTTCCTCTTTTAAAGCATCCACCTTTTAAAGCCAGGGGTGGTCTCCTTCCTGAGCTTCCTCACTCTCACAGCCAGGCAGATCACTTGAAGTTGAAGGGCCAGGGGTGGAAGTTGGTGTTTTTGTTTCATCCATCTTTTCAGCTGATCAAAAGGCAGAACAGGAGCATGCGCAATCTTCTTAATCGCGGTTTGATTTGATTGGCTCAAGTGATGATGATGTGCCAGGCCAGCTTCATCAAACCTACAACGCTTAAAGTGAAAAATGCATCAAAAACTACTAAAAAAGTGGCTGTGCTAAAAATGCTAATAAAGTGCCTGCAATTATATATATATATATATATATATATATATATATATATTCTTCTTGTATTCAAAATCATCCCCCACAGTATCAAAAATAAAGTGACATGTCTGTGCTAAATGCAGTGCAAATTATTCCCACAATGTAAATTTAATTCATATAAAATATATATGACAATACCACAATAAAATAAGTTGTGATTGTGAATAATTTAGGTGCAAGTTTAAGTGTGTAAACTAAACTTTATAACGAAAAGTCCATAACTGAATTCCAGTGTGCAATCTAAGAAGTGCTTGTCACTTGCTGTCAGATGCTTCCACCTTTCTTCTGTGATCTGCTCAAGTAAACAGGTGGACTGGATAGCCTCTCTCTCTGCCTCTCACCTTAGAGTAGCACTGGCACTGCACTGGTTCAAAAAGCTGTCTATATTATTTTCATTATAAGAACTTGTCAGAACATGCTTCCACCACCTGTCCTTCACACTAGTAGTGCTCATTTGCTTTGCTCAAGTCAAGTGCCAATGCCAATGGCCACTGCAGTGCAGGCACAGCCGCACAGGCAGAGGCAGGCCGCAGGAAGCACAGGCACCACCACAAACACAACACTTATGGTCCATGGACCATGGATGGTCGGATAATATTCATAGCCGTCAGTCTCACTCTTCTTGGTTCAAAAAAGCCACCCATGACCCGTGTGTATATAATATATTAATATTTTATATTTATTATTTGATTCTCAAATGGCACATTTGCCATGGCAAGGATTAGGCCCTCTCTACGGTCCACCTCACTCACCTCATAGAGAAGAAGATGAGATAACGAAGAAAATGCTCCGAGTCCCGCCGCCCGTGTCACAAATCCTCTCAGTAAGGGCCCTAAGGGGTGGAGTCTGAGTGACACACAACACGTCTAGAGGCAGAGACCTCGAGCGGGAAGACGGCAGCATGGCTCCTCCAGTGCGGTCTTAACTTGATGATCATGACAGTGATTCCGCGGGCCGCGGCACGAGCGAGGCTGTGGGATTGATTGAATTGAGTTGTGCTGCCTACTGCTACACGCTACCTACTACTAATTTGTGAGTCGGTATATTTTATTTCATTTTTATATATAAAAGCGGTATTGTTGAGCACTACTAGCCACTAGATCTCCTGGCTGTCACTTTGTCACATGTTGGGGAATCACAGCGGCTCGGCTCCAGAAGTGGCGGGTGTCCCCGTCATCCTGCCAGGGCCGCCAAGAAGTTCATCACCTAATCTTAAGTTATCAATATCTTATGAGGAGAGGACCTATGGGATTGAGAATTGAAATAATTAAATATATATGGCTTTTTGAACCAGTGCAGTCAGTGCCAGTGCCACCCAGACGCTATCCACCAGTGCCACCACCATTAAGTGTGTTGGTCGGTCACTAGAGCACTGAAGGAGGTGGAAGCATCTGACAAGTGAAGTGACACTTTAGATTTGCACACTGGAATTCATTTATGGACTTTTTGTTATACATAGGTTTACACACTTCAACTTGTTGCACGCACCTGACCTAACTTATTTCATAACTTATTTTATTGTGATTTATTGTCATATTTTATATGAATTGAATTTACTGTTACATTGTGGGAATAATTATTTTCACTGCATTTAGGCTTTAGCACATTCATGTCACTTTATTTTTGATACTGTGTGGAGTGTGGGCAGGACACTGGGGGCAACAATGATATTATATCGATTGCACAGGCACTTTATTCGCACAGCCAAGTTGTGTTTGTTAGTAGTTTCTTGATGCACTTTAAGCGCTGTAGCACAATTTATTTGTTTGTTTCATATTTTCTATTTATTGGAAAGATTTGGTATAGCAGCTTTTATTATACACAGCCTTTATTTTCGTATGCGCTGATTTACAAATGACATTATACACATTTTTTTGAGCTTTATGTAACCTGCCATCTACTGTTCTGGCAGTGGTAATTTTTTTAAAAGTAATGAGTAACTATGCAGCACAAAAAAAAAATACTTGAGTAGAAGTATCGAAATCATCGAAAAAATGTAGTGAAGTAAAAGTAGAAGTAGGAGAAAAAAATTCTACTCTAGGAAAGTACAGATACTGCATTTCGGTACTTAAGTACAGTACTTAAGTAGTTCTACTTCGTTACTATACATCTCTGGTTACTACAGCCATGTCTTGGTGCCTATAATCCCTACGCTGGGTCTGTTGTCCCTTTTCTGGTGTTGGAGATGCCAGTGTTTCTATATGACTTGGGGAGTTGGTATTTATTTTACATAAGATGGTCGTATTTTCTGATTTCTGAATGCCTCATGCTACTGACCTGTTTTGATTACCTTGTAATGTACTTTCCTTTTGTTCAATCTTTACAATAAAATATATTTGAAAAAAAATTACTAGAAACTGGAAATTAACAAAATTACAAACATCAACCTGTGTAGTCTCAAAGCACAATGTCTCAAACAACAAACTAGATATGTGCAGAACGGAAAAATGTATTTAGTTTAGTTTCGGATAGATTTGTTATGTTACTATTTTCATTTTGTTGATTTGTTTCTGAATTTGCAGATTGGGGACATCTCTATATAAAGGTATGCAAAGATATCAATGCCAATTACCCCTATGACCATGTCCATTGGGATGAAATGCATCAGGGTGACTATTTGGCACTGATGTCCCTGCTGCTGTGCGATTCCGGGTCCCCAGCAGTAATTCATGTGAGTGTTTTGTGACTTTTGTTTTGTACTGGTTTTATGGTTGTTTTTAATAAATGTATTACACTATGATTGTACCATCTGGCTCTGGCTGAGCTGCTTCATTCTCAGTTGGATACTTGTGTGGTGATTCAGTGTAGGTCTCTCTTCCATCTGATATCCAGGTCATGCACGTTTAAGGCATTCCAGCTACTGTAATGGTAGCAATACCATCTGATGAGTGTCCAACTTATCTGGTGATGGCAGTGACTCACGAGTGATATACATTACTGCCCCTTGAAGTCAATTTTGTTGCATATACTACTGCACCTTGAAGTGATAATTATCACATTTAAGATCTTTGCTTTGGACACGTGATTGCTTGGACTTTTTATGAGCATTTATTTGTACTTATCTAGTGCGCTACACTGTTTTTATTTTTGTATTACTTTTTGCTGGTTGGGTACACCACTTTAGTCTTAGCTGCCTAATTTTAAACACACAGTGCAGAAATTGTATTTTTGTATTTAGTTTGTTTTGGAATTTGTTTAGTTTTTTGTTTCATTTATTTTAGTTTTGTTTATTAATTTTCCAAACGAATTCCAAATTTTTAGAAGGATTTGAAATTGGATCAGTCAAAAAATGATCGACTGATTCGAATTCTGTGTTAAGAATAGCTGGTTGTAAAGGTGCGGGTTGGGAAGGTGGCCGCCGCGTCCTTAACAACCGATGACTCAGCGGTCAGCGGCTTTCCTGCTGACAGCTGAAATGTCAGCAAAAGAATGCCGGCAATAGAAAATTTAGAAACAAAACAGTGTGGGGACCCTTCGGGTCTGGTATGGATTTTAAGGTGAACCCCATGCCAAAATGTAAAAATAAAAAAATGGCGAGGGGTCCTCCACAAAATCCATACCAGACCCTAATCGGAGCAGGCAGCCTGGCAGACCAGGAAAGAGGGGGAGGGACAAGGGAGTGCCCACTCCTCCTGAACCATACCCGGGCACATGCCTTCAACACTGAGGATGCTTTGGGGCGGGGGGGTCCCCATGTTGATTGGGACAAGGGCCTCTTTCCCATAACCCTGGGCTGTGGTTGTGGGGGTGTGCAGACAGGGGGCTTAATGAAATCTGGAAGCCCCCTTTAACCACTTTAAGACCAGGCCTATTTTTGACACTTGGTGTTTACAAGCTAAAATCATTTTTTTTGCTAGAAAACTACTTAGAACCCCCAAACATTATATATATATAATGTGACAGGAAGTCAGGTAAATCTGTGGATGTAGTCACAGACAGGAGATATATTTCCACCTGGTTTAGAAAATTCACCAATTACTATAGGGTGTCGGCTGCAAAGGCAGCAGGAAAGGTAGCCAGGACGGCTTAAGGAAGGCCTTCAGCTGTTCAGAATGAGGAAGTTAAGGCCTCTATAATTTGTCCAAAGGAAGTCTATTGATTGCTGCCTCCTGACGCTGTGTGAGCTGGGGAGAGGAGGACAGTCAGATGTGTGCCTCCCGACGCTGTGTGAAGCCTGGGAGAAGGATTGCTGCCTCCTGATGCTGTGTGAAGCTGGGGAGAGGAGGACAGTCAGATGTGTGCCTCCCGACGCTGTGTGAGCATGGGAGAAGACCTCCTGAAGCGATGTGCGCTGAGGAGGGTAAAAAGTGTGAAGACTACTCAAGGTGAGGTCTGGACTATTTCTATGTGAAAATAAATAAATGAACTGTTTGCTATGTGAAGAGACAAGCAAAGGAATGGTTGCTATGTGAAGAGACAAACAAAGGAATGTGTTCTATGTGAAGAGTAAAGGGACATGTTCAATGGACATTTGTTGTGTGAAGAGAAAAACATGGACTATTGAGTGTCTGCTGTAGGATCAGCAAAGTCTGCCCAACAGTAGGTTCGAGACAGACTCCGTAGGTAGGTTCCTGTATGTGAGAAGGTAGCCGCCCACAGTGGCAAGGATTTATTTTGTGTTTTATTTTTATTTTTATGTTTTTGAGGCTTGCACTTGTGTGAAGAAAATTGCAAGAATAAAACAAACTATTGTTTGCAACCACCTCTCGGCTATCTCCCTGTGTAAACGCACCCCCCCAAGGGGTCATCCATACCCACCACCGAGCTGATCTCCCACAATATATATATATATATATATATATATATATATATATTTTTTTTTTTTTTTTTTAGCAGCGGCCCTAGAGAATAAAATGGAGATTGTTGCAATATTTTTTATCACACCGTATTTGTGCAGCGGTCTTCCAAACGCAGTTTTTTTGGAAAAAATTCACTTTTTTTAATTAAAAAAGAAGAAAACAGTAATGTTAGCCCGATTTTTTTCCATAATGTGAAAGATAATGTTACGCCGAGTAAATAGATACCCAACATGTCATGCTTCAAAATTGCGCTCGCTCGCAGAATGGCGACCAACTTTGGTACTTAAAAATCCCATAGGCGACATTTTAAAGTTTTCTACAGGTTACCAGTTTAGAATTACAGATGAGGTCTAGGGCTGAAATTATTGCTCTTGCTCTAACGATCGTGGCGATACCTCACATGTGTGGTTTGAACACCGTTTACATATGTGGGCAGGGCTTCCGTATGAGTTTTCTTCTGCGTGCGAGCTAACGGAGACAGGGCGCTTTCATTTTTTTCCTATTTATTTTATTTATTATTTTAGATTTTTACACAGTTAAAAAAAAGAAAAATTTGATCATTTTTATTCCTATTACAAGGAATGTAAACATTCCTTGTAATAGAAATAGCCATGACAGGACCTCTTTATTGTGAGATTTGGGGTCAAAAAGTCCTCAGATCTCACAAGTACACTAAAACAGACAAAAAAAATGGTTAAAAAAAACAGCGGCTCTTTAAGCCGGTTGCTAGGCAACGACGTTTGACGTTGCTCCGGTCCTCCAAGACCATAGAGTCGAGTGAGGGCCATCTTGCCCTCACTCGACTTCCTGTCTAAGAGGATCCGGGACCGGATCATTTTCCCCGCTGCCGGCGGGTCCGGTAAGCGGGTAAAAGGACCAGGACGCGGCGGGAGGTTCTCCCTTTGTGACATCACTAATCAGGGCAATGCCAGGTTTATGACATCACAAGGGGGTGGTGTCACCCATTGACATCATCGAGTGACCCTGCCCCTTTGGTATTTAATAAATGTCAGATGGAGGAGCAGGCACTCGGTGGGGAGCCTTCGATGAGGCTGGATGTTTTTTTTTTTGTTTCATTTTCTTTTTTAGGGTCCTGCGTGATTCATGATTGATCTATATTGAGGGACATTACATAGTTACACAGTTTGTGAGGTTGAAAAAAGACATCAGTCTATCCAGTTCAACCTATGATGTGTGTGTGTGTGTGTGTGTGTTTGCTGTTAACCGTACATTGTATACCCCTGTATATTGTGGTCTTTAAGGTGCCCATCTAATAGTTTTTTGAAAGTATCAATGCTCCCTGCTGATATGACTGCTTGTGGAAGTGAATTCCACATCCTTACTGCTTTGACAGGGAAGGACCCCTTACGTATTTTAAGGTTAAATTGTTTTTCCTCTAGTTTTAGTGAGTGGCCACGTGTCTTATTGTATTCCCTTTCTCTAAAAAGTTTGTTCCTTATGCTAGGGTCGCCAGTACAGTATGTGTACATTGATATCATATCCCCCCTCAAGCGTCTCTTCTCCAGAGAGAATAAGTTCAGTGCTTGTAGTCCTTCCTCATAGCCGATGCCCTCCATTCCCCTAATTATTATTTTTGCCCTTTTCTGGGCTCTTTCCAGTTCCAACACATCCTTCCTGAGGACCGGTCCCCAGAATTGGACAGGATACTCCAGATGTGGCCAGACCAGAGTCTTGTAGAGTGGGAGAATAATCTATTTTTTTCTGGAGTGAATCCCTTTTTTTATACATGCCAGTATTCTGTTGGCTTTGCTTGCAGTGGCTTGGCATTGCATGCCACTGCCAAGCCTGTTGTCCACTAGTACTCCCAGGTCCTTTTCCATACTAGACTCACCCAGAGGTTTCCCCCCTAATGAGTAGCTTGTTTTCGTGTTTCTGACATCCAAGTGCATTTCTTTACATTTTTCAACATTAAACCTCATCTGCCATGTAGTTGCCAACCCCACTATTTTGTTCAGGTCCGCTTGTAAGGTTTCCACATCCTGCATAGAAGATATTGGCATGCTTAGTTAAGTATCATCCGCAAATACTGAGATTGTGCTAGATATCCCCTCTTCTAGATCATTTATGAATAAATTAAACAGGATTGGCCTCAGGACAGAACCTTGGGGGACCCCCCTTTCCACATACGCCCAATCCAAGTACTCCCCATTAATTACCACCCTCTGGACTCTCCCCTGGAGCCAGTTCTCTATCCAGGTACTCACCCTATGGTCCATACCTACATTCCTTAGTTTGTACAGTAAGCGTTTGTGGGAAATGGTGTCAAAGGCCTTTGCAAAGTCCAGATATACCACATCCACAGGCTTACCTTCATCGTAGAAGGTTAATAGATTGGTTTGGCAAGAACGATTTTTCATGAATCCATGCGGATTACTACCAATAATACCGTTTTCATTTCATCTTGTATGTGGTCCCTTAACATCCCCTCCAAAATCTTGCAGACTACTGATGTTAGGCTGTCTGGCCTATAGTTACCCGGGATATATCTCGGCCCTTTTTTAAATATTGGTACCACGTTGGCTTTTTTCCAATCAGCTGGCACCATCGTCTGTAGACTATCCTTAAAGATCAGGAATAATGGTCTGGCAATCACCTGGCTGAGCTCTTTAAGAACCCTCGGGTGCAAGCCATCCAGTCCAGGTGATTTATTTATGTTAAGTTTCTCTAGTTTAGTTCTAAGTCTATCTTCTGTTAGTCATGGCGGTACTTCCTGAGGTTTTTTATTTAGTTTAGCATTACAAGCTGGGTTAGTGTAGCCCCCCAATTCTTTTGTGAAGACTGAAGAGAAGAAATGATTTAACACTTTCGCCTTCTCTCTGTCCTCTGTGGCAAGATTTCCTTTGTCATCTTTTATGGGGCCAATATGTTCTGGCCTCAATTTCTTACTCTTTATATACTTAAGGAATTTCTTGGGGTTCTTTTTACTCTCTTCCGCTATATGTCTCTCGTGTTCTATTTTAGCCGCCTTGATTTCGCCTTTACATTTCTTATTACACTCTTTGTAAAGCTTGAATGCTGTCAACGACCCCTCAGCCTTGTATTTTTTGAAGGCCTTTCTTTAGTATTAATATGCATTTTTATGTTGGAGTTTAGCCACCCAGGGTTTAATTTTGCTCTTTTAAATTTATTTCCCTTTGGAATGCACTGGCCAATCCGTTTGTTTTGTATACTCTTGAAGCACTTCCATTTTTCCTCCGGGTTCTTTGTTCCCAGGCCACATGCCCCAGGCCACATTGTTTTTGATTTTTTAATAAAGGATTTTTTAATAAAGGAATTGTCAAAAACTTGTGTAGTATCTTTATTCACGGTTTACACTTTTTTGGTGAATGGGTAGGGATAATATGCACCCCATACTTATTCAAATAGGATGGGTAGGATCTGGGGACCCCCTTGTTAAAGGGGGCTTTCAGATTCTGATAAGCCCATTGCCCACAGACCCCCACAACCAAAGCCTAGGGTTGTGAGGAAGAGGCATTTGTCAACCTCCACATGGCAACCCCCCCATATTGAGGGCACGTGGCCTGGTATGGTTCAGGAGGGGGGGGGGCTTGCTCACCCCACCTTTCCTGGCCTGCCAGGCTGCATGCTCAGATAAGGGTTTTTTACAGCTTTTGGTGGTTCCCCTAAAATCTATACCAGAGGGGGGGGCACGCTGTTTTTTTTTTAATTGTCTATTGCCGGCATTCTGTTGTTTACATTTCATCTCTCAGCAGGGAAGCCCACTGACTGCTGATTAGTCATAGGTTGTTAAGGATGTGGCAGCCAGGTTACCGGTCTGCTCCTTAACCACTTTAGCCCCGGAGGATTTGGCTGCTCAATGAGCAGTCCCTATTTTGCGATTCGGCACTGCGTGAATTTAACGGACAATTGTGTGGTCGTACGACGCTGTACCCAAATGAAATTGATGTCCTTTTTTTCCCACAAACAGAGCTTTCTTTTGGTGGTATTAGATCACCTGTGCAATTTTTATTTTTTGCGCTATAAACAAAAAAATAGCAACAATTTTGAAAAAATAACAATATTTTTCACATTTTTTTAATATGAAATTCTCAAAAAAAATGTAAAAATCAAAATTTTTTTAACATTTTAGGCCAATTTGTTTTCTGCTACATATTTTTGGTAAAAAAAATCACAATAAGCGTATTTTGATTGGTTTGCGCAAAAGTTATTGCGTTTTCTAACTACGGGAAAGATTTATGTCATTTTTATTGTTTTTTTTTTAACTAGTAATGGCGGCGATCTGCAATTTTTTTTACGGGACTGCGACATTGCGGCGGACAGATCAGACCCCTAACTTACATTTTTGACACTTTTGGGGGTATCAGTGACATTACTACAGTAATCAGTGCTATAAATATGCACTGTTACTGTAAAAATGACACTGACAGGGAAGGGGTTAACTTTACTGGTGATCAAAGGGCTTAGTGTGTCCCAAGGGGCGTTGTTCTAACTGTCAGG
This sequence comes from Pelophylax lessonae, assembly GCF_965119305.1. Taxonomy (NCBI): domain Eukaryota; kingdom Metazoa; phylum Chordata; class Amphibia; order Anura; family Ranidae; genus Pelophylax; species Pelophylax lessonae. The sequence continues at coordinate 245,587,306 of NC_138773.1, read as the reverse complement.
GGGCATGGCTTGTGAGATCATCACAGAGACATGCGATCCTATAACAGGATCGCATAGCCTCTGTGATAATCTAAGGGAGAATGACAGACGGCTGTATTTACATCAGTTGTCTGTCTTTCTCCCTCTGCTGAAGGAGATCGTGAGTGACCGGCGGCCATTGGAGCGGCCGGTCACATGTGCTGGCTCCCCAGGGAACGAGCAGGGGTGGAAGCGCGCCGGCAGCGGCACGCGCTCGCCCCCCACAGGTGACTGAGCGAGCGACGTCGCTTTGCCCAGCAGTGGCAATATATGTACGGTGGGCGGGCTGAAGTGGTTAATAACCAGCTATTCTTCACACAGAATTCAAATTGGTCGATCACATTCAGACCTAAATGAATTTCATATGTCTACAACAAACAGTGCTTTGAAGCGTCAGTGAGAGAATTAATCTAATTTGCATTTATTATATAACCAAAAATGACATGCACATAATCTAATAAACAAATTCTAATAAGCAAAATAAATTCAAAACTTTGTGAATGAGCTTCTTGGACAAATTATTCTGACATCAAATAGTATTCGCTGGAAGTTCACCTATTATAGAAAAAGTATGTCGGCGTCACCATCATAAAACAGATGTAAATTAAATGAATAAATTCTGTGTTTAACTACTTCCTGCCTGCCCACAGTAGTTGTACTGCAGGTGGGCAACAGCTGCAGGCCAGGCAACATACCTGGGATAAAAAAACAGCCAAATAGCCAAGTAAAAGCAGCAGACATTACACATTGTTAGGCACACAGTTAACCCCGTGATTGCACCTACATCTTAACCCCTGCCCAGCCAGTGTCATTATTACAGTGTCAGTGTACAGTATTATCACTGATCACTGTATTAGTGTCACTATTGTTGTCAGTGTGTCAGTTTGTGTACCTCCCAGCAAGGATCTGTTAGCCCTCCAACCTATCATAGTCACACAATAAGTCGCTGATCACCACCATTACGGTATAACGTCTATAGCTGCATAAATTCCAGTATATACCATAGTTTGTACAAACCAATTATTATACACATAATGGGACTTTTTTTTTTACCAAAGACATGTCGCAGAATACAATTTTAGCCTAAATGTATGAAGAAATTTGATTTTTTTAAATTTAATTAGATATGTTTTATAGCATAAAGTAGAAAATATCTTTATTGTTTTTTCAAAATGTTCGGCCCTTTTTCATTTATATCGGGAAAAAAAAAACCCAGTGGTGATCAAATACCACCAAAATAAAGCTCTTTTTGTATGAAAAAAAAAAAAAAGATAAAAATGTAATTTGTGTACAGTGTTGTGTGACCACGCCATTGCCAGTTAAAGTAGTGCAGTGCTGAATAGCAAAAATAGCAAAAAAATGCTCAGGTCGTGAAGGTAAACTTTCCAGAGGTCAAGTGGTTAAACCTCTTGGATATACCATACAGTATCTCATAAAAGTTAGTATACCCCTCACATGTTTGTAAATATTTTATTCTATCTATTTATGTGACAACACTGAAGAAATGATACTTTGCTACAATGTAAAGTAGTGAGTGTACAGCTTGTATAACAGTGTAAATTTGCTGTCCCCTCAAAATAACTCAACACACAGCCATTAATGTCTAAACCTCTGGCAACAAAAGTGAGTACGCTCCTAAGTAAACATGTCCAAATTAGGTCCAATTAGCCATGTTCTGTCCCCGGTGTCATGTGACTCGTTAGTGTTACAAGGTCTCAGGTGTGAATGGGGAGCAGGTGTGTTAAATTTGGTGTTATCACTCTCACTCTCTCATACTGGTCACTGGAAGTTCAGCATGGCACCTCATGGCAAAGAACTCTCTGAGGATCTGAAAAAAAGAATTGTTGCTCTACATAAAGATGGCCTAGGCTATAAGAAGATTGCCAAGACCCTGAAACTAAACTTCAGCATGGTGGCCAAGATCATACAGTGGTTTAACAGCACAGGTTCCACTCAGAACAGGTTTCGCTATGGTCGACCAAAAGCAGTTGAGTGCACGTGCTCAGCGTCATATCCAGAGGTTGTCTTTGGGAAATAGTCGTATGAGTGCTGCCAGCATTGCTGCAGAGGTTGAAGGGGAGGGGGGTCAGCTTGTCAGTGCTCAGACCATATGCCGCATACTGCATCACAGTGGTCTGCATGGCTGTTGTCCCAGAAGAAAGCCTCTTCTTAAGATTATGCACAAGAAAGCCCACAAACAGTTTGCTGAAGGCAAGCAGACTAAGGACATGAATTACAGGAACCATGTCCTGTGGTCTGATGAGACCAAGATAAACGTATTTGGTTAACATGGTGTCAAGTGTGTGTGGTGGCAACCAGGTGAGGAGTACAAAGACAAGTGTGTCTTTCCAACAGTCAAGCTAGGTGATGGGAGTGTCATGGTCTGGGGCTGCATGAGTGCTGCTATTACTGGGGAGCTACAGTTCATTGAGGGAACCATGAATGCCAACATGTACTGTAACATACTGAAGCAGAGCATGATCCCCTCCCTTCAGAGACTGGGCCGCAGGGCAGTATTCCAACATGATAACGACCCAAAACACACCTCCAAGACAACCACTGCCTTGCTAAAGAAGCTGAGGGTAAAGGTGATTGAATGGCCTAGCATGTCTCATGACCTAAACCCTATTGAGCATCTGTGGAGCATCCTCAAATGGAAGGTGGAGGAGTGCAAGATCTCTACCATCCACCAGTTCCCTGATGTCATCATGGAGGAGTGGAAGAGGACTACAGTGGCAACCTGTGAAGCTCTGGTGAACTCCATGCCCAAGAGGGTTAGGGAATTCCGGAAAACAATGGTGGCCACATAAAATATTGACACTTTTGGCCCAACTTTGACATTTTTACTTAGGAGTGTACTCACTTTTGTTGCCATCGGTTTAGACATTAATGGCTGCATGTTGAGTTATTTTGAGGGGACAGCAAATTTACACTGTTATACAACCTGTACACTCACTACTTTACATTGTAGCAAAGTGTCATGTCTGCAGTGTTGTCACATGAAAAGATATAATAAAATATTTACAAAAATGTGTGTGGGGGGGGGGGTGTACTCAATTTTGTGAGATACTGTATCTAATCTGAATCCACGAAATGTTACTACATTTTTAATATGAACTTCCTAATCATGTACAACTGTGAAATTGAATGAGAGCGTTCCACAAAATGCCTGCCCACCAGAAACTCCACTTTCTTATTCTTGATTAAATACCTATGAAATGCAATTTGCTACCTCACTTTCTGAGTGGTTTCATCCACATAAACGAAGCTACATAGACATTGAATAATATAAATAACATATGATGTTCGACATGTATAATACCCACTGATATTAATAGCATATTCTCTATGTGGATGAATAAAGGATTTTCCTTTCATTATATGGGAGCTGAAAAAGTGGAACTTCACTCTCTCAATCAACATGGACTATCTCTAATCCTTATGCTGCTAGCATTAGTAAATAGATAGGAAAATATATAATATTTGCTTATTTTACACTTTTTTCTTTTGCATATCTTCAGTTTCTTCCTGGTTTCCATGCCTCGGCAAATGATATCATACATCCCAGGAGTCTTGAGAAGAGGAGGGAGGGCTCTCAGCTCAGCCAATGCCTGAGACGGATTCCAGGAAGTAAATAATACATGAATCATCTGCCCATACTCAATATGGTAGTGCAAAAGAAAACAGCGCAGATTTGGTATAATAAAACCTCTAAAGTGCTCAACGTGCCGATAAATAAAATATATGGTACAAAAAATTAATTATATATATGTATAAATTCTCAAAATATGTATATGCTCTAATAGTGCAATTCAACACCCAGTGAAGTGAATAAATAGGTAAAATTCATAAGTAAATGATTATTATCATAAATTTCCAATAATAGTCCTTAGTAATAGTCCCAAAATGCAGTATTCAGCAAGTAGCCAGAGAAAGTTGTTTGGTGAAAAACAACCAAGAAAGGTGCTCAAGTGCTGGAAATCAAATGCATGCTGCAATGGTGCGGTAGTATGGTGATTTGCTCCTCTCCCCTAGGTAATTCCACTTACCGGACAACGTGGACCCTCAGACCATATAGCATAAGGGTCTCACAGGCAGAGTCCGGGAGGTAATCCGGGCAATGATATTTTGGACTTGGATAGTGGCCAATCAGGATCCCCTATGAACTCTCAGCAGATGGTAGCCATATGGAAAGTAAAAAAAGGAATCCCAATAGCGTAATATTGCTACAATAAATTTATTATAAACTCAAAGTAAAGAACCCACATTTGATGCGATAAAAACGGGCATTGTATGAAATAGGTTGGTAGATCCCTGGGATGACGGTGTGCAGCGGGGCTAGCTTGGCTCCGGCGTGCGTTCCACCGCTACCGGAAGTGACATTACGAAGGGCGTGTAGCCGGAAATTGCGTTGACGCGTTTCGCCTCCCACTAGGCGTTCTCACAGACATACAGACAATATCAAAATCATTTTGATTTTATGCACAGCAGCACATTTGGAAACACTATACGTATTACCATAGCGCAGCAATAATACATTTTTTGTATCACATACTCAATATGGCCACGGCCAGAAATGCCAGGGTGCATTTTTTAAATAATTTCTCCACAAAATAAAGCATGGAGACATAGATGGATGGGGGAGTTTGTTTTAAATACTAAAAATGAATGAAATAACATTTTTGATTTGTGGTGCCCAGATGCAGTGCAGTTCCTCTTTAATACAGTTTAATGAGAACATAATCCTTTATTTTTAAGACCCAGAAAGGTTTTTTAATCTCGTTTTTCACCACAATGATTTGCTGTGGTAATCCTGTTGAAGATAGTACGGTAGTACCTCTTCCAAATGATTGTAAAGGTGCACACTTTGCAATCAAATAAATGAATAAATAAATAAATAAATTATGAAATAAAAGGAATTCAGTTTAGTTTCACCCCTACCCTTTTATCTGTGTCTGATATCTCCTCTTCTTGTATTATACAGTTTGTTCCCTTCTGTATGACACTTTGTGGGTAACCCCTAGCTATTTCTGTTGTACCTATTTCTTTAAAAAATATTCCTTGTTGCTTCTCTTTACTTACTATAATTTTCATATATTTTAATTGACTTCTAAGTGTTGATCTAAAGACATTCGGAGGGTAGAAACTTTGAAAATGTAGTAACTGATTATGATATCTGGACTTGGAATATATATTACTTTCTATGTGACCTCTTTTAATGGCAATATGAGTATCTAAAAAAAGAAATAGATTCATAGTCATTCATACGGCTAAAGTGTAAACTCAGGCACATAGAGTTTTTAATGGGCATCAGACTCTTCTAAGGCTCACGTAAAGCCACACAATAAAGCAAACATATTATCTATAAAATGATACCAACATTTACAAAATGTGTAAATAAAGGGTGATCAAAACTTTTTTGATTTCAGTTATATTTGTGAAAGTGTTAGCATAAGGCTAAGACCACAGAGCTGCAGAAAGTACTAGTCTTTGAACATTAAAGTTTTTTTCAAGTACCATCTTCAGCAATGTGACCATAAATTTAGTTTAGGTAAAGTAAACTGTTCTGATGCTTTTAGTCATAATCATCATGCTCATATGCCTAAGTGCTAGTCTTGCAATATTCCATTTGACAAGTGTAGGGATTATTAAATCCTGTATTTTCAGCAAAAAATCTGAAGTGTCCTTGATGTACAATATGGTAGGCATAATTAGAGGTGTTAATATGAGGTCCAAAAACTTGGCTACAGGAGAATGAACTGCGTCTACACTTGGCAATATTGGAGGCCTTAGGGTTTGAGGAGGTCCTTGTGGACTTTGGGTAACATGTAAATAACTGGAGTAATGGGATTTTGAATCAATTAAACATTTTGTTACTCTGCATCTATAAGCCTTTTTCTACAGTATATGCTTATACTACTTCTTTGATTCTCTGTGTTATTTGCAATGCAGAATTAAAACAGTAGTAAACCACTGGGTGTTTTTTTTTTCTAACCTGAAAGGTAATGTAATATTGTGCTAGTAAGCATCACATACTAGCACATTATGTTAAAACTACATGAAAATAAAGTCTTTCAGCACCAAGCTGTCACTGCTGCAGGCACTTCCATCTTCAGACGGTTTTCCTTCTGGGTCCGCTGACTCCGGTTGTGTGACTGGCTGGAGCCACAATGACATCACAGCACATGAGCGCATGTGCCGGTGATGCCACCAGCTGCATGTACAGTAAATATCTTCTAAACGGTGCACGTTTAGGAGATATTTACAGTACCTATAGGTAAGCCTTATCATAGGCTTACCTATAGGTAAAAGTCAGAGATGGGAGTTTACTCCCACTTGATCTGTCAAGGGAAGATAAGCAGATCTGTCTGAAAGCTGCCTACAGACTTCCTGCTCATACTGCTTAATGCCCATAATTACAACAGAGATCCCTTTGTTGGCTTGATAATCACATCTTGCCAAGTTGTGTGCCTTCTTTTCTAGCTCTGTCATATTATAAAGGGGTGTCATCTATTTTCACATTCATCAAAAATTTCTGAAAGTCTTCCTCTACTTTCTTGCATTGTACATTTCTACAGGGTTAAAATTGGGGCTGGTGGGGGGGGGGGGGGGGGTAAACTGACTCTTACTTTAAGTGAAAATTGTGAACAGGCAGACTTATAAGGTATTTTAAGGTGTTTGTCTATAAACAATGCTTTAGGTCTCAATTACCATTATAACCAGCACAGATCTTGCTTTATTACAGCCTGGCCATACATGGGTCCTTTTTTTGTTCAACCAGCAGGTTGAAAGAAAAAACGAATTCAATTTTCCCATCCACTCATTTGATGTGGATAAGGGAATCCTCCAGGCTGCGCTATTGTAATCTGAGAGCAGGGACACTCCCCGCTACAAGCTATTGCCTGCAGCGCTGATCGAGTGGCTTTTAAACAACCCATGATTTAACAGAATTCGATTTGTAGATGCTGAACCGTTTGAATTTCAATCAATTAATGACCAGTTTAAAACAGTTTTAAAGTCTAAAGGTTTTTTACCTTAATGCATTAGGCACTGCATTAAGGTAAAAAAACATCCACTGTGTGTTCCTCCCTGCTCCCTAACAGATTGGCTGGCTGTCAGTCTGCTCTCCCCCCTTCCTTGTCTCACAGGCTTTGCTGAAAACAGCGGGAGCCATTGGCTCCTGCTGCTGTCAGTCAAATCCAGTGAGCAGAGAGCGGAGGCAGGGCCATGCAGCACCATGTTTGTCTATGCACATATCCCAGCTCATGAACGAGCCTGCACATATGCTCTCATAGCGAGTGGCTTGCTATGGGGCAGACACAGAAGAGAAGGAGCCAAAATTGTAGGCTTGGGATCCCAGAAGATGAGGTAAGGGTTGGCTCTTTGAAATGGTAAGTATGCAGATAAGTATAAATATCTTTAATTTTTTAAAATAAAAAAAATTGACTTTACAATCATTTTAAAAGAGAAGCTGGGAATATAAACAAAACAAAGAAACTGTTCCATCCCTCCAGCGCTTACAGAAGTGCCAGGCTGTGGAGAGTGTCTTAGTAGGGATGATCGAACGGTTCGGGTCCACCATCGGTTCGGCCCGAACATTGGGTGTTCGAGGTTCGGCCGAATTTAGAACTTTTTGCCCAAAAAGTTCGGAATTCGGCAACCAGAACCGCCCAAAATGCAATGCTTCAGGAAATGGGCTTTAAAAGCCCGTGATTGGACCAGAACCATTAGCAAAAGCCAATTGAGGGGGCAGAAGAATGCTAGGAATGTGATTGGAGTGACTAGGGGGTCCCTAGACCAATCATTAGTGAATACGCCCCCCAGTATATAAGATCGCCCCCGCCATATTCCCAGCATTGTTATACTGGACATGGAAGAGAGTGGAAGCAGTTCTGTTAATTTTACTTTAAAAGTGTCATTTAGCTATTTTTAGTGTGAGGAAAGGGATATCTAGTGTAGTTAGAGTGCTCCTTTACACTTAAGTTAGCTTCAAAAATTTAGTTTCTGTAGGGAAAGTGTTAAGTGTCAGGGGACCGTAGTGTAGTGTAGGGTTAACTGACAGTGACTGCTATGGCAGGGTGACAAAACCCTTCCATAGCAGGGTGACCGCTATAGAGAAATGATCATTTCTCTGCTTCGGAACAGGAATGTGGCTTCTCACCAGCAAGCATTTTTTAATGCTGCAGGGGCTGCCACTGCCAGTGCTTTTTTGAGGACATGTTTGATGTCAGACATGACATCTGAATATGTGTATAGGGGGTATATATAGACATATATGTCTGAATATATACCCCTAGACATATATAGGTGTGATAGTAGCAGAAATAAATGCTTGCGCTAATGAAATCATTTACAGTAATATATTTCTGCTACTATCACACCTATATATGTCTAGGGGTATATATTCAGACATATATGCCTATATATACCCCCTATACACATGTTCAGATGTTTTGCCTGCCTCAAAAGAACCCCAAAAAATGCCAAAAAAACGCTAGTGTCAAAAAAAAAAAATGCCCAGGTGTGTTTTTGCTGGCATTTTTTGGGGGGTTTTGGAGGCAGGCAAAACATCAGAACTTGTGCACAGTACCACTATACACAAGTTCAGATGTTTTGCCTGCCTCAAAAGAACCCCAAAAAATGCCAAAAAAAACGCTAGCGTTAAAAAAAAAATGCCCAGGTGTGTTTTTGCTGGCATTTTTTGGGGGGTTTTGGAGGCAGGCAAAACATCAGAACTTGTGCACAGTACCACTATACACAAGTTCAGATGTTTTGCCTGCCTCAAAAGAACCCCAAAAAATGCCAAAAAAAACGCTAGCGTCAAAAAAAAAAATGCCCAGGTGTGTTTTTGCTGGCATTTTTTGGGGGGTTTTGGAGGCAGGCAAAACATCAGAACTTGTGCACAGTACCACTATACACAAGTTCAGATGTTTTTCCTGACTGCAAAGAACCCAAAAAAATGCCTGCTATTAAACCGGCAAGGTGTTACAGCAGAGAAGCCATATTCCTGTGCTTAAAGTTTTCTAATACAAACGATCTTTTTTTTATGGTTCTGGACATGCTACAGAGCTGAAACTTCACAGGTACACCTTTTAGACCCCCCAGACACAAAATCACACAAAAAAAAGTTCTTAAAAATTGTCATTTTTGATAAAAAAGCCAATTATTGAAAAATTAAAAAAAAAAAAAAAAAAAAAAAAAAAGAGATTTTTTGATTTTTACTTTGGATTTAGTATCTGGGGGGTCTAAAAAGTGTACATGTGAAGTTTCAGCTCTGTAGCATGTCCAGAACCCCCCAAAAATTAGCATTTTCTTATAATTTTTATTAGAACAGGAATACGGCTTCTCTACGGCGCTTTTTCTTGCATTTATCGGGCATTTTTGGAGGCAGGCATGACTTTTTTTGGATTTAGTGTCTGGGGGGTCTAAAAAGTGTACCTGTGAAGTTTCAGCTCTGTAGCATGTCCAGAACCAGAAAAAAAGATAATTTTTCAGTAGAGCAGGGATGGTGGGACCCCTCTTTTACACTTATATGATCTTTTTTTGGGGTTCTGGACATGCTACAGAGCTGAAACTTCACAGGTACACCTTTTAGACTCCCCAGACACAAAATCACACAAAAAAAGTTCTTAAAAATTGTCATTTTTGATAAAAAAGCCAATTATTGAAAAATTAAAAAAAAAAAAAAAAAAAAAAAGAGATTTTTTGATTTTTACTTTGGATTTAGTATCTGGGGGGTCTAAAAGGTGTGCATGTGAAGTTTCAGGTCTGTAGCATGTCTAGAACCAGAAAAAAAAAGATCGTTTGTATTAGAAAACTTTAAGCACAGGAATATGGCTTCTCTGCTGTAACACCTTGCCGGTTTAATAGCAGGCATTTTTTTGGGTTCTTTGCAGTCAGGAAAAACATCTGAACTTGTGTATAGTGGTACTGTGCACAAGTTCTGATGTTTTGCCTGCCTCCAAAACCCCCCAAAAAATGCCAGCAAAAACACACCTGGGCATTTTTTTTTTGACGCTAGCGTTTTTTTGGCATTTTTTGGGGTTCTTTTGAGGCAGGCAAAACATCTGAACATGTGTATAGGGTGTATATATAGGCATATATGTCTGAATATATACCCCGAGACATATATAGGTATGATAGTAGCAGAAATATATTACTGTAAATGATTTCATTAGCGCAAGCATTTATTTCTGCTACTATCACACCTATATATGTCTAGGGGTATATATTCAGACATATATGTCTATATATCCCCCCTATACACATGTTCAGATGTTTTGCCTGCCTCAAAAGAACCCCAAAAAATGCCAAAAAAAAACGCTAGCGTCAAAAAAAAAAATGCCCAGGTGTGTTTTTGCTGGCATTTTTTGGGGAATTTTGGAGGCAGGCAAAACATCAGAACTTGTGCACAGTACTACTATACACAAGTTCAGATGTTTTTCCTGACTGCAAAGAACCCAAAAAAATGCCTGCTATTAAACCGGCAAGGTGTTACAGCAGAGAAGCCATATTCCTGTGCTTAAAGTTTTCTAATACAAACGATCTTTTTTTTTCTGGTTCTGGACATGCTACAGACCTGAAACTTCACATGCACACCTTTTAGACCCCCCAGATACTAAATCCAAAGTAAAAATCAAAAAATCTCTTTTTTTTTTTTTTTTAATTTTTCAATAATTGGCTTTTTTATCAAAAATGACAATTTTTAAGAACTTTTTTTGTGTGATTTTGTGTCTGGGGGGTCTAAAAGGTGTACCTGTGAAGTTTCAGCTCTGTAGCATGTCCAGAACCCCAAAAAAAGATCATATAAGTGTAAAAGAGGGGTCCCACCATCCCTGCTCTACTGAAAAATTATCTTTTTTTCTGGTTCTGGACATGCTACAGAGCTGAAACTTCACAGGTACACTTTTTAGACCCCCCAGACACTAAATCCAAAAAAAGTCATGCCTGCCTCCAAAAATGCCCGATAAATGCAAGAAAAAGTGCCGTAGAGAAGCCGTATTCCTGTTCTAATAAAAATTATAAGAAAATGCTAATTTTTGGGGGGTTCTGGACATGCTACAGACCTGAAACTTCACATGCACACCTTTTAGACCCCCCAGATACTAAATCCAAAGTAAAAATCAAAAAATCTCTTTTTTTTTTTTTTTTAATTTTTCAATAATTGGCTTTTTTATCAAAAATGACAATTTTTAAGAACTTTTTTTGTGTGATTTTGTGTCTGGGGGGTCTAAAAGGTGTACCTGTGAAGTTTCAGCTCTGTAGCATGTCCAGAACCAGAAAAAAAGATCATATAGGTGTTAAAGTTAAAGGAGGCTCCCGAACCACATCCCTGTTCTACTGAAAAATTATCTTTTTTTTTTCATGGTTCTGGACATGCTACAGAGCTGAAACTTCACATGCACACCTTTTAGACCCCCCAGATACTAAATCCAAAGTAAAAATCAAAAAAATCTCTTTTTTTTTTTTTTTTTAATTTTTCAATAATTGGCTTTTTTATCAAAAATGACAATTTTTAAGAACTTTTTTTTGTGTGATTAATAGTCCCTGGGGCATGACCCAGAACCCTAGGCACTTTTTAGGGGCATTTATTGGGTTTTAGGGCTTAAAAATGGTGTTTTTTGATTACAGAAGTTCGGGTCCCATTGATTTCAATGGGGTTCTGAAATCCGAACCGAACTTTCGTGAAGTTCGGGTGTTCTGGTCGAACCGAACTTTTCAAAAGTTCGATCATCCCTATGTCTTAGGCTCTCAGAGGCCAGCTGCTGTGCTGATGGATCCAGACATTAAAGTCAGTATCTCTTCAGAGACTGGACTGGCTGAGTGACGTCAGCCAACAGCACGCTTTAGCCCGTGACCTAGAGGAGAAGTAGGACCAAAAGAACTTTGACCCTACTTCTCCTTTAAATCTTTTGACAGTGTGCTCATACCCAATTGCAGTGTGTGCAGGTGGTGTCTCCCCCCCTTCTCCTCCACTGGTTTCTTGTGATTGTCCCCGAAGTTAAAAAAAGGAATACATGCTGCTGTAAAAGAACCTGATGAACTGGAGGATAGTGATGTCATTGACACCTGTCTGTTGGCCCTTGAAAATGAGGGTCGGTAATGTCTATGCATGAGGTGAGACCAATCATTTACCCAATTGAAGGCATAGACTTGCTTATCGCTCTCTGCTTAGCCTTGTTTCTCCTGAATGTAATCAATTCATCATTGAATAGATGTTTGTTTCTTTTACATTCCTAACTGCAGCTTCCAGGACTGTTTCCAATGTAGCAATCTATTTCTCTAATTCAGTTTTTCTCTTTTATATGTATTACACTGTGAGTATCATTAAAGCCCAATTCCAGCTTTGAAATCACCTTAAATAACTATTTTGGCCCCAAATTAACTATTTCCTTGATTTGAAAATGCAGCCACTGTCAGCGATGTAATGTGGAATTTTTATCCCATTCCCAAAACAAAATCCAGTTTATCGTTGATAAAATAAAAGGCTTTCTGTGAATGGCTGAGCAGTGCTAAGTAGGGTTGAGCGAACCCGGACTGTATTGTTCGGGATCGTACCGGACTTTTGAGTATTCGGTACCCAAACATGGACCCGAACATTTCACTGTATGTTTGGGCTACTGTCCGTTGTTCGGTATGTTTTGGCGCAGTTTTAATGGCGCGGTTTCAACAGGTGCAAAGCAGCCAATCAGCAAGCGTTTAACTAGTGTGCCCTTAGAAGCCATCACAGCCATGCCTACTAATGGCATGGCTGTGTTTGGCCAGTGCAGCATGTGACCCAGACTCTATATAAGCTGGAGTCACATAGAGCCGTGCGTCACTCTGCTATAACTATACTAGGGAGAGGTTCCTGATGCTGCTGCTGAGGGAGAGATAGGAGATTATTGTAGGGTCAGGCTGGAGATTGCTTTGAGGGAAAGAATAGGAAGAATGTTCTTTAATCAGACAGCGATCTACATTGATTGTATTGTGTGGGGGTGCAAAGCACGATCTTTATGCCCTGACCTGAGCCCAGTGAGGAGGAGGGAGAAAAAAAAACTTTTATCAGTCTGTTAGGTGGGCGGCGTGCGGTGTGTAGTGGCCATGTAATGCAAGCTCAGTGCATATATGTCTGCTTAATCTGCATGTAAAAAAGAAAAAAACTTTTTTCCTTCATATTTTACTTAGACATACATTGTTTAGACAGACACTGCTTTTTCTAATCTGCTCTTCAAAAAGCACCAATGTAAGGGGAAAATGATTATTTTTCAGTAATTAGGGAAAAAAAAGTATTTTTCAGTTTTTAATTCATACTTTACTGTGACACTGTCATACAGCATTTAGACACTGCTGTTCAAATCTGCTCTTCAAAAATCACCAATTAAAGGGAAAAATATAAATTTTTCATTCATACGTTACAGTGAGATACACCCATTGGATGCTGTTGTTGTATTCCGCTTATCAATAAAAACCCATTTAGGGGGAAAAAATGTAATTGTGGCCTAGTCTGCATATGTTAAAGTGAGCTACACCCATTGGATACTGTTGTTCTATTCCGCTATTCAATAAACACCCATTTAGGGAAAAAATATTAAATTGCAGCCTAGTCTGTATCTGTACCTGTTAGATACACCCTTTAGATACTGTTGTTCTATTCCGCTATTCAATAAACACCTATTTAGGGAAAAAAAATTTAATTGCGGCCTAGTCTGCATATGTTACTTTGAGATACACCCTTTGGATACTGTTTTTCTATTCCGCTATTCAATAAACACCCATTTAGGGAAAAAAAATTGCGGCCTAGTCTGCATATGTTACAGTAAGATACACCCATTGGATACTGTTGTTGTATTCCGCTTATCAATAAAAACCCATTTAGGGGGAAAAAAATAAATTGCAGCCTAGTCTGCATATGTTACAGCACAACAAGGCACACAGGTCTCGCATGGAGGCCCAGTTATTGGTGGTGAAGTGGTGCTGTTCCGCAGAGCGACTCACGCGTGCGTACTGCAGCTGAAACTCCACTATGGCTTGCTGCTGCTCGCACAGTCTGGCCAGCATGTGCAAGGTGGAGTTCCACCTTGTGGGCACGTCACATATGAGGCGGTGAGCAGGAAGGCCGAAGTTACACTGCAGCGCTGACAGGCGAGCAGCAGCAGGGTGAGAACGCCGAAAGTGCGCACAGAAGGCCCGCACTTTCTGCAGCAGCTCTGACATAACGGGGTAATTTCTAAGGAACCTCTTCCCCACCAAATTCAGCACATGCGCCAGGCAAAGGATGTGTGTCAAACCGGCTAGGCCCAGAGCTGCTATGAGATTTCGCCCATTATTGCACACCACCAGGCCGGGCTTGAGGCTCACTGGCAGCAACCACTCATCAGTCTGCTGTTGAATGCCCCTCCACAACTCCTGCGCGGTGTGTGGTTTTCCCCCCAAACAGGCAGGTTCAAAAACTGCCTGCTGTTGTTTACCCCTGTCTGTGCTGAAGTTGGTGGTGAAGGTGTTACGCTGACCGGATGAGGAGGCGTTAGAGGATGAGGAAGTGGAGTAGAAGGAGTTAGGAACAGGAGGCAAACTGAAGCGCACTGCAATCCTTGGTGGTGGAAGGACATGCACCAAACTGCTATCCGCCTTAGGCCCAGCCACCACTGCATTTACCCAGTGTGCTGTTAGGGAGATATAACGTCCCTGACTGTGCTTATTGGTCCACGTATCCGTAGTTAGGTGGACCTTGCCACAGATGGCGTTGCGCAGTGCACACCTAATTTTGTCACCCACTTGGTTGTGCAGGGAAGGGATGGCTTGCCTGGAAAAGTAGTGGCGGCTGGGCACGACATACTGTAGGACAGCCAACGCCATAAGGCTTTTAAAACTCTGCGTCTCCGCCAGACGGAATGACAGCATTTCAAAGGCCAGGAAATTGGATATGCTGGCATTCAAGGCCATGGATCGCGGGTGGGTAGGGGGGGTACTTCCTCTTCTGCTCCAGTGTTTGGGAGATAGAAAGCTGAACGCTTCCACGGGACATTGTGGAGAAGGTTGTTGGTGACCCAGGTGGTGGTGTTGCTGGCAGATCCTCTGTTTGCGGGGTGGCAGGTGCCGGTCTCACTACAGAGGTGGATGAAGAGGCCATAACTGCAGCAGAAGAGGAAGCAGGAGGAGCTAGAGACCTTTCTTGGTTTTTGATGTGTCTACTCCAGTGCAGCTCGTGCTTTGCACTTAGATGCCTGGTCCTGCAGGTTGTGCTCAGGTTGAGAAGGTTTATGCCTCGCTTAAGGCTCTGATTGCACAGCGTGCAAACCACTCGTGTCCTGTCATCAGCACATTGTCTTAAGAACTGCCACGCTAGGGAACTCCTTAGAGCTGGCTTTGGTGTGCTCGGTCCCTTGCTGTGTTGGGCAGTAGCAGGCGTAGTGTCTAGGGCACAGCCGCTCCGCTTTTGCACCCTGCTCCCTCTTCTGATGTGCTGGTGGCTCTGTGCGACCACCGCCTCTTCCTCCACACTACTCAGGTCACCTGAATGAAGTTCATTCCATGTGGGGTCGAGGACCTCATCGTCCTCCACATCGTCTTCCACCCAGTCTTCACCCCTGCCCTCCTTGTCGCTCTCCACAATTCAGAATTCAGCAGCAGTTGGCACCTGTGTTTTGTCATCATCCGAGACATGCTGTGATGGTCCTCCCATGCACTTATCTTGAGACATAAAAGGTTGGGCATCAGTGCACTCAATCTCTTCCACTTCTGGGGCAGGGCTAGGTGGATGGCCCTGGGAAACCATGCTAACAGAGTCATCAAAAAGAAGAAGAGACTGCTGCATGACTTGGGGCTCAGACTGCTTGGCTGATTTGCAAGGGGATGAGGTGAAAGATTGATGGACATCGGCTGCAGGGGCCAACTCTGACCTTTCAGCAGAAGACTGGGTGGGAGACAATGTGAAGGAACTGGAGGCACTGTCAGCAACCCAATCTACTATCGCCTGTACTTGTTCTGGCCTCAACATTTGTAGAGGCGCATTAGGCCCTGCCAAATACTGCTGTAAGGTTCTGTCGCCTACTCGCAGCTGAGAAAGGTGTTCCACTTGTGCGTGTAGCTGGCACAGATTGACCACGTCCTCTCCTTGCTACAGGAGCTCCACCAGCAGCACCACGACCCAGCACTAACATGGTGGAGCAGTATGTGTGCACACGCCTAGACGTACTGAATGACGGGTCTGCCCCCTTCAACTTCTGGGTCTCCAAATTGGGCACATGGCCTGAGCTTGCCCTTTAAGCCCTGGAGGTGCTGGCCTGCCCTGCAGCCAGTGTATTATCTGAACGTGTATTTAGCACGGCTGGGGGCATTATCACAGACAAGCGCAGAGCCAATGTGGACAAGCTCACGTTCATTAAAATGAACCAGGCATGGATCCCACAGGACTGGTCCGTACCTTGTGCAGAATAGACATGTATACCGGCCTTACCCAGCCATTGTTGTATTTGATCTTTCTAACTCTTTTGGGGTGTACTCTAATTTAAAAAGAAGTAAAAGCCAGTGTTGGCTACCTCGTCCTCCTCCACCGCCGCTTCCACCTACACTGCCACATCCACCGCCACCTCAACCTCCTACTCCATATGGGCCTCGTCCTCCTCCTCCACCATCGCCGCCGCTTCCACCTACACTGCCATATCCACCGCCACCTCAACCTCCTACTCCATATGGGCCTCGTCCTCCTCCTCCACCATCGCCGCTGCTTCCACCTACACTGCCATATCCACCGCCACCTCAACCTCCTACTCCATATGGGCCTCGTCCTCCTCCTACATCATTCAAGATTATTATTTTTTATTTTTCAGTTTTTTATGTTATTTTAAGTTATTTCCACATTTGTTTGCAGAGCACTTGCTCTTAAGATGACTTTGCTGCCATTTGCAGCCCTCTAGCCCTTTCCATGTTTGTTTTAGAGCCATTTTAGTGCTCAAAGGTTCGGGTCACCATTGACTTCAATGGGGTTCGGGATCGGGGTAAAGTTCGGGTTAAGTCCGGGTCACGAACACGGACTTTTTTTTTAAGTTCGGCCGGACCCACCGAACCCGGACATCCAGGTGTTCGAATAAACTCAAGTGCTAAGCCCAACTCGATTTTATTCCAGGAATGGGACTGGTGTCCCTGTACTGATGCTGTTACAACTAGATTTTTGTCTAGTTGTGTCCTGTAAAATCTATTTCTTTTTCATACATCACAGGACACAGAGCCAGCTTATTTAATCATGATCACCTGGGTCACCTGGACACTGGCAATCAAGGACAGAAGACCTCCTCTAAATAACCTCACCCCCCTAGGGAAGCCTCAGTTTTGTAGCAAGCAAAACCCCTAAAAAAATAGAGAAGAGGGACCTCTGTGTCCCGTGATGTACTCCAAGAAAAATATTTCACATGTAAGGACAAAAATCCAGTTTTCTTTTTCATACATCAGGGGACACAAAGCAGCAGGGTCGTGCAGAGACCTTTGGAGGGGCAGGTGCTCAAAGTATAACAGGGGCACATGAAACAGGGCTTTAAAGAGGGCTGTGCTGAAAATATTAATACAGCAATTTATTGTGACGCATTCCTTCCTGATACGCGTATCGATACGGATGATTCTATATTAATAGGGCAGAAAAATGTAGGAGTCAGAAACACTGCACATGGTGGGATGTTTACAATTATGTGTTGGGGGCTAGTTGCACCCCTAGCACATGTGACTTAGCCAGCTAGGTTGATAGGCAATGAACATTGAATGCTACAGCTGTAACATATGTCAACATATGGACCATGTCCACTGTACTGAAAGATGATCCAGCACATCTCCCCATCCTAATGGACTAGCATTTGTTGAGACTACTTTCCAAGAAATGGGAAGAAACTATTTCCCTGTCTCCAACATTTGCAGCAACATTCACCAATGCAGTGACCACAGAACACTGAAACGCAGACACATCTGTGAGTCCACAGATTGCGATTTCCTGTCCCAAACTGAATATTCAGCTGCAGAGGTTTTCAGTGAAATTAAGCAAAAGGTACTGCCTTATACTGTCAATATCTTCCCCAGAACCCTTAGGCAAAAACAAATTGAGGGATTCCTAATTTCCCTGAGTAAATCTATCTGCCCTCTCACAAACACACATTTTTTGGGAGGAAGAAAACCCCTTGCCTGAACTTTATCCAAGGTAAGGAGCAAATATTTCAGTCTCTGGGTTTGAAACAGCACTGACTTCTGACGGTTGAGAATCCAACCAAACCTCACCAATGTCTGAACCGTGAGGTCCACATTATGTTGCATCTGCAGCAACGACTGTCCCCTGATAAGCAGGTCATCCAGGTATTAAAGGACAGACACCCCATTAATCCTTAAAAGCCCTAGGACAGGAGCCAGAGTCTTTGTAAAGACCCATGGGGCTGTGGCTAGACTGAACACCATTGTTAAAAACTGATAAAGCTAGTCTTCTATAGAAAACAGAGATTTCTGAGGAGAAAATATCAGGACATGCAGATAAGCGCCCTTTATATCTATGGATGCCAGAAAATCTCCTAACTGTAGGATGGCAGCCACCATTAGTGGGGCCTCAATTTGAAAACACTTTATATGAAGGAACTTGTTCAGCCCCTTCAAGCAAGAATCAAAATAAAAATCTTTCGACCTTGGGAACTGAGTTGATTACACTTTGCAGGCAAAGCTGGTAAAGAGCCTGAAAAAGCAGAGATCTTTTCTGCAGATTTGCAGAGACATTTGAAACAATGAAACATGGAGGCAGGAATTCCCAGAATTCCCACTTGTTACCCCAAGATACTGTCTTTCGAACTCACACACCAGGTATTTCCTTCAACCATTCCCCTGCAAACTCAGAAGAACTCCCCTGTATCACCACCTCTCCGCTGTTCGTACTAAAACATATGGCTTGCTGACTTAAAAGAACAGAACCTACAGTATATAAATATACAGTGGGGATCGAAAGTTTGGGCACCCCAGATAAAAATTTGTATTAATGTGCATAAAGAAGCCAAGGAAAGATGGAAAAATCTCCAAAAGGCATCAAATTACAGATTAGACATTCTTATAATATGTCAACAAAAGTTAGATTTTATTTCCATCATTGACACTTTCAAAATTACAGAAAACAAAAAAAATGGCATCTGCAAAAGTTTGGGCACCCTGCAGAATTTATAGCATGCACTGCCCCCTTTGCAAGGCTGAGACCTGCCAGTGTCATGGATTGTTCTCAATCATCATCTGGGAAGACCAGGTGATGTCAATCTCAAAGGTTTTAAATGCCCAGACTCATCTGACCTTGCCCCAACAATCAGCACCATGTGATCTTCTAAGCAGTTGTCTAGAGAACTGAAACTGAAAATAGTTGATGCTCACAAAGCTGGAGAAGGCTATAAGAAGATAGCAAAGCGTTTTCAGATGTCAATATCCTCTGTTCAGAATGTAATTAAGAAATGGCAGTCATCAGGAACAGTGGAAGTTAAAGCAAGATCTGGAAGACCAAGAAAAAACAGACAGAACAGCTCGCAGGATTGTGAGAAAAACAATTCAAAACCCACTTTTGACTGCACGATCCCTCCAAAAAGATCTGGCAAACACTGGAGTTGTGGTACACTATTCCACTATAAAGAGATACTTGTACAAATATGGTCTTCATGGAAGAAGGAGAAGAAAACCTCTCCTACGTCCTCACCACAAAAATCAGCGTTTGAACTTTGCAAATGAACATATAGACAAGCCTGATGCATTTTGGAAACAAGTTCTGTGGACCGATGAGGTTAAAATTGAACTTTTTGGCCGGAATGAGCAAAGGTACGTTTGGAGAAGAAGGGGCACAGAATTTAATGAAGAGAACCTCTGTCCAACTGTTAAGCATGGGGGTGGATCAATCATGCTTTGGGGTTGTATTGCAGCCAGTGGCACAGGAAACATCTCATCATGAGTAGAAGGAAAAATGGATTCAACAAAAGTTCAGCAAATTTTGGATGGTAACTTGATGCCATCTGTGAAAAAGCTGAACTTAAAGAGAGGATGGCTTGTACAAATGGATAATGATCCTAAACACACCTCAAAATCCACGGGGGATTACATCAAGAGGCGTAAACTCAAGGTTTTGCCATGGCCTTCACAATCTCCTGACCTCAACATAATTGAAAATCTATGGATAGACCTTAAAAGAGCAGTGCGTGACAGACAGCCCAGAAATCTCAAAGAACTGGAAGACTTTTTTAAGGAAGAATGGGCAAAGATACCTCAAACAAGAATTGAAAGACTCTTGGCTGGCTACAAAAAGTGTTAGCAAGCTGTGATACTTGCCAAAGGGGGCAGTACAAGATATTAACTCTGCAGGGTGCCCAAACTTTTGCAGACGCTGTTTTTTTGTTTTCTGTTATTTTGAAAGTGTAAATGATGGAAATAAAATCTAACTTTTGTTGACATATTATAAGAATGTCTAATCTGTAATTTGATGCCTTTTGGAGATTTTTCCATCTTTCCTTGGCTTCTTTATGCACATTAATACTACTTTTTACCTGGGGTGCCCAAACTTTCGATCCCCACTGTAACAATCTCTGTCAGCTGAGAGAACCCTGTGCTTAGGTAAACAGTGTGTGCTGGTTACCCTGGGAAATGGAAATTACCAATGCTCTCCTTTACATGGTGTGCATCCGAACTCCATAACTGGGGGAACCTATCCTGTGTGCCCTCAATACCAGAATATGTTGCTGCTGCCCCTGTATTGCCATCACTGCTATGGCACTAGCATAGCTAAATATTACCAGCAGTAAAAATTGCCACTACACTGACGCTCCCAATGATGGCATTTTGAGTACCCTGAAGGCGCGTGCATGCCCGTTTGTACCAGAGACATGCAGCTCATAGCAATCAGCATGGAGGGCGCAGATCACTATCTCAGCTTTGCCCTCACGCCGGCCGAATCAGCACGGCGCCATGCTTCAGACATGCAGCTCAATGGGAACAGTGTGGAAGTGGAGATCACTGATCTATCTCAGTTCCTCCCCCCAGGCCAGCTGAATCGTCTCAGCGCCATCTTCTGGGGCGAGTCTGACTAATGAAACCACCAATATTGCAGCTATCCCTTTTCAGCCTTAACTGGAAACCTAATGCAAGTTAAAAACAGCAGCAGAAAGCACTGTAGGCTAAGCATAGTAACTCCTACATAACAAGCAGCCCATATATCAAGCAGGCAGACAACCTGGACCCAGGTAGCTATTGTACATAAACAGGTAGATAGGACTCTACACTTCAATACCGTTAATCAGTAGGAAGGAAAGAGGAGGAGGGATCAGGTTTGATCAGTACCAGCAGGCTACCAAGGGCACTTACCAATCCCACCCCAGGATCTGTCTGTAAAAGATCAAGATCCAATCTTCACCCATGAGGGCGGGCCAAGTCTTACCAGACCTTTAAGGACTCAATATCCCTTTCTTGGGGGTTCACTGCCTTGGACCCTCCCGGAAGCGTCTTGGTCAATCACACTGCTAGGGTTCTGTATCCGCAGTGTCCAGCACTGAATGGTTGCATTAAAAGCAAAACCCAGTGTAAGTTAATCCTCTACTGTAACGAGGCCGGGTACCAATCATCTAAGCACAACAACTGCTTGACTGAATCTGGTTGACCAATCTCTTGATCCCAATAGGGAACCTTTGAGAATCTGTCAAATTGTGCAGAAAACTGCACATCAGTGACCATCACCTTCGACACCTGGCAAAAAAAACGGAGGCTTCCCTAGTGGGATGAGGTATATAAGAGGACTTCCTGTCTTTGATTTGATTGCCAGTGTCCATTTACCTGAAGGTGGCCATTAACCCAGGTGTTCATGATCAATTAAGCCTCATTTGTGTCCAGTGTTGTACAAAAAGGAAATACAGTTTATACATTGCTGACAGTGGATGCATTTCTTAGAAATGAAAAGAGTTTATTTAGGCCATCTTGGCCTAGACTAACTAAAGTGATAGTAAAGCTGGAGTTTGGATTTGAGTTGTTATAAAACTTGTGCAGAATGGTGATTTGGTTTTGTTTATTTTCTAAGCAAATAATGTCAGTACTATCCATATCTATAAACCACTTGGTATTCACTTTAATCCGGGATAAACACTCAATGCAATTCTAATGAAATACATTTCTGAGATAGGTTTTTGATCTGACAATTAAGCTGTAAGGATGTCAAGGTCAGAAAGTCATGGGAACCAGTAACACCAGTAATTATCCTTATCTAAGTATGAAAGTAATCCAATCACTAGCATTTCCCCAGTGGTAGTCAAATATAGCAAGGGGACAATCCATGTGGGTTAATACCAGTTCAATATATATATATATATATATATATATATATATATATATATATATATATATATATATATATATACTGTGTGTATATATATAGTCGTTTACACTGTATTGTAAAAAGTATTGGGACGCCTGCTTTTACACGCACATGAACTTTAATGGCATCCCAGTCTTAGTCCGTAGAGTCCAATATTGAGTTGGCCCACTCTTTGCAGCTATAATAGCTTCAACCCTTCTAGGAAGGCTGTCCACAAGATTTAGTGTGTCTTTGGGAATGTTTGACCATTCTTTCAGAAGCTCATTTGTGAGGTCAAGCACCGATGTTGAATGAGAAGGCCTGGCTCACAGTCTCCACTCTAATTCATCCCAAAGGTGTTCTATTGGGTTGAGGTCAGGACTCTGTGCAGGTCTGTCAAGTTCCTCCCTCCCAAACTTGCTCATCCATGTCTTTATGGACCTTGCTTTGTGCACTGGTCCAAATCATTTGGTGGAGGGGAGATTATGGTGTGGAGTTGTTTTTCAAGGTTGGGCTTGTCCCCTTAGATCCAGTGAAGGGAACTTCTAAGGCATCAGCATACCAAGACATTTTGGACAATATTATGCTCCAAACTTTGTGGGAACAGTTTGGGGATGGCCCCTTCCTGTTCCAACATGACTGTGCACCAGTGCATAAAGCAAGGTCCATAAAGACATGGATGAGTGAGTTTGGTGTGGACAACATCAGTGCCTGACCTCACAATTGTGCTTCTGGAAGAATGGTCAAACATTCCCATAGACACACTCCTAAACCTTGTGGAAAGCCTTCCCAAAAGTGTTGAAGCTGTTATAGCTGCAAAGGGTGGGCCAACTCAATATTGAATCCTACGGACTAAGACTCTGATGCCACTAAAGTTTATGTGTGTGTAAAGGCAGGCGTCCCAATAATAATATAATGATATATATGTAAATATATACAGTACCTCACAAAAGTGAATACACCCCTCACATTTTTTGTAAATATTTTATTATATCTTTTCATGTGACAACACTGCAGAAATGACACTTTGCTACAATGTAAAGTAGTGAGTGTACAGCTTGTATAACAGTGTAAATTTGCTGTTCCCTCAAAATAACTCAACACACAGCCATTAATGTCTAAACCGCTGGCAACAAAAGTGAGTACACCCCTAAGTGGAAATGTGCAACTTGGGCCCAAAGTGTCAATATTTTGTGTGGCCACCATTATTTCCAGTACTGCCTTAACCCTCTTGGGCATGGAGTTCACCAGAGCTTCACAGGTTGCCACTGGAGTCCTCTTCCACTCTCCATGATGACATCACGGAGCTGGAGATCCTCCACCTTCCGTTTGAGGATGCCCCACAGATGCTCATTAGGGATTAGGTCTGGAGACATGCTTGGCCAGTCCATTACCTTTACCCTCAGCTTCTTTAGCAAGGCAGTGGTCATCTTGGAAGTGTGTTTGGGGTCGTTATCATGTTGGAATACTACCCTGCGGCCCAGTCTCCGAAGGGAGGGGATCATGCTCTGCTTCAGTATGTTACAGTACATGTTGGCATTCATGGTTCTCTCAACAAACTGTAGCTCCCCAGTTCCGGCAGTACTCATGCAGCCCCAGACCATGACACTCCCACCACCATGCTTGACTGTAGGCAAGACACACTTGTCTTTGTACTCCTCACCTGGTTGCCACCACACGCGCTTGACACCTTCTGAACCAAATAAGTTTATCTTGGTCTCATCAGACCAAAGGAGATGGTTCCTGTAATTCGTGTCCTTAGTCTGCTTGTCTTCAGCAAACTGTTTTTGGGCTCTTTAGAAGAGGCTTCCTTCTGGGATGACAGCCATGCAGACCAATTTAATGAAGTGTACCCCCACCCCTTCAACCTCTGCAGCAATGCTGGCAGCACTCATACGTCTATTTCCCAAAGACAACCTCTGGATATGACGCTGAGCATGTGCACTCAACTTCTTTGACCGACCATGGCGAGGCCTGTTCTGAGTGGAATCTGTCCTACTAAACTGCTGTATGGTCTTGGCCACCGCTCTGCAGCTCAGTTTCAGGATCTTGGCAATCTTCTTATAGCCTAGGCCATCTTTTGTAGAGCAACAATCTTTTTCAGATCCTCAGTGAGTTTATTGCCATGAGGTGCCATGTTGAACTTCAAGTGCCCAATATGAGAGAGTGAGAGCGATAACACCAAATTTAACACAGCTGCTCCACATTCACACCAGAGACCATGTAACACTAACGAGTCACATGACACCGGGGAGGGAAAGTGGCTAGTTTACCCTCAGCTTCTTTAGCAAGGCAGTGGTCGTCTTGGAGGTGTTGTTGGAATACTACCCTGCAGCCCAGTCTCCGAAGGGAGGGGATCATGCTCTCCTTCCATATATCACAGTACATGTTGGCATTCATGGTTCCCTCAATGAACTGTAGCTCCCCAGTGTCGGCAGCACTCATGCAGCCCCAGACCATGACACTCCCACCACCATGCTTGACTGTAGGCAAGACACACTTGTCTTTGTACTCCTCAACTGGTTTCCACCACTCACGCTTGACACCATCTGAACCAAATAGTTTTATCTTGGTCTCATCAGACCACAGGACATGTTTCCAGTAATCCATGTCCTTAGTCTGCTTGACTTCAGCAAACTGTTTTCAAGCTTTCTTGTGCATTATATTTAGAAGAGGCTTCCTTTTGGGAAGACAGCCATGCACACCAATTTGATGCAGTGTGCAGTGTATGATCTGAGAACTGACAGGCTGACCCTCCACCCCTTCAATCTTTGCAGCAATGCTGGCAGCACTTACATATCTATTTACCAAAGAAAACCTCTGGATATGATGCTGATCCTCTGTGGGGCATCCTCAAATGAAAGGTGGAGGAGCGTAAGGTCTCTAACATCCACCAGATCCTTGATATGATCATGGAGGAGTGGAACAGGACTCCAGTAGTAACCTGTGAAGCTCTGGTAAATTCCATGCCCAAGAGGGTTAAGGCAGCGCTGGAAAATAATGGTGGCCACACAAAATATTGACATTTTGGGCCCGATTTGGACATTTTCACTTAGGGGTGTACTCTTTTTTTGTTGCCAGCGGTTTAGACATTAATGGCTGTGTGTTGAGTTATTTTGAGGGGAAAGCAAATTGACACTGTTATACAAGCTGTACACTCACTACTTTACATTGTAGCAAAGTGTAATTTCTTCAGTGTTGTCACATGAAAAGATATAATAAAATATTTACACAAATTTGAGGGGTATACTCACTTTTGTGAGATACTGTATATATATATATATATATACAGGGCTTTTTTTCAGCTGGAACTTGGTGGAACTCACACCACTTTTGGCTCAGGTCCTCTGCTCCCTGTTCACCACCATCACTGGTAAACACAGAAGTCCGGGTTCCGTATTTACAAATGACAGCTTTTCTCCCAATGGCTCACACAGGTCTGATCTCCTGAGTATCTCCCACTGAGTGCAGGATGGGGACAAGGGCCAGGGTACAGTGCAGATGCCGACAACTCCAGTGGATGATCTTCCTGTCCTGGAAGTGGGAGAGGCAGAGCCAACTACAGTGTGCAGGAACGTACTGGAGCCAACTGGGTACTTCTGCCTAATACAGCAGCAAAAGCAAGACATGGAAGATGGTGGAGCTTTAAAGGCGGTGAGGAGAAGATGGGGGCATTGGAGGGGGGGGGGGGGAAATAGCATGCAGAAGTGAGAGCTGAAGAGGGGTAAAAGTGAAATGTGGATAGGGGATGCAGAGATAAGCAGCTGTGGAAGAAAGCTGAACCCTGTACTATGTATGCAGTGCACCCCTGAACACTGCACTACTATGTACAAAATGCACCCCCAAACTCCGCACTCTATTTGTAACCCCCCCCCCCCCCAAACTGTGCACTCTGTACGTAATGCACTCCTGGTATTTATTGCCTCTTTAAAACCCTACCACTGTTAGTGAACTTTTACCACGCCCACTGTTTGATGCAGTTTGGAGTGTGTGTGTGTGTGTGGGGGGGGGGGGGAGGTCGTGATGGAGTTCCTGTACCTGTTTTCGGAAAAAAGCCCTGTATATATAGATAAATATAGATACATATAGATATGTATATATGCAGTAGATAGAAAGATTGATATATATGCACACACAATATAGTGCACTTTGTGTTTCTATTTAAATATTCTCAAATAGTCCTGCAAGTGAAAACTATCACCTAGACACACATTTGTAAAGATACCATTTAACATCACTCAGTTATTACCATCTACAGTATGTATGAAACTCCACAAAGAAATAATGAAGGTACAATTTGAAGACCATACTGCAATTATTCCTTTAATACAGGTTATAATTTAAAATCTTCTGCTATTTATTCGTAATGGTAACTTTGACTAACAGCTTCCAGTTACTCAAAAAGAGCAATCTGAATTGTTTCATTGTGGTCAATTTCTAGTGCCTTATTTACCTACAAAATCATTGTTGTGTGAGCAAGCAATACAGGAGAATTCCTAGGAGATGATTACAATAGCAGGACATTGTTTACTCACTACTGAAAAGGTCATACATGCGTTGCTGCTGTATGAGATGACCGATAGAGTCACAGTGAAACAGTGTGGAGAAATAAATTTAATGCTAAAATATTAGTCGTATTGTGTTATGCTTAATAAAATTTTACATATCAAGTCGCGCTGTAGAGCTGGTTATACACATACAGATTTTATAAGGTAGATTAAGGTAAATTTCATCAGTAAATTAAATATCTGCCATTCATATAGTCTATGATATAACAGTAAAATTAGTAAAGGCTGCTTGTGGGTCGGTCCTTGAGAACAGGGGGCTCTGTGATAGCAACAAGTCACTTCTGTATAGAATGATAAACATTTTTTTAGTTATTCAGAACTATTTTTCTGACTTTTATTTGCAATTAAAATATCTAATGGTTGATATAACAAAGGCTAATAGGTTGTTCACGTTGCAAGAGAAGCTGGCCGTGCCATAAGATTCTTCCTCAGAGTCTAGTGAATGTGGTGAAATTTCACTTTGCAAGAAATACCCAATCACATTGCCAGGAAAATAAAAAAAGACTGCATTTTTGTTTGAACAGGATTGGAGGATTGGAGTCCATTGAGCTTTCATTAAGCTCTGGGGAAAATTCCCTTGCAAAGTAAACAGTCTTTTTGACTTTACTATATCAATCCCCTAATGTACTTATAAGGATTTTAATAGGTACAGTTTCTCCATGTTTTACTAAAAGTTTATATGTGAAGGGCTGAATAGGAAAGTCAGGTTTTGTTTGAGATGTGAAATTAGAGATGTTCAGTTACAAAAACAAAAATTCTGCTGATCTACTCACAGAAATTACTTTATTTTAGTGTTTTTAGGATGCAAGATGGGATTTTAAAAAAACAAGATTTGGATTATTAGTATAAGTTTAATTTACATTAAACTACACCAATGGAAGTAGTTTACCCCTTATGGGACACGTCGACTTGTCATTTCTGAAGCCTGTGTGCTGTCTCATGTTCTCTCTCTCTCTCTCTCTCTCCTCCCATTCTCCCATGCTTTCATTATCTCCTGCTTTTCAAATTGGACTGGAGTGTACCTTTAACTGAAACTTGCATAGAATGAATGCACGGTGGAACGCGGAAGCGGTCCGGCAAACACCTCTCCAAGCTGATAGTGAACTCCCTAACTGTGAGTGGATGCTACGTTTGTTTGTCTGAACATAACATATGCTACGCAATGGAGGCTTATCCTTTATTTTAGTGACCGAAGAAGTGTCGAGGTATCGGCCAAAAGAGTGTGGTAAGCAGCGGTGTTTTCGGTGAATCACCTACCGACACCATACTTTGTTTGATTTTTTAATCACTACACGGGGTTTTGGCAATATCAGCACTTGGCACTTTATTTGCATAAGTATATGCATAACATATGATGTTTACAGTATGATATATAAGGCACAGCCCATAAACAGCACGTAGCACTTTATATATTTATATTCATTGCGTGCACCTTTAGCACTATATGCACTTTCTATTTTGCACATGCACGTTTTATAAGTGGTAGCGCCGGTCCCAACATTTTTTGCAATTCTTTCTTAGGCAGACAATGCCCACTATATATTTTACCTAGCACCTACCTGTAGGGTGCTACATATGCATACATATATATGCTAGAGGATTGTATTCTGAAACAATATAAACACACTGAATTTTTAAGTAGATGGAGAGTGACCACAAATTAGGGTTAACCGTACTTAGAGAATAACTGTAAAATAAACTGTATAACAATACTAACTAAATATCAGAGTGCACTCTGTGTACTAATGGGGGCCCCCTTTATACTAGATTGCAAAAGTCTCCTGGAGAGTGAGGCCTCACTAGTCTTCACTGGCAAGAAATCCTTAGGCAAGGAAAGTGATTGCAATCCAAGTAAAGGTGATCAATAACTGTAATCCCCAAGGTAGTTAGTAATTGTAATCCACAAGGATGAGTGAGAAACAGATCTTGATGCTCTCCAATAGACAAACAACCTGGTACTGTAAAAGGGCTTAAGGCCTTGTTCGCCCACCACGCACTATGTATAATTGCAGTGTCCAGTGGAGATTTTAGAACTCAGTATGGCCTGCTACTCAAATAATTTGACAGTTCTGCCCTGATTCAGTCTAGAGATGTGATAAATGCCGATGTAGATGCCGGATGTCTCTCACCCAATAACAGGAGCTCCGCTCCACTCCGCACCGCAACCAGGCCCCACTCTGCTCAGCGACTCTCTCTCGACCTGTCAGGCGTCCTTCCGCGCAGTCACACTACCGAGCTTCTTCCACACACTCCGCTCATCTCAGCTCTGGTGTCCACTACTAGGCCTCCGGCCTTCTCCTCTGCAATCCGCAGCAGCTCTTCCCCTTCTCCACAATGGTTTAGTGGTGAATTGGCGCAAGAAGAGGTCTCAAAAAAAAAAAAAAAGTCTGGTCCTGGGGACCCGGGGGAGGGGGAGAAGGGAGAAGGGAAACACCAGGGATGGGGGGGCCCCCAAACAGTTCAGGGGGTAGCTGTCCACTGTAGCGGCTGCCGGCGGAAGAGACAGAAGAGATCTCTGGGGGGAGACAAGAGGGAAGACAGCGCAGCGCCTTCTAAGTGCAGCAAGACATTTATTGAAGTATGTGCAGCAGTATTACACTCACATTTAGTCGGTGAATAAGATGCAGTTAGTCAAGTAATGTTGATCATCAGGAGCATCACTGGAGCAGGTCCTGGTGGTGGAGGCAGTGGATCCCGGTGAGAGCGGCAGGGGGTTCCTCCGTGTGTACAGGGATGGCCTCGGTGGTGTCCGTGGGCTCCTTGTCAACTGGTGGAACGCTGGCACTCGTGGGTCCTGGGATCCTGAAGTCACTCCTGGCGGTGATGCGGGATGCTACGGCGACGCGTTATCGGAGCATGCGCTCCTTCCTCAGGCCGTGGATGCACCATGTTTGGACAGGGCATTTATGCAGTGATAAGGACGGTGGCTCAGGGGAGGCAAAAAGCATGGCTTGAAAGTCTGCAATAGGTGGAATATCGGTGTTTGGCCACTAGGTGGGGTGTGTGGGTACACAAACTGATGTGGTTAAATGCATGGGGAGGGGAATAACAGACCATGTGGGAAACTTTAGTGTAATAGGACAGTAGTTGAAAACTGAAAAGGGGGGGGTTTGTTTTGGGGGGTTTTTTCACTGGGAGGGATGGAGATGACAAGGGAGGGGGGGGGGGGGTTTTGGGGGGATTATGTGTATAAGTGTCACGGATATGTGTTGCTGTATGTATGGTGCTATGGGATGAGAATAGGGTACATGGTTTGGGCACGGGGACATATTGGGGGGGGGGGAGGGGAAGGACATGTAGGGTGTTGGGGGGGGGGGTGGAGGAGGGGAAGATGTGATGTAAAAAAAAAAAAAAAAAAAAAAACGCATGTACAATAACTGGGGATGGTTTTGGTTGTAGCTGTTTTGGGGGGGGGGGGGTTGGGGTGGTTGTGGGGGTTTTTGTTTTCACGGGCAGTTTGATCCAGGGGGGGGGATTGGAAGGGTGGTGTGTTGTCTTAACAAAAAAAAAAAAAAAACCGCACAAATCAATAAATATCAAATCCGAACTTTTGCAACAGGCGATGGGGGGGGGGGGTATGGCTGGGGATGGTTTTGGTTGTGGTTGTTTGGGGGGGAGGGAAGGGTTGTGGGGGTTTTTTGTTTTCACGGGCGGTTTAATCCGGGGGGGGGGGGTTTAGTGGGGGGCGTGGAAAGAAGGTGGGTGGGGTGCATGGAGAAGCATTACAGTAAGGTGTTGGTTTCTATTTCCTCGTTAAGGCCTCCAGGCGCGAGGGTGTCAAGTGTGTAGATCCAGAACGTTTCTCTGCGACAAAGTCGCTTGTAACGTTCAGTTTGTGGGAATGAGTTGGGGATGGACTCGATGACCCAGACACGCAGACCTGTGGACGATTTCTCATGGTGTTCGGCAAAATGTCTGGGCACACTATGTTTGTCTTTTCCAGCCTCGACTAGGCGGCGGTGTTCGCCAAACCGCTTTCTTAGGGTCCGGATGGTTCTCCCTACATAGAACTGGCCACAAGGGCAGGTGAGGCAGTAGATCACGTATTCGGATGAGCAGTTGTGGAAGTGTTTGATGGTGTATGTTTTGCCTTTTACGTTGAATTCTTTTTGTCCATGTTGTATGTGCTTGCAGGTGAGGCAAAGGGCTTTGCGGCATTGATACATCCCAACAAGCGGGATGAGGCATAGGGTGGCTGTGGGGGTTTTTTGTTCTTGTTTTAGTTTGCTCGGTGCTACAAGAGTTTTGATGCTTCTGGCCTTTCGGTAGGATACCTTAGGCTTTGGGGGGATGGTGGATTTTAGGTGGGGATCTTCCAATAGGATGGGCCAGTGTTTGGTGAGGATCTGTTCCATTCTGCGAAATTTGACATGGAATTGGGTGGTGAAGCGTATGGGCTGTGTTGTGGGTGCATCTTTGGGGGTGGGGGCAGGGATGTTTGTGTACTGGGAGTAAGCTTCATTGATGAGGGGTTGGGGGTAACCTTTTTCAACAAATTTTTGGGTTAGCAGGCCGCTCTGTTCGGTGTAGTCATGTTCTTTGGTGCAATTTCTTCTGAGTCGGCAGAATTGGCTTTTGGGGATATTTGAGATCCATCTTGGGTGGTGGCAGCTTTGGAAGTGTAGGAAAGAATTGCCCGCAGTGGGCTTGGTGTAATTCTTGGCCAATATGTGTTTGTCTTGGTGGTATAATAGGAGGTCTAAAAAGGCGAGTTCTGTGGGGTCGCATACTGAGGTGAATGAGAGGTTGTAAGTGTTGTTATTGCAGTGGTTGACGAACAGTTGGAAGAGAGGCTCGGGGCCGTCCCAGATGACAATGATGTCATCTATGTATCGACCGTAGTAGATGATGTTGGCAGCGAACGGATTATTGTGCCAAATGTGGTTGGTTTCCCAATAACCCATGGTGAGGTTGGCATAGCTGGGGGCAAAATTAGCCCCCATAGCTGTGCCATTGACCTGGAGGAAAAACTCACCATTGAATTCAAAGTAGTTTTTTTGGAGGCAGAATTCTGTGGCTTTGCTGATGAAGTTGGCTTGTTGAGGGTTGATGGTGGGATCGTCCATGAGGAAGTGGGTAACGGCTCTGAGGCCTATGTCATGGGGGATGGAGGTATATAGAGAGTTGACATCAAGGGATGCCCACATGTAGGATGATTCCCAGGAGTAGTGGGAGAGTTGTTCAAGGAGGTACACTCTGATGTATGCTGGGAGGTTTTGAGCTAGGGGTTGGAGGAATTGATCAACGTATTGGGAGAAGGGGCTGGTAAGGCTGTCCATGGCGGCTACTATGGGCCTGCCAGGGGGGTTGGTGGAATTTTGTGAATCTTGGGAATGTGTTAAAAATATGGTGTGGCAAAAAAATCCTTATTGAAAAATGCCAGTTCATGTTTATTGATTATGCCGGCCTCGTGTGCCTGCATAGTCAGGGACCGAGCCTCAGCTTGAAATGGAATCAGGGGGTCTTGGTGGAGCTTATGGTAGGTAGAGGTATCAGAGAGGAGCCTGTGGGCTTCATCTAGGTAGTCAGTTTTGTTTTGTATTACTATACCTCCACCCTTGTCGGCCGTCTTAATGACAAGGTTGGGGTTTTGGGTGAGATGCTTGAGGGCTTGTTTTTCACCGGTGGAAAGGTTGGAATGTTTGGAATGGGTGGGGGTAGCCGGTTGACAAAGTTTGATGATGTCAGAGTAAACCACTTGGTAGAAGGTTTGAAGGTATGGGCCCTTGCAATGAACTGGGTTGAAGACAGATTTGGGCTTGAAGGAGGAATGTTTAACTGGGGGTGATCTCAAATATCCCCAAAAGCCAATTCTGCCGACTCAGAAGAAATTGCACCAAAGAACATGACTACACCGAACAGAGCGGCCTGCTAACCCAAAAATTTGTTGAAAAAGGTTACCCCCAACCCCTCATCAATGAGACGGAGTGTACCTCCTTGAACAACTCTCCCACTACTCCTGGGAATCATCCTACATGTGGGCATCCCTTGATGTCAACTCTCTATATACCTCCATCCCCCATGACATAGGCCTCAGAGCCGTTACCCACTTCCTCATGGACGATCCCACCATCAACCCTCAACAAGCCAACTTCATCAGCAAAGCCACAGAATTCTGCCTCCAAAAAAACTACTTTGAATTCAATGGTGAGTTTTTCCTCCAGGTCAATGGCACAGCTATGGGGGCTAATTTTGCCCCCAGCTATGCCAACCTCACCATGGGTTATTGGGAAACCAACCACATTTGGCACAATAATCCGTTCGCTGCCAACATCATCTACTACGGTCGATACATAGATGACATCATTGTCATCTGGGACGGCCCCGAGCCTCTCTTCCAACTGTTCGTCAACCACTGCAATAACAACACTTACAACCTCTCATTCACCTCAGTATGCGACCCCACAGAACTCGCCTTTTTAGACCTCCTATTATACCACCAAGACAAACACATATTGGCCAAGAATTACACCAAGCCCACTGCGGGCAATTCTTTCCTACACTTCCAAAGCTGCCACCACCCAAGATGGATCTCAAATATCCCCAAAAGCCAATTCTGCCGACTCAGAAGAAATTGCACCAAAGAACATGACTACACCGAACAGAGCGGCCTGCTAACCCAAAAATTTGTTGAAAAAGGTTACCCCCAACCCCTCATCAATGAAGCTTACTCCCAGTACACAAACATCCCTGCCCCCACCCCCAAAGATGCACCCACAACACAGCCCATACGCTTCACCACCCAATTCCATGTCAAATTTCGCAGAATGGAACAGATCCTCACCAAACACTGGCCCATCCTATTGGAAGATCCCCACCTAAAATCCACCATCCCCCCAAAGCCTAAGGTATCCTACCGAAAGGCCAGAAGCATCAAAACTCTTGTAGCACCGAGCAAACTAAAACAAGAACAAAAAACCCCCACAGCCACCCTATGCCTCATCCTGCTTGTTGGGATGTATCAATGCCGCAAAGCCCTTTGCCTCACCTGCAAGCACATACAACATGGACAAAAAGAATTCAACGTAAAAGGCAAAACATACACCATCAAACACTTCCACAACTGCTCATCCGAATACGTGATCTACTGCCTCACCTGCCCTTGTGGCCAGTTCTATGTAGGGAGAACCATCCGGACCCTAAGAAAGCGGTTTGGTGAACACCGCCGCCTAGTCGAGGCCGGAAAAGACAAACATAGTGTGCCCAGACATTTTGCCAAACACCATGAGAAATCGTCCACAGGTCTGCGTGTCTGGGTCATCGAGTCCATCCCCAACTCATTCCCACAAACTGAACGTTACAAGCGACTTTGTCGCTGAGAAACGTTCTGGATCTACACACTTGACACCCTCGCGCCTGGAGGCCTTAACGAGGAAATAGAAACCAACACCTTACTGTAATGCTTCTCCATGCACCCCACCCACCTTCTTTCCACGCCCCCCACTAAACCCCCACACCCCCACCCACCCCCCGGATTAAACCGCCCGTGAAAACAAAAAACCCCCACAACCCTTCCCTCCCCCCCAAACAACCACAACCAAAACCATCCCCAGCCATACCCCCCCCCCCCCATCGCCTGTTGCAAAAGTTCGGATTTGATATTTATTGATTTGTGCGTTTTTTTTTTTTTTTTGTTAAGACAACACACCACCCTTCCAATCCCCCCCCTGGATCAAACTGCCCGTGAAAACAAAAACCCCCACAACCACCCCAACCCCCCCCCCCCCCAAAACAGCTACAACCAAAACCATCCT
This sequence comes from Pelophylax lessonae, assembly GCF_965119305.1. Classification (NCBI taxonomy): domain Eukaryota; kingdom Metazoa; phylum Chordata; class Amphibia; order Anura; family Ranidae; genus Pelophylax; species Pelophylax lessonae. Next base: position 245,552,660 of record NC_138773.1, on the reverse strand, counting down.
CCACCCCCCCCCAACACCCTACATGTCCTTCCCCTCCCCCCCCAATATGTCCCCGTGCCCAAACCATGTACCCTATTCTTATCCCATAGCACCATACATACAGCAACACATATCCGTGACACTTATACACATAATCCCCCCAAACCCCCCCCCCCTCCCTTGTCATCTCCATCCCTCCCAGTGAAAAAAACCCCCAAAACAAACTCCCCCCCCTTTTCAGTTTTCAACTACTGTCCTATTACACTAAAGTTTCCCACATGGTCTGTTATTCCCCTCCCCATGCATTTAACCACATCAGTTTGTGTACCCACACACCCCACCTAGTGGCCAAACACCGATATTCCACCTATTGCAGACTTTCAAGCCATGCTTTTTGCCTCCCCTGAGCCACCGTCCTTATCACTGCATAAATGCCCTGTCCAAACATGGTGCATCCATGGCCTGAGGAAGGAGCGCATGCTCCGATAACGCGTCGCCGTAGCATCCCGCATCACCGCCAGGAGTGACTTCAGGATCCCAGGACCCACGAGTGCCAGCGTTCCACCAGTTGACAAGGAGCCCACGGACACCACCGAGGCCATCCCTGTACACACGGAGGAACCCCCTGCCGCTCTCACCGGGATCCACTGCCTCCACCACCAGGACCCGCTCCAGTGATGCTCCTGATGATCAACATTACTTGACTAACTGCATCTTATTCACCGACTAAATGTGAGTGTAATACTGCTGCACATACTTCAATAAATGTCTTGCTGCACTTAGAAGGTGCTGCGCTGTCTTCCCTCTTGTCTCCCCTTCTCCACAGCACGCTGTCCTCGAGGCAAGATAGCGAAAGGTGATCCTGCCTCCCTTTATAAAGACACTCCCAGCAGGCTCCGTGGGTCACATCGCTCCCTGGGAGTCCTTTCATACAGCAGTCTATGGTCCTGGCTCCTCCCAGAACTACATCTCCCATAATTCAAAGATTACTGTCTTTGCAGAACTTTAATAACAACCAACAGTCGGAACAATACTAGCAGTACAACCAGGCTACACATACAAGATCCAAAAGTATTTAAATAAGAAAGTAAAATGCATGTGTGACCTGGTTAAGTACTCCTGATCAAAGTAAAGGTTTTAGTTTGACAAACTTTTGCACATGTATAGTCACTATTCTCCTCTAAGGTAACGTTGCACACGCACAGGCCTGAAGCATACTTTGACTGACCCAAATTGTAAGATTATGTGTACTTATGTGCAAATGAGCATGGCAACTACCATTTGCCTCCTGTTACAAGTGCATGACAACTACAGTTTTTGCATTCGCAGCACAGAGTCTGTGTGACAGGGTGGCTGATCTTTTGTGCATGTGCAAGAGTGATTTCATTCTATGCCAGCTAATGATGCACTGCCAGCACCCAGAAAAAGCCATGCAAAAGATGCGCTGGTGAGGGACTTCTGAATGTTGAAAGAGAGTTAAGTATTGTGGACAAGGTTTAGGTTCGAGTCTAGCATGGTTTGAATCAAACACAACCCATTTGTAGTTTATGGACCTAACTAATGTACAGTTTCACTGCTGTCACACCCACTTACTAATAATGTACTTCCTGGCCTTTGAACCTTGGTCACATGGCTTAGAAGGATTAATAAATGTGACTTAGTAATGTGCCACCCCCTCACTATAAACAACCAGTGTTCCCAGCATCAATTTGTCAGTGTGTGTTTGAGTACATAAGGAGATCTAACAACCTGAGATTAAGAAGAATTAGATGCTGCTTTATGGTACCGTACAGTGCTATATTTTATTACGGTACTGTGAATTGCATTGTGGTGGGCTACATATTGCACACTTCCAGTGTTCCCAGTTCAGAAGCCCAATAGTCCTTTCTAAGATTATCTTTGTGTGTGTGGCAATAAACTGTTGTGCACCAACATTTAAACTGAACAATATTCCTTCTGCGCCACAGAAAATATCACCCTAATGAGGTAAATAGATAGCTGCTACTTTAGAAATTGTGAAAAAGGATCCTCTATGCTATTCCTTCAAATTAGGTAGAAAGGACAGTGGTGCTATCTTATATTAAAACCATTAATAATATGAAAAAATAAAAAAAAAACGTATACATGAAATATCTATAAAACAAAAAATATAAAATGAATAATAACAAAAAGAAGACAGAAAGATCCACGCAATTGTCTATATGTGCACTAAATCAAAGAAAAGTCCAATAGTCCACAATCTTAATGCTATATATGCAATATTCTTTAACTTTAAAGTTCTTCACATCACACCAAATGTTCAGTGTCACCCAACCCCAATAGGACACTCATTCTCATGTTTGGCATAATAAGCTTCTCCATCACCGGGATCTCCAGATCAGATCAATCAAAAAAAGTAACAGCATTCATAAAAAGAAATATAAAAGAGGAACTCCAATAGTGTATCAACGTTAAAACACTGTGTATTTTTTAATCCGTTAAAAATCCACTCACAAGCAGAAAATCTTTAAATGCCTTAATTGCTGCAGTGACCAGATAATTTAGAACAGCTCCTCCGTCACATGTGGTTCAATGTGCTACGTCACTTCCGGTTGCCCTATTAACCAAGTCCCAACGCATTTTGTCTTTACAACTTTGTCCAGGTATTGGTTGTACGGCCTGGCAAACCTCTCTATTATAGACACTTGTATGCTAATTGCTAACTATTCATGCATTACCGATCTAACTAACCAAGCGCTGAATAAAAGCAATCTGAGCCTTAACATTAATGTAACGATTAGAATAATAAAGCATTCTATTAACATAAATATGCATACTAAAAAAATTACATGTTGATCATAAGCTCATCCACCTCTTGTCTGCACTATGAGCTAATAATAAAAATCTGACAAATAGAGCAGAACTCCAACCTCACAGGTTTGATGAAGTATGTTCAAACAACAGGAGTTGATGTAGATTGTAATATTAAATATATACATTTTATATATAAAATAAAATCATTGGTCAAATTTTTCCCAGAATATACGTCAATTGCAATAAAATAAGTGTACAGATAAAATAAGTATAGAAAGAATTATAACATCAAATGTGAAAACATTGTTTGATAGAAAAAGTTAGATCAGACCATGTTTCACTAATATTCACTAATAAAGCAACTCAAATCCAATTCTATATTTAATCCCCTGGAGATAAGGATTTTAATAGATAGATACATTTTTTTTTTCTCTTTTTGGAAGATCCCTAAACTGATTAGAACCCCTCCGTGATGGATATACACAATCTATCCTCCAAAATCGTGAAGTCACTCCCATGGACCATTCTAAAATGTAAAGACACATTGTGTTGCCTGTAATCATTTCTAATTTTGGCAATATGCTCAGCAATGCCTTTTATAAAGGTCTTTTTGTTAACCCCACATAATGAAAGCCGCGGGGACATAAAAGTACATACACTACATGTGTTGTGTTGCAAGTGATAAATTCTTTTATATCAAATCTTTCACCATCTACAGCAGATTTAAATTGAGTATGCACTCTTTTTTTGAAAAAAAAAAAAAAAATTTGTTTTTACCATATGGTTCCAATATTTTCTTTACAATTTTCTGTCTCCAAAGATAGGGGCTTTTCTAAATATAAAGCAGAGATGGTTCAGAAAAACTGGTCCCCAATCCTTGTCCATAAATAAAATATGCCAAAGTTTCCTAAAAATATTATCAACTTCCCTATACTGACAATAGAAATCTGACATAAAACGCCATTCCTGTTCATCATTATTATTCAATCTGGCCCCCTCTTTCAAACACTTCACTTCCTGGATATCTTCATCCAAATATTGAGAAGCATATCCCTTCTAAAGAAACGTATCTTTAATCATTTGTGCTTGTATGCAAAAATCATCCTCATTAGTACAGTTCCGTATTACTCTCATGATTTGTCCCTTTGGGATGTTTTTAACCATATCGGATAATGTCCACTACTCACCGATAGATAGCTATTCCAATCTGTCGGCTTAATATACACCTTTGTTAGTGAGTTTATTTCCCTGTTTCCAAAGAGTTACATCTAAAAAGTTGATCTCAACATCACTTAATTGGTAATCCAATTTGATATTGTTCCCATTAGAATTCAAATCAGCCATAAAGGAATGTACTGATTCCTCAGAACCTTCTCAAATAATAGGGAGGTCATCAAAAAATCTCCAGTAAAAGATACCTTTTTGTCTAGATACATTAAATACTGATTCATCTTACCATTCCGCCATAAATATATCTGCAAGGTTCGGAACAAATTTGTATACTTATTTTGTCTGCACATCTTATTTTATTGTAATTTATGAAAAAATCTGGGAAAAACATGACCCATGATTTTATTCCATTTTATATGTGATAGTCATACATTTAATATCACAATCAAAATCAATACTTGTTGTTTGGACAAACTCCACCCAACCTGTGAGGTTGGAGTTCTGCATCATATGTCGGATTTTTATTATTAGTTCATGATGTAGACAAGAGGTGGATGAGCTTATGTTCAACATGTAATTTTTTTTAGTTTGTATATTTATTTTAATAGAATGCTTTTTTATTCAAAATATTACATTAATATTGGAGCTAGAATTGCTTTTATTCAGTGCTCGGATCTTTAGATCGGTAGTACATGAATAGTTAACAACTAGCATACAAATGTCTATATTGGAGAGGTTGTCAGACTGTACATCCAGTCCCTGGACATAGTCGTAATGATGAAATGCGTTGGCATGTGGCTGTACTGCAACCGGAAGTCACATAGCATGCTGGACTGGAGGTGGCGGAGGAGATGTCGGGGGAAACACAAATATGGTTGGTCTGTTCTAGCTTATCCAGCCCCCGCAGCGTTTGTGATAAGATTAAGGCATTTAAAGATTTTTTGCTTGTGAGAGGATTTTTAATGGAAGGAAAAAATAAATGTTTTTTTTAACGTTATTACACTATTAGAGTTCCTCTTTTCATTTTCCTTTTATGAATGCTGTTGCTTTTTATGATTGAGCTGCTCTGGAGGGTCCCAGTGATGGAGCGATTTTATTAAAGTTAAAATGCTTATTATATCGAACATGAAAATGTGAGGCATATAAATCCCGTGAATGAGTGTCCTATCGGGGTCGGGTGACAGTGAACACTAAGTAAGGTGTAAGGAACTTAAAAGTTAAAGAAGATTGCATATATAACATCAAGATTGTGCACTATTTCACCTTTCTTTGATATAGTGCACATATGGCCACTTGTGTGGATCTCTCTGTTTTCTTTTTGTTATTATTTTAGATTTTTAGATTTTTTGTTCTATATATATTTCATAGACAGTATCTCACAAAAGTGAACACACCCCTCACATTTTTGTAAAGTTTGTAATATACATTTTCATGTGACAACACTGAAGAAATGACACTTTGCTACAATGTAAAGTAGTGAGTGTACAGATTGTATAACAGTGTAAATTTGCTGTCCCCTCAAAATAACTCAACCATTAATGATCAAACAGCTGGCAACAAAAGTGAGTACACCCCTAAGTGGAAATGTCCAAATTGGGCCCAAAGTGTCAATATTTTGTGTGACCACCATTATTTTCCGACACCCTCTTGGGCATAGAGTTCACTAGAGCTTCACAGGTTGCCACTGGAGTCCCCTTCCACTCTCTGTGATGACATCACAGAGCTGGAAGGATGTTAGAGACCTTGCGCTCTTCTACCTTCCACTTGAGAATGCCCCACAGATGCTCAATAGGGTTTAGGTCTGGAGACATGCTTGGTCAGTCCATCACCTTTACCTTCAGCTTGTTTAGCAAGGCAGTGGTCGTCTTGAAGGTGTGTTTGGGGTCATTATCATGTTGGAATACTGCCCTGCAGCCCAGTCATCAGTATTTCACAGTACATGTTGGCATTCATTGTTCCCTCAATGAACTGTAGCTCCCCAGTGTCGACAGCACTCATGCAGTTCCTGACCATGACACTCCCACCACCATGCTTGAATATAGGCAAGACACACTTGTCCTTGTACTCCTCACCTGGTTTCCGCCATGCACGCTTGACACCACCTGAACCAAATAAGTTTATCTTGATTTCATCAGACCACAGAACATGGTTCCAGTAATCCATGTCCTTGTCTGTTTTTCTTCAGCAAACTGTTTGTGGGTTTTCTTGTGCATCATCTTCTTCAGGCTTCCTTCTGGGTTGACAGCCATGCAGACCGATTTGATGCAGTTTGAAGCGTATGGTCTGAGCACTGACAGGCTGACCCTCCGCCCCTTCAACCTTTGCAGCAATGCTGGCAGCACTCATACTTCTATTTCCCAAGGACAACCTCTGGATATGAGGCTGAGCCCATGCACTCAACTTCTTTGGTTGACCATGGAGAGGCCTGTTCTGAGTGGAACCTGTCCTGTTAAACTGCTGTATGGTATTGGCCACCATGCTGCAGCTCAGTTTCAGGGTCTTGGCAATCTCCTTATAGCCTAGGCCATCTTTATGTAGAGCAACAATTATTTTTTTCAGATCCTCAGAGAGTTCCTTGCAATGAGATGTCATTTTGAACTTCCAGTGACCAGTATGAGAGAGTGAGAGCGATAGACGTATATAATAGACGTATGAATGCTGTCAGCATTGCTGCAAAGGTTGAAGGGGTGGGGGGTCAGTCTCTCAATGCTCAGACCATGCGCCACACACTGCATCAAATTGGCCTGCTTGGCTGTCGTCCCAGAAGGAAGCCTCTTCCAAAGATGATACACAAGTAAGCCCGCAAACAGTTTGATGAAGACAAGCAAACTAAGGACATGGATTACTAGAACCATGTCCTGTGGTCTGATGAGACCAAGATAAACTTATTTAGTTCAGATGGTGTCAAGCTTGTGTGCTGGCAACCAAGTGAGGAGTACAAAGACAAGTGTGCCTTGCCTACAGTCAAGCATGGTGGTGAGATTGTCATGGTCTGGAGCTGCATGAGTGATGCCAACACTGGGGAGCTGCAGTTCATTGAGGGAACCATGAATGCCAACATGTACCGTGACATAATGAAGCAGAGCATGATCCCCTCCCTTCGAAGACTGGGCGCAGGGCAGTATTCCAACATGATAACAACCCCAAACACATCTCCAAGACATCCATGGCCTTTCTAAAGAAGCTGAGGGTAAAGGTAATGGACTGGCCAAGCATGTCTCCAGACCTAAACCCTATTGAGCATCTGTGGGGCATCCTCAAATGGAGGGTGGAGGAGAGCAAGATCCCTAACATCCACCAGCTCCGTGATGTCGTCATGGAGGAGTGGAAAAGGACTCAAATGGCAACCTGTGAAGCTCTAGTGAACTCCATGCCCAAGGGGGTTAAGGCAGTGCTGGAAAATAATGGCGGCCGTACAAAATATTGACACTTTGGGCCCAATTTGGACATTTTGACTTAGGGGTGTACTCACTTTTGTTGCCAGAGGTTTAGACATTAATGGCTGTGTGTTGAGTTATTTTGAGGGGACAGCAAATTTACATTGTTATAAAAGCTGTACACTCAATACTTTACATTGTAGCAAAGTGTCATTTCTTCAGTGTTGTCCCATGAAAAGATATAATAAAATATTTACAAAAATGTGAGAGGTGTACTCACTTTTGTGAGATATTGTATAGGACAAGGATATATAGTTAAAATTTCACAGCCCTTTTAAGATGCTTTGAATATATTAAAGTATTACTAAAACACAGCAAAACCATACCTTGCAAGGACCTGTGGTCCCCTACTGTCTGAATTTGTAAATGCCTGTAAATATAACATATATTTACTTCCTTTCCCTGGGTTGTTGGCTTTGAAACCCTCTCAGCCACGTGTCCTGTCCACGCTGCTAAACACCAAGCCAGAAGGGACTAATATGCAAGTATTTCTATGATCTAATAGTTTCAGCTACTGAGTGTATATCTAAATCCTTGTGATAGACAGTAACCCTGCCCTGTCTTTGTCATTATTTCACGTGCATAGTGCCCGATAGCTAGGTCTATGCTACTGTATGTGTAGTGGTCATCTTCAAGTATATTGTTAGGTAAACCTGTTCATTGCAATATAGCTTATATGCAGCTTCTGTTATTCAAGTTAATCTTGTCCCTTCCGGTCTGGGATTCTATAGCTAGTTTTAGCTTGGGACTCAATAAGCAGCATAGGCTAAAGCCAGGTTAGGTATCCAGTGGCTATGTAGGGCTTAGAGGTCTCGTTGCAGATTAGAAACTATTAGGAAGGAACTAAACACAAGCCAGTAGATAGGCTAATTCTGAGTTCCAGTGCCACACTACAGTTTCTGCCAGTGGGAAGCGTCATTTCAGGCTGGTTAGACAACAATTGGAGGATCTCCCCATGACTGCAGATTTTGTCTTCAGGTCTCTGAAACAAAGAAAGATGCTGCATCATCCTCAGGGTCTCCTGTAACTGGACTTTGCTGCAATTCCACCAGGACTCCTATCAGGCCCTTCACTGGTAATGCCTGTTTGTACATTGAATATATGCACTGTTATAATTTTTTTTCTAATATCAAGCTTATATTATTTCCATACTGGTGTGCATCTATATACCCATATATTTTAGGGTCTAGCCTACAGATTTTTGTTCCTGCATTTCTTACCTCCTTGCTGCAGCGGTTCTACTAGAGCTGTGATTTCATTCACATGATTACCTTTGGGCATTGACTGCTCTGCTGTGGATTTATATCCGGGGTCACTCCCAGCTTGCTTCCCTATATATACACGTGTACAGTGCAGTTCACCTCGCCTGTCTTGAAACTTCACAGTTCTCTGAGCTCCCATTTGCTACTACTCGTGTATCCTGTGTCTGACTACCCAAGCTTCAACTTCAGCTTTAAGCCTAGAAATACACCGTACCTCAAAAAGACTTAATAAGATGGAGAATTGTTGTGGCATTTGCTCTCACTCTGGATAGTTAAAACACCCTTTTTGTCCAACTGAAGCTCTCAAATGCTGTGCCTTAAATTAAAAAAATATACAGTATACTTACCTCTCCTACTGCCGGTGTTGTTAAATGACCCTTCAATGAAGATAAATCCCTGGCTTAAATTTTTTCAGAAGCCCATACTTGTGCGAGTGTTAATCTTCTGGTACTTCAATACACTCAATGGTTCCTCCTGTCAATCCTTCCATCACTACAGGACGTGGACATGGTAAAGTTGTAGAAATGTTGGGTGCAACCACTGGGCACAGCAGGGGAAGAATATGATGTTTATCAAGTTGGGCAGAGACCTCATTTTAGGGGGCCTCCTCCTGGGAGCACCTATCGAATATTGAATAGCATAAAGTTTGGTATTAGCATTGCAGAGAGCTACACAAACTCACTGGCCTTCCAGCCACAGTAATACAAGGTGTACCGAAAATAATGGAAAAGCGAGCATTACATTTTTAACTTACATAGGTCGTTCAAGTTTCACATGTTGGTAGAGTAACTCTTCCTCTATAAGAAGTTACTACTCAACATAGTTTCCTTCACAAGTGATGCATTTGCCCCATCATTGAACCCAACTCTTGAATCGTCTTTGAAAAAATTCAAGTGTGCACTGGGGAATGATATCCTTGTCATCCCAAAAACAGTCACCATTAGAGTTGAGTGAACACCTGGATGTCCGGGTTTGGCGGGTCGCCGAACTTGAAAAAAAAGTCCGGGTTCGTGGACCAGACTTAACCCGAACTTTACCCCGATCCCGAACCCCATTGAAGTCAATAGAGACCCGAACTTTTGAGCACTAAAATGGTTCTAAAACAAACATGGAAAGGGCTAAGGGCTGAAAATGGCAGCAAAATCATCTTAAGAGCATTACAAGTGCTCTGCAAACAAATGTGGATAGGGAAATAACTTAAAATAACATAAAAAACATAAAAATAAAAAAGAATAATCTTGAATGATGTAGGAGGAGGACGAGGCCCATGTGGAGTAGGAGGTTGAGGTGGCGGAGGATATGGCGGTGTAGGTGGAAGTGGCAGCGGCGGTGGAGGAGTAGGAGGAGGCCCATATGGAGTAGAAGGTTGAGGTGGCGGTGGATGTGGCGGTGTAGGTGGAAGCGACGGTGGAGGAGGACAAGGTAGCCAATACTGGTTTTTGTTTTTAATTTTATTTCTTTTTAAATTAGGGTACACCCCAAAAGGGTGAGAAATATCAAAAATAAAATAATGGCTGGGTAAGGCCGTTATACATGTCTATTCTGCACAAGGTACGGACAAGTCCTGTGGGATCCATGCCTGGTTCATTTTAATGAACGTGAGCTTGTCCACATTGGCTCTGGACAGGCGGCTGCGCTTGTCTGTGATAACGCCCCCAGCCGTACTAAATACACGTTCAGGTAATACACTGGCTGCAGGGTACGGACAAGTCCTGTGGGATCCATGCCTGGTTCATTTTAATGAACATGAGCTTGTCCACATTGGCTCTGGACAGGCGGCTGCACTTGTCTGTGATAACGCCCCCAGCCGTGCTAAATACACGTTCAGGTAATACACTGGCTGCAGGGCAGGCCAGTACCTCCAAGGCGTAAAGGGCAAGCTCAAGCCATGTGCCTAATTTGGAGACCAAGAAGTTGAAGGGGGCAGACCCGTCATTCAGTACGTGTATAGTACGTAAGGAACGGTAAGGAACTGTATATGGTATATGGCAAGGAACGGTGATGGCGGCGGGGTGGATTTTTTCCCCCTTCTGGGTTGAGTCTGAACTTGGAAAAGGTATGTGTCCCTGGTTGTGGGCCGGGCTCTCCCAAAGCTGTCTAAGTTCTGAGACCTTCAGGTAGGGACGGGGCTGCACTGGTCTTGCCAGGGACCGGGATTCAGAAAAGCCTGTGGTGTATGTGCCCCTGGAGTGGCAGTCCAGGGGTGCCATAATTAACGGTGGATGGCAACACTATGAGTATGGCACCAAGGACACTGCACTTCCTACACACGTTTTTCACACCTGCCTCTAGGGCCGGGCCTTTTGGTCAGGAGTGAGGACCAGAGGAATTTTTTATTCCTGGCCGAAGGGCCTGCCATAGTATTGCAACGTGGCACTAACCTTGCACTTCTCCATTATCCCTTTCCCCACTTTTATGTGTTGTGTGTCTCACATTTTGTGTTTTTTATTGTGGCGGTACACTTTATTTTGCACAGCGTGATTAGTAGGGTGTAGGTCCTTGGGCCTGTCCCTGAAAGTCTTGGGAGGGGGTGGATATGGCCTTCTGGCTTGGTTCGCCCTCTCTCATGGGGTCTCTCTTCGGGAGAGCCCCACCTAGTACTTGGGGTGTTCTGTTTCAGCAGACCTCCTAAAGAATGGGGCTGCCTGGTTTCGGCCAGGTTAGCCAATGTAAGTACCCCAGTCCCTGTCAGGAGCCTTGCGTCCTGGGGGATCAGGGTCAAGGACCATGTGTACACCCTGTGCACTTTTTGTGTTTCAATTTTTTGGTGTGCACTTTTTTATGCACCCACCAGGTGATAGTCTGAGTGTGTTCACACACCACGGGCTTAAAAAAAAAAACAGCTGGTGGTCCTGGTTGTTATGGCGTGCCGACAAAGCTTTTCCACATTTCATACATGCTAACCCTGCCTTATGAGGGGCTGGCAGTGCCCTGGCTGCGTTGGGGACCTCCTCCTCCTCTGCCTTCGCCTTGTGCTTCCACTGTGCCCCCCGCTGTCAGGTGGGAATGCCACCAGCATTGCTTCTTGACCTTTTTGCTAAGATCAAGTGTAGTATCTGTTGTTATCAGTTATCTGGGTGCCACCCTGCTGTGAAAATGGTTCCTCCTCCTCCATCTCATCCTCCACCTCATCATCCTCCAGAACTGTGCCCTTGCTGGACAATTGTGTACCTGGCAATTGTGGGTGCAGGAACCCACCCTCGGAGCCACTTGTGAATGACTGCCCTGAAAGCCTTGAAAATGATCACTGCTCCGTATGCGGAGGTGGTAGAGGATGAGGATGAGGAAGCGGAGTAGGAGGAGTTAGCAACAGGAGGCAAACTGAAGTGCTCTGCAATCCTCAGTGGTGGAAGGAGATGCGCCAAACAAATTTAAAGGGTGTATCTCACAGTAACATAATCAGCAAACGCTGCAAAATTATTTATTTTCCCCTAAATGGGTGTTTATTGAATAGCAGAATAGAACAACAGTATCCAAAGGGTGTATCTCACACGTACAGATACAGACTAAGGCACAATTTAATATCTTTCTGTCCCCTAAAAGGGTGTTTATTGAATAGCAGAATAGAAACAGTATCCAAAGGGTGTATCTCACACGTACAGATACAGACTAAGCCGCAATTTGATATCTTTCTGTCCCGTAAATGGGTGTTTATTGAATAGCAGAATAAAACAACAGTATCCAAAGGGTGTATCTCACAGTAACATATGCAGACTAGGCCGCAATTTAATATTTTTTTCCTACATGGGTGTTTATTGAATAGTAGAATAGAACAACAGTATACAACGGGTGTATCTCACACGTACAGATACAGACTAGGTCGCAATTTAATATTTTTTCCCTACATGGGTGTTTATTCAATAGCAGAATAGAACAACAGTATACAACAGGTGTATCTCACACGTACAGATACAGACTAGGCCGCAATTTAATATTTTTCCCTACATGGGTGTTTATTCAATAGCAGAATAGAACAACAGTGTCTAAAAGGATGTATATCACACGTACATATGCAGACTAGGCCGCAATTTAATATTTTTCCCCTAAATGGGTGTTTATTGAATAGCGGAATAGAACAATAGTATACAACGGGTGTATCTCACACATACAGATACAGACTAGGCCGCAATTAACTTTTCATCCCCTAAATGGGTTTTTATTGCAAAGCGGAATACAACAGTATGCAATGGGTGTATCTCACTGTACCATATGCAGACTAGGCTGCAATTTATTTATTTTCCCCTAAATGGGTTTTTATTGCAAAGCGGAATACAACAACAGTATGCAATGGGTGTATCGCACTGTAACGCATCAATGAAAATCTGAAAAATAATTGTCCCCTTAATTGGTGCTTGTTGAATAGCAGATTTGAAATGCAGTGTCTAAACGCTGTAAGTCACAGTAAAATATGAAGGAAAAACGTTTTTTTCTTTTTTAAATGCAGATTAAGCAGACACATATGCACTCAGCTTGCATGAAATGGCCGCAACACAGTGCACGCCTAACAGGTTGGATACTGTTTTTGTTCTATTCTGCTATTGAATAAAAAAAAAACAATTTGCATGAAAAACTGAAAAATATTTTTTTTTCCCCAAATACTGAAAAATAATTATTTTCCCCTTACATTGGTGCTTTTTGAAGAGCAGGTTAGAAAAGCAGTGTCTATCTAAACACTGTATGTCAAAGTAAAATATGAAGGAAAAAAAAATTTTTAAATGCAGATTAAGCAGACACATATGCACTAAGCTTGCGTTAAATGTGCAGCACCGCACACCACAGACTGATAAAAGTTTTTTTTTTTCTCCTTTCTCCTCCTCACTGAGTTTAGGTCAGGGCATAAAGATTGTGCACTGCACCCCCACACAATACAATCAATGTAGATCGCTGTCTGATTAAAGAAGATTGTTCCTATTCTTTCCCTCAAAGAAATCTCCAGCCTGCCCTTACAATAATCTCCTATCTCTCCCTCCGGGCAAAAAGATCGTGCACTGCACCCCCACCCAAATTTAAATCAATGTAGATCGCTGTCTGATTAAAGAAGATTCTTCCTATGCTTTCCCTCAAAGCAAACTCAAGCCTGACCCTACAGTAATCTCCCTATGTCTCCCTCAGCAGCATCAGGAACCTCTCCCTAGTATAGTTTGAGCAGGGTGACGCGCAGTGCTATGTGACTCCAGCTTATATAGACTCTGGGTCACATGGTTCACTGGCCAATCACAGCCATGCCATTAGTAGGCATGGCTGTTATGGCTTCTAAGGGCACACTAGTTAAACGCTTGCTGATTGGCTGCCTTGCACCTGTTGAAACCACGCCATTAAAACCACGCCAAAACATCAAATAACATTACCGAACAACGGACAGTACCCGAACATACAGTGAAATGTTCGGGTCTGTGTCCGGGTACCGAATACTCAAAAGTCCGTTACGATCCCGAACAATACAGTCCGGGTTCGCTCAACCCTAGTCACCATCACTTTCTGTGCTGAGTACTGACTCTTGAACTTCTTCGGCCTTGTCGAAGAGGTATAACACCATTCCATGGGCTGATTTTTCATTTCCAGATCATAAAAATACGTCCACATTTCATTCCCTGTCACCAGGCAAAAATGTGTCTTCTATGACATCTAACACTTTCAACACATCAGAACAGACTTCCACTCTTTTCTCTTTTCAAATCGGATTCCATTATGGTACTGAGTTTTTAGCCGCTCTGCCCCTCAACTTTGGAACACCCTGCTTCCTGACATCCGCAATACCGACATCCTACCCATCTTCAAATCATGTCTCAAAACTCATCACTTTAAACTAGCATACCCTGTCTGACTTCATTGATTTGTTTTTGTAATTTAATGGTTATGTAATGTATATCTAATTTATTTATTTATTTATTGTTGCTCTGTTGCTGTCTTTGTAAGGTGACCTTGGGTGTTCTGAAAGGTGTCTATAAAAAATGTATTATTATTATTTACCTGCAATAAAAAAGAAGAAGAGTTATTATTAAGAAAGTTACTATACCAACATGTGAAATTTAACTGATTAATGCACATTGTAAGTTAATAAAAAAGTTATACACACTTTTGCATTACTTCCGGTACAGCCCTCATATTAACCAATATGGGCAGCGTGCCAAGGTGACATGATCAATGAGAACTGCTGAGGAGAGAGGTCTAATTTTAACAGAAAATAGATGACCTGGTAGATCATGAGCTTAATAATAGCAGGCAATGCCATTAAGTCCAAAGCGAGCAAAGTTCTTTCTTTTATTAAGCAAGGCATAGACTCCAGAGAGAGAAATATCATTTTGCCCCTGTACAAATCATTAGTAAGACCTCATCTGGAATATGCAGTTCAGTTTTGGGCACTAGTTCCCAAAAAGGATATCTGGGAACTGGAGAAAGTGCAAAGAAGGGCAACAAAACTGATAAGCGAGCAAAGTTCTTTCTTTAATTAAGCGAGGCATAGACTCCAGAGAGAGAAATATCATTTTGCCCCTGTACAAATCATTAGTAAGACCTCATCTGGAATTTGCAGTTCAGTTTTGGGCACTAGTTCCCAAAAAGGATATCTGGGAACTGGAGAAAGTGCAGAGAAGGGCAACAAAACTGATAAGAGGCATGGAGGAACTGGATTTATTCTCTCTTGAGAAAAGGAGAATAAGGGGGGGATATGAATATATGTATAAGTGGTCCATATACTAAACTTGGTGTTGAGTTATTCACTTTAAGGTCATCACAGAGGACAAGGGGGCACTCTTTACGTCTGGCGGAAAGGAGATATAATCTCCAAATACAGAAAGGCTACTTTACAGTAAGAGCTGTGAAATGTGGAATAGACAAGAGCTGATTCTGTCCAGCTCAGTAGATTACTTTAAAAAAGGCCTGGATTCTTTCCTAGGTATACATAATATAACTGCATACTAACATTTATATGTAAAGTCTATCCAGGGATCATCCGATTGTCTCTTATGGGCCATACACACTATGCAATTGTCTTTAGATTTTTTTCCTTTAGATTTACCAAAACCATATAATATGAGGTCAAATCTAAACACGTTTAATTTGTATGCAATCAGGCAGGCCCTTGCACTACATAGTTGAAGATAAAGCCCTGTACACACGTACCGATTGTCGGCCGTAAATATTCGGCCGCCGACCGATCGGCCGATTGTAGGCTTATTAGTATGATGCTTCCGACAGCCGACAGCGCATTTTCGGTCGAACAGAATCTGTCGTGCAGACTTTAAAATATTTGTTGGCCGTCACCAGAATGGCCGATTGTTCGCCAGTCAGTACAGATTTCGGCCGACAGACAGCAGATTAGCAAGACTGGGCATGCTCAGAAAAGAAAAAAGACAAGGAAAGTTAACCATCACATGACATCACTTCTGCAGTCGGCTGTTGTTGGCCGACAAAATTAGTGTGCAGTCTTTTGCAGTTTTCAACAGACACGACAGCCCTGGACAAAAGACGGCCGATCGTTCGGCCGACGATCAGTACGTTTGTACGGGGCTTTAATCTAAAGGAAATCTAGCAACAAAAGTTGTATAGTGTGTATCCAGCTTAAGAAGGAATTTTTTCCCTGCTGGAGTTTTTTGCCTTCCTCTGGATCAACTGTGGGTGTAGGATTGTGTATATAAGACTGTAATTCTCTTTTTATTGGTTGAACTAGATGGACTTTGTGTCTTTTTTTAACCAGACTAACTATATAACTATGTAAAAAAAAAATGGAAAAAATGCCTCTGGATCAGCAGATGCAAATTCGGTGAAGCGGATCTCCCAAGCAAATTGGGAGAATTGGCAGCAGAGCAGATTTTAGGTTCGCTCATCTCTAATTACTTGCAAAGCTCACTATGGAAGTGATTTTATCTTTATTAGGTATCATTATTGCGTGAACTACATGCCTATACCCTCATTAAAAAGAAAATCATTTTTGCTTTACCAAAAGAAAAACTCAGCTACACCGTCTTTCTTTTCTTTTCCAGCTCCACAGAAACAATTAACATATAATGCCCAGGAAGTTGAATTAAAAAAAACGGGTTGAAATTATTTGAAATCTAATAAATAGCTGCGGGCAATGTGTAAACAGACCCCCTCTTTACCTTGACCTTCTTCTATGTGAAGTACATGGTAAACAGATTGAAAGTTTGTGGTTAGGTGCAGTAAGGGAACGGTCTGCATCGATTGCTTGTGATTATTAGCTAGAGTCGGATAAGCCTCCTCCTTATTATGCAGATTAGTGAAGCTCTCAGTTCCAACATATTGTACAGATGTATGGGAGCAGCTGCTGTTACAGATGGTAGGTACAGAGCTACATTAGTATGTATCTATTGTCTGCTCCCTCTCTCTTTCTCTCTCTCCTTGTTTGGGGGATGGAAAGAGTCGGAGAAGAGGAATTGTTGTGCTGTGAAATATAAACCACTACACATGCACTTAAAACCCATACCCCCAGAGACTATTTACGCAGCAGGGTAGGCAGTGATCAAATTAACAATGTCCCCTAAATAAGGACTTATACATGTCAGAGCTAAGCATGTGTATTTTTTTTAAAGAGATTACCCATTAAACCTGAGCAGTATAAATCAACTTCTCTACAGCTAAGTACCCAGATTAACATGTGGCATTGGAGGTTAATACCGCTTCTTTTCTGCTGAAGGTATATATATATATATATTGTGACCTGGCACAAAGAATTCATAGGCAACTTTGGGATTGTTTTAAAGAATTAATTGTTTCTGCTGTAAATGAAATAAAGCAGGTTTAAAATGGCAACAACTGGCGATATTTATTGTCAAGTGTTAATGTACTTAGGTCATAAATGTTTGTATTTCGCTAATGAATGTCAGCATAAAACTCCAGTCTTGTTAAAAATGGTGTAATTGCAGAAAATGATCATGGGGGCTTATGCAAATATTACAAAGAATGTACAATCACTATATACACCTTCCTAATGAAATTCTATTTTAAACACCTTTAGGAATTATTTAATAAAAAAAATTAATTTAGGCTCTTTTCGCACTTATTGCACCCCCCCCCCCCCGCGAAAAGTGATCCACCGTGGATTGCTTTTCAGAGCACAGAGAAAGGAAGTTTGTAGGCTTTTAGGAGGTTATGCTGCGTCCCCCTGATGCCTATTATTTCTTTATTTGCCTTTTTTTTGTTTTGTTTTACTGTCCAACAGGATTATTTAATAAAATACTTAATTAAAGCTCCTTTCGCACTAACAGTGGTGTTTTAATTGCCCCCCCCCCCCCCAAAAGCGATCCACAGTGGATTGCTTTTCAGAGGACAGAGAAATGAAGTTTGTAGGCCTTTAGCAGGTTATGCTGCGTCCTCCTGCTGCTTGTTATTTCTTTTTTTACTTTTTTTGTTTTGTTTTACTGTCCAAAAGGATCATCTACAAACCCGAATTCAAAAAAGTTGGGACACTGTACAAATTGTGAATAAAAACAGAATGCAATGATGTGGAAGTTTCAAATTTCAATATTTTATTCAGAATGCAACATAGATGACATATCAAATGTTTAAACTGAGAAAATGTATAATTTTAAGGGAAAAATAAGTTGATTTTAAATTTCATGGCATCAACACATCTCAAAAAAGTTGGGACAAGGCCATGTTTACCACTGTGTGGCCTCCCCTCTTCTTTTTATAACAGTCTGCAAATGTCTGGGGACTGAGGAGACAAGTTGCTCAAGTTTAGGAATAGAAATGTTGTCTCATTCTTGTCTAATACAGGCTTCTAGTTGCTCAACTGTCTTAGGTCTTCTTTGTCACATCTTCTTCTTTATGATGCACCAAATGTTTTCTATGGGTGAAAGATCTGGACTGCAGGCTGACCATTTCAGTACCCAGATCCTTCTTCTACACAGCCATGATGTTGTAATTGATGCAGTATGTGGTCTAGCATTGTCATGTTGGAAAATGCAAGGTTTTCCCTGAAAGAGACGACGTCTGGATGGGAGCATATGTTGTTCTAGAACTTGGATATACCTTTCAGCATTGATGGTGTCTTTCCAGATGTGTAAGCTGCCCATGCCACACGCACTCATGCAACTCCATACAATCAGAGATGCAGGCTTCTGAACTGAGCACTGATAACAACTTGGGTTGTCCTTGTTCTTCTTAGTCCGGATGACATGGCGTCCCCTTCAAATTTTGATTAGTCTGACCACAGAACAGTTTTCCACTTTGCCACAGTCCATTTTAAATGAGCCTTGGCCCAAAGAAAACGCCTGCGCTTCTGGATCATGTTTAGATATGGCTTCTTTTTTGGCCTATAGAGTTTTAGCCGGCAACGGTGAATGGCACGGTGGATTGTGTTCCCCCCGAAAATGTTTTCTGGAAGTATTCCTGAGCCCATGTTGTGATTTCCATTACAGTAGCATTCCTGTATGTGATGCAGTGCCGTCTAAGGGCCCGAAGATCATGGGCATCCAGTATGGTTTGCCGGCCTTGACCCTTACACACAGAGATTGTTCCAGATTCTCTGAATCTTTGGATGATATTATGCACTGTAGATAATGATAACTTCAAACTCTTTGCAATTTTTCTCTGAGAAACCCCTTTCTGATATTGCTACACTATTTTTCACCGCAGCATTGGGGGAATTGGTGATCCTCTGCCTATCTTGACTTCTGAGAGATACTGCCACTCTGGGAGGCTCTTTTTATACCCAATCATGTTGCCAATTGACTGAATAAGTTGCAAATTGGTCCTCCAGCTGTTCCTTATATGTACATTTAACTTTTCCGGCCTCTTATTGCTACCTGTCCCAACTTTTTTGGAATGTGTAGCTCTCATGAAATCCAAAATGAGCCAATATTTAGCATGACATTTCAAAATGATTCACTTTCAACATTTGATATGTTATCTATATTATATTGTGACTAAAATATAAGTTTATGAGATTAGTAAATTAGTCCATTCCTTTTTTACTCACAATTAGTACAGTGTCCCAACTTTTTTGGAATTGGGTTTGTATTAAAAAACTTAATTTTAGCTCCTTTCGCACTAGCAGCAGTGCTTACCCCCCCCCCCCCCCCAAAAAAGAGTGATCAACAGTGAATTGCTTTTCAGATGACAGAGAAAGGAAGTTTGTAGGCCTATAGCAGGTTATGCTGTGTCCTCCTGATGCCTGTTTTTTCTTATTTTGACTTTTTTTTGTTTTTGTTTTACTGTCCAACAGGATTATCTAATAAAAAACCTAATTTTAGCTCCTTTCGCACCAACAGCAGTGCTTACTCCCCCCCCCCCCGAAAAGTGATCAACAGTGGATTGCTTTTCAGAGGACAGAGAAAGGAAGATTGCAGGCCTGTAGGAGGTTATGCTGCATCCTCCTGCTGCCTGTTATTACTTTTTTTCTTTTGTTTTACTGTCCAACAGGATTTTTTAATAAAAAACATAATTTTAGCTCCTTTCGCACTAACAGTGGTGTTTTCTGCCCCCTCCCCCTGAAAAGCAATCCACTGTGGATCACTTTTCCATGATACGCAGTGGATTGCTTTTCAGAGGACAGAGAAATGAAGTTTGTAAGCCTTTAGGAGGTTATGCTGCATTCTTCTGATGCCTGTCAAAATTGCACCTTCCCGTTGAAATGCATTAAAAACGCAGCAAGAACACATCAATAATGCACCTGTGTTACGTTTTTGATGCGGTTTTAGACCTATTAAAAACAAACCATAAGAGCAGTAAAATCGCTGCAAAATCATGCCAAAATTGCGTGTGTTTTCAGCGCCATTATCACTACCTTTTTCTTGTATCAGCAAAATGCCAATAACACCATTTTTGGCAAATATGTTTCGGCCGCAGAAATTTCGGTGCATCTCTACCACAAACACATTGGGTTTTTGATCTGTGTTTCAGGTGCTGTTAATGTATTGGCACCCACAGCAGATTGTGAAGGCAAAGCGTTATGAAACATGCACAGCACGCGTCTTTCCTGCGCCGCGTTCTGGTGCAATAAGGCTGTAACATAACAAAACGTGGAAACGCTGTGAATACTTCCGGATGCACTGTAGATGTACTAGTTTCATTCATTTTTTGTTTGTTTGTTTAGGCTTTTTGTCCATTTAGTTTCACCTGGTGATCCTGCCAGTAAGTCTGTTATTCTTGAACTTCCTTTAGCAGACTAAAGCCTAGTACACACACAACGAATTTCCGCCGACCGGTCGTCCATCTTTTGTCCAGAGTGGTGTTTTGTTGGTTGGAATGTGCCTAGACTGCACACGAATTTTCCCGCACGACAAAATTCTACTTCAGAAGTGACGTCATGTGTTGGTTTGCTTTCTTTGTGTTCTTTCTTCTCTAAGCATGCCCAGTCTTGCGCATAAGATTTTTCTCTGTCGAAATTTGTACTGACTGCACAAAAATCGGACGTGTTTTGACGGAGGTCAAAAATTTTATAGCCTGCACACCAGATTTTTTTTGGCCGAAAAGTCGGAGTCGGTTGTCGGAAGCATCGTACTAACAACCCGAAAATCGGCAGATCGGTCGTTGGACAAAAATTCCCGGCCGAATTTCGACTCGTGTGTACGGGGCTTAAGCTGTCTGGCAAAAGTGACAGTTGGAGGGCTGAGACAAACCATTTACCACTGACAGTAGTGCTTTACAAGTCAGCTTTTATTCATTTTTGTAGAACCTTTATCCTAAAGAGAAAAAAGAAATCTTGCTGTAACTGCTTATAAAGTGTTAGCTGGAGCCCAGCTTTAATTTATTAGTCACTTATGAAAAGTCTATCTAAATCTGCTAGTAACACTACCCTCCCCACATACTGACAGTGCTGCTGTCCAAAGCTGTCTCCGTTGCTCCTCTATCCAGAGTGGAGACACCCTAAGACAGGAAGTGTGTTATTAGCTGGATCACCAGTGGAGAATAAAGGGGGAAAAAAAGTCTGGAAACAGAAAACTAATACAGCCATCACGTTTAAGAATAGGTAAGCTGAAATTTACTACATTTTTCTTTTTTGATTTAATAATACTTTAAATTGTACAAGAAAACAGATAGCTAATTATATTTGTAGCACCCTACAGGTAGGTGCTGGGCAAATTCATAGTTTGCCTTGTCTGCCTAACAGCAGGTCTATGATTTCTTTTTGTCAGGGTGTCATGGCTTCCAGGTGTGCCTGCTTAGAGGGGAGTCTCCCCACTGGTTCCTGTGAGAGGCTTCTCATAGGGCAGTGGAGGAAACCCAATCAGGAGATACATTCAGGCTTGTATCTACCCCAAGAGGCAGATTCTGCTGCAGAGGATTCTGGGGGAGGGTATAAGTCTGAAGGGGGCGCATGACTCGGTGTCTTTGGCGGGAGCAGAGTCCCAGGAGGGAGAGAACGGCTGTCTCTCCTCCTGTCTGAGGAAGTGGATGTCTCGGGGTGTCGCTTGAGAATCCAGAGAGTGCTGAGTTGAGCTGAGGGGATCCGGTGTGCCGAGAACCAGCAGAGAGCGAGAGGGGTCCAGGCACCAGGAAAACATACACAGGTCGTGAGTACCGAGGATTGCCACTGGGGGTCTTCCTGAAGTGTTAGAGGAGACCACTCTGGAGAAGGTTCTGGGATCCAGTGTCAGCTAGTTGGAAATGGGGGTACCTAGGTTGAGGACTCTGAAGTAACATAGTCAGTGGACCCTGAAGAGGTAAAGGTTAAAGGGGGCGCCTGCAGTTTGGGCCCTGAATTGTGCAGAGTATCAGTTGAGAGTTGCAGCCATACAGGAATTCACAACAAGCTACCTCAAGCCAGTGCAAGGCAGGAGGGAGTAGTCAGAGACTTTGCAGTGCCAGCAGTTTCACACTCTACAGTCCTGGGTCTTCTGGACTTAAAGTCGAGAATTCAGCACTTCTTTCAAGTTACAGAGAGTTCTAAGCGTCAGTGAGCGTTGGCCAGCATCGGCTGGCGTCAAGGCAGCGATAACAGACATTTTTCTGGATAAAGTCCCAAGTTGTACCTAGTTGAGCCTAAAGGAGTATCCCACTCATTACCTTCTCCCATCCCCTTAAATACAATAAAAGCACAAAACAAAGATGCCGGAGTTGTCAATGTCTCAGTTCTCACACCCATTGGTAACGATGGCAGACCCACATCAGGCTCAATGCCTGGAAAACCTGCTACATATTTAAAGCTAAATTCAATAATAAATATACAGTTTATATACATATATGGGAATCCTGTCAGAGTTGGTTTTGTTCTGCACATTTCTGAACATAGACAGACTGCTTTCAGAGCTGTTCAACGGCCCAGTTAGGATGTGCACACAGGGAAGTGCATATAGATCAGTGATCCATGCAGCCCTCAGCCTATCATTGATCTTAACTGCAATCTGCCAAGACCACCTGTGCCTCCCAGAGGATATCACTGACCACATATGGTCATAATCCTATGTGGTCAATGACATCAACCAGCATCTTTGGCTGGTTTGTTGACAACCAGCAGTCTTTTGCAGGGAGAGTATTCATTCACGTGGGGGTGGCTGATATCTGGGGGATTCCAATAATCCCCTTCTCCCCAGAAGATCCCCATGCAGGGAATCCTCCCCATGTTGAGGGCATTTTGCATGGTATGAAACAGCCTGCATGCTTACTGCACCACTCTTTCCTGGCCAGCCAAGCTGCATGCTTGGATAAGGGTCTGGTATGGATTTTGGAGGGAACCCACATAGTTTTTTTTGTTGTAGTTGTTTTTTTTTTGTTGTAGTTGTTTTTTTTTTTTTTGCCTTGGGTCCCTAACTTAATCTATAGCAGACCTTTATCAAGAAGGGAGTCTGGTTTAGATTTTGGGGAGAACCCCTACACTTTCTTTTGTATTTGTTTTTTTTACTTTTTTCCTATGCAGTGTATGCAGCCTAATAAGTATCCTAGGGGCGAGGCATGCCAAAAAACAAAAAAATAAACATGTGTAGTCCCCCTGCATAATCCATGTAAAACCCTTATTGATAAGGGCTTGGTATGGATTTGGAGGGGAACCCCATGCAAAAAAAATTAAAAGGACAAAAATCATGTGGGGTCCCCCCAGCATCCATACCAGACCCTTAGCCTTGACACCATATCCATAACCCATACCATAAAAGGATAAAAAAACAAACAAAAACATTACATGGGATCCTCCCAGATCCCAAAAAGATCCTTACCCAGGTATGCAGCTTGGCTGGCCAGGAAAGGGAAGGTCACCAAGAGTGCATCCGAGTCCCCTCCTGTACTAGACCAGACCACATGCCCTCAATGGGGGGAGGGTACGTTACCAGGATGGCCCCTTAGCAAGGGACCATGGCCCATGGAATGTGGGGGTGCATGAGTAAGATTAAAAGTAATAGTACCCCTTGTTACTCATTCACAGAAAAAGGAACATTTATATTATTAACTCCACACCATGACAAAGTCATTTATTTAAAAAAAAAACACACAAAAAAAGTCCCATGGCGTAAATCACATTATCCAGCGATCACATGACATTCAATCCCATTGAACAACAATTTGATGACCTGATGACACAAACCGGATGACCCGCACACCACAATCCTCTCTCGCATAACTCTCATCATCAATGACAACTTCCCAGCTGGCAGCTGAATGTCAGCTCCAAAAAACAATAAGGTGTAACCACCCTTCTCCTGCGCTTGGTATCCAAGCCCCTTGACCACACACTTCACGGGACTGACAGCTGGCTTCTCAGATGGCTAAAGTCTTGCTGCCCTTATCGGACTGGGGTAGTCCACCGATACTAAAAGCAAAAAGAACAAAAAAGGGCGCACCGACCTAGCGCATTATCCTCAATAAAAGGCTTTATTTAAATGACATAAAAATGGCTACTCACAGACGTAGATAAAGATAAAGCATATCAAGCTGGATTACTCAAAAGTCCGTGTTTAGTCCATATAATCGTCCATGATGAGATAACTGACGCGTTTCGAGGCCTAGCCTCTTCCTCAGAGTCACTGTGTCATGACTGTCTCTTTGGTTTAAATAATGATGTAGTGAGGTAGCGACCCAGTCACTGCCCCCAGGTAGGAGTGCCTCCTCCCCCGGGGGGTGTGGCTAGAGCACCACCCACCTTCTCTTGTGACATTATTAGTAGTATACAGTGGCAAACATCAATCATAAAAATACAATGCAAGTGCTAAAATAGTAATATTATATGCGTGAAATAAAAACATGTGCATAAAAACAGTGCAACAAAGTCTAAATATAAAACACCATGAGCTAATGTTAAAAACAAATAAAAATGCTTTCTCGGTGCACTTAAAATCATTGTGGACACTCCCTGGACTGACAGTAGAGAGCAGCCTATAAAAGTGTTATTATTAGGTAGTTACCCCACAATTTTTATATATTACCTTTGCCATCTATTGTACCAGGTCTAGGCTGGAGACTCATCTAATCGTAATGGTGGTGTTCTGTCCTCTCCATATTTTCCCCTTGATGGTCTGCCCTCTCCATATTTTCCCTTGATGGTTCCATCCTATTAGGGGGGGCTCCACACTGGAAGGAGGGATCGAAGAGGGGTAGGAGGCTAATAGTGCACTCTGTGCCCCTAACCTGCTTCATTAGACAGGTGGGGCACAGGCAGTACTGGATCGTGGAGCCGATCGGTCACATTGCACCGATCACCGGCTCCGTGGAACGCACGCCGCTGCCCTACTTCCGGGTTATAGCCTCCTACCCCTCTTCGATCCCTCCTTCCAGTGTGGAGCCCCCCCTAATAGGATGGAACCATCAAGGGAAAATATGGAGAGGGCAGACCATCAAGGGGAAAATATGGAGAGGACAGAACACCACCATTACGATTAGATGAGTCTCCAGCCTAGACCTGGTACAATAGATGGCAAAGGTAATATATAAAAATTGTGGGGTAACTACCTAATAATAACACTTTTATAGGCTGCTCTCTACTGTCAGTCCAGGGAGTGTCCACAATGATTTTAAGTGCACCGAGAAAGCATTTTTATTTGTTTTTAACATTAGCTCATGGTGTTTTATATTTAGACTTTGTTGCACTGTTTTTATGCACATGTTTTTATTTCACGCATATAATATTACTATTTTAGCACTTGCATTGTATTTTTATGATTGATGTTTGCCACTGTATACTACTAATAATGTCACAAGAGAAGGTGGGTGGTGCTCTAGCCACACTCCCCGGGGGAGGAGGCACTCCTACCTGGGGGCAGTGACTGGGTCGCTACCTCACTACATCATTATTTAAACCAAAGAGACAGTCATGACACAGTGACTCTGAGGAAGAGGCTAGGCCTCGAAACGCGTCACTCATCTCATCATGGACAATTATATGGACTAAACACGGACTTTTGAGTAATCCAGCTTGATATGCTTTATCTTTATCTATGTCTGTGAGTAGCCATTTTTTATGTCATTTAAATAAAGCCTTTTATTGAGGATAATGCGCTAGGTCGGTGCGCCCCTTTTTTGTTCTTTTTGCTTTTGGCAGCTGAATGTCAACATGACAGCCAATGATACTGCCTGACCAAATCTGATCATGACCATATTTCATCAACGGCATCACTAGGGACACTGCCAGCTTATTTCTTATGTAAAACAGGCCACCAGGCACGTCGGGAAGTTATTTATTTAGTGGCAGTAATATGACCACTGCTTTCAGCTACAGCAGCCAGAGGTTCTGGTGAGCAAACAAGCCAAATCTGGCTATTTAGTTTGCTCATTCAGTGAACCTCGAACAGCTAGAGTTTGGGTAAAAACTCTCTATTGACCATTGCCAAAACCCAAAGCTTATCTCCAAATAGAATACAGTAGATTCATGTACCTGACACTGGTGATAAATACTGTTATTGTCTATCATTTGATTATACTGTATAAGGTGAATAGCTTAGGCAAAGGTGCTGTGAAAAATACAATATTTCAGCCAACAAATAAAGCTATTTAGAGGACAGACACAGGGTAAAGTAAGGAGGAGATACATATAATTCCTAGAAAAAAAAGCCTTGGCAGGAGGTTAATTACAATAAAAAAAAAAAAAAAAAAAAAGCTCCTGTGAAAGTTTATAGACAGGACATGATGAGCTTAATTGGTTGTATGGCTGACAAGGCAGATCCATCAATTAATTTGTCAATCAAGATCTGGATTCAAGGACAGTTGTCTTTTGTACACAAAACAGACAAGGTCCGTGACTTTCTTTAGGTCATGCCCCTTATAAATAGCTTTGGTATAACTCTATTAATCCACTACCCTCAGTCTGCAGGTGCACCACAAGACACTGTGGACTTGAAGATGGGTTTAGGGATATACTGTATGCTATAATAGGATTACCCAACTTTTAAAACCCATAGACACCAAGAAGATTTGAATATATATCCTCCTCCTACTGCTACTGTTTTTCTTGTGCATTGAAAGCAGTATCTTTCCTGCAAACTGGCCAGTACTGGGCATGATATTACATTGGCTTTGGCCACATAATGGAGATTGTTATGGATGGTGCATGGGTACAGAAACATGATACCCAGACCTAAAATTGAAATTGTTTGTGCCAAAACAATTTTGCTCTATTACTATGGACATTTTCCAGTTTAGGTATGGGCAGAACAATTTACCTATTCAACAATCTTGTCCCAGTAGGGACAGTATCATGATTTAGCAGCACAGCCAACCAAAGATATCACATAGCCAAATGTATGTTAATTAAATGAACGTGTATGGAAGATATGTTTTTATGTGCATTTAAAGTGTGTAAAAAAGGGCATTTATAAATCAAGAAGTTGTATGTGTCACTTACTGGGAATAAGTGTTTTAAGTGGGAGAACAAGTGTAATTATGATGTTTCACAATAAACTGAATACTGGGAGCAACCAGCTAGACAGTAGGTGGGTGATTTGGCTAGTGCTGGCAGCCCTGTTGTTGGTGGGGTAACTGTGGTGCTTTTGGTTCCTCACCTCATGGCTCAGTCCTTATACTGCTGCCTGTTATGGTATAGAGTTGGTCTGGAACAAGCCGGGGGGTCACTGGGGTACAGCCTGATGTATGAATTCAAGTGTTGACACAAATGGGAGACACAGTGGGCTGGTGAAGTGCGGGACATGTTCTGCATTCCTGTCTTGAAATGCAGTGGATTACTGTAAGTGTAAGGCTAAGAGGAAATTGTATCTAGATTTTATGCAGGAAGAGTGCCAAAATTGCAACAGTGTAGATTGCTGGCTTGTAGGTGCATAACCTGCTTCTAGGGAGCAAGCTGCTCACAAAGCTCCCAAAGATCCACATCTGAACTTTATTGATTACTTCTTTAAAGAGCCCATGCTATGACTTGTTATTTTCAAATTAAAGTCTTTCATGGCAAAGAACATTCAATTAAACGAATGTGCATGCGTTTAAGTTTGTAATAGGCTCTTTTTGTTTCAAAGTAATGCCCCTATTTTAAATCTACTTCATTTAAAACATGAAGGAAGTGATCTAAATTGCAGTATGTCATCTCCTCTTCCAGTCCTATGTCTGAAATCAGCTTTCTCATCAGAACCTTATGCCTTGTAACTATTGAACTATACTGTTAAAAAGAGAAGTGCTAGTTTTGGCAAAGCGCTGGTTACTTTAGTTTTTTAACTGAGGCCGCGAGCTCTTTTACAAAAAGCATTATGTCGCTTTATACCTTTTTTACTTCCAATTGCCATGTAACGCACAGATCAGGCATCAGAGTAGGGAGGGCCAGTAAGCAAGGTTTGCTGGTATTGAGGGGAGGGGGATACCGCGCTTCTGGGAAGTGTATTAATTAATCTCTAAATGAAATGGTGAACCCACATGAAATGTGAAATAACTTAACTATATATATGGATTATAAGTATATGAATTCACTTATAAATAATCGAATAAAAAACAATAAATAGCCTGTGTTCATTCGCATATAAAAAAATTAAATATAAAGTGCATCCGTGTAAATATTATATAAATAAAGATATTCACACTCTTAACCAAATAAGTTGTGCCAATACATACAATTCATAAAGTGACAGATAAAGTGGTCAGTGCTTAAAAGCAAGTAGGTGAATAAAAAAGTCAATAAATCTATATAGTCCTTTATAAAGTGCTGCAGGTGACCCAAAAATTCAAAAAAATGGAATACAAATATTAAAAACTATATCCAGGTGATAGAAATCTTCTAAAAGGTGTTCACCCTCCACCTAACACCGTGTTGAATTGTGGAGTGCTTCTTCTCACTCGTTACCCCTCAGGGTGTGCTAATCGCTCACCTCAATATATCTGGTCATGCGCCTTTTGACATACACTTAATACTCCTCTACTTCCTTATCTTTCAATCAGGGATGGTGCTCAGTCTGCCTTGTATGGATCAGGGTCCCGTATTCTCCAGGTGCCCAACGGATCTCAAATTAAAAGGCTCACATAGTGCAATATTGCCATAAAATCCTAACTTTATTCAGATAGATTAAAAGCACTTACATACACCGTACAATAATGCGCCTTGTATTACAAACAGGAAAGATCGCGGTCTTCACTTCTGCATATGTACGTCACTTTCGGTCAAGCGGCCCTACGCGTTACGCCACTTCCGCTCACGTGGCTTCTTCAGGGGATCACTAACAGACGTAAGTGACGCTCATTTATGAGCCTGGCTTATAAATGAGCATCACTTACGTCTGTCCCCTCAATATAAGCTTTACACATGGTTTTCAGTATTGGTACATGCAGCATCTAGGAAGTACTCTTACATATACAACATTATCCCCCAGACAGCGTGAGACTCATACCATAAATATACAGTGGGTACGGAAAGTATTCAGACCCCCTTAAATTTTTCACTCTTTGTTATATTGCAGCCATTTGCAAGAAATGTAAATATCCCTTGTAATAGAAATAAGCATGACAGGACCTCTTTAATGTGAGATCTGGGGTCAAAAAGACCTTAGATCTCACATCTACACTAAAAAAAAAGAGTCATGATGATGAAAAAAATGGGCTCTTTAAATGCGTTGCTATGAGTCGATGTTTGACGTCGCTCCGGTCCTCCAATGCCATAGAGTCGAGTGAGGGCCATCTTGGACAGCTGAGGATTGCCTTTGTCTATTCAAGACCCTTATCCTAGATGAGGGTCTGATATAGATTTTAATGGGGGGATCTTCACATTTTAAAAAACAGGTAGGGTCCCCACCAGAATTCCATGCAGACATTTATCCGAAAATGGAGCCTGGTAGGACAGGAAAGGGTAGACAAGCATACTGCCCCCTTAACGAAGTTGTATACCCTAAAAAAAATAAAAATAAAAAAAAAACCTGCAAGTCAATGACATAATGTGCTAGTATGCATCACATACTAGCACATTATGAAATACCTTAGAACGAAGCCCCCGCAGTGGCACCTGGTCACCGTAGAGGGGGCTGACATGCTCCCCCAGGATTTCTTCCAGTTTCGCAGGCTCCAGCGCTGTGAGTGACTGGAGCCGTGAATCACTCCCGTGCATGCGTTCGAGAGCCCTCGGTTCCAGCAAGAAGCTCTGAAGTTCTGGCTTGATATATCGGACCTTCAGAGGGCATGCGCTGCTGACGTTAGCGGCTGCATGCAGGGTTAATATCTCCTAAGTGGTGCATGTTTAGGAAATATTCATTTTAACTACAGATAAGCATTATTATAGGCTTACCTGTAGGTAAAAATAAAGTGGGGTATACAACTGCTTTAAGCATACCATGCCACATGCCCTCATCAGTGGGTGATACCTTGTTAGGGCGCAAAGCACTTCCCCCTCTTGAGGAGGACAAGGGTCTCTTCTACACAGCCCTGGCCCGGTGGTTGTGGGGGTCTGAAGACAGGGGCTTAGTTTAATCTGGAAGCTCCCTTTAACAATAAGTGGGCATCCATATACCACCCCCCCCTCCTCCCTATGTGAAAGAGCAAGGGATACATAGTACCCTTACTCAATCACACAAAGGAAACAGTAAATAAAGACACTTACACAGTTTTTGACAAGTCCTTTATTTAAAAAAAAAAAAAAAAAAAAGTCCCACAATCTCCATCTGTCGTCACTCGCTTCATTCAGAGAGGCAGATCCACTTGAAATACTATGAATGATCCCCGCTAAAAGAAAAAAAATCGGACTTACCAACGACATGTCTGATGCAGCAATGGCTCATGGTAAATGACATCTCCTGCAGCCTTGCCACTAAAAACAAAGGAACTGGGTCTCCTGTTTTATGTCATTGGTCGTGTGCTCAGGGATGTTATGCTATACCTTCCCCTTTCTTTACACGACTGTGGATTCCTGGCCAGTAAAAGATGCCCACACCCTCTGCTTCCTTATTAACAATTGACAGGTAGAAAACTGCCATATATAGTAGTGGTAGAAATGTCACTACTATATATGACAGGGTTTTTCAACCAGGGTTCCGTGGAACCCTAAGGTTCCTTCAGAGCTTGCAAGGGGTTCCTTGAGCAATGGGCAATTTCTGCCTCTCGGATAGGGATGAGCTTTGAGTCAAAGCTAAGTTTGACTCGAACATCGGTCGTTCGATCGTTCGTCCAAATGACGAACAAATGTGCTTCTTAGCAGGAAATTCGAGATCCCCAAAATGCACCGCGCACGCGCCGTGCATGCAGCATTTTATGTGATTGGCCAAAGCATGCACCCTGACTTCATGCTTTGGCAAATTAAATGATCTCTGCCATGATTGGACTAAAGGAAGGCTGCCTTTATCCAATCATGGCTCAGGGGCCAAGTACACGCCCCACACTACATTAAGGCTGCCAGTGCAGCCGCAGTGTGTAGTGTGATTGCGCGGGCGAGGAGACAGGGAGAGGAACGCGTTTGAGGCAGGGCAAGAGTAGCTTTTTTTGGAGTTTGTCAGACATTGCAGAGAGACATTCCTAGCAGTGTAGGGAGGGACAGGAACGTGTTTGAGGCAGGGAGAGAATAGTTTCTTTGCAATTTGTCAGACAGTGCAGTGCCAGTGAGACATTCCTAGCAGGGAGGGAGAGAGATTTGTACTTTTTTCAAGTTCAGAGATCAGATAGTGAGAAGTATATTCAGTAGTGCATACCATAGACCCTATACCATACATAGATCTCTATATATAGGGCTATTGATTACATCATATCAGTGAGAGTATTGTTAATCGGTCACTTGCGTACATCCTATAAGCAGCACATCTCATCTATAGGGCTATAGTTTACATCATATCAGTGAGAGTATTGTTAATCGGTCACTTGCGTACATCCTATAAGCAGCGCAGCTCATCTATAGGGCTATTGATTACATCATATCAGTGAGAGCATTGTTAATCGATCACTTGCGTACATCCTATAAGCAGCACAGCTCATCTATAGGGCTATAGATTACATCATATCAGTGAGAGTATTGTTAATCGGTCACTTGCGTACATCCTCTAAGCAGCACATCTCATCTATAGGGCTATAGTTTACATCATATCAGAGAGAGTATTGTTAATCGGTCACTTGCGTACATCCTATAAGCAGCACAGCTCATCTATAGGGCTATAGATTACATCATATCAGTGAGAGTATTGTTAATCGGTCACTTGCGTACATCCTACAAGCAGCACAGCTCATCTATAGGGCTATTGATTACATCATATCAGTGAGAGTATTGTTAATTGGTAACTTGCGTACATCCTACAAGCAGCACATCTCATTTATAGGGCTATTGATTACATCATATCAGGTTATTGAGTATCTATTGATCAGCTGCATATACCCTATATTGATCTGTATCAACATCATGTCCGAAAGGCCGACAAGGAGAGGCCGACGCTCACAGGTCAAGAAAAGACGGCAAGCAGCCTCTGTGTCCATTGTGAAAAGTGGTGGTCACAGTCGACATCCTCTGTATGCCTCTGCATCCTCTGCAGGCAGGGCACGCCCATCCTTTATTTTCGGTGCTGCCCGTGATATTCAGCCACAACATGTGGAAGAGTTGGGGGAGTGGATCAATAAGCCGTCCTCATCCTCCTCGTCCTCTGACACCCACGCTCACAGTAGTTTGCCTTCCACTGCAGCTGCCCAAGTGGCCCGTTCCACATGCTCCTTCTCCACAGCTACTCCTTCTGTCGCCCCACCATCATGCACAGAAGAGTCACCTGAACTATTAGATCATAGTGTCAATGACATACTGCTGGAGGATGCGCAGCAATTTGAAAGCTGTGATGTTGGTTCGAAGGTTAATGAAGGGAATGAGCCTAGAGAGAGGGGGTGACAATGACAGACAAGAAAAAAGCAGTCATGTTGCCACAGCTGAAGCATTTTGCCGAGTTTGCTCCAGTGACAAGGAGAGAGGGGATGATTAGGTGACTGACTGTAATTGGGGGCCTGACAGGATAGAGGAGGAGGAGGAGGAGGGGGTGGAGGATGAGCTCCAGGATGTGCTCCAGGGGCCATCATAGCAGTAGCCAACCTATTGCGTCACAGCACAGAGCTCCACAGGTGCAGGGTGCTGCAAACTCCCCACAGACTCACAAAAGTTCATTAGTGTGGGATTTTTCAGCACATGTGCAGTAGACCGCAGCATTGCTGTTTGCAACATCTGTCTAAAGCAAATCAAGCATGGCCAGAACACCAGCCGATTGGGCACCGCATGCTTGATAAAGCATACGATGACCTGCTATGCAGTCCGTTGGCAACAGCACCTGAAAGAGGCACCAGATCAAAACAAGCATACATCACCTTGCTCCTCATCTGTGATTTATAACCCTACTATACCTCATGCCTTCTCAAATTTTAGCATTGAAAGGGATGATGGTAGAGCAATGAATGCCATAGAGACTTGCACCCAATCTGCTAGCAGTACGCCACCGCTTGATTTGAGCAGCAGGCAAATTTCACTACCCCAGTTGTTGAACCGTAGAAAGAAATACTGTCCCAGCCATCCACATGCTCAGCATCTTAGTGCTAGCCTGGACAAATTGCTAGCATTACAATTGCTGACTTTTCATCTGGTAGACTCTGCTTCATTTTGCGAATTTGTGGAATGTGCTGCACCACAGTGGCAGGTCCCAAAAAGGCATTTCTTTTCTCTACAGTCATGTGGAAGATAGTGTTTTGGCCTCGTTGGACAAAGCGGTCAGCAGGAAAGTGCACATTACTGCTGACTCTTAGTCCAGCAGGCATAGATAGGGACATTACATTTCTTTCATGGCGCACTGGGTAACTCTGCTCGCAGCTGGGAAGGATGCAGGACAGGGTTCGGTGTTGCAGCTTGTTTTGCCACCACACCTCCGAAAACCTGGTGCTAGTTCTGCCACATCTGGCTACTCCACCACCTTCTCCTCCTCCTCCATATCCTCTTCTGCTCAATTGTCCTCTGAAGCAGCAGTGCTCCCTAAGTGTTCAAGGGGCTACACAAGCAGTCAGGCTAAAATATGCCATGCTGTGCTTCAGTTGGTCTGTCTAAGGGATAGAAGCCACACCGGTGCAGAGATTCTGTCAGCTCTGCAGGGGCAGGCTCAGAGATGGTTGATGCCATGACAGCTTGAGCCAGGAATGGTTGTATGCGACAATGGCACCATCTTGAAATGAAACATCTTGAGGAGGCCTTGAAAAAAAAATTTGTGTACCACCTTTCCAGACACTGGGAGGTCAACATTCTCTAGATGTGTTTCTGAGGCATCGTTCAGCCAAAGGAGGCACGGTGGAGAAGGCGGCCGACTGATCAATGCCTTTAAACAGTTCTTTAGTCCTCAGCAGCACCCAGGGAAGTTAGGTTTAAGCAACCATCGGCAGCGTCTCTATCATATGGTGCATGATTATCTAGGTGCAAGAGCAGACTTGAAGACCTTTCCAGCTGAGCATCCACTGGGTTACCGGGTCTTGAGGATGGACCACTGGCCAGAACTTGCTCAATATGCAATGGAGCAACTGGCCTGTGCTGCTTCCAGCGTCCTTTCTGAATGGACGTTCAGTGCTGCTGGAGGTTTTGTGTCAGACAAAAGAGTGCGTCTGTCCACAGACTCTGTTGACCAGCTGACTTTTATCAAAATGAACCAATCCTGGATCAACAAGAGCTATCAAGCCCCTGATGATGATGTAACTGATTGAATATGCTAGGAGTCTGCCATCCCTTGAAGGCATATGCTGCCTATCCTATTCCTCTACCTTGATTCTGCTAGCTTCCAACAATGTTTTTCATTTAGGTCACTACCAACCCCCAAGGCCTAATTTTTCTGCACTTGTATGACAGGTGCATACAATTTAAACATTGTATGTCATTCTTAACAGCAGGCCCTGTCCCTGTGCCCTGCTAACTGTGAGGGGTTACAGTGTTCAGGCACCAACAACACCAAATGCCCAATATTTTTGCACCCGTATGACAAGTACATGTAATTTCAAATTTGTATGGAATTCTTACCAGCAGGTCCCGTTCCTGTACCCAGCAAGAGTAACTATGAGGGCTTGGTTATGGTGTGCAGGCACAACCAACAGCAAAGGCCCAATTTTTGGCACCTGTATAGCACATGCAGGTTCAAATTTGTATGGAATTCTTAGCAGCAGGTCCCATTCCTGCGCCCAGCAAGAGTAACTGTGAGGGGTTACGGTGTTCAGGCACCACCTACAGCAAAGGCCCAATTTTTGGCACCTGTATAGCACATGTAATTTCAAATGTATATGGAATTCTTACCAGCAGGTCCCATTCCTGCGCCCAGCAAGAGTAACTGTGAGGGGTTACGGAGTTCAGGCACCACCTACAGCAAAGGCCCAATTTTTGGCACCTGTATAGCACATGCAATTTCAAATTTGTATAGAATTCTTACCAGCAGGTCCCGTCCCTGCACCCAGCAAGAGTAACTGCAAGGGCTTGGTTACGGTGTTCAGGCACCACCAACAGCAAAGGCCCAATTTTTGGCACCTGTATAGCACATGCAATTTCACATTTATATGGGATTCTTACCAGCAGGTCCCCTTCCTGCACCCAGCAAGAGTAACTATGAGGGCTTGGTTACGGTGTTCAGGCACCACCAACAGCAAAGGCCCAATTTTTGGCACCTGTATACTACATACAATTTCAAATTTGTATGGAATTTTTAGCAGCAGGGCCTGTCCCTGGGCCCAGCAAGAGTAACCGTGAGGGGTTGGGGTGTTCAGGCACCACCAACAACCAAGGCCCAATTTTTCTGCACCTGTATGACAAGTACATGCGATTTGAAATTTGTAAGTATAATTGTATTTGCCATTTTTTGCTTTATAAATGTCAGTATTGCTTCAGCAGGCTGCATACATCGTAGAGATGCACTACTTTACAGGCACATTCAGAGGACCCCCCAGGCACAATATTTGAAGGAATTTTTCATTTTTATAGTATCTTTTTAAGCCTCATTAAAATCAGTAAATCACTGCTCCTTTAAAAACAATAGTTTTTAAAACTTTTTTTCATTGCTACATGTTCCCCAGGTCAGTACCCGGACCCCCATACACTTTTGTGGGGCAATAACTTGCATTTAAGCCTTCAAAAATGAGGCCATTTGATTTTTGAGGTTCGACTCCTATAGACTTCAATGGGGTTTGTTTATTCAAACAAACTTTTCCTCTGTTCGCGGTGTTCTGGTGCGAACCGAACCGCTGGGTGTTCGACTCATCACTATTCTCAGATAAGTTTCCAAAGACACCATTGTTCCTTTTAGCTATCTGTAAGGGGGTAATTCTTCGCAATGATAACAAGAATAAGGAGCATTCTTCCCACTGACTGTCACACTAATGTGTCATAAGTTGTAGATTTTTAATTTTTTGCAGGGGTTCCTCAAGACCAGAAATGTATTTCAAGGGTTCCCCCCGTATTGAAAATGTTGAGAAAGGCTGATATATGATGTAGAATGTGCTAAATGTCTGACATTGGACGAACGCTTGATATATGATGTAGAATGGGTTAAATGTCTGACATTGGATGAACGCTTGAACAGCCAAAGTTTGTTTTGCAAACAAACATGGGGGGGGCCCTTTTGAGTGCAGCTGACATTACATGCAAGATGGAGGTGCCCTGCAGCACTCTCAGGGTTTCTGAATAAGTATTCATGGGAGGCTTTTTTATGTAAATGACACACATAAAATATGTTTGATTCAAATATAATCCTATAGAAAGGTTGTTGTTAAAATGAATGATCTGATTGCATTCTTGAATATCACTTCCTCTCTTTCTCTATTGCTCTATTGTTTTTATTTTTTCACGATCATGCTGGAGCATCTTTCTGTTTACAGCTTTAGACAATTAGACATTAGACAAGTTACACATTACTTTTATAAAAAGCATTTAGTAAAAGACTCTCAACTAGTGAATGAGCCAAAAGGCATTTTCATAGTATAGGATGGCATGAATTTATTGGTGCACTTTGTCGTCACAATATTGCCCTTATTTGTTCCAGTTATTATGTTGGCCTTCAATGAGTAAAACCAGCCTCCATATTTCTCTCAGTAAATATTTCCTTTCAGGGCATGTTCATGTTTCCTTTTCTATTATTATAGTCTAGCTAAAGATGC
Organism: Pelophylax lessonae; assembly: GCF_965119305.1. Taxonomy (NCBI): domain Eukaryota; kingdom Metazoa; phylum Chordata; class Amphibia; order Anura; family Ranidae; genus Pelophylax; species Pelophylax lessonae. The sequence goes on along the minus strand of NC_138773.1, from coordinate 245,515,594 downwards.
AACTTTGAATAAGAATGTGTATTTTTTTATTCAGCAGGATTTTCCAGGTCTTCCTTAGCTCTTCCATTGAAAAAAAGCTAATTGTTTACAGACCACAATAGTTCAAGCTTACATTTTTACACATAGCCAAATTACTTGTCCTCTCCCTTTCTGCTTTGTTCAGATAGACGATTCCAATCAGAAATATATAGTCTGAAAAAGAACAGCTTCTGTTGGGCTCCATCTTTGGAAACCGATAATGCAGAGCCATGGGCGCACCCTGTATTACATGTGGTTGGAACACCCCCCCCCCCCGACCCCTTACCCCCCCAACTGTCCACTTCATCAGGAGTGTGATGCAAGAAAGTATAAGTCAGCTCAAGGAGCCAGTGTCTAAAAGGAGGGATATAAGGGGCTAAAGATGAACGTCTATCCCAGGGCTGTGGCAGGAGAACCCATGGTCAGGAAGATAGGCAGAGGATAGGCTGGGTATCCAAGGTGCAATCCATGCAATAGGAGCACATATATAGCCCACACTGATGTGTATAGTACCATAAGGAATATATTCACAATGCTCCTCCAAGTGGAAAAAATTAAATTAAAGGTCTCCAACCCGCCTTTGCTGGGTAGCCCTGAGACATGCATATGCGTGATACTGGCGGTGATCCATCCTGTGTCTTGAGGCACTATACACATCAGTGTGGGCTATATATGTGCTCTTATTGCATGGATTGCACCTTGGATACCCCGCCTATCCTCTGGCTATCTTCCTTACCATGGGTTCTCCTGTCACAGCCCCTGGATAGATGTTCGTCCCTTGCCCATTAGAGTTGCCACCTCCAACCCTCACCCCTTTTACCCCTTTCCCCAGAACCTGTGTATTTATATGTGTTTGGGTTTAAAGGGATGAGCTGGCAACCCTAGGTGCAGTACAGCAGTGCTGAAGTACTGAGCAGGTAGTCTCTACTCCCTGTATGCATCTGCAGGTTTAATTTTAAAATTTGACTGAAGTATCCAAATTAATGGCCTCCTACAATCTAATCAGATTTAAATTTGACCTGGAAAATGATAGTGGGAATCTAAAAGTTCGAACATGACATCTTGATAAATGAGGCCTATTGCTCTCTTTACAGAGCTGCAGAATATGAATACTATAAATAACCATTGCTACCATGATATTAATATCATTATTTAGGGTAAGTCCATGCAGTTTGTAATGCCAGTCACAATACAGAACAAGAACCTAGGAAGAGATCAGAATGCCATTAAATTTTTTCTGGGATGATTTATTTTTTCCCAGCGGTCATTTATCTAACTCTTTGGGTTGCAAAACTCATGCAAAATAATCCACATGAATAGGCCTGATTTTTTTTTTTCCTCGATCATACAAATAAAAATATGTCCATCGGTGGAAACAAACCAGCGACCTTCACAGCCCCAAATAACAGGATCCTATCTAGGAAACTATGCAACTCAGAAAATCAGCATGAGACACATCTATTTTAAGCATCATTGCAAATAACATGAATCCCTCCTGAATAGGAGCAATATTGTCATTCCTTGTAACGAATGATGAAGCTACAGACCAGAGAATAAAAAAAAGAAAAGCACTTATGAAAAAAATTCCAAAAAATGTCCACTATTCCTAAGCAGGAATCAATGAATCTCTGTTTACTCTGGTGGGTTTTAAATGGTAAATCAGATACACAAAAGCCGAGCAAGTGAGATAAATTGTAAAGGTCAGGTACTTTTAAAAGCACTTCAGGAAATCGTTCTCATGACATTGCAACTAAGCAGCAATTATAGCTATCGATGTGTGTACAGAATACTGCTATAGTTAATGCACACAAAACATTTATATGGCCATGATTAATTTGAATTTACATATGGGATAATACAGGGCAGAATTAAGGGATATTTCTGATTGCTCAGAAGTTCTGTGAATGTATGCTTTAATATATTAATATAATTTTCAAAAGTTTTTTTTTTTAATTTTACATTGAATAATTTAATTTAGCAAATAGAAAAAGCTTCAGGCAATAGTAGTATATAGAAAAAGAGGAGTATCTACATCCCAAATATGTACAAGAAAAACTCCTGGACTGGGAATGCCTAGTCCAACATTAGTCTACACCTGGAGGAATTCACAGAGGAATAACCTTCTCTCCGGGTTGTATACGGCATACGTTGATTTTAATGCTCTTAACCAAGTTTTGAATTCTTTTCCCTTCTGTAAATTGTCTATTTTGTATGTAATAAAATTTTTATATATTTTTTATACATATGCTTTCTGGCTTGATTACCTGTCTGGGAACAGTACCATTACAATCCCCCCTCTTTTTGTTGCCACTAGCTTTCATTTTTCTTGAATAATTTAATTTTTATTAAAATAAAACCTAATGATGCTGCCATGAAGATCCTTATTCAGACACCTCCTGACACAGAGGTATAATGCCCTCTCCCTGTCTCCCAATTGCTCTCCTGCATTGCCACCCTTTCACATGCACTTCAAATGGAAAGTATAAGCAGCCATTCCAGCCCTCATTGAGCAGGCATGTTAAGTCATTGTCACTACAAGAAAGTCAATCCTGGGCAGTGACAATAAGTAGCTGCAAAGAGGCTGGAGAGGATCTGGCAGAGCTGGGATGCAACAAAGAAAAAATGAAAAAAAACAGAATTCGCTAAAATACATAAATAAATAAACAATTGTTTATGGTAGATTAGGGTGAATTTATTAAAGGAATTGAAAATGTTCACACCATAAATTGTGTGAAGATTTACTTAAATTTTCCAAACTCCTGAAAAGCAAATCCCTGTTTATTTTTTTCATCTGCAGAAGACTGAATAACTGAAGTAAATCTTCAAAAAATTTACTTTGTGAACATTTTCATCTTTATTTAATCGGCCTCATTATTTCAAGATCCTGTACATTATATAAAACATCAGATGTAAGATTGGGTGACAACCAGGTTGTCAATTACACAGGAAAATTTTGCAGCTTATTCATGATATCTCATAATTTTTTTTCTTTTTTAATGTATCATTCAACTTTTAATGTGAGCTTTTGCATAAGTGATATTCAGTAGGAAGATTTAGTATCTACTATTCATGCACAATGCTAAACTTCAAGTAACTCTAAACCCTAACCCTATGCAATATAGTTTGCTAAAGCATTATGTATCATAAACAATAACCATGTTTTTTCCATAAAATACTTATTTTCACATTTTTTTATCATGTGCTAGTTCTTAGTACTGCTGATCTGCCCAGCCTCTTTCAGAAACTTCCTGTCTACTTTAGCATTAGCTGCACATCATTTCTCTAGGCCAGCTTCCTAATCGTGACAAAAGCTGATCATGCCTGTGCAGTGAGTCTAGGAATGGCCACTTCTAGTCTCCAACATGGACACGTGACAGGGTGACAATGCAAGAGCCCATTTGGAGGCTGTAGTAACCCATAAGAGGCAGTGCCTGAACAAGACCATCATGGCAGGATAAATTGGTATTCTTTTAACCTCCCTGGCGGTATGATTCTTTTGGATTTTAGGTGCTGAAAGCGGTACCATTATTTTGCATGTAATTCTTGTGAATGAGCAGTCCAAACCAACTGTATACATTTATTATATATATTATATACAGGGGCGTAACTACAGGGGTTGCAGGGGTTGCAATCGCTACCGGGCCCCATGCTCCAGGGGGCCCGGTAGCAAACCAGTGGGTGAACTTAAAGGATCGCAAAGGTCACACTTGCGACCGGGCCCTGGCTTTGCACCACTGTGGGGAGGCCCCAAGATTGCAGGAAGGGGGCCCACTGCAGAACTTGTGAAAGGATCCTGCTGCGGGACCGTAATAAAAGGCCATGCAACGAGTGTAAAGAGCCCCAGGATTAGTGGGAAGAGCCCTGGGCTTGAAGGGAAGGGCCCCGGCCAGGGGTCTGGGGGGCCCTTCATGGTTTCTTGCATCAGGGCCCTGAAGGTTCTAGTTACGCCTCTGATTATATATATATATATATATATATAATGTATACAGTTGGTTTGGGCTGCTCATTGACAAGAATTACGTGTATACATATATTTACATAAAAAGTACAGTAAAACTGCAGGAAAGGGCACCGGGGGGCAATGTAATGTGATTTTATTTTATTTTGAACGGTATCAGTGTGTTTGGTGCATTTTACATTTGAATTTGCCGCCGGTTCCACCCCCCGCTGGACGTCACGTCGCCGGAGACGGAAGCCGGGGCTCGCAGACGATCGGGAGGAAGCTCCGCCGCCGCACACCGCCCGCATTCTTCGCTGGATCCCGGAGAAAAGGTAAGTAAAACCTCCTCCAGCATCCAGTGATCTTCTTAGCGCTACCCCGAGTGTGACTCGGGGTTACCGCTTTTGGCGCTAAAATCTTACCCCGAGTCACACTCGGGAATACCGCTAGGAAGGTTAACCTTGTGAATGAGCAGCCCAAACCAACTGTATACATTTATTATATATATTATATATATATATATATATATATATATATGTATGTATACATATATTATGTATACATATATTATATATATATATATATATATATATATAATGTATACAGTTGGTTTGGGCTGCTCATTCACAAGAATTACGTATATATATATATACATATATATATATATATATATATATTGTATATATATATATATTTATATATATATATATATATATATATATATATTTATATATATATATATATATATACATAAAAAGTACAGTAAAACTGCAGGAAAGGGCACTGGGGGGCAATGTAATGTGATTTTTTATTTTTTTTGAATGGTATCAGTGTGTTTGGTGTGTTTTTACATTTGAATTTGCCGCCGGTTCCACCCCCCGGCGGACGTCACATCGCCGGAGACTGAAGCCGGGCTCGCAGACGATCGGGAGGAAGCTCCGCCGCCGCATACCGCCCGCATTCTTCGCTGGATCCCGGAGAAAAGGTAAGTAAAACCTCTACCAGGATCCAGCGATCTTCCTAGCGCTACCCCGAGTGTGGCTCGGGGTTACCGCTTTTGGCTCTAAAATCTAACCCCGAGTCACGCTCGGGAATACCGCTAGGAAGGTTAATGAAAAGTGCAAATTTGCAAAGATCGAAAACAACTTTTGAAATGATTTACTGATGGGGTTTGGATCTACTTTAACCACTTCTGGGCCGAAAGGATTTGCCCCCTTAATGACCAGGCCATTTTTTGCGATTCGGCACTGCGTTAATTTAACGGTCAATTGTGCGATCGTGCGGCGCTGTACCTAAATAAAATTGATGTCCTTTTTTTCCCACAAATAGAGATTTCTTTTGGTGGTATTTGATCACCTGTGCGATTTTCATTTTTTTGCGCTATAAACAAAAAAAGAGCAATTCTGAAAAAAAACAATATTTTTCACATTCTACTATATAATATTCAAAAAAGAAATGTAAAAATCAAAATTTTTTAACCTTTTAGGCCAATTTGTTTTCTGCTACATATGTTTGGTTAAAAAAAAATCACAAAATTCGTAGATTGATTGGTTTGCATATATGCAATTTTTAGCGGGACTACGCCATTGCGGCAGACACATCGGACCCCTAACTGACATTTTTTACACTTTTGGGAGTGCCAGTGACATTACTACAGTAATCTGTGCTAAAAATATGTACTGTTACTGTAATAATGCCCTTGGCAGGGAAGAGGTTAACACAGTGGGTGATCAGGAGCTGGGCTTATGAAATGATAACAGAGACCTGTGATCCTATATAGCAGGATCACAGGCGCTCTGTGATCATTCCAGAGAGAAGAACGGTCAGCTGTGTTTACAACAGCTGACCATTCTTCTATCTCAGTGGGGAGCAATCACGGATGGCTGTCAGCAATCAGGGTTGCCAGCCCCGTGCATCGGAATCCCCGCTGCCGAGTGGGGGTGGAAGCGCGAGCTTGCCCCCTAACTGCGGTCGTGGAACCGACGTAGGACTACGTCGGTTTGCGCAGGAGGGCCAGCCGGCCGCAGTGTATCTGCAGCGGGCAGTCATAAGTGGTTAAATACCAAAGCAGAAACTATTTCAAAAAATTATTTCCTCTCTACTCTTGCATTGACGTGAATGCTTTTAGGAGTTTTTTGAGCAATTCCTTATATTCATATATATGTAGCACACCCCACGTAGGAGCTGCAGATGATCCCCCACTCCTGCACGCCAGGGCACACCAAATTTTAACAGGCATGCAATAGTCAGAGAACAGTCCATAGCTTTGTTTTTGTTGTTTATTAGGGGGTTAACAACTTGGATGGGAATAGGGAGTTTTTTTGGGATGCCCACTTGACTTCTGCAAAACTTCAGGGCCAACATCCTATATACAGCTATATACAGTCTTCTTCAGCTTTCCTCCTGCACACACTTCCACAGATTCACCCTGATGGAACTGCCAGGCTCATTGTCAGCTCAGCAACAGCCCATTACAGGTAGGAACTCACAGTCCCTTGATATAGCACATATAGAGTGAAAACGTTTATACCATTTCCTTCTGCCACTGATTCCAGCACCACTCAGGCAATGCCATCCCACCTGGCGGCAACTGCCTCTTTACCACCCCTCTAGGGTGCCTCTCTACACTAGTCCACCCAACTGACTCTTTGGAGATCTCCCAGGGAAAAAAGGCAGAAGACTTAATTGTCTGTCTTCAAAGGAGACTGGCTACTTGTGGCAGTCTTCCCCCTTTGTCAATTCCCACCAGTGTTGCACTACTCACACTGTCCTCTCTTTACTCCCGTGCCTCCAAGAAAGCTTCCTCTCTTGTGTCTTTGGCAGGATCCTTCCAGCACCCTTCCCCGGCCCAAGGCAGGACACCCCCCCTTCCCCCGCAAGACTAGGGGATTTGCCTCAAGAGCCACTGATAGCCTCCTCAACACTGCATCTCTATGTTCCACCCGACTGCCCCTGTTGGCATGGCCCATGTATGTTTATGAGGTGATCTCAGTCCCCTGTCAGCCCACTACTAGGGATTTACTGAGGCCTCATAAATATGAAAGGCAACTCCTCCTAGCCCCCACCTTCTAATTCTAGAAGGTTCTCTAACCTTCCAGACATCAGGGGGATGCACCCTGGAACTGCCAGGATTAGTCACCCAGCCCTGAACTCAGGATAATGTTTGCCTTCTCTTACTTCTAGCACAGTACTAGAGGGTGCTACATATATTTTAAAAGTAATCTATTTAATCATCACCTAACAGTTTATGGCAGTAGCACTAAAAAAGTGATTTTTTTTTGCACCAGGAGATTTAGGCCACATGCACACTGGGTGTTTGCCCAGCCCTCCTAAATTCCCAGTTCTCCTGGCAGCAGCATTTTGGCGGAAGAAAGCTTGATGCGTGTAAACACATGTCTAGACGCGTTTAGGCTTGTTTAGGCACGTCAAGCACTTAGACATTCATTTAATTGGTCAGAGTAACTTATTTTCTAGCCATGAAAATTCATTAACGCTCAAGCTCTTAATGTGCCTAGCGTTAATGTGCGTTCACACACTTTTTTGCATGTCAAATTTTTTTTTCTGCCAAAACACTGCTGCTCCTGTATATGCTGGCAGTGTGGGTTTTTCTTTTGCCTCTAATAATCCCTGCTTTTAAAGTGAAACCTTAGGTAAAAATGAAAAATGGGCGAACGACCAGGAATTTTAGTGCAAAAGAGACATAATTTGTCTCTTCTGCCTTAAAGTTACTTACCTGTCTGCCCACCCTTGCACGCACAGCTCACTGTAAAAATTTGACAATACCAAATCTGACTGAAATCCCACGCATGCAAAGGAGTAACATCATCCCTGCCCGGCCAATGAAAGCAGTTGGCGATCGAGACCGACCACCTGACCTGCATCGTTGGGGGCGAGGTGAGTGAGGCTTTAAAATCCTCTAAATGACTATGTGTGCATGGACACACAGGCTAACCTAGAGAGGCTTTGAGAGGCAGAAAAAAATGCCAGATGCCCCTAAAAGTAGCATTTTTATTGCTTAGTGTGCATGAAGCCTAATTCATGCTCTAAAATGGAAAAGTCCTATGTACCCCCAACCTTGGGGTACCTACAGCAGCCACCAAGCTATGGTAGGTTTGGGTTTTATTCTGTGTTTATAGCCATGCATGCAGGAAATAAAAGGAATTCCTATGACTGTATATGAACTTGTAGGAAAAAGTGAGGCCCCCTAATAAACATAGATAGTTCAGGTATACACTGAGTTGTACAGCATTGTGATGCAGTGGTAAGCACTTTTTTCTTGCAAACGTGGGGTTCTGGTTTCTGTTCTTAAATAAAATAGTATATTTGTGTTGATTTCTTTCTAGTACTCTGGGTTCCTCTGGATCTCCAACTCCATTTTCAGAAATGCAGCCCCAAACTTGCAAGGAACCTCCACCATGCTTCATTGTTGCCTGCAGACATTAATTATTGTACCGTTCTTCAGCCCCTTAGGAAACAAACTGCCTCCTGCTAAAGCCAAATATTTCAAATTTTGACTCATTAGTCCAGAGCACCTGCTGCCATTTTTTCTACACCCCAGTTCCTTTGTTTTTTGTGCATAGTTGAGTCACTTAGCCTTGTTTCCACGTCCGAGGTATAGCTTTTTGGCCGCAATTCTTCCAGGAAGACAACTTCTGACCAGATTTCTCTTAACAGTAGATGAGTGTATCTGGGTCCCACTGGTTTTTGCCAGTTCTGTGCTGAACCTTCTGACTTGAAAGAAAGTAAGCACTATGTGTCTTTCATCTGCTGCATTAAGTTTCCTTGGCCAACCACTGCATCTATGGTCCTCAACTTTTCCTGTATCTTTGTGCTTCTTCAAAAGAGCTTGAACAGCAAATCTTAAAACCTCAGTTTTCTTTTAAATCTTTGCCTGGGAGAGACCTTGCTGATGCAGTATAAATAATTTGTGTCTTTTTCCTGTGCTCATGTCATGTGTCTTGCCATGGTGTATGACCTGGGACATGAAATGAAGCCGTCTTCCACAACCTCATCTTAGTAACAGAGTTTGGCTGTTACTCACCCAGTTTTAAGCCTCCTACACAGCTCTTTCTCTTTCAGTTAATGACTGTGTTTCAACCTTCATATGAAATTGATGATCATTAGCACTTGCTTGATATAATTCATTAATCATACACTTGACTAGTCATACAAAATCCCTGACTTTGTGCAAGTGTGCAAGTGTAAGAATTGATGCTGGTTTAAAGGCAAAGGGTTGTTGCACCAAATGTTGATTTGATTTAGATTTTTATTTTGTTCGCTAACTTTGTGGGTCTGGTATGAAATTTAAGCAAAACCGCATGCCATTTTTTTTGTACTGATCCATAATGTCACTTTCAGCTTCAAGGTATCATTAAACCCAGACTTTGAAAAACACTAATTACATACTTTATAACAGAGTGTTTATACTAACAAAGCCACTAAAGCATTACTTTTGTGTAGAGTGAAATATACCTGGTTTATCCTGCCTTCAGCTGTCCCTCTCATCTTCTCTGTGTCCCCACTGCACATTTGATGTTCAATAAAGGTTTATAGGGAGCTGTAAACAGTTATTTGATATTTATAATTTCATTTGAATTGCTCTTCTGAAACTGTTTTTTTTTTGTATCATGTGACTGGCAAAGCACCAATCAGGTCTGGCCAAACTTAGACTCGCACTGTAGAGAGCATACATTAGCAAGTAATAGAGTAAAAAGAGTAATAGAAGCCCCTCCACATAATCTTTCCATGCAGATGCCAAAGAACAGGGAAAGATAATGTGACCACACAGTAACACTGCAGGAATAAACTACTTAGACAGTATATGATTTATGAATGAATGAATTATGGCAATTAACACTTTCCTATTTGGCATCACTTTAATTCATCCCTTGAGTATGTTTTAAGCGGCATTTTGTGTTGGTACATGTCCCCAGTGGCATTGCCCAGCTACCCTTTTTTTTAACAAAAGATTGCAAATGAAAAAACTGGAGCGCTGGGCTGTGAAGGGGGCTGGAGCGCCCACCTTAGGCTTTCAGCGGCTTGCTGAGAGGCTTAGCCATGTGCCAGTCCAGGCATGTGGAAGGATCCCAACTGGTGGCGTACCTAGAGCATTTGCCACCCAGGGCAGTTCCTATATCTGGCACCCCCCCACCAACTTTAAAATGTAAAAACACAGGCAAAAATTTTGAATGTTTCCAAGAATATTTATTGCACAAATTTCACAGCCCCCTATCACAGTGCCCTTTGCAGTCTGCACCCCCCCCCCCCGGTCTCTCTAATCACAGTTCCCCTTTTTGCACTCTCTGCCTCCCCTGCACAGTCCTACCTTTGGCTAAACAGATAGCTAATATTATTATCAATGTGTTTACGTTTGAGTAAGAGATTGGAGAGATGCTAAAGGAGATGGTCAGAGACTGTGGACATGGTTCAGGAGATAGTCAGAGACTGAGGACATGATACCAGAGATGGTCAGAGACTGAGGACATGATACAAGAGATGGTCAGAGACTATGGACCTAATACAAGAGAAATCAGAGACTGAGGGCATGATACAAGAGATGGTCAGAGACTACGGATGGGATACTAGAGATGGTCAGAGACTGCAGACAACATACAGGAGATGGTAAGATACTGAGGACATGATGCAGGAGATGGTCAGAGACTGAGGATATGGTACAGGAGATGGTCAGAGACTGAGGACATGATACAACAGATGGTCAGAGACTGAGGACATGATAAAAGAGATGGTCAGAGACTGAGGACATGATACAAGAGATGGTCAGGGACTGCTCACATGATACAAGAGATGGTCAGGGACTGCTCACATGATACAAGAGATGGTCAGAGACTGAAGACATGATACAACAGATGGTCAGAGACTGAGGACATGATAAAAGAGATGGTCAGAGACTGAGGACATGATACAAGAGATGGTCAGGGACTGCTCACATGATACAAGAGATGGTCAGAGACTGCAGACATGATACAGTAGATGGTCAGACACTGCAGACGTGATACAAGAGATGATCAGAGACAGCGGACATGATGCAGTAGGTGATCAGACACTGCAGATGTGATACAAGAGACGGTCAGAGACTGCAGACGTGATACAAGAGATGGTCAGAGATTGCGGTCATGATACAAGAGATGATCCGAGACTGCGGACATGATCCAAGAGATGGTCAGAGACTGGGGACATGATACAAGAGATGGTCAGAGACTATGGACCTAATACAAGAGAAATCAGAGACTGAGAACATGATACAAGAGATGGTCAGAGACTACGGACGTGATACTAGAGATGGTCAGAGACTGCAGACATGATACAGGAGATGGTCAGAGACTGAGGACATGATACAGGAGATGGTTAGAGACTGAGGACATGATACAAGAGATGGTCAGAGACTGAGAACATGATACAAGAGATGGTCAGAGACTGAGGACATGATACAAGAGATGGTCAGAGACTGAAGACATGATACGAGAGATGGTCAGTGACTGTGGACATGATACAAGAGATGATCTGAGACTGCGGACATGATCCAAGAGATGGTCTGAGACTGAGGACATGATCCAAGAGATGATCAGAGACTGAGGACATGATCCAAGAGATGGTCAGAGACCGAGGACAGGATCCAAGATATGGTCAGTGACTGAGGACATGATACAGTAGATGGTCAACACTGCAGATGTGATACAAGAGATGGTCAGAGACTGCAGACGTGATACAAGAGATGGTCAGAGACTGCAGACGTGATACAAGAGATGGTCAGAGACTGTGGACATGATACAAGAGATGATCTGAGACTGCGGACATGATCCAAGAGATGGTCAGAGACTGAGGACATGATCCAAGAGATGGTCTGAGACTGAGGACATGATCCAAGAGATGATCAGAGACTGAGGACATGATCCAAGATATGGTCAGAGACTGAGGACATGATCCAAGAGATGGTCAGAGACCGAGGACAGGATCCAAGATATGGTCAGAGACTGAGGACATGATCCAAGAGATGGTCAGAGACTGAGGACATGATCCAAGAGATGGTCAGAGACTGAGGACATGATCCAAGAGATGGTCCGAGACTGAGGACATGATCCAAGAGATGGTCAGAGACTGAGGACATGATCCAAGAGATGGTCAGAGACTAAGGGACGTGATCCAAGATATGGTCAGAGACTGAGGACATGATCCAAGAGATGGTCAGAGGCTGAGGACATGATAGAAGATAGAAGAGCACTAGGAGGGTCGGAGAGCACAGGAGGAGCTGAAGGGCGTGGGGGGGGGGGGCTGGAGAGAATTAAGAGGGGTTTGAAAAGCATTGCAGGGGAGTTGGAGAGCTCTGGGTGGGGACAGGGAAAACCAGGGGGATGGAGAGCATGGGGGGAGGGGGGAAATGGAAATCACTGAGGGGGGAGCCAGGGAGCACAGGGGGTGGAGAGCACTGGGGGAGCCAGAGAGCATGGGGGAAGATGAAAAGCACTGTGGGGAGCTGAAGAGCATCAGGGTGGGCTAAAGAGCATCGGGGGGCTAAGGAGCACTGGGGGGGTAAAGAGCACAGGGGAGCTAAAGAGCACTCGGGGGGGCTAAGGAGCACTAGAAACATAGAATGTGTTGGCAGATAAGAACCATTTGGCCCATCTAGTCTGCCCAATATATCTGAATCCTATGAATAGTCCCTGGCCCTATCTTATATGAAGGATAGCCTTATGCCTATCCCATGCATGCTTAAACTCCTTCACTGTATTTGCAGCTACCACTTCTGCAGGAAGGTTTTTCCATGCATCCACTACTCTCTCAGTAAAGTAATACTTCCTCATATTACTTTTAAATCTTTGCCCCTCTAATTTAAAACTGTGTCCTCTTTTGGTAGTTTTTCTTCTTTTAAATATGCTCTCCTCCTTTACCGAGTTGATTCCCTTTATGTATTTAAAAGTTTCTATCATATCCCCTCTGTCTCTTCTTTCTTCCAAGTAATACATGTTAAGGTCCTTTAACCTTTCCTGGTAAGTTTTTTCCTGCAATCCATATACTAGTTTAGTAGCTCTTCTCTGAACTCTCTCTAGAGTATCTATATCCTAAGGGGTTAAGAGCACGGGGGACCCTCCTCCACCTCAGCTGCCTTCACACTGAGATCCGGGCCGGCCTGACACCCCCCCAGTGCGTGCCCCCCCCCCGCAACCCCATTGGTACGCCACTGATCCCAACCATATGGTCGATATATCTTCCCGAGCCTGCATCGGCTCTGTGTTGTGAGCCAACAGCGGACTTCAGCTGTTTTCAGCTGTCTGCTGAATACGGGTCACAGGAGTGCAGAACAAACGGTTCAATTGTTGTTTTCCAATATGATCTCTAATCCCACACAACAAAAACTTTTCAGCAAGCTGGGAGGCACATGAGAGTGATGTTACTCACTAAAACTCACATACCACAATACTTCAAGAACCAAATATTTTAAACCTCTTTGTGTATGATGCTAAAATCAGGATTTTCATGTTATCTCCTAAGTTACTGATAAATCCTGAGGGGGCATGTATGGCTCAATATGTAGAAGAGATGGTTCAGAATAAAGTATCAATTGCAATGTATATATGTTATGCTGCCCAGTGCCCAGGGCAGCAGGGCGAGAGGAGGCATCTCCGGGTCCAAAAATGTCCAAATTTTGATAACACTTCCTTAATTTTTCTCTTTTTGGGTCACCTCTGGACACTTGTATCTTAATTCAGGAGGAGGAATGTATAAGGTCAGGTGTAGGAATTTTAGGACTTTAGAACTGCATTTGCTTTTAATAAGCCACACAGCTGTTTCTGAATTAAGTGTCAGTAATTAAATAAATCAGTTGGCAAATTCCAGCTTGAATGTTTGTTGAACTGAACTAATATAAGGTCCTGTGAATGACCAGCAAATGTTCAAAATAAATTAGAAACAAGCTAGCAGTTAAGCTGACAGAGGTCAAGCAGGATACCATTTTAGGAGACAAAAAGACAAGTCGGAGTTCAAGAAGCCAAGGGTCAGGTCAGGCCAGGCAGTGCTTACATGAGGCAAGAAGCAAGGTATAGACAATCTAGCCAATCAAAAATAATGTACACCCCAAAATTGTAATTAGAGATGTATATTTGAATATCCAATTATACATATTGGCCAGTGTGTTGAAGTAGCAAAGATGTAAATTAGAAGGGAATGACATTTAGTTTGGTATATATATATATATATATATATATATATATATATATATATATATATATATATATACATACACTGCTCAAAAAAATGATTTTATATTGTAAGGGATTAGCTCGGTGGTAGGCGTATGGGTGACCCCTTTGGGGGTGCGTTTTCACAGAGATAGCCGATTAGAGGTTGAAAACAAGACTGATTTATTCATGCAATTTACTTAACACAATTGCAAGCATCAAAACAGCCAAAATAAAATAAAAGACAAAATAAATCCTTGCCTCTGTGGGCGGCTACCTTCTCACGCTGGAACCTACCTAAGAAGTCTTTCCAACCTACTGTTGGGCCGACACTGCTGATCTTACAGCAGACACTCAAATGTCCATTTGTTTGCTTTTCACACAGCACAAACATTGTCCATTGAACATGTCCCTTTGTTTTCTTTCACACAGCACATGTTCATTTAACAGGTCCCTTTACTCTTCACACTCTTCACATGGAACACTTTGTCTTCTCACCTTTGAGACGTCTTCACTCGTGGTTACCCTCCTTAGCTTCACATCGCTGTAGGGGGTCTTCTCCCATGCTCACCAGCTTGTCGGGAGGCACACATCCGACTGTCCCCCTCTCCCAGCCCACACGGCGACAGGCGGCAGCAGTCCTTCTCCCATGCCCACACGGCGTCGGGAGGTACACGTATGTCTGTCCTCCTCTCCCAGCCTACACGGCGACAGGAGGCAGCACTCAATAGATTTTCTCTGGACAAATTATAGAGTCCTTGATCTCCTCATTCTGAACAGCTGAATGGTTTTCAACTTCCTGCTGGCTCTCTCTGCAGCCAACACCCTATAGTATCAGTGAACTTTCAAAGCAGGTGGGAATGTGTCTCCTCTCAGTGACTACATTCCCAGATTTTCCTGACTTCCTGTCACATACCCCCCCCTCTTGTTTCAACCCTAGGGTTGGGACACATATTTCCAGGCACGCATGTGTCAGGCACTGCTGACTCACTGATAAGCCTCCTATTATCCTCAAGCTTCCGGATGAAACTGTTTTGTCATCTTCATTGACAGATTTCTCATAAATGCCACACAGTTTGTCTCTCATCTCATATACACATTCTTCAACTGCATTTTTGGCATCATTTTGCTCCTTCTCGTTTCTGTCATCTTCATTGACAGCTTTCTCATAAATGTCAGACAGCTTGTCCCTCATAACCGTCTGTCCAATCCACCACGGAGGTCCGTGATCCATAGGCAACTCAATTGGGCTAGTCTTAATGTCTTCAACATTCTTAAGACGCCTCTCTCTGCAATCCATAAATGTTTTCCACAAAACTTTGAGAACCTTTGCTTCACTAAGCTTTGTTCCAAGTAGGGACTCTTGACATCCCTCTGTGACTTGAGTTGCCTCTCCATACATCTGTACACAATCATTGACTTTTTGTTGTAAAAGGGAATGATCTTCCTTCTTGAGCTTTGCTTGCTCTAAGATGCTGTGCAGAGGATTTTCCAATTGAGACAACAGGCTGTCACACATTTCTTCAAAGTGACCCCTGTTCCTTTTCCCAGAGATATCAATATCATTCACCAAACATTTCATATTCATAGGCAGATCGGAAGCATTTGCACTCATCAACTTCTTAAACTTTTCGCCCTCCTGAGCGAGTCGCAGTAAAGGCCTACTATTTGATTTGATATTCAGTTTATATTTCTTGCCAAACTCTTCACAGAAGTAGTCAACCAGAACATCATCAACTTTCCTTACACCAACATAGGGGTTAAAGGCAACAACACAGTTGAACCCAGCGATCTGGGTGGTATCCATTATAGACCTCCTCTCTGCATCAGTGAAGAAGCATGGAACTGCAACACATTCTTTTACAGGTTTCTTCAATGCACTTTCTGCTGAACTATTTGACCGCTCAAGGTCACCTAGTTCTTTTTCTCTATCTGAATTCCACATGGAATGCATCTCAAGATCACGATCAAACTTCTGCCACCCGTCTTTCACCAGTTCCATTTTGGAAACACTCCCTGAAAGGCACTTATTCATTTGCTTCACGTTTTCACCAACAGCCTTAGTTTTCCCCACTAGGTTTTCAGCCTGAACTGAGAAATCATCACATTTCTTACTCAGCTCCTTTGTTTGCTGAAGCTCTAATGATACATTTTCCAATGCTTGAAGTTTTTGAAGGAACGGTTTATTCCAAAGGGGTGATTCAAGCCACATGTCATCACATTTCTGAGGCTCACTCAGGACAGACCCCAAAACACTGATCCTTTTAAAAACTGCATCAGGCACACTATCCCCTCTTTGGGACAGATCCTCTGTTGCCTGGAATTCCTCTTCCAGTTCCTGCAACGGAATCTTCATCTCTTCTACTTGCTGTTCTAAGGCTCGCTTAGACTTTTCTAGCTCCTGAACGCTTTTCACAACATCATCCTTGGAGCTGACCAATTCTTCCATTTCTGTACGCAGCTGTTTAACACTTTCTAGTTCAGCCTTACACTCTAGAGCTTCCTCCAAAGAGCGAGCCAAGAACAGGGCTTTGCTCTCGTTATCACGCACCTCCGTTTCTGCACGGGCGCGTTCTTCTGCATATTTTGCAGACACAGTCTTCTCTTCACCAAGCATCTGATCAAACTTCTTTTTCACATCTTCAACACACTGTAATGAACCAACGCTTTCTTCCATGCGTTTTTTCATATCCGCTATCTGAGCTTGCAATGTTGCGACTTGCTCTGATAGGTTTTTCTTTGCTTCCGCCTCCTCTTCTAATTGTTCCAGGAAGCCATTTTTCTCATCTTCCATTTGTTTGAGCTTTGTGCTAAAACTCAGCCTTTGACACCTCTCTTCCTGTAAGAGTTCCTGCGTGTCTTGCAGCTGCGATTCCAAGATAGAAAAATCTTCCGCAATTTCTCTAGATTTTCTGTCTGCTTGAGAAAGCTGATTTGTAACATTGTCCAACTCAACCTGCAGTCGGTTTGCCTTCTCTGACAGCTTAGCACACAATCGGTCACCTTCTGACACCTTGACTTGCGATTCCAGAAGCTGTGCCTCTACTTTTTCCCTCTTATGTTCACAATCTCCTTTTCCCTGCATAAGAGCCTTCACCTCATTGGCAAGCATCTGGGAATAAGAATGTAATTCTGCCACACAGGCTTCTTTCTCCTTTAACTGCTGCTGGACACGTTGGGCTTCCCCTTTCCAACTTTCACAGTCCGCACGCCATTCATTTACCACATTGCTCAAAGTAGTGAGCTCATACACAGTACTCAGTAATTTAGCCTCTCTTTCACTTTTCTCGTTGTCGCTGAGAGACAATGTCGTTTTCAGAGCGACATTCTGTTCCTGCCACTCCTGCAGGTCTATTTTTGTAGCTCCCAAAGACTGAAGACTTTTTTCCAGCTGATTACGCAACTCCAACATATCAGCCATACTTTGCTTCTGCAAAGTCTGAATTTCACTTTCCTTTTCCATGAGGATGGTATCTTTCTCCATTATAGTCTCTCTGCGTTTTTGCAACTCGACCAAAAGAAGAGCAGTGGATTCTTCCCACTGTAACACATGAGACTTGAGTAGTTCATTCATTTCCTGCAAGTTTCTATGCTCCATTTTAAGCAATTCCAAGGCTTGTTCCTTTTCTTCCATTTTCCGTTGCAAGGCATCCAATTCAGCCCTGCACACATACTCGGTTTCTTCCAAACCGATGGCCTCCATTGGCTGCTGGCGTCTCTGTTTCCAGCCTGCCATGCTCTCTTGGTGAGCCTTTTGCTGAGCTGCAAAGCTCCGCTGAAAATCCGCATTTGCCTGCTGTTGAGCTGCATTTGCTTGCTGTTGAGCTGCATTTGATATAATCAGATGTTTCAACATCTCCTCCATTTTGAGTTTACTTTTCATCTGAGCACACTGCGTCTCCATAGCAGTTTCATCAGTGTTGCTAGGGACAACAACCTTCCTCTTTAGTAGACTCTCTTTAGGCATGGATGGGGCTGGTTCAGACGGCAACATCCCCTCCATCCAAAGAATCCGGTCTCTCATTTCATCTATCTTTGCATTTTTCAGGCGTTTGGACCGCCCCATCTTCAATAACTCCACAAACAAATTTTTCACAGTCCAGCAAACAATTTTCAGACCACTGTCTCTTCAACACATGTAGTTTTTCTCTCTCTTGCAGGATCTCTTTTCCTGCGCACACAGTTTGTGCAGTCACTTGCACCAGACACAACAAAGTTCATCAAAAAATTTTGAGACCCCTGTCTCTTTAAAACACTTTTTTTTTTTTTTTTTTTTTTTTCTGTCAGGATCTTCTCTCCTGCACACATAGATTGTGCAATCTCATGCACCAGACAAAGTTCATCAAACATTTGCACTTCCTTGCAGGGATCTTGCTGCTTCTGCCCGCATCCTCCACCATATGTAAGGGATTAGCTCGGTGGTAGGCGTATGGGTGACCCCTTTGGGGGTGCGTTTTCACAGAGATAGCCGATTAGAGGTTGAAAACAAGACTGATTTATTCATGCAATTTACTTAACACAATTGCAAGCATCAAAACAGCCAAAATAAAATAAAAGACAAAATAAATCCTTGCCTCTGTGGGCGGCTACCTTCTCACGCTGGAACCTACCTAAGAAGTCTTTCCAACCTACTGTTGGGCCGACACTGCTGATCTTACAGCAGACACTCAAATGTCCATTTGTTTGCTTTTCACACAGCACAAACATTGTCCATTGAACATGTCCCTTTGTTTTCTTTCACACAGCACATGTTCATTTAACAGGTCCCTTTACTCTTCACACTCTTCACATGGAACACTTTGTCTTCTCACCTTTGAGACGTCTTCACTCGTGGTTACCCTCCTTAGCTTCACATCGCTGTAGGGGGTCTTCTCCCATGCTCACCAGCTTGTCGGGAGGCACACATCCGACTGTCCCCCTCTCCCAGCCCACACGGCGACAGGCGGCAGCAGTCCTTCTCCCATGCCCACACGGCGTCGGGAGGTACACGTATGTCTGTCCTCCTCTCCCAGCCTACACGGCGACAGGAGGCAGCACTCAATAGATTTTCTCTGGACAAATTATAGAGTCCTTGATCTCCTCATTCTGAACAGCTGAATGGTTTTCAACTTCCTGCTGGCTCTCTCTGCAGCCAACACCCTATAGTATCAGTGAACTTTCAAAGCAGGTGGGAATGTGTCTCCTCTCAGTGACTACATTCCCAGATTTTCCTGACTTCCTGTCACAATATATATTATATATATATATATATTTGCAATGTTTTTGTTTATTTTTTTCAAAAATAGTTACATTTTCTTTCTTTCGTTTTTTATTTTAGCATCCCTTACCTCATCCGGTCTTTTTTGAATCTCAGCACTCCTGATCCTCTACGTCATCTTCGAACCGCAACCAGCAGATTAAGGGCCAGTTCACACCAGAACACACTGCCTTTGCAATCTACTGAATGTGCTAATGTAGTGGTAACTGTACCCCAAATGCAGATCGCAAACCAGTGCATTTGTGGACACCAAACCACATCGTACTGCAGTTTTGGAGGCCCTGCAGCATCAGGACGGTGGAAACACACACAAAATGACCACATTTTGGAAAGCAAAGACCCCAAGGTATTTTCTAAAAGGCGTATGAAGGGTGCGCTGATATATTTTAAAGCTGCAACCAAAGACCCTAGTTACCTAGTGTGGAATATAAATGTGAATCGCGAGATTCAAATGTGAAAAGCACACCAGACTTTATATTCACATTTTCTAAAAGGCATAAGGAGTCTTTTGAAAATGTAATTTCTTTGCCACAAGTTTTTAAATAAATGTGTAAAGAAAATGAAAAGGTTTTTTTTACATACAGTTGTCAATGAATATGATAATTCTAACATACTGTATAGCATAGGTATAGTTAAAATGACACCCCAAAACACATTCTGCTACTCCTCCTGAATATGGGGATACCACATGTATGAGACTTTCTCAAAGCCTAGCCACTGTGGACACTGTGACTGGCTGCACTGGTCTGGTGACATTGTACTGCTTTGGTGGTGATCAGAAACAATAGCTGGCTGCACTGGCATACAGTGATACCAGAGCAGCCAGCCGTTATACATGATCACTGCAACAGCAGAGCAATGTCATCATAGGGGCACTGCACTAGGTTTGGTGACAGGATGTAACAAAAAAAATTAACATATTGTCACCACAGCAGTGAAGTGTCACTATGCCAACTTCATTGGCCCTGTACCCCAATCTGTAACCCACTGTGTCCAAAAAGACACAGCAATCGCAGGGTACACAGGAGGCATTGAAGTGAGAGGATGTACGAGTATGTCCTCGACAATCAATGAAGCTCCCACCTGGCCATTTCTGTGCAGTAGCCATGCAGGACTTTGAAGCCCAACTGAACGTTGAGTTTAAATGAGCTTACTAAGTTTCAAGTCTATCAAAACAAAAAGCATTCAAAGTCTTACAGCTCGTTTTGTTTGTTTATTAAGCAGCTAGAGCTTGGGTAGAAAAGCCTGTCTCCTGCAAGCATGCTGTAGGTCCAACACATGACGCTGTTCAGTCAGACCCATAACTCTGTAATCAGCGAAGCACATGTTGCCTTCTGCTAGGAGAGCTCTAGCTCTGTTGCAGCAGGGGGCATGTTGGACCTCTGCAGAGAAACCAGTGAACACAAAGAGCAAATACTGCATGCTAGTAGAGAACGGACGTTTCTTCTCAGGCTGTGGCTCTTTTGTAAAGAAAACTGTAAGACTTTGGATACCTTTTCTTTTGATGCATCTGAAATGTACTTAGCTGATTTGAAATCTGTAATCTATACCCATGTATTCATTCGATACATGGACCATGTAGCATGGGTTTCAAGAAAAGACGATTTGATCATTAAAATTTTTTAAAACTAAAAATTAGGCAGTGATATAACCAATTTCAGAGCTAAATGCAGAAGAACCCTGTGTAATGCACATACTCAAATAGCACATGTGATTAGTAAAATATCTGTCTCTGTTCTTAAAAAAACAATATTATTCAAATACATTTGTGCCACGAGTAGGATGTTAATCTGGTTCTTGATGTTTTATTTCCTGTCTGAATTCAGAGCAAAAATCAGCTTTCCCTATTATACAATTTCCTCCAAATGTAACTCTTCACAACCAACCATGTCTTTGCTAGAAATGTTTCCTTAGGTGCTAAAAAATTGTTTAATACAGGTACCTTCGGAACTCACTATCTAACAAAGAAAAGCTTTTGTGAACTGATACTATTTATGTTTACGTATAAAAAGCAAGAAAAATCCACACTAGGTCAGGTATAGTATTAAAAGGTAAGCAGCTACTCAACCAGCTATGATACGAGCTGTAAACAATAAGTGCAAATAAGAATTGGTGCTAGATCTAATAAGTGCAATGAAAAATTGCCTTAGAGTGTCCAAATATTGAATCATAAACACAACAGAAGGTGCAAAATTAAGATATATAAGCAAAAATATATATCACTTGAAAATCATATAAAAAACTAAACAGTCAATCATTTACATAGGGATATAAAAGCTAAGACAATGTGTAAATACCTGTGATAGCTACACACAAAAAAATCCTTTCAATAATAAACAAGAGCGTCCATAAAGTGCAAAAAAGATGTGTAAACAGCAATGATCTATGAAATCCGCCACCATACACTAATAGTTAGCATACACCTCTTACCAGATACCCTGGACCATAAATTATATTGGTCATAAAGGCATGAGATATCCCGGCATCTGAGATAGGCGATAGCTGCTCAGCAGCAGCTCCAAATAAATCAGGGATGGGAGAAATAAACAATCATAGTGAAGTCTGCTAACATTTGAATCTTTTTATATAAAATATATAAGAAGTACCTTAAGTAACCTGTGACATTGCAAAAAACATATCAAGACCAGCAGACTGTCAGCTTGTGAGAAGAGAACAATGCAAGTAGCTGCTTAGCATGCGTGATATCGTCAGTAACAGCCAATACCGACGTGTTTCGTCATCTGTGATGTCTTCCTAAGGGCGGGCAGACCTAGGCAGACGTCACCGATGACGAAATGCATCGGGATTGATTGTAACTGACGACATCACTCATGGCGTTCTCCTCTCACGAGTTGACAGTGTGCTGGTCTTGATACACTTTTTGCCTGTTTACAAGTGACCTAAGGTATTTCTTATATATTTTAAATAAAAGGATTCAAATGTTAGCAGGCTTCACTATGCTTGTTTATTTCTCTCATCCTCGATTTATTTGGAGCTGCTGCTGAGCAGCCATCGCCAATTTCAGATGCCGGGTTATCTCATGTTTTTATGACTATTAGAATTGATGGTCCACTCTATCTGGTAAGAGGCGTATGCCGTTGGTGTATTGTGGCGAATTTCATTGATCAATTCTCTGTACACATCTTTTTGCACTTTATGGACACTCTTGTTTCTTATTGAAAGGATTTTTTGTGTTTATCTATCACAGGATTTTACACATTGTCTTTGCTTTTATATCACTATGTATATGATTGACTGTTTCTTTTTTTTATATGATTTTCAAGTGATATATATTTTTGTTTATATATACTAATTGTGCACGTTCTGTTGTGTTTATGATTCAATATTTGGACAGTAAAAGGGAATTTTTCATTGCATTTTAGATCTAGTGCCGCTTCTTATTTGCAAATTTATAAAATAAATTAATTCCGCGCTAGGATGTGTGTGAGAAGGCTGCAGCCTACCTCACATATCTCAAAGGTGGGATATGAAATGGAATAAATGTAAAAGGGAGGGATAGGTGGCGCTGCCTGAGAAAAATGTCAAGTGTCTAAATTAAAAATGGTAAAAGTGCTATTTTTTTAAACCCATGTGTACAGGAAAAATTAAAGTGATGCATATGCAATACAATAATAATATATATAACCAATTCCAGCACACTATGTCATGTGACACAGCGTGCTGGAAGTGCCTGGAAAAAATCACAAACAATAAAGGTGCTATTTCTTTAAACACATGTGTACATGAAAGCATAAGTGATGTATATACAATACATTAAATACTGTATATAACCAATTCCAGTACACTATAGCTTATGAATCCAATGATAAAGTGCTCTCAGTGCAGATAAAGTAACAAAAATGTAAATTTCAATAGGCAATTTATGTCATAAATGTATGACAACACGTTGTGTCATATTGGGTGAAAAGTGCTCCCAGTGCAGAAAAAGTATAAAAATTACAGTACATAAAATATAAATAAATCCAAAAAATTCATAAAGAATATTAAAGTGACAAGTGCAAAACCAGTGCAAATAAAACACAGTCTATGGTGGTGAACAATAAAGGTGAATGCACTCGTGCTTCCCCCTTTCAGGTCTGCATTCACCAGAAGGTAAAACCCCTGCAGGGGTCACAGACACCAAAAGGTGACACGAACAACAATATGTCTCCTTCTTCACCTCAATGTACCAGGTCACTGGGGGCTCCCATCACAGGGTTTTATAGATGAAAAGAGGCATTTCATATTGTAATTCGGTATATGGTAATTGTATTTAATACAATTAAAATGCACTTACAAAAGGGCAGAAAATAAAAGTCTTAATTCAAAGCCATCTGTTCATTGTGCTGTACCTGGAACACAATGCGTTCCACCAACCGTAATAGTAAAGCCGGAAGTGACGCAATGACGCTCTACGCATTTCGTCAGAATGTAGTAATCAGGAGCCACGTCATCTGTGCCCATCCTGTGGTATTTATGCAGTGTGGTTGCCCAGCAGAAAAGAAGACAGCAAATGTATATTGGCGGCCGAGATCGGAAGACAGCAAAAACAGCCAATCAAAGGATCACAGTCCCCATTGACATCCGGGATCCCAATATACTTACTATAGTACAAGGTAATGTAGGTTAGTGTAAAGGTAAAAATAATAAAAAAAGGAGCATAAATGTGTCTACTGGGCAATCTGCACTACATAAATGTCGCGTACACTGAATGACCTCCATAAATAATATACATAAAAAACACAAAAAAAAAAAAAAAAAAACACAAATGCAAAATTACAAAAAATATTAAAACCATGAACCATTAGATTCCATATATATTCGTATGGTAAGAGGAAATTTACCCCTCACTCTATAAGTTATGTATGCATACTATACCTAAATATATATATAAAATATAATTAAAAATAGAAAAAAATATGGAAAATATATAAAAGAAAATATGTGAAAAAGAAAATGTATGCAATGTATAAGACATATCCTATAATATGTAAAGGTTGTATATAGATGGGACAAATTATAGAACTATGCACAGATATGTCTGAGTAGGTGGCCCAGATATTATATCTGTACTCGTCATGAATTTATAATACAATATTAGTAAGTACTAGGTGTATATTTCAAAATAAAAATTAGAAATTGGATATAAAGCAGTTCAAATGTATTTCTAGATTGTAAGCTCTAACGAGCAGGGCCCTCTAGTTCCTCCTGTTTTGAATTGTATTGTAACTGTATTGTCTTCCCTCACATTGTAAAGCGCTGCGCAAACTGTTGGCGCTATATAAATCCTGTATAATAATAATAATAATAATAATAATATCAATATTAAGGCCCCCAGGTTGCAGGGACCCCAACTGATAAATCCATTTGGTCTCATTTTGGGACACTTTGACCTTTTTCTTTATCCCCTCTTCAATGTCCCTTAACTTGATCTATCCCATAAAATATAAGTCCCTTAGGGTCCCTATGTATCTCTGAAAAATGTCTGGATAAACTGTGTTTGGGGAACCCTTTCTTAATATTATTAATGTGTTTCCTGATCCTAACGAAAAGGGGCCTAGTGGTCCTCCCACTGATTTCAAAATGGGCCAATACTTCTTTACAATATGTTCAATGGATCTAAACTGTTTGTTAAACCCTGTAATGAAGGCCAAGTCCATATTCTTCTCTTTAGTTCTAACTCTATTGGTCAACAGTGAATTTCTATTCATATTCCTCACTTTCACCTTCCCCTTTTTAATCTTTCTAAGTTCTCCCTTTGGTAGCCCTTTTCCTCAAATTTCTTCACCATTACTTCATCTTGTGCATCATAATCCTCCAACCAATCACAATTTTTTCTCAGTCGCATCAGCTGACCTTTAGGAATATTTATTTTCCATTTTGGGTGATGACAGCTTGAAACCAGTATATACCCATTCCTATTTGTGGGCTTAAAGAAGGTTTTGGTACACAGTATGTCTGGAGGTCCAAGCAATCGACTTGTTGCCAATTCCAGTTCCCTGCGAATGAAAATTTTCAAGTGTCTAAATTTTAATTTAGACACTTGACATTTTTCTCAGGCAGCGCCACCTATCCCTCCCTTATTTGCAGTATTTATGTTTACGTGTTTATTTTGGAATTTTCACTAAGAAGTTAATGCTGCTGCTAATGTTGGTTCCCATGCAGATCCTAGGGGGCGGAAGCCATCAGGCATCACATCACAGAGATGTCAGCTTGGGTAGAACTCCAGCTGAATTCTGATATCACAACATTGTATTTTATTAAACATACATTAGAAAAGTTTATTGTCCAAAAAAAAGAAAGGTTTTAACTTTTCTTGCAAATATTATAGCATTTATAGACAGCAATATACTTGTTGCCTGGCTACATTATTTGCTTGCCGTGCATGCTTTTTCCTTCCATAAATCACTTTTTAACTCAAAACGCAATTTCTCATTCTTAAGATGAACAATTACTAAACATTTTACCCTTTTTTTTTACTGCAAGTCACCAAGTTTGCATGAATACACAAAAAATGTATATACTTAATTACAAACATTGTTAACACAAGCATACATCCCTCACTTTAATTTTTTTTTCATCATAAATATATATACAATGCCTGTGTCTTTGGGTACCAGTCACAAGGGTATTGTTACAGCTCCACAATGACCAAGAAGAATTGCTAATTATGCAAATAGAACTACAAAAGCACAAATTCTATTTGAATTACTAACATAACAGATGTTTGCTGGGCATCGCCATGAAGTCTGCATACACAGTTATGCTAATTTGGCACAGTTCCCCTTCAAGTTAGCTCTGAGTCATTAGCGCACACAGCTAGCAGGTCCTTCTGTCTAACTAATAATTGCCTCTTATTGATATTAATTAACATTTTTTGCACCTTCCTTGAGTCTTGACCTGGTATGTGTTGGTAAGCCTAAACAGAGTGGCCTATTAAAAGGCAAACTAGAATGACCTATACCAGTCAAGTACTATTTATCACAAGGCGAGCAAGGCCAATTAGACAGAGAGCCAGGCAGTTGTCTTGATTCGCTGACTGTTTCTTGATTACTATTATAAATTGCTAATAGGGTAGAAAGTGCTAAGTAGTGCGATCTGCAGGGGGTGGATTTTGCTGAGCCCCAGCTTGGTGACAGGTGAAAGAGCCTTGTGATAGCCTTATTGATGTGACCTGCCCATCAGATGCTACTTAATGTTTAAGGTACAGCTGATCCCATCCTACTGAGAGTCAATCAGATAAATTAGTACTAGGATACATCCTCCTTGCTCGTTATGGCTCTGATGCTACTGTGGTGTTATTTACACATAACAAAGCGGGCAGGGGAAAAACACACAATAATCCACCTATATTAAAGGATGAAAATATAGTATTGCCTCTCCCATTATTTTATAATAAGGTTATGACGAAGGTTTTTATGGATACAGATCAAGAGATCATAATAGAAGCATATTGACAGATATTTTTTTTTTCATAATACTCCAAGGAACTGGTTGTAGCAGAAAATGTATCAAAATCTTATCATCAGAACTGAGATCTTCTGTAAAAAATCAATAAAGAGTTATACATGGTTTGAGTTTAAACAGTCCTCGGTAGTCGTTTAAACATAGTGCATCTGTGCAGCTTTTCGCCTCTAGAGACTTCTGTAACCTAGCAACTGCAAGGCTTAAACCGATTAACTACAAATGAAGTACTGTACGCCTATCAAAGCAATTGTTCATGGTTACCTTTGTTGCAGAGATTTAACTAATTGAACATGATACAGTATGAAGATAATTAACACCCATGAGTTTGTTAATTGCCTGTTTAGCATTACAAGTGTGTCTCAGAGTTTTTTTTCATCATTTGCTCTTTTTACAGCCTTGTACTGCCATAAATGAGCCATTTTGATTGGCAAAGTTTAGTCCTCACCGCGCACATTGTTTAGATCCAGTGCAGACCCTGACAAATACAAACAAATAAAAGGCAATGATAATTTTCCTTTAACATCTACTGTATACTAGAGTGAGAAAAAGAATTGCCTTTTCTTCAAATATATATATATATATACATATATATATATATATATATATATTTTTTTTTTTCACAAAGTAAACATAATTGTTAAAATATACAGCATCTCATAAAAGTGAGTACACCCTTCACATTTTTGTAAATATTTTATTATATCTTTTCATGTGACAACACTAAAGAAATGACACTTTGCTACAATGTAAAGTAGTGAGTGTACAGCTTGTATAACAGTGTAAATTAGATGTCCCCTCAAAATAACCCAACACACAGATTTTTCTGTCTAAACTGCTGGCAACAACAGTGAGTACACCCAGTGCTGTATTTTGGCCTAGGCCAACAAGGCCCAGGCCTAGGGCGGCACTTTGTAGGGGGCAGCAAAAAAGCCACCCCCCTCCACCTGAGACTTTTTTGGCCACTGGTTGCTAGAGCCGCCTCTCCCACCTCTCTCTCTCACCCCCCTCCTCTCTCACCCCTCCTTTCTCTCACCCCCCTCTCTCTCTCACACCCCCTCTCTCAACCCCTCATCTCTTACCCCCCTCACCCCCTTTCTTTCTCTTTCTCTCTCTCTCCCCCCCTCTCCCCCCTCTTTCTCACTCCCTCCCTCATTCACCCACCCCCCCTTCTCTCTCCCCCCCTCACCCACTCCCCCCTCTCTCTCTCTCTCTCTCTCTCTCCCACCCTCTCTTACCCCCCCCTCTCGTGAGATCTCAGGGGTTCATGCTGGGACTTGGAGTCCTTCAATTTTGGAGGGAGTCACATCCGTTAAAAAGGAAGGAGTGGGGCAAATTTACATAGGAGTCGGAAGGGGGGCGCCTAATTTTAGTCTTGCCTAGGGCAGCACAAAACCAAAATACAACATTGAGTACACCCCTAGGTGAACATGTCCAAAGTGGGCCCAAAGTGTCAATATTTTGTGTGGCCACCATTATTTTCCTGCACTGCCTTAACCCTCTTGGGCATGGAGTTCCCCAGAGCTTTACAGGTTGCCACTGGAGTCCTCTTCCACTCCTCCATGACAACATCACGGATCTGGTGGATGTTAGAGACCTTGCACTTCTCCACCTTCCATTTGAGGATGCCCCACACATGTTCAATAGGGTTTAGGTCTGTAGACATGCTTGGCCAGTCCATCACCTTTACCCTCAGCTTCTTTAGCAAGGCATTGGTCATCTTGGAGGTGTGTTTGGGGTCGTTATCATGTTGGAATACTGCCCTGGGGCCCAGTCTCTGAAGGGAGGAAATTAGGCTTTGCTCCAGAATGTCACAGTACATGTTGGCATTCATGGTTCCCTCAATGAACTGTAGCTCCCCATTGTTGGCAGCACTCATGCAGCCCCAGACCATGACACTCCCACCACCATGCTTAACTGTAGGCAAGAAACACTTGTCTTTGTACTCCTCACACGCTTGACACCATCCAAACCGAATAAGTTTATCTTGGTCTCGTCAATCCATGTCCTTAGTATGCTTGTCTTCAGCAAACTATTTTCGGTCTTTCTTGTGCATCATCTTTAGAAGAGACTTCCTTCTGGGACGACAGCCATGCAGACCAATTTGATGCAGTGTGCGGCGTATGGTCTGAGCACTGACAGGCTGACCCCCCACCCCTTCAACCTCTGCAGCATTGCCGGCAGCACTCATACGTCTATTTCCCAAAGACAACCTTTGGAAATGACGCTGAGCACGTGCACTCAACTTCTTTGGTCGACCATGGCGAGGCCTGTTCTGAGTGGAACCTATCCTGTTAAACCACTGTATGGTCTTGGCCACCATGCTGCAGCTCAGTTTCAGGGACCTGGCAATATTCTTATAGACTAGGCCATCTTTATGTAGAGCAACAAGTTATTTTTTTCAGATCCTCAGAGAGTTCTTTGCCATGAGGTGCAATGTTGAACTTCCAGTGACCAGTATGAGAGAGAAAGAGTGATAATACCAAATTTAACACACCTGCTCCCCATTCACACCTCAGACCTTGTAACACTAATGAGTCACATGACATCGGGGAGGGAAAATGGCTAATTGGGCCAAATTTGGAGACATTGTCACCTAGGTGTGTACTCACTTTTGTTGCCAACAGTTTATACATTAATGGCTGTGTGTTGAGTTGTTTAGGGGGGGGGGGGGACAACAAATATACACTGTTATACAAACTGTACACTCACTACTTTACATTGTAGCAAAGTGTCATTTCTTCAGTGTTGTTACAAGAAAAGATATAATAAAATATATACAAAAAGGGAGGGTTGTTCTTACTTTTGTGAGATACTGTATATATTTATTTTTATTTTTTTTCTGTCCACAAACTGGTGTGTTTGAGGCATTTTGCAATGCATTGATCTGCACATGTGCTTGTTTTGGAGCAAAGCACTAAGTGTAAAGTCATTACAAAACCTACAGCACAAATACCATCTTACTCCCCATATGCATTAAATATTAAAGTGCAAAAAAAACTGTGCAAAAAACAAATATGTACAAAGATAGAAGGATATATATACAGGTGCAGCTCAAAAAATTTGAAAATCATCAAAAAGTAAATTTATTTCATGAATTTGATTCAAAAAGTGAAACTCATATATTATATAGATTCTTACACACAGAATGATATATTTCAAGCATCTCTTTCTTTTAATTTTGATGATTATGGCTTACAGCAAGTGAAAACCCAAAATTCAGTATCTCATAAAATTAGAATATTATAAAGACCAATAAAAAAAAGTATTTTTAATGCAGAAATGTTGGCTTACTATAAAGTAGGTCCATGCACAGTATAGTATGCACTCAATACTTAATCAGGGCTGCTTTTGCATGAATTACTGCATCAATGGAGGCGATCAGCCTGTGGCATTGCTGAGGTGGTATGGAAGTCCAGGTTGCTTTGATAGCAGCCTTTACCTCGTCTGCATTGTTGGGTCTGGTGTCTCTCGTTTTCCATTTGACTATACCTCACAGATTCTCTATGGGGTTTAGGTCAGGCAAGTTTGCTGGCCAATTTAAGCACAGCGATACCATGATCATTAAACTAATTAATGGTACTTTTGGCAGTGTGGGCAGGTGCCATCTCCTGCTGGAAAATAAAATCGGCATCACCATAAAGCTGGTCAGCAGAGGGAAGCATTAAGGGAAGCATGAAGTGCTCTAGAATTCCCTGGTAGAGGGCTGCTCTCACTTTGGACTTGCTAAAACACAGTGGACCAACACCAGCACATGACATGGCTCCCCAAATCATCACTGACTGTGGAAACTTCACAATGAACCTCATGCTTCCCCATGATTGTGTAACCTACTGAACCAAACTGTGAGACCATTTTAAGGGTCAGGAAATTAGCTGATTAGAGTGTGACACCATGAGTCTACAATATTTATCTTTTTAAAAATTTTCAAATTTTCTGAGATACTGGATTTTGGGTGATCACTAGGTGTAAGCCATATTCATAAAAAATTAACCACTTGCCGACCAGCTGCCATACTTATACTGCGGCAGGTCGGCTCTCCCACAAAACGACGTAGCTGTACGTCGTCTCGCAGGACCGCTAGTGGGGCGCCCGTGCTCCACCGGCACATGCCGATTGGCCACAGGGGGAGCCAATCAGCGGGTCTGGTGGCCGTGATTGCCATCGGGTACCCGCGATCGCTCCCTGTGGAGACAGAAGAGTGGTCTGCCGTTGCAAACACACCAGACCGCTGTTCTGTCAGTAATAAACGCAGGGATCCTGTGTTCCTCTTCCTCTCTAGGGACACATTTAATCCTTCGATTGGAAGGAGTGTTAACCCTTTCCCTACCAGTGTCATTAGGACAGTAACAGTGCATCTTTTTAGCACTGATTACTGTATTAGTGTCACTGGCCCCCCAAAAGTGTAAAAAATGTCAGGTCGGTGTCCGATCTGTCCGCTGCAATGTTGCAGTCCTGCTACAAATCGCTTATCGCTGCCATTAATAATAAAATAAATAAATAAATAAAATGACATAAATCTTTCCCCTAGTTTGTAGACACGATAACTTTTGTGCAAACCAATCAATATACACTTATTGGGATATTTTTTTTCACCAAAAATATCAGAATACATATTGGCCTAAATTGATGAAAAAAATATATTTTTTTAAATGTTTTTATGGGGAAGGTTTTATAGCAGAAAGTAAAAAATATATATATATATATTTTTTTTCAGAATTGTCGCTCTTTTTTTTGTTTATAGCGCATAAAAAAAAAAAAAAACGCAGAGGTGATCAAATACCACCAAAAGAAAGCACTATTTGTGGGGAAAAAAAGGACATCAATTTTATTTGGGTTCAGCTTCGTACGACCGCATACTTGTCAGTTAAAATAACGCAGTGCTGTATCGCAAAAAATAGCCTGGTCATTAAGGGGGTAAAACCTTCCGGTCCTTAAGTGGTTAATAGATAGTATATACTGCCTAAATCTCCTTCTGATTCTCTCCCCAAATGGACTTCTTTCCAAACGAGACATTTCTTTAACCAACCTTCTTCCAGGCAAAATTTAGTAGGAAATAGTCTCCATTTGAAGTTTTGTGCCTTTTGGAAACCCCACACCAACATCCTATATTAGCGGTCTACATATTTATGTCTGACTATATCCCTGCAAACTCAAGCCTTATATGCAAACAATGGGAAACAACTCACTGAAGAGGTTTGGGAATGCATACACACTCACATACACAAAGCTAGACCAGACCATCTTAAGACATATCCACTATGAGACTTGATTTTTCCCCAGCCCAGCATTTATTGCATCATTCATCTCTGCCAGACAGACAATATCTGAAATCACTTGCCATGCATATTTTTTAATGTAGCTAGAATGTGTATCTCCACACACTGGAGGCAACCGGCTGGTCTTGGAAATGGAGGGTCTGATTTATACTTCTTAGGATATGCGTTCAGATTTTATCAAAATAAGAGCTTTTTGGATTCACTTTAAAGAGGAAGTAAACCCTCCTCTACAACTTGTACCTATAGGTAAGCCTATGATAAGGCTTACCTATAGGTACTGTAAATATCTCCTAAACATGTACCGTTTAGGAGATATTTACCTTACATGCAGCCAGTGACGTCACTGGCGCATGCGCTCTGAAGGAACGGCCGCTCGTGTCGTTCCTTCAGAGTCCCGTGCCATGACTGTCGGCACTCGCGCGCGTGCGCGGGAGCAACGTCACCACGGCTCCGGCCAATCAGATGGCCGGATGCCGCGATCCCGGAAGATGGGCGACTGGACATGTCGCCCGTCATAGAGGTGAGTGAGCGGCACGGCGGGGGCTCGTTCTAAGGTAAGTATTGCATAATGAGCTAGTATGCGATGCATACTAGCTCATTATGTCTTTCTCTTGCAGGGTGGAAAATAAAAAAAAATAAAAAAACGAGTTTACAACCTCTTTAAGTCAATCCCACTCTGTGCCAACCTAACGGCTACCTATATGTGACATTAGTTGCTTTCTTTATCTTATACCTTCCACATGTCCTGAATAACTATTTGTGTAAGAGGATTTGTTCCTGACAGGTGAGTTAGCTACCTCTCACCTTTCTATCCCCCCCTCCTCTTTTTTTTCCTTTCATTCCCTTTCTCCCCTTGTTTTTTTTTCTTTACCTTCCTTCTTTTTCTCTTTTTTGAATTATTCCACATCAATAAGAAATTTCCATTTTGTTTTCTGTGCAAGATATCTTGTGAGTTAGCAATTCAGTATTGTATTTCTGCTTGAAACAATGAAAACTCTTTAGTATTTAGTATTTTGTTTATACGCTCTGAAAAAATTGTTTTCAATATAATTCTTATGGAAAAAATATCTTTAGTAAAAGCCTCTTATAAAATCACGATCTTCTTATCACTACATGTTCAACTTTCTCCCAGATCATTGCTCTTGTGTAACAAATTGGAAAACCTTCACGAGTTTTATTACCTTCACATCACAGAAAGGTAAAAAAGCTCAACAGATAATCCCTTTGGTTCTCCACAATTCCTCCTTTACACTATAAGTAGGTCATAACGTTTCACCACCTCTTCTCACCAGGTGGATAAGATCTCATTTAGCAGTTCCCAATAAATGATGCAAAAAAAACTTTATATTGTGTAGATCTGTTTAATAAACTAGTATAAAAATAATATGAAAGCTGATCCACTCATGGATAGAAATTGGACAGGGCACTATAGCAACTGCTTAAACAAATAGACCCAGCTGTCATGTCTCCACCTTGATGAATTTTGATAAATTATTGGTTTTTATAAAATCATTTGAAAAAGTCAATAATTTGGCCTTTGGAAAAGTCAGTAATTTGACCAAAAATTGATTATTTATATCTGGCCGTTGAAGAATACATTTGTATGAAACCCTTTTCTGGCAGAGTTTGGCTTTGGGATTTTATTACTTATTATTACTACCTGTGCATTAGTGGGAGGTGTCCTATAATTTAGCATGCACTTCCTTAAGCTAGCCATACATGGATCAAAATGTATCCGGTCCAGCAGGGACTGGTTGATTCCATGTAGGGCAGGCTGGTTGTACATAACTCAATTCTATTGATCAACTTGTGTACAACCAGCCTGTCATCTTTTTGCAAAATGATCAGTGCCTCTGGCTAAAGCTGGAAACAATTAGCAAAGTATTCTGACAGCGGGGAAGTTTCCCTGCTATCAAAATACAACAGCTCAGTGGGAAGGATTCCCCCATACATATACATACTCCATACATACATACATACATACATAAATACATACTCCAATGTGTGGATGGGAGGATCAGCTCATTTTTTTTCATTTAACTCACTGGTTTAATTAAAAAAACAATGAATCATGCAAAACCAGCTTTAGGAAGACACATGTGTAAGGTCTGGGTGTGACTACAGGCTTATTGAACACCCATTTGGTCTTCTTCCTTAAAACACATTCAAAGCATCAATGTCACACACCAACATAAACAATGTTGAGGTTTATAATAGCCACTGTAACACATAAGCCCAATCATCAGACTCTACAGAAAAAAAAGTAAGGAGAAGATCCCGTCAGGAAAGATGAAATGTGCTAAGGCACATTGTTATGTGCAGATGGAGAATTCCTGTTAGGCAGACCCATGCATATGCACATGGCAGCACTTACGCCCACCACTAGATTGGCACCTGGTGGTCTATTTAAACACTTCTGCTGCACTAAGACCCTGCCTTATGGTCTACAGTGTTCTGCTACCTGTTTCTGTGCTTGATCTCCTGTTCCATGATCCATCTGACCACGCTTGAAATCTATTTGAACTTACCCCTTGCTTGCTCTTCGACCACATCTCTGCCTGATCCTTCTGCCTGTCTGCCTACCATTACCAACTCCAGCCTGAACCTGACTACTCTTCTGCCTGCTGCTTTGTTCCTAATGTGCCTGCTAGTGATGGACCTGGCTTGCTTGACCCTGCTCTGTATCCAGCCTGTGGTGGCCATCACTACTCCTGCAGCCTGCCAAGTATCTGCTGTCTGTAACCTGGCAACCTGCCAAGTGCCTGCTGCCTGTGGCCTGCCAGTGCTGCTGCCAGTCTATGACCTACCAGCTTTCCAACTGCCTGCTGCAAGTAACCTTCCAACCAAGTACTTGCTGACTGGCTACAAGCCTGCTGTGCCTGCTGCCCTGTATCTAGATTCAGCCTGCATCCAAGTATGCACAGACCTCTCATCTGCAGCCGTCATCACTAGAACTGCCAGGCACTCGTTCCACATCAGGTTCTTGTGCATCCTGTTACTTTACCAGGGGTACCGAGCTGGAGGTGTAAGAGATCACCTTCCTCTCCACGTCAGGCTCCAGCACCAGGTATGTAACATCCCCTTTAATTTATGCCATTTTCTAACTTTGTGTCTTCAATTAGAAATTTGGTATGCAATATTATTTCAATTTGGAAACAAACTGCAATCTGTTTTGATAACTATATTCACCTTAACCACTTGCCTACAGTGCACTTTCCCCCCCTTCCTGCCCAGACTGATTTTCAGCTTTCAGCGCTCTCACACTTTGAATGACAATTACTCAGTCATGCAACACTGTACCCATAAAAAATTTGTGTCCTTTTTTTCACACAAATAGAGCTTTCTTTTGATGGTATTTAATCACTACTGGGTTTTTTATTTTTTGTGCTATAATTAAAAAAAGACTGAAAATATTGTGAAAAAAAAACACATTTTTCTTTGTTTCTGTCATAAAATTAAGCAAATGAGTAATTTTTCTTCACAAATTTTGGCCAAAATTTGTACTGCTACTTATCTTTGGTAAAAATAACCCAAATAAGTATATATTATTTGGTCTTTGTGAAAGTTATAGATTCCACAAGTTATGGTGCTAATCATTGAAAATTGATCACACTTGACCACACCTGATGTACTGAAGGCCTATCTCATTTCTTGAGACACTAAAAAGTCAGGAAAGTACAAATACCCCCAAATGACCCCTTTTTGGAAAGTAGACATTCCAAGGTATTTAATAAGGGGCATGGTGAGTTTTTTGAAGTTGTAATTTTTTCCCACAACTCTTTGCAAAATGAAGATTTTTTTTTTTTTTTTTTTTACAAATTGACGTATTAACAGGTTATTTCTCTCACACAGCATATGTATACTTGCCACTACACCCCAAAACACATTCTACTACTCCTCCTGAGTATGGCGATACCACATGTGTGAGACCTTTTCACAGCCTGGCCACATACAGAAGCTTAACATCCAAGTAGCACCGTCCGGCATTCTAGGAGCACAAATTACACATATAATTTCCTGACAACCTATCGCACTTTTGAAGGCCCTGGAGCACCAGGACAATGGAAACCCCCATAAAATGACCCCATTTTGGAAAGCAATCAGCCCAATGTATAATTTTTGAGGCATAATGAGTCTTTTGAATATGTCATTTTTTCCACAAGTTTTTGGAAAATGTGGAAAGAAAATGAAAACGCATTTTTTTTACACAAAGCTGTCCATTTATGCAATATTTCTAACACATAGCATGTACATAGCAAAAATTGCACCCCAAAATACATTCTGCTATTCCTCCTGAGTATGGCGATACCACATGTGTAACACTTTTACACAGCCTAGCCACATACAGAGGCCTAACATCCAAGTAGCACTTTTCACAAAGTTGTCCATTTATCCACTTTAAGACTGGGCCTATTTTTGACACTTGGTTTTTACAAGCTAAAATCCTTTTTTTTTGCTAGAAAACTACTTAGAACCCCCAAACATTATATATTTTTTTTTAGCAGAGACCC
Source organism: Pelophylax lessonae (assembly GCF_965119305.1). Taxonomy (NCBI): domain Eukaryota; kingdom Metazoa; phylum Chordata; class Amphibia; order Anura; family Ranidae; genus Pelophylax; species Pelophylax lessonae. Next base: position 245,478,932 of record NC_138773.1, on the reverse strand, counting down.
TAGAGAATAAAATGGAGATCGTTGCAATATTTTTTTATCACACCATATTTGCGCAGCAGTCTTCCAAATGCAATTTTTTTGAAAAAAATTCACTTTTTTTAACTAAAAAATAAGAAAACAGTAAATTTAGCCCAATTTTTTCCATAATGTGAATGATAATGTTACGCCGAGTAATTAGATACCCAACATGTCATGCTTCAAAATTGCGCATGCTCACAGAATGGCGCCAAACATTGGTACTTAAAAATCCCCATAGGCATCATTTTAAAAATTTCTGCAGGTTACCAGCTTAGAGTTACAGAGGAGGTCTAGGGCTCAAATTATTGCTCTCGCTCTAACGATCGTGGAGATACCTCACATGTATGGTTTGAACACCGTTTACATATGTGGGCGGGACTTGCGTATGCATTTGCTTCTGCGCGCAAGCTAACGGGGACAGGGCGCTTTTTTTTTTTCCTTTTTATTTTATTTATTATTTTTTTTTTTTTTTACACAGTTTAAAAAAAAAATTTTTGATCATTTTTATTCCTATTACAAGGAATGTAAACATCCCTTGTAATAGAAATAGGCATGACAAGTCCTCTTTATTGTGAGATCTGGGGTCAAAAAGACCTCACACCTCACAACTACACTAAAAAATAAAATAAAAAATTGTTGAAAAAGGAAAAAAAAAAAAAAAAAAGCGGCCCTTTAAACCGGTTGCTAGACAACGACTTTTGACGTAGCTCCGGTCCTCCAAGACCATAGAGTCGAGTGAGGGCCATCTTGCCCTCACTCGACTTCCTGTCTCTGAGGATCCGGGACCGGATAGTTTTCCCCGCTGCCGGCGGGTCCGGTAAGCTGGGAGAACGTCTGGGACGCGGCGGGAGGGGGGGGACCTCTTCCCCTGCACCGTAAGGGTAATTCCGCGGCGAATCCGCCACTGGGACCACCCTTTTCTGAAACCCAACCGCCCGCTGTCTAAAAAAATACTGGGGTTATGGCAGCTATCTGCTGCCATAACCCCAGTATTTAGCTTGTAATGGCTGACGCATATAGTCGTTAGGCGGTCGGTAAGTGGTTGCACGTATATGGCAAACAGGTGACGATGACTGATGGGGTGACAGGTGACGATGACTGATGGGGTGACAGGTGACGATGACTGATGGGGTGACAGGTGACAATGACTGATGGGGTGACAGGTGACGATGACTGATGGGGTGACAGATGACAATCACTGACGGGGTGACAAGTGACGATGATTGATGGGGTGACAAGTAACGATCACTGATGGGGTGACAAGTGACGATGATTGATAGGGTGACAGATGACGATGACTGATGGGGTGACAGGTGACGATGACTGATGGGGTGACAGGTGATGGTGATTGATGGGGTGACAGGTGACGGGCGATGGTCACTGATCGGTGACAGGTGACGGGCGATGGTCACTGATGGGTGACAGGTGATGGGCGATGGTGCACGGCGGTACTGATGGCAGTCTCTGGTGACCGGTGAACTTTAGGCTATGTCCACATGTGAGCGTAGCGATCGCGGGCAGAATCACTGTGATTCTGCCAGCTATCCAGAAATCATTGCAAATTGCGGGACGCCTGTCCGTTGCCCGTGATTTGCAATAGCACCCCAAATGCTGTGTGATGTTGCCACAATTTCCGCCTGCTGAATCGCGGTAACTTCACGCAAACAACGCATGACGCCCCAAAGAAACTCTTGTACCTTTGTTGGGCATCATGCGTTGTTTGTGTTGTTACCGCGATTCGGCAGGTGGAAATCGCGGCATCGCACAGCGTTTGGGGTGCTACTGCAAATCACGGGCAACGCACAGGCGTCCCTCAATTTGCAATGATTTCCGGATCGCGTGGAGAATCGCAGTGATTCTGCCTGCGATCGCTACGCTCACATGTGAACGTAGCCTTATGGGTGTCAATTTCTGGGCACTGATGAGGTGACTGTTGGGTGACAAGTGCAATTGGGGGGGGCTGAGGACTGTGTGGGGACATTTATTTGTGTGCTTTTACTTTGTGACAGGTACACAGAGCAGTAACTCACTGTTTCTAGCTCTGCTCTCCTGGAACTGTGTGAGGGGAGAAGAGCTAGTAACAGTGAGTTACTGCTCTTTGTTTACATTTTGTGATCGGCTGTGAATGGATTCACAGCCGATCACATAGTAAACAGTCACTGTGACTGTTTACTACTGCCGGTGACAGCTGTGTTCCTAGGGAACACAGAGCCACCAACATGACCGCGCTGCGCACTCCCGATCGCGCATGCGCGGTCATCTTCCGGGCTCCTGCATTGTGATCGGCTGTGTCATTGGAACACAGCCGATCACGTGGGAAACAGCCATGCCCATTGGCTGTTTCCCCCCTGCCGGTGACGGGGGGTGTCCCGGGGACACCCCGACACCGGCAGTGCAGGGCGGCATGATCGCGCGCCTGCCCTGCTGAATGGGATCACGTCATATGACGTCTTCCCAGAACAATGGCCGCACCGTCCCGCCGTCAATTGACGGCGGGCGGGCGGCAAGTGGTTAAGGGTGAATAGTGTGTGAGATTCCTCTAAAAAGATATAATATAGTCAGTGGTGAAATTACCAGGGTCCCAAAGGTCGCACTTGCGAATGGGCCCTGGCGTTCAGCTACTGTAAGGGGGCCACAGTGGGGCTGCTTATCACAGGGCTCTGAGCTGAGAGAGTATCTTTCTTACAGCCCAGAGCCTGCACTGACAGTTCCAGCTCCCTCCTCCCTCACATAGATGGAAGAGGAGAGAGCTGATCTGCTCCTTCTCTTCTACCCCTCCCCTCCTGTATGCACAGCAGGAAGTGTGAAGTTTTGCAGCTGCATTTGATCATTCAGCTCCTGTCTTTCACACTTCCCATGGTGCACACAGAAGTAGAGGGGCAGAAGGAGAAGGAGCAGATTTGCTCTCTCCTCTCCCATCCATGTGAGGAAGGAGGAAAAGGGAAACTGTCAGTGCAGGCTCTGGGTTGTATGAGAGAGACGCTCTCAGCTCAGAGTCCTGCTGAGGAGACACTGATAGGCAGCACTGATGGGCACTGGAGGCTGCACTGATGGGCACTGATAGGTGACATTGATAAACACTGACAGGTGGCATTGGTGGGCACTGATAGGCAGTATTGATGAGTATTGATAGGTGGCACTGATAGCTTGCATTGATGAGCACTGACAGGCACTGATCAGGGGGCATTGATGAGCACTAATAGGTGACTCTGATGGGCATTGATGGGGCTGCACTGATAATCAGTGCCCTGATTATCAGTGTAAACAATGTACTAAAAGCCTTGCCGGTTAACGGCTCTCCTTTTCTCTCACAGACACAACGTGGGAGGAAAGGACTGCCAATAACCAGCAAGTCTGTTTAGGACAGCTGATCACATAGTAAAGGGCTGCTGTGATTGGCCCTTTACAGTGATCTGTGATCAGCTGTGTCCAAAGGACATAGCAGTCACAGAGCTTGTTGAATATCTGCCCCATGGGGCACGCGGGAGGCAGGGTTCTCAGGGGATGTCCATGGATGCCCTCTAATAACTGGAAGCCAGTCTCAAATTGAAGGGGGGGGGGGCAGGGGGCCCTTCACGGTTTCTTGCACCAGGGCCCTAAAGGTTCTAGTTATGCCTCTGAATATAGTAGTTTCATCTACCACAGGCATTTTATTCATCACAGCAGCTAAACTTGTCCAGCAGCAATACATTTGTAGTGAGGGAGAATTGAGTGAAAAATACTAGAAAAAAAGAGTGCAGACAGTTGTTTGAGTAATAGATATAAGAGACCATAGATGGCACAGCAGTGTAAAATTGGCCAGCAGCAGAAGAATTTAAAATATCACCCCTCCCTATGTAGTTTGTCAGCTTTTCTTATGCTTTTTCTACAACAGCTTTCAATTCACTGACACTATGGTTGCTATGTGCCCCTCCTTTTATAATGAGGGACTAGCTTAGCCAAATGATGTAGTTCTGGGGAATTGGCCTCCAAGCAGCTGCCCCTGCAAGATGTTTACAAGCCTGATGGCACAAACAGCAGCAAAAGCTGATTTTCACTACAGAAACAAGGTAAAAGGAAAAACAAGTAATGTTAGTACACGCTCTGAAAGAGGAAAGCAAGGTTTGGAGTTAATTTGGGTAATGGCTGGACATCCTCTTTAGCTACTTCAATGTCTGTTTATCCATTGTTCCACTAACAGATTTCTCCTCTTAACAAGCTGCCATGATTGCTACCGCAAAACCCTCTCACCACCAATAAAGTGAAAGCTACTATGCTTTTCATTAGAAGTACTTCTCTGTTCCTTACCCCCTGATATTTTCTACCTCATACATAAATATTCCCCAGACCACCCTTGCCACTCTTCCACTGACCTAATTATGTCTGATTTACTACCTTTTTAGAGACATTCCCTTCATGTGGGATTCTCTTCTTCGCACATTAGCAACACCACAAAAGCCTTGAATCCACTTTTTCAAACACAGCCCCGTGATCTTCCTATCTAATCCATCCATTTTATTAGTCAGAAACAGCCTCCCCCTACCTTTGTCCAATGCAACTTCTTAGCCTATTGTATTTAGTATTTCTCAAGTAGAAGAAGAAGAAATAGAAGAAGAAGGAGGAGCTTGGTATTGCTTATAACGATGTTCTAAGATCCAGAATAGCAGGCATCTAGAACACCTAATTTTATCTCAGTCTTTTCTCATAGCCTTGCTATACAAGCATCATGGTAATAAATAGTTCAAAAATAAGTTTTGAAGGGTTAGTTTATCTTTACAAACTGCCTATGCAGGCAACGGATGCCTGTAGATAAAATCCCTATGCAACTTTGACTAAAGTTGGATAAAGCCCTTGCAATAGGTGTAGGTTATTTAGCACCCCCTTAGGGCTGGCAGAAAAACCCAGAGATAGCATCATCCCATCATCTCTTGTTGCTGGGACATTGCTAAGACTCTTCCAGCTGTTACTTCTCCTATGACATGTGGGAGCTCTCTAACCCTGACACATGTGGTCCACTATCTTTTTTTTTTTGCAGAATCACTGAGCTCAGAGCTACTAAGACAGGAGAGAGAATGCAAGCGAGTTTGAATCAACTGGTAGTGTCTTGGCAACATCCAAGCAACAAGGCGGGAAATGATGGGATGATGCAATTTCTGGAAGTTTTTTAGCCAGGCTTTGGGAGGTAGGTAAATGGCCTACAACTATAGCAAGGGCAATATTTGACTTTGGGTTGTTTTCACCTACAGGCGCCCATTACCTGAATAGGCAGTTTTTGGTAAAGGTGGACTAACCCGTTAAGCCTGAAACTTCATCCATGAAAAGTAAAACATGGGGAGCTTCTATATTCTGATTTGCCAACTGTCCCTTATTATAAGGAGAATCCCTTATTTTTATTTTAAAAGTTTTTTACCATTCACCACTGCAACCCTGAAGCAAGCAAGTTGTAGTTCTTGTGCAAGTAATAGGTACAGGAGTCTAAAACTCGCATGGAACATAATTATACGTGTACCATGCTATAGGTCAGTGGTCCTCAACCCTGGCCTACAGGGCCCACTAATAGGCCAGATTTTAAGTATTACCTTGGGGAGATGCAGACTAGAGTACTGCAATCACTGAGCAGCAAATGATATCACCTGGGATGTATTTCAGTTATCTTGCAAATCTGGCCTGTTAGTGGGCCCTGTAGGCCAGGGTTGAGGACCACTGCTATAGGTGATCCATCAGGCCCCACCCATACATATCTAGTAGGCATGTCTTGGACCCTCTTACCCTTCCTGCTTTCTTTCTTTACAGCAGTGAGTTTACTACTTAAAGTGATTGCAAATGTTCACTTTGTAAAACAACCCAATCAGTTTAAAATAGAAATAAAAGTCAAAACATTATATATATATTTATTATTATTATTATTATTATTATTATTATTATTATTATTATTATTTATTATTTATTATTATTATTATTATTATTAATAGATATATTTTATATATATCTATATTTTATATAGATATATAAAAAACATTATAAATACCTTTTTCCCCTTTTTTATAAGTAATTACAGTCTCTCTATTCTCAGCTGCACAAGAGCTGGGGGAGGAGAAGCAGCAGCACACCGAGCTTCCCAGTGACTGGCTGTGCAGCAGAGGGTGTCAGGACATTGGAGGAGAGCAGGCTGAGTTCCCAGCACACCTAGAAAACTGACCACGGTGTTCTCTACTGCTTAGTGTGGTCAGTTTTTAATAGGAAAGCAAGGGGACTAGCAGGAACACCTGGGATTTCACATAAAGAAAGCAAAGAAAGAGAGCAGGATACTGTATCATACAAGTACATGGAAGAGCAGGCACGTATCAGGAATATGAAGTATTGGGGTAACAAACTATTTAATTGCAAATACAGTTTTAACATCAGAATGGAAGTAAGAAGACACTCTTTAAAAACACAACCAAAAATAATTCCTTTTGATTGGCTAGCCCTTCTTAAACTTTGACTTATCAATGTAATGAATTACTCATAAGAAAATACACTAATTCAGGGTGGTTTTCGGTCAGCAGATGACCTCATACTGTTGACTTCATTTATGTGAAAAAAATTCTTTAAAGCTTTATTTCCCTGCAGTAGAATGTTACTGCACACAAACTCCAGGACAATGTTTGCCAAGCTGTTCCGCTTTCTAAAATGGAAGTAATTTGGCATGATCTTTTCATCTGGAATTTTATTAAAATAGCGATCAATACAAAGAGGAGAATAAAGGACAACACTGACAGCAGTTTAGATGCACGGTTTAACTGCTGCAGATTATACTTGTAGTTAAAACAGAGCGTACAAACAAGCAGAGGTGCCAAAAAACAGGATTAAACTGTGCATGAGGCTGCCATAGACAGGCATCTGGTGTTTATGCTTCCATTCTATCATCTGAAATGGACCCATCGCCTGGTTTAGTTACTTAGCACATATTTTCAGAAAATGATGTCTAAGTCATTGACTGCTATACTACATTTTACAGTTAACAAAAAAAAAAACACACATTCCCACCAGGGACTCCTCTAGTGTCCAATTATAAATCTTATCATCAATCATAAGTATTATTTATTCAACAAAATGAATTGTTAATTAATAACTGATGAGCATTAAGGACTTAAAGACTGCAGCTCTATTAATTATCATTGGTTAGTTGGATATTCTCAACAATTAGCCTTGGTGGATTATTGGGAATCTGTCAGCAGTGATAAGGGAGTAAGGATTTTTCCAGTTCTCTTGGAGATATTACTCTCAGTTGAGTAATTCATACTGTGCATAGATTAAAATAATGTGGCCTTTACATCACAATAAATCCGCTGGAGATATTAGGGTCCAAAGGAAGAATACAATGTTTTAACTATATATGCAGTGATCTGTAATACATATTCTTGCATTATATGAAACTATGGATTGATGTTTGCTTTAAAAAAACAATCCCATATAAGTTTTACATTTAGGTGGGTAAGCTATGGCTTAAAAATGAGGAACTATTGGGAAAAACACTTGTAGCCAGGTGCAGTCTAATTGCTCTCTTGCAGGTGGTGCTCGTCCGAAGCAACACTGCAGTTGGAGAAGAAGTCAGGAGGAACAAAGTTCCTCTATGGTTTCTTGGATCACTGGGGAAGCACCCGATTGGATGCTGATACCCTATGTGACTCCAGCAGTCATCTTGGGTCAGGCAGAGCCTACTTAAGGCCCTGGCTCCCAGGCTTGGCACGCTATTTGGCGAGTTGGTCGAGTAGGGAGAAGTACCTCTTATGTTAGGGATAGTACTATTGATAGGGAAAGGTTCCTGAGGAGGAGGGAAAGCAACTCCTTTGGGCATCTACCCATTTGGGGGCACTGGATGGCCAGGCCACAATCTGCTCTCTAACCAGACATTGATAACTCTGCTGATATGTCATCCTGACATCTTTGAAAATTCGTGAGTGTTCCCAGTTGGGCAGGTGTCCCTACGGGTTATTGTGAACTGTTTTTGCTTTACTTTAATACAAGTTTCTTGTTACACTTGTCTGTATGAGTTTATGCTGTCACACATGCCGCACCCTACCTACACTTGGCTGCATTTGGCAAGATATGTTGCAGCGGGTAGAGAAAGAATATTGGGCTCCAGCGTGGCTCTGCTTGGATCAGCCTTTGCCCTTATACTGAAGTTTAATGGGTCTAACATTCCTTTGGCAGTGTGGGAGGAGAGATTGGAGAATGCGGTGCGCCAGCCCAGCTGGTGGCAGAGCTGACTTTTAATGCTTTAGAGGCTGATGACCACCACGCGGTGATGGCACTGCCTGAACACCAATGAGCTACTCTGGAACAGAGTAATGAGGATTTGGAGAGGGGGGAATATGTTCTAGAAAGAGGGATTAGGGGGGAAATGTGGTAGATGGAAGAATGGGGGGAAGGTGATATGTGCGAGGAGGAGGGTCTGGGGGGGTTGAACTATGAGAGGGGATGTTTGAGCTAGGAGGGGGTGGAGGATTAGTTCTGGGGGGATTTGGGTAGGCAGGAAGAATTTGTGCTGGGATTGGTAATTTAGAGGGGATGGAGGAGAGATTTGTGGGAATTTGTCCTAGGAGGGGGGTTGAAAAAAGAAGATTTGTGCTGGGAGGGAAGATGGGGTGATTTTGTGTCACGAGGGGGTGGGGGAACTTGGGCTAATAGGAGGAATTGGGGAGAAGATTTGTGCTAGGATAGAAAATTTGAGAAGAAAGGGGATGTGTTCTAGGAGGGGGGATTAAGGTTGGATTTGAGCTTGGGGTGGGATTGGGGGTGAGGGAAAAGATTTGAGCTGGGAGGGGAGATTAGAACTAGGAGTTGGTGGAATATGTGCATTATTGTTTGGGGAGAATTTTGGCTTGAAGATGGAATTTATGTGTGACGGAATGTTTGTGTCCACTAATAATGATTTTCATGTATTTTTTGTGAAAATATAGTTTTGACATTTTCGCATTGGGGGAGGGGCGGGGTGGTGGTGGTGGCAGCTCCTGGGGGGGAGGGGTGGTTGTGGCGGCTCCTGGGGGGGAGGGATGGTGGTGGCGGCCCGTGGGGGGGGGGGGCGTCAGGTAGGCTGTACAGGGCCCCTGTGATTTCTAACAGCGGCCCTGCACGCAGTGCCCATAGTGCTGGGGATGAACATCCTGAAAGACTTGGATTCCGGTCGACAGGCGGTAAGGCTCTGGGTACTCCAGGCCTAAGAGGCCTAATGCAGAGCAACTAGAAGGCAACCAATGCAAATGGTCTGAACCCCCCCCCCCCCCCGAAGCAAAAATAAATCTTGCCATCTCTTCGAGGTGGGGGCCCACAGGAAACCCCAATTATGGTAGAAAACTGCAAGGACCCCATAACACCAGGGGAGTGGTTGGTGGGCTAAAACCTATTCAAGGTTCACCACGAAAAGTACGTTTGTAAAGAATGCCAAACACACGAGAGGAAGCAAACTGGAGCCCAAATGAGAGTGCATCCAGTACCAAGTGGTGGGGCAGCCTTTCCCACCAACCCCAGCCTATGACCTGGTCCCAGAGGGATCAGACCCTGCGCAAAAGAGATTGTACTGAGATATGTTGGGACCATGTATGCTAGGCAGTGACTGCCCCAGGAGGTCTACTGACAACCATAAGGCACTTGACACCACAGATCTTCCCCTGGTGTTTGAAACTCTAGCTGACTGGTTCCTGCCGCTCCTCATACTCGAGTCTCCAGCCCCCCAAAGCCTGGAACCTAACGCCCTTGTTGATGGCAGCTCGGAGTGCCCATAATCCCTGCTCCTATGAAGCATTGTGGGGAAATGTCCTAATGGACTGCGGGAGCTGTCCTTGCTTTTTCTGTTTCAAATCAATCAACCATTTCTAAAATTAAAATGCAGTGATTTTAAGGTGTATGCATAACTAAAGAGAGGGTAACTCTAAAAAGCAGGAAAACAAACCGAAGTAAATAAAATAAAAGGACTTCTAATCCTTTTCTGCTCTGTCTGTAAATAAAAGTAGGTGTTATATTTAAAAAAAAAAATAGTTTTGACATTTTAAAGCCTGGTTCATTCCTCCCACCCTCTTCATCAACATGCTAATAAAAATGTAAAAAAAAAAAAAAAAAAAAAAAACTCTATTTTCCTGACATGCCTTATTATTTAGGTACAGATGTCTTTGCAAAGTCTCTGTACATAGCTGTAGAAAGCTGTACATATCTCCCTAAAAAACAGCAGACTGCCCTACGGAATGCCCACAAGCAATGCTGAGCAGGGCTGCTGTTAGAAATCATGAAGCCCTGTACAACCTTTCTGACAGGCTCAACCTTTCTGACAGGTCCAACCCCACTAACCTTATGTTATTCTGAAGAATACATTGTTTGTTCTTCTGTGCCTCTGTGTTGAGTGGATCAAATGGGAGTGGTTTCATACTTATCAATCAGCTGTGGCAGCTGCAGGGCTCTAATGAGGAAGGCTGCTGGGCCTGCATCCCTTTAGACGTCTTCCTATTGAGAGTATCTCACCAAAAACAACATTTTTGTTGCAGGGGATGCCTGAAATCTGACTTGTATCTTAGTGCAGACTTCTGGGAAAATTGGTGAGCCAATCACACAAGCAGAAAATTATGTTTCTGGGTTGTGGTCAGTATACATTCTGTGTACAGAACAGCTTCAGGTAGCCATATTGCATTGCCTTTTCAGAAAATGGCAACAGCTGCAGATTGAAAAGGAAAGGTAATTTTTAATAACATCCAAGTACAATAGGATTTGTGTCACAATTGTATACGCTATATTGTTTTTTCTTTTTTTGCAATTTTTTTTTCTACACGAAAGTGGAGTTAACCTTTAAGTTCAGATAGTGCTTGATAAAGTTACTTTTTCTCAGTTACGTACTATTAATTACACCATGGACTGTATATATTCCTGGCTAACACAGGGCAAACATTTTTTTTTACTTTCCCTTACAGATTCCCTTAAAACTGCCCTCTCCCTATTTTGTGTGGTGCACTCTGAGAAACTTCTGCATTGCCTCTGTAAAGAGAAGTTCTCCAAAACACAGAGAGTGTGTTCTATGTCAGTATTTGTACTTTAATGAATACTTATGACTAGTTACATCTGCCTAGATGATGGTGACTTCATGTAAAAAGATGAGAGAAATATGCAGCTGTAACAGGCTGTCAGTAAAACACATTTATGTACATGCTGTGTCTGCTCCGACAATAGATTTAATATGTGTCTAGTGACAGGTCTGCTTTGAGATTATATTATGCAGTGTGCAGCATGGTTGTCAAATTATGAGAATCCTGCAAACCCTAGGGCCCATGGTTCAGAATAGCAGCCAACTCATAGCTTTTAGCTTCCATAAAATCTTTTTAAATCAGCTTTGTGAATGATACAGCCAGGCTGACATCTGCACTCATCTCCTTAGTGCTGAAATTAAAGACTCCCTAAACATCATACAAATTGGCAAGTATTTCAGCCTTGTTGGAAATTATAAAAAAAAATTGTGTGTGTTTTGTGTGTGTTTTGCATGGCCCCAAATGCCGGATCTATGAAGCTTAGATGGCTTCAGTTTTAAGGGCCACAAAAATGTGTATGCATACTGTGATCCCCTTTGAAATACCTATTCAGGCTTCTGTGCAGCAAGGACATAGGTCACAGATACAGGTAGGATCCTGCAATCTGTCATTGCACACTAAAGTCATCCAGTATCCTCAAAATAAAATACACAGTTTAAAGCAGGCATGTCCAACCTGCGGCCCGAAACTGCAGGCAATGCGGCCCACTGCCCCCTGACAATTTTTTTGTTGCTGGGGAGGAAGGAAGTCAGGTCGGGAGCACAACCACAGCAGCTTCCAACTAACGGTAGGCAGAGGCTGCCTCGGAGGGGAGGGGGGGGCGAGCATGTGCAGTGTTTCTGACTCCTACCACCATTAACACTTAAAATCACTGAAGTGGTCATGGTGGTTGGAGTGTTCCTTTATTGTCTCTCAGAAGAAGTAAACCTCTGTATACTGATTCCATTTCATTTGATCATCCTCTAGTTGTGCTAAGTTAGTGCGGGGGGGCGCGGCGGCGTGGGAAGGTCGCGGCGGCATTTTATTACTTATATACCTTAACTATAGTATATATTTTGTATGTGGCCCGAAAAAATTTCTCTACACTCAATGTGGCCCAGAGAAGCCAAAAGGTTGGACACCCATGGTTTAAAGGATAAAATACAGGATAATATAAATAAATGCACATTTTTTGCAGGTAAAATGTGCATTTATTATTATTTTTTTAAGAGCCTGGAAAGCATTGTACTAGTGATCAGCAGATCGCTAATGCTATGCAGGTCTCCTGCAGACTGTCATTGTAAGCTGTCTTCCCTGTAGGCAGTTGCACACTGACAGGAAGATTCAAGCTCACATGGCTGCATCATTCGTTCACAGAGTTCTGTGTATGAATGAACTACAAGCCCCAACATCCTTTGTGGCTTTTGACTTGTAGTTCTCAATAAACTACCACGGTGCTGTTGAGCACTGTGGTTGTTCATTGAGTCTTCCTGTCAGCTGTTTTCAAAAAGTGACAGCTAGCACAGGGAACTTCTCCCTGTACTGCTGTCACCAGGTTTGGGAGTAGCGTTGGAAACATGGTACATGTTCCACCTTCAAAATGGGTGGAACATGTAACACGTTCCCAAAGGTGAACTTATCCTTTAGTAAGTTAAATTGTCAAATGGATTGCACCAGGGAAGAACTGGAAAACTTTGGCCTGGAGGGACAAACACAACCAACTAGTATTTTCATAGATTAAAGCTGGCCATAAATGGATCAAAATTCAGCCGGTTTCAAGCCATGTATTGGCAGGGATGTTGTACAGAAGTCGATCTCGTGTACAACCCGCCTGTCAGATTTTCCCCACTCAGTCTATAGCCTGCAGCACTGATAAGTGTATTCTGATGGCGAAGAAGTCTCCTTGGTGTCAGAATGCAATAGTTCAGAATTCCTCCATCCACATCGAGTGTGTGGATGGGGAAATCGGGTCAGTTGTTTTCATTCAACCCATTGGTTTAATAAAATAAAAAAAACTGGCTAATCTATGGGCTGCCTTAGATAGTAGTAACTTTTTCTGGGCTAAAGAAAGCGTACCACACAAATGTGCCATGGCATTGCATTGAATGGTGGTCATGGTGAGACGTAGATGTGTAGCAGGGGGTTACTGCCCGGTTGGTTTGTCCTCCCTTTTTGGGTGTTTGGTGCCTTGTCTTTCTTGGGACGGTCAGCCCATTTTTTATTCAGGAGAAGGGGAACCTAGGTTAGGTGTTGTCCTGAGATAGTTGTAAGAAAGATGGACCTGTAGACACTTGTAAGCTTTCCACTTCGTGGGTAAATGGATAGGCTCGAGGCCTGGGAAAAGAGATCACATAGAGATGGAAATTTCACCACTGAACAGCATTGTGAGCATTGCAGCACCCTTCCTATGATACTTGACAACTAAGAACGGTTATGTAAGGTTAACAACCATAGTTTTGGTACAATCTGACATATTTATATATTTATATTATAGACATGGATGACGTTTTCCCCGTACTACCCATAAAAAAATTTCAGTATAAGACAATAAATCCAGAAATGTCTTGTTGATGTATTTAGCAAAGACAGTCAGCATATGAAGTAGGTATGGCTGGGTAACGATCCTGCATCCAGATCTGGTGAGTGGTCCTGCTGTCCAACATGCTGGACAGGTAGAGGTCTCTATGAGGTACAAAGCCATAGCTAATACCTTGGGAAAAATAAAATTTAGCAAATGGTTTGGGTTGTGAGTGAGTGTTGATTTGGTGACAAAGGGTCGATTAGTGGTGGTGGTAAGAAAGGGCACTCGGGTGTTGGACCGCATCCCTATTGGCTAAACCTGGAGCTCCTGGGAGGTTAAGGCCCCATGAACAAAGTGTTTGTGACTCTGACCAGACCCAAAGCTGCAGTACTATGGAGATGGCAGGACTGAGTTGGAGCCCTACAAAGCAGAACCGTGAGCCTCAGGCACTGGGAGCTAGCCTAACTTCCCTAATGCTAGGAGGTATTCTTACAGTTGTTCCTAATGGTATGTTTTTGACACACTTTTTCACATCTTCCAACTTCACCTTTCTTTGCAGCTGTAAGCATGACATTGTTGGTGATATGACATCTCAGTGCCCCAAAGGAATATAGTGGAAGACATGTGGTCTAATAGAAGCGATGATCACAGGTCTGAAAAGAAAGGAAGCAGTTAGCAAGTGTCACTGGCTGCAGGTCCTGCTCTGATCATTAGTGAAGTATGTCCATTCAGGGCCACCAGCCCAACATATATTATTACCACTGGCTGAGGGAGCAAATACCCTCCTGTCCCAAAGCTCGGTACTCCCTTGCATTGTGCAGTGACATTCATAACCACAAATTGCAACTTATATCCAGAAAAGGTTGTCAAGAAGTAGATTACTGCATTGTTGGTTGGATTTATAGAAGACCAAACCCATTTGCATATGAGTAAATCAGGTTTTGACCTGTTGATTCACTTGAGATTTCAAAAAGCGTTTATATGCTTCATGCTGTCCTTTAATGGGCTACCCTACAATGCATTGCACATATTATCATTCTCCTTGTTATTCTCAGGCCAGTCCAACAAACATTCACATGTGAAGGAGTAATCAGAAGCAGATCCTTAAATAAAATCTTTACAGCAATATTTAGTAAGTAAATAAGTTAACCAGTAAACAGGTAAAGGGTCCTTTCTATCCATTATCTGTACACCATGGCTCAAGCAGACGTACAAAATAACACGGAAATTGAATTTTCAAAAACTTTATTTGGAAAAGAACACTCTCGCCGCCAAGTTTAAAGATGTATTAAAATTGTTTAACGAGTACATTTAATGGTCCTTTCTACATCAGTCCTGTGCTGAGTCTCTTCATCGTTTAAAAAAAACCTCAATAAGGATTACATTTAGGAGAGAAATTCTTTCCCATGTCTGTACTAATAACTGATTCTAATAGAGAGTCATAGTAGTAGTAAGTTGACCGTAGATTAATGGGAGATATCCTTGGTCCAGTTCCCACGTTATCATAGTTAATTGGTTCATTCATTCATTTGGAACCTCTGTGGTTACATTGTTTTCAATGACTTTTAGGTTTTATTTTGATTATATGAGTTTAAAAATGGGCAATGTGCTGTCTCAAAGTCACTCATGCAGTAAAAACTTCATATCATGATCTAGATGACTCCATGACCCTATTTGTGATTTTGACATAAAAAGAGAGAATATTAGAAAAAAAGACAAAGAAACAAAATTTGCACAAATGATTTTCTTTTATAAAATGAATATGTAATTTAAAATACAGTAATTAACCTTTCTGGAAAGATATTCTCTTTTATGACAAGTCATTTTACTTTGAATATTTTATCTCGGTAAAGAAGGTGAATAGAATAAGCCTTGATGTTGTTCACTGTTGCATGAATATTTCTTTTGCCTTATTTAAAATAAGTGTAATCTAGAACAATCAGTATTCATAATATTCCATTACATGAGAATTTGTATTTGGTGTGAATAAGCTTAGAATTCTATCTGGGACTTATTTATCAATATGTCTCCATCAATTACCTATATGTAATAATCAGACTCAAACCTCAACTGGGAAATTACTTTTGTGAAATGGAAGCTCAAACTTGACTGGTGGCTAGTGAAAAATCCATACAGTTCTTATTTGAGACAGACCGAGGTGTTGGGTTGCAATAAGCCTGGTGTTGTTAAAGTGGAACTGAAATTGAAAAGTGAAGATTTATTGTTGTACAAGTGTCTAGAAGTATAAATTGTAGTACTCTGAAAGATTCCTGGTTTGAGCGTGCCTAGGCACTCCTGAACATACAGTTCCATAGATGTATATTTTCAGTGTAAATCTAAAGTACTACTACCTCAGGGTGCTACTCTCAATAGATTTGGGGTGAGGCTTGACTATATACCTACTGCGCTGCTCACTGTTCTCTTTGCTTGAGGCTCTGACATGAGGATGCAAAGCCCTTCTTCTAAAAAGGATGACCACCTCCACACAGATATACAGAGATACAGTGCAGGACAAGTCATGGTTGGTTAAAAATTGGGAAAGATCAGCCTTCAAGGAGACAATGGTCAACATTGCTGACTTGTCCTTTTCCTTCTGCCTGCTATGTTTCTGGGCACAGCTTCCAGAGTTCACTTCCTTCCTAAAGGTGAATGACAGGCAAACAGCTAAATACACTATTAAAGCATATACACTATATTACCAAAAGTATTGGGACACCTGCCTTTAAATGCATATGAACTTTAATGGCATACCAGTCTTAGTCCACAGGGTTCGCTTTTGAGTTGGCCCACCCTTTGCAGCTATAACAGCTTCAACTCTTGGAAGACTGTCCATAAGGTTATGAGTGTGCCTATGGGAATGTTTGACTATTCTTCCAGAACCGCATTTGTGAGGTCAGGCACTGATACGGACGAGAAGGCCTGGCTCGCAGTCTCCGCTGTAAGTCACCCCAAGGTTGTTCTATCCGTTGAGGTCAGGACTCTGTGCAGGCCAATCAATTCTTCCACACTAAACTCGCTCTTTTTTTCACCATTCTGTGTCCCATTGTGGAGATTTCCCTTCACTTCCTGTACCATAGCCAAACAGGAAGTGAAAGGAAATCCCTGCAAATTAACATAATTCCTTTGGCCCCCCCGAGATCACCAGAACTAGTGTCCCTATTGGAAGATTTCCCCTCTATTATTTTTCTGGGGACAACCCAAAATTTGGGATTTTCTTTTACTTTCAGTGGTAAACAGGACAAACAGAGAAGGTGAATCTCCTTAACGGGGGAAAAGACAGCAATACAAATTGACAAGCATTCTAATCCCTCTCCACTCCACTCCCCTTCCATTTCACAAAAGTTTTGCCTTTAGTTAATACTTTAAGGTTACAGGGTGGTTTGAATGAGGGTAAATTTAGGGTTACAAGAAGGGTTAATGTAAGAAATAGTTTAAGGATTATGGGGAGGAATGGTGTTAGGGCAACAGGGAGGAACAGGAGCAGGGTTATTGTATAGGTCGATTTAAGAAATAAAAGGATAGATTAGTGTGATTAGTTTTAAGGTAACAGAGAGGGTTATTGTAAGAGTCAGTATAAGGATTATAGTGGGATTAGTGTAGCATTAAAGAGGGTTACAGGCAGAGGCGTACCTAGGGTCTCCAGCGCCCTTGGCGAGGAGCTGTATCAGCGCCCCCCCCCCCCCCCCCCCCATTAAAAAGTAAAAAATGTAACTAAAAAAATGTATAAAAGGGATTTGAAAGTTTCTGAGGTGTCCCTTGTTAGCCCAGTGTACAGCTCTCTAGTGGGCAAACATTGTGTCAGGTGTGAACAACAAGAAAAAGAGGGGTGAGAGAGAGTGGGGAGGGCTGACACACAGAGATAGAGAGAGAAAGAGAGGGGGGGTTTGACAGAGAGAGAGAGAGGGGGGGTTGACAGAGACAGAGAGGCGGGGATGACAGAGAGAGAGGAGGGGGGTTTGACAGAGAGAGAGAGGGGGTGACAGAGAAAGGAGGGGGGTGTCAGAGAGAGGAGGGGGGGTGACGCAGAGAGAAAGAGGGGGGTTGCAGAGAAAGAGATGGGAGGTGACAGAGAGAGATGGGGGTGACAGAGAAAGAGGGGGTGACAGAGAGAGAGATAGAGAGGGGGGGTGACAGAGAGAGAGAAGGGGGTGACAGAGAAAGAGGGGTGACAGAGAAAGAGGGGGGTGACAGAGAGAGAGGAGGGTTGACAGAGAGGGGGGGTAACAGAGAAAGGGGGGTGACAGAGAGAGAGAGGGGGGTTGACAGAGAGAGAGGGGGGTGATAGAGAAAGAGGGTGTGACAGAGAGAGAGGGAGGTGACAGAGAGAGAGAGGAGGTGACAGAGAGAGAGGGGGGTGACAGAGAAAGGGGGATGACAGAGAAAGGGATGGTGACAGAGAGAGGGGGGGGGCAGAGAGAGAGGGGGTGACAGAGAGAGAGGGGTGACAGAGAGAGGGGTGACAGAGAGAGGGGGGGTGACAGAGAAATGGGGGGTGACAGAGAAAGGGGGGTGACAGATAGAGAGGGGGGTGACAGAGAGAGAGGGGGGTGACAGAGAGAGAGGGGGTGACAGAGAAAGAGGGGGAGTGACAGAGGGGGGTGACAGAGAGAGAGGGGTGATAGAGAAAGAGGGGGGTGACAGAGAAAGGGGGGTGACAGAGAGAGAGGGGGTGACAGAGAGAGAGGGGGGTAACAGAGAGAGAGGGGGGTAACAGAGAGAGAGGGGGTGACAGAGAAAGAGGGATGTGACAGAGAGAGAGAGAGAGAGAGAGAGAGAGAGGGGGGGTGAGAGAGAGAGAGGGGGAGTGACAGAGGGGGATGACAGAGAGAGGGGGGTGACAGGGAAAGAGGGGGTGACAGAGAAAGGGGGGTGACAGAGAGAGAGAGAGGGGGGTAACAGAGAGAGAGAGGGTGTGACAGAGAGAGAGGGGGTGACAGAGAGAGAGGGGGTGAGAGAGAGAGAGGGGGGTGACAGAGAGAGAGGGGGTGACAGAGAAAGAGGAGGAGTGACAGAGGGGGGTGACAGAGAGAGGGGGTATGACAGAGAAAGAGAAGGGTGACAGAGAAAGGGGGGGTGACAGAGAGAGAGGGGGGTGACAGAGAGAGAAAGGGTGACAGAGAGAGAGGGGCCTGAACTCGCAGAGGGCTTGATGTAGGGCACTGAGGGGGAATCGGTGCAGGGAAAGAGGAACGAGGAAACCACTTGCCTTGCTGACCCGGAGTGAGAGACCAGAGATGGAAGCGAGGATGGATGTATCATGTGCAGGAGCTACTCGTTTGTTAGAGGGGGAAAGAAAATCAGTAGAGCCGGAGGAATGCTGAGGCTGCAGCAGTGTGTGTAAGACCGGAGGTGTGAGGCTGATGCTGTGAGAGGCAGTCAGTCTCCTGGTCTGCCCGCTCAGCCGCTCTCAATGTTTCAGACCTGGATGGAGCCGCACGCTGCCTGGGGGCGCCGGGGATCGCAGGCTGAGCGGAGGGCGCAAAAATCACTAACACTGCCAATGATTTTTGCGCCCCCCTCTCGGCCTGCGCCCCTGGCGGGCGCCAGTCTCGCCAACCCCTTGGTACGCTCCTGGTTACAGGGAAGGTTAGTATAACAGTAAAAGTCTTATTATGGGAGGGTGATTGTACATGTTAGTTTAAGAAATTTAGGGAAGATTAGTGTTAAGCTTAGTACTCAAGAGCTGAATGTCAGACGGCATCAGATGGTTCAGTAAAAACTGGCTGAAATTCGGCCCGTGTGCACTGCAGAGTATACTGCAGTGTGTGCTGCATCTGTTGAAGGGGCATGATTGAAGAAGGTCTGCCAAAAGGCTCCCGATCACTTTTAGTCATGGGCAGAGAGCGCTGACCGGAGGGTTCTGGCTGGGGGAAGTCCCCCTGTCAGAACACAATAGCACGGCAGGGGAGATCACTGTGCTAATGACAGATAGTTAGTACAGCGGCTTCTTCTGAGCTGCTAGGTTGAACAAAAAAGAGCGAGTAGTGTGTTCTAGGCTTTAGGGTAACAGAGAGGGTTGTTCTAAGGGTTGGTTTGAGGATTATAGGGAAGATTAGTGTTAGAATCACAGAGAGAGTTAATTTTAGGATTTTGGAGGGTTACGTTGAGGGTTAGGGCTACAGGGAGAGGTAATATCAAGATAAATGCCTTACAGGCAGGGTTATTGTGTGGGTCAGATTTAGGGTTATGATTACATTTAAAGGTAATTTTAGGATTACCTGAAGGGTTAGTGTTAGGTTTGCAGGTAGAGTTAGTGTGTGTTAGGGGTACAAGGGGAGTTAATGTGAGAAGGGGTCTCTTGTCATATTTAAATCTGCGTATTTACTTTGACTATTCTCTTTCAGGCTCGGTTCACACTGCTGTGATGGGATCTGATTTGTGAGACTCCAAGTTTGATGACATGTAAAACTCAATGTTTCCCTATGAGAGTCATCTTAACTGATAATACACAAGTCACTCTGACTTTAGAAAAGATTACTTCACTACTTTGGTCCCACTTGGGTGTGATTTTTTACAGACTCCTAAATAACATTCAAGTTGGATCAAGTCAGAAGGAAGTATCTAAGTGGGATCAAGTCGTACGACTTTGCCTGCGACTTTGCCGTCGCAGCAGTGTGAACCGAGCCTTAAGGAGTTTTATCTTTGAAATGTGCAGACATATACAGTATTTTACTATGTACACAAAAATTCCCCCATATTACTATAGTAAGCTTCACATATACAATATACTGCATATCTGCCATAAATCACATGTATACCAAAATCTTATGTAAATCAATTTCTCATTTGTATTTACTGGCCACAGTCACCAAATATGACACTGTTTCAATTGCTAGAACTATAAATATATTTTTTTCCAATGAAAACGGAGGAGGCGATTTAACTCAAGCACAATCTAATTCTATAAATATAGGAACAACACAGCACAGATTGCACCAGTTTACCATATGGGCCACTCTTGTACACTTGATAAATGAGCCATTTATCTACACTAAAAAGCTGTTAAATGTGACATCTGAGCAAAGGACCTATGCAGTCATGTGCAACCACATCTATATATAACATTTATGTTCATTCAATAAAAAGTATCAAAGAAAATAAACCTCAGGGAACAACTTAACATTATTGACCATGGTTCTGAATGTATTTTTATTGGTGTAATGGTATGATTCTGAGGAGGCTGGTAATTAAAATTATGCGGGTGTCACAGATTATAAAGACATCTTCGGAGCTACCTAACAAATTTACTCTTGTTTTAACCTATAAACCTATACTATATTCTGTGTATGTGCATTTTATAATATAATATTATATATATAAATATAAATGTGGTTGCAAACCTTTGGCATTGGCATAAAATATAAACATAGCATATCCTTCTATAGTGTGTGCTTGTCTCAGTCCAGAGCCCTGAGTAGTGCTACCCTCTAAAAGAGTTGCTTGATTAGATAGGTTCCCTAGTCTTGGACTCAACCTTCTCAAAGACCTCAACCCTTCTAACACACCCGGCTGAGTGTTCAAAACCCACAATATTGCAAAGAATCACCAAAATAAATATTAGATGTTAAACAACAATACAGTTTCAAGAATACACTTGCATACAGTGATTATATTGAAGGGAAGAACTAATTGTATTATAAGTAGCAGGAATACAGGGATCAAGATATTAATAACAGTTAAGCTACATGTTGGTATGCAAAAATAATAAAATCAATCCACTGTGGAGTGAAACTTGCTATCCAGTTTAACATAAACTGTAACAACACCACCTGTAGTGCAAAAAATAAAATAAAAACAATGTGTAACAAACATGGGAAGACTATATGGTTATGTGCACTAGCTGAGGCTATGCATAGCGCAATCTGGTAGGCTCTATCACTGCGTAACGAAAGAGAATAAAATAATCAGTGATGGGGCTGGATTAACAAGCACCTTATATGATGGGGGTAGCCCTTTAGGATGTTTCTTCTGCTACCTATTATTGGGGCCCTTTAAGAAGAGTTGGTGTATCATTAAGGAGCTGATACACAGAGGTAATGCTCAAAAGTCCCAGACTTTCCAGGGCAGAATGATAAAAAGCCCATCCCAGCAACCCCCCCACACCTCATTCCCATGGTCTATTGGGACCTGCTGTTTATTTCCCTTGTACAGTACAGAAATCCTTGTCCCAGCAAACTTCCTCTCCCAGGGTGCACAGCAGCAGCTATGTCCCCCTCTTATTGGCCAGGAAACACTGCTAGAGAGCAGGGGGAGGGCTTTCACACAGACAGACCACCCTGTGCAGCCTCAGGTCTGTTCTTATGTGCTGTGTGAAGTTGTTATGTCCCTTCCCTGTAATCAACTCTCAGAGCTCTCCTCACTGAGCTCCTACTTCTTAAGATGGCCATAGATGGATATGGATGGAAATTGCATTGAGGGTAGGATTCCTCCATCCACCTTGCTTGTGTGGATGGTGGAATCCGTTTTTTTTTTTGTTTTTTTTATCATCTTGCTGGCTGAAAAAAAGAAATGAATCATTTATGGTCAGTGTTAGTGACTCCAGATGTGAGATCTTGACATCTAGGAAGGGAGATGGCCACGGCAATCCTACAGTGTGATAGCTGAAGCAGGTAGGTGGAAATAGAGCCCCTATATAATGTAAGAAGCATGAGTGGTTGAACCAGCAGAATTTTCCCAAAACAGAAATGTATTAATTTGCTGTGGAGTAACCCCCCAAACACTTATGGTACTATGAAAAGATCTCATCACTATCTGCTATCACCAGTTAAGATGCATAAACTAGAAAAATGTATGTCTAGTCTGTCTTTTTCAAAGTAGGAAAAGCAGTTTAAGCCAATACGATTACAGTAACAACAGTGTACTTTTGTGGCCAGATTACCCATAATGGAAAGACACAGATCTCTTATAGAATTTCACAATTGTTGTGTTACCTCTAAAGGAGCCACTGGTTAAGATGGACCCTTCTTGTATGGGAGAGGGTTGCTTGCCAAGACCACTGTCGAAGATGTATTGCTTGCTCATTGCCCCGCCTGAGGCTTTATCCTGTCATGCTTGCGGAAATGGGAAACTGACCTCGCCTGTACCTTTACGCCCAATCAACGGGTGGAGATCTGTACGGTAGCACTTAAGACCCCTATGTGCACAAAACTGCAGGAGACCAACTATAAGGTACTCACTAGATGGTATCGGGTACCCTCCCTTCTGCACAAGTACTACCCTAATACCTCTGAGATGTGCTGGACATGTCAGGTAGCCGAGTGGACTTTGCTGCATATCATTTGGTCGTGTCCTATGCTGTCTGGGTTCTGGGGGGCGATTTAAGATCTTATTGGGAAACTCACTGATCACACACTTCCGGACACCCCGGCCTTCTTTCTCCTCCAGGTATCTGATATCCCACTGCGGAGATATAAAAAGTCGATCCTTCCTCATATCCTATGTGTGGCCAAGTCATGTATTCCAATGTATTGGAAGACCTCCCACTTGCTCACTATCGGGGATCGTATGCGCAAACTGGAAGAGATCAAAAGAATGGAGGATTTGACCCTCACGGCTCAACATAGACGTGACAGATATGAGAAGACCTGTGGTTTTTGGAATGTGTTTGTCCTCTCTGACAGGGGGAAATCCCTGATGAGTTTGCGCGATTGAAGTTCTGGGACCTGCTCACATCCCCTCTTCTCTACCCTGGTTTTCCCTAAACGCTCACTCCCCCCCCCCCCCCCACTTTTTTATTTTTTTATTTTCCTTTTCCTATCTGTCTGCATCCCCTATCTCTCATTCAGGCTTTTTTCTTTTCTATCAATAATCTATCTTTAAAATGTGGTCGGGATAGTTGGAATTGCCTACGGCCCGACTGGTTTCTCTGTGGGTGCTCAGGCGCCTTAGGGCCTAGTTTACACTTTCTGCAGCCGTAACTTGTATGGCTTCACTGGCTTATCTTCGATCCATACCACCTTTCTCACTATGTTTATAGCCACGGTGTTCACGTTCTTATTTTTTGGTGTATATGCACTGTATATTGACATTGTCTGTTTACTGTGCCAAAGTTTTTCCACTGTTTCTGACTTTCTAAAAATATTTGAAAAAAAGATGGGCCCTTCTGTTCTTAGCCTCAACCTCCTCAAGAGCCTCTACCTCTCTGAAACACCAAGCTAAGGGAATACAAGCAAAATAAATGAAACACAGCAAATAATTTCTGTTACCCAATGCCAGAGTTATCTTAAGAAAAAAGACACCAAGAAATTGATATTAGTAAACACAATGTACTATTCTCTCAGAGTTGATAACCCCACAAGGAAAAGAAACATTGGTATAGGGATTGCACAGTCCAGCACAATGGCGTTGATTTACCTAAAACTGGAGAGAGCAAAATCTGGTGCAGCTCTACAAAGAAACCAATCTGCTTTTAGGTTTACTTTTGTCAAAGCCTGATTGAACAAGCTGAAGTTTGAAGCTGATTGGCTACAACACACAGCTGCACCATATTTTTAGTAAATCAACCCCACTCAAGGATTAACAAAAAAAAAGTAGGCATTAGAGTTGTAGAACAACTGAGTTGGCAGTATATAGTAGTATATACCCAGGATGCAAACACAGCCAGTATATAAACGGAGTCTAACAAAAACAGGGCTATGTTGCACTATTGATGACATTGCTAGGCCTTGACCATCTGGTTAAACATACTCAGAATTTAACCAACATAAACAGCATAGAATTATAAGGGGAACTTGTAAGATGGAAGATGGGGAGGGGGTCAGTCCCTAAGGTTGATCTTCTGCCGGCTAAATTTGGGGTCCAATTTTTGAAGAGCATTGGTGCAATTCTGATAGTTCTCAACCAGCATGAGGTTTAGTGGTGGGATGCAATGTAGACTGTGATATGAGAAACAAACTGGGCCAGAGGTGGTGATAATGCACTACAGCCACAGTTCATAGGCGGCAATGGTGTGGCTGAGGTCTACAGATTACAGACATCCTACTCTTAATAACATGGTTGCTGTTAACAGTAGAAAGTGGGCCAGAGGCCCTCTCTTCAACTTCCAGAGATGGCAATGGACTTTTAGTGGTGGAAGGGGTCCCTTCGGTTTGGTCCTAGTGTGACTGCAGCCAGTAGCAAAAAAAGCTGCAAGTACTTATGTAGAACAAGGGGTAGATACCATAAGCCTATTGGAGTTTCCTCAACCCATATTTTGCATCGGAATGTAAGAATGCATCAGGTTTTAAGGATTTTTGTAAATACAATATTAGTGATATTATAAAATTGGTTGGAAAATGACTTTGCCAATTGCCTTATAAAGATACACTCTGGGTAAATATGAAAATCCCATGCAGACAATCTAAGATTCTCAACATTTCAATTTGGCATTTATCACGACTCTAGTTTCCTTGCTAGCTAAATATGGATACACTCCATACAAACTAATTGCACGAGGGGTCTATATTGGTAATATCGTACACAGAAAAAAACAGTATACAGTTGGACACTTATATTTTTTTTCTTTTTCTTTGGTCCTTAGAATATTCTAATGCCATCATGCTTTAAATGTCTGTTTGGTCTCCTTTTTTGTGTTGAATCAGCACTATCCTTAGCGGTTTTCATGTCTGTCACCTATCCTTGAGGAAGCAGTGGACATTTTGCTAAGGTGTGACCTAACTAAATATGTATACTTACAATGTCCTTCATTGGCCTGTAGGTGACACTTCTGATCTTTATTTTTTTTAATATTATTATTATTTTCGTTTCGGTGTCCAGCTACTAACACTCTTAGCAATCTTTGTGCCTGTCCCTCATCTTTTCAGGATGTAGTGGATTCCAGGGGGTGTCTGGTGAAAGTATCAATCAGCATTTTTTGGCTGATGTTTTTTTCCCTTGTCCTTGCATTATATATATGTGTTTATTTGTAATTAAAGAATGAGTTTGGCCAATGGTGACATATGTACTGAAGATGTATACCATATTTCAGATATTCACCACATGAACCCTTGAAGAAGACAGTTTATTGAAATGCATTGGTTGTCTCCACATGGACAATTCCATTTAAATACAAGATTTATTATAATTTTGTTACCATGTGGGGATAAAAGCAGTGTACTTATTAATGAGTAATTATAACAAGGACGTTATCTATGTAACAATTAGCCATTTTCCTTAATAAATCTTTTAACAATGTTTTAAATAAAAATCTCTTAGGAATTTAAGGTTTTATAGTGATTGTCTCTTGTATTATTCAAGCCTTAATGTGTCTATAAAGTGCCATATATTTAGTTATGGCCTACCTAAACAATTTTATTTTATTTACATTCAGATAGGTCCTTGAACTGCATAGTTGTTACTAGATCTAAGGAATAGTGGGTATAGAAAATAATCACCCCCCTTTAAAATAATCACATTTTGTTGCTTTGCAGCCTGAAATGAAGACAGACACATGTTTTGTTTTATCCAGCTATATTTACTCAGTGCAACTTATAACATCCTGATGAAAGATACAACACCAATATGTCAGAAAAAAAATGTAAAAACAGAACCAATGAGTTGGAAAAAGGATCACCCCCTCCTGCAATGACTTGTAAACTCAATCAGGTGTATTTTTATGTGTGTACCCAGCACTGTCTAACCATAGAGTGCTTAGTATGTATCTCTATTCATTATTTGTGCAGAAACATAATATTTAAATCACAATACATAATACTTTTAGAAAATTAAAGTGCAATCAATGCAAAAAATGTGCATGAACAATAAGATCTTTAAAGTGCTTGTTATCTTATTCTTCCAGTGCCAGAATGTTCAAACAAGTGCCGTTGTGCTCCCCTCCTTATGTGCCCTTACTCACCGACTAATGATGGGTTAAACGCCTGTGTTTCAAAAATAATCCTCCAGTGCCAAAAATCAGGTGTAGCTAATCACCTTCTCAATGCTATACAAAGCCATTTGACGTTCAACTGTGATCAGCTGTGGTCATTTTGATTAGCTCAGCATGAAAAGAGCTTTCAGTCCCTAGTAGTGCAACTGAAGAAAAACAATCAACTATGGGTGGCAAGGCATTGTCAAAAGATCTCCAGGATAAAATTGTGGACAGGCACAAGTCAGGTGATGAATACAAAAACATTTCAAAGGCTTTATCAATGCAAGAAGCACAGTGAAGTCTGGATATTAAAGTGGTTGTTAACCCACTTATACAACTTTATATAATCCTCTAAATTTCATCCCTTTTTTTTGGTAAATATCTTGACGTATTTCAGAACTGCTCCCGACGATCACGTGACTGGATGTCTCTCTCCTCTCTCCGTCTGACAGATGCAGGGGGCGGGGCTGAGATCCCCTTGCTGACGTCAGCCCGGGCGAGAGGAGAAGAGGAGAGAGAGAGCAGGCCGTTCACGTGATCGCCTGGCCTACAGCAACTCTGAAGCAGTTGCAGGAATTTATGACAAAGATTGGTCATTGTGTGCATATGACAGCAATATCAAAAATTCTCCACAAATGTGGCTTTAATGGGAGGGTTGCAAGAAAAAAGCCACTCCTCATAAAAGGCCACATGCAGTCATGACTGAGCTTTGCCAAAACGCACCTTAAATATTCTGAGGCCACATGGAAAAAGGTGTTATGGTCAGATGAGGCTATAATTTAATTATTTGGCCTCAACACCAAATGATACGTCTGGCGGAAATCCTATGCAGCTCACCCTCCCAATAACACCATTCCTACAGCAAAGCATGGAGGTGGTAAAATCCGGTTATTGGGGTGTTTCTCTGCAGCAGGGACTGGAGCACTTGTCAGGATAGAAGGTAAAATGGATGGGGATAAATACTGTCAAATTCATGAGGAAAATCCATACCTCCCAACTGTCCCTGAATTGCCAGGACCGTCCCGGAAAATGGTCCCTGTCCCGGAGTCCCAGCAAATCAGGGCTAAGTCCCAGATTGCCCGTGGCGGTGCGAGGAGGCTTGGTTCCCGCATGCTGTGAGCAGCACATGGCAGTCGGCATCTCTCCCCAGCTGCCTCTGAGACTCACACACAGTGCATAACTAAGTTCACTGAACCCGCCCTTCCTCCTTACTGTGTTTTCCTGTACACGGAGGAGGAGGTGGGGAGTAGCACACCACTCTGCAGAATGGGGCTGATCTAAAGTTATGTGATTATTACTTGCAGAGGAGGGAGGCATGGAGAAGAGGGTAGGGGGATGATGGATGGAGCTGAGATGGGTGTGGGGGGGGGGTGGATGGAGCTAGAATAAGCGAGGGGGGGTGGATGGAGCTTAAATGGGTGAGGGGGAATGGATGGAGCTTAGATTGGTGAGGGGGGTGGATGGAGCATCAATGGGTGAGGGAGGGATGGATGGAGATTGGATGGGTAAGGGGATTGATGGAGCTGGGATGGGTTAGGGGGGATGGATGGAGCTGGAATGCGTGTGGGGTTGGATGGAGCTGGGATGGGTGAGGGGGGATGGGTGGAGCTGGGATGGGGGAGGGGGGTGGATGGAGCTGGGATGGGTGTGGGGAAAGGATGGAGCTGGGATGGGTGAGGGGGAGATTGATGGTGCTGGGATGGGTGTGGGGGATGGGTGGAGCTGGGATGGGTGAGGGGGAGGGTGGATGGATCTGGGATGGGTGAAGGGGATGTACAAGGCTGGGATGGGTGTGGGGCATAGATGGAGCTGGGATTGGTCTGGGGGATGGATGGAGCTGGGATGGGTGAGGGGGGATGTATGGAGCTGGGATGGGTGAGGGGAGATAGATGGAGATGGGATGGGTGTGGGGGATGGATGGAGCTGGGATGGGTGTGGGAAATTGAAGGAGCTGTAATGGGTGAGGCGGGGATGGATGGAGCTGGGATGGGTGAGGGGGGGATGGATGGAGCTGGGATGGGCGTGGGGGACAGATGGAGCTGGAATGGGTGCGGGGGAATGGATTGAGCTGGTATGGGTGAGGGGGGATGGATGGAGCTGGGATGGGTGTGGGGGATAGATGGAGCTGCTGTGGGTGATGGAGGAAGGATTGGGATTGGGAAGTGTGTGGGGGGATGGATGGAGCTGGTATGGCTGTGGGGGATGGATGGAGCCGGAATGGGATCAGGGGGGTGGATGGAGCCGCTCCCTGCATTCTGTACCATACACACGCCTGTCCCCTGCATTCTGTACATTACACACTCCTGTTCCCTGCATTCTGTGCATTACACACTCCTGCACCCTGCATTCTGTACATTACATACTCCTTCACCCTGCATTGTGAAGCACTGACTCCTTCTATTTTAAATTCTAGCCACATGGCTTGATGTTTTGTATGAACATTTTGATGGTATGTATAGTCCTGTTGGATATCAGGGGACATATGTTACTGCTGTTCATATCTTACAATGTTATCTATATATTTTTGTTCTATAGAGATACCTCTTGAATTATTATATCTCCTCTGTATTACCCCTGAAGAAAGGTGCAGTCCTGAAATGCGTCGGGTTCTTTGGAGAATTATCTTATCTCTTTGTGGTCACATACCCATTTGGCTGTGAGATATGTTTTTAGAAACCTTCTGTTATGTATATGTATAAACAACATTTTATATATCAATAAACATTTAATTTTACATGAATATTGGTGTTTAAACTGCCGTTCTAAAGTCCCATACACACAGGGGGAACCATTTTCCTTTTGATCGTGATGATGGCAGTCAAAATCAGGTTCTGATATACAGGGAAAATTTTGTTCTTTAAAGTTATAGTTTAAGACAGTTCCCCCTCCCCTGCTCCCTCCTCCAAACAGTTGCAGCCTTCTAATGTCTACATTAATGTGAACACAGTACAGGTGCACTGGGAGAGGGAACATGGGAAGCTGAGCAGCTGTTGAATTCAAATGATACTACTGCTTCTGCTGTGCCTGAAGTTATTGAGGTCAATGAGGGCTTGTTAGGAACATGTAAATACTTACTTTTCCACAGGGCTTTTTTCTCAGCGAATCGGTGCAGGAACTCCCCTCTCCCAAGTCACATCTTGTCTCCACCCCCTAACCACCTCTACAAACTGTCCTTTGTTTCCACCCCACCCACCTCCCAGTGCCACCTCTTTTAGTGAAAACAGAACCAAGTATAATTTTGTGGTGCTTAGTAATCTGTACGGGATTTGGTAATTATGATAAGAAAAGCAGTAAAATGGATCCCACACAGCCAGCAACAATAGCCCACCAAAGGAAAAACAGATACCCCCACAATATTAGACCCCCCCAACAATAACAGACCCCAGTGCAACAATAGACTGCTTGCAACAAAATAACACCTCCCAACATCAGACCCACCCCAGGAACTATAGACCCTACCAGCAACAATAGATCTCCCAGCAGCCAACATTAATAGACCCTCCAGCAGTCAGCAACAATAGACCCCCTCCTCAACAGTAAATCTCTCACAGCAACAATTGATCTCCAGCAACATAACCCCCCCCCGCAATAATAGACCACTCCCTCAACAATAGATCCATCAGGAACAATAGATCCCCCAGCAGCCAGAATTAATAGACCCTCCAGCAGCCAGCAACAATAGACTCCTCCCCCAAAAGTAGATCCAGCAACAAGTCACCACCTAGCAACATAAGATGGGGGTCTTGCTAGTGGGTCAATTGTTACTGGAGGGGCCCAGCAACAATAGGCTCCCCTCCCAGCAACAATAGATCCCACAGCAGCTAGCATCATTGGACCCTTTAGCAAACCCCACAACCCCCTGCTACCGCATACATTCAGACATTCTGACTTGAGGTTACCCTGCGTTACCGCTGAAAAAAAGCCCTGCATTTCCATAACTTGACCACAGTTTTACTTTAAGTCTCTCTACTTACTACTATCTTCTATTTTTTCCTTTAATAGGTCTAAATTCAATCCCATGAAAATGCAAACTGGTGTATATACTGATTCATACCTCTTCCTCTATATCATGTTCATTGTAGCCTGGCTGGACACTGCAAGGTGCCCCCTGTTTTATATTGAATGGGTTTTAAACCTCCAAAAAAAAAACAATAAAAAAAACTTAAAGACAAAGGCATAATGAGCTAGTATGCGATGCATACTAGCTCATTATTAAATTTTTACCTTAGAATGAAGCCCCCGCAGCACCGCCCACTCACCGCTGACACGGCAAATGTCTTCATCCGTCTTCCTTCCGGGTTCGCGTCCTCCGGCCATCTGATTGACTGGAACTGTGATGACGTCACTCCCGCAAATGCGCGCGGAAGCCATTGTTCGCGGCACAGGGCTCTGTAGGAATGGAACGGGCAGCTGTTCTGTCAGAACACATGCACCAGTGATGTTACTGGCTGCATGCAAAGTAAATATCGGTGCATGTTTAGGAGATATTTACAGTACCTACAGTATAGGTAAGCCTTATGATATGCTTTCCTATAGGTACAAGTTACAGAGAAAGCTTTACTTCCTCTTTAAAGCGGAGTTTTTTTACTTACCTGGTTGAGAAGAAAATATACTTACCTTACTTCCTCTTCCTCCCCTCGGCGGCCACGGCGATTCGTCACTTCCTGGCTTGCAATGATTCCTGGGAGCTGAACGTCATCGCTCCCAGGAATCAATGCGCCTGCACCGGCCCCGACGTCAGTTCCGGTGCAGGCGCCGTCATACCTTGCTAAACAGCTTCTGGGCATGCCCAGAAGCTGTGCAGGGATGACGCTGCGGCACCGGAAGTGACGGCGGGGCCGGTGCAGTGCATCGTGGGACCGAAGAAGACGGAAGAGGACACAGAAGAGGATCGCGCTGGCTTCAAGCTGCCCACACCTGAGATGGCAGCGCTGGACAATACATTTTCAAGGTAAGTATTTCTTCTAAAAGGTAAGTGCAACCCGAGACAGATCAGAGGCTATCCATTGTGGAATGCACTAGCCCTGACTGTCCCGGGGGTAT
This sequence comes from Pelophylax lessonae, assembly GCF_965119305.1. Taxonomy (NCBI): domain Eukaryota; kingdom Metazoa; phylum Chordata; class Amphibia; order Anura; family Ranidae; genus Pelophylax; species Pelophylax lessonae. The sequence goes on along the minus strand of NC_138773.1, from coordinate 245,447,497 downwards.
TTTTATTAAAAAAACGTTCCCAGGGTGGAACTCCGCTTTAAGTGGTTTTCTTGAGCTATTTCCGAGTTTGAAGTTAAATTGCAAGGCTGCGCAACTGGTAGGTTCACTGATAATACTTTTTTTCTATTTCCCGAGCACTCATGGGAGTAGAATATTCTGAAGTAAAGACTGGTCATCTTTTGTTCCATTCAGCTATATAGTTGGGTAATCTAACCTATTTTTGTAGATGTTTGTGAACGTTGGGCAGCAGTCAGAACTTTCTTTGTTCACTGGACAATTTTGCCTTCATTTCCTGAAAAACCATATAGGCTTTCCAACTTTGGCATAGCTGTGATGTGTCCTGGATAGGATTAGTAGACTAGTGATGCTATCTATGATAAATTATCCTCTGAATCAGACTGAAAAATTCTGGAGATGAAATTGTCATTCTATAAAATTCTAAGTGAAAATATATGCATTACCGTGACTGTAGTGTCAAGGCTCCTGCTAGATTTACACAGTGCTTTAATAGGTTAGTTCAAGTGAGAGCTCTCATACTGCTCAGAGATTATTTCTCTTTGTGAAAAGGAGTCTTTATTTAGGGTTAAAAGCTCAACCCCTAAATGCATTTATCGCTGAAAATGTCTTGTAACAATCTGTTGAAATATCAGAAAATGCCATACTTTTGGATCCTCAGCTACTCTGTGGGATAGTCAGAGATTCCTTTTGTTGGCACAAAAAAAAGTAAGCCAAGCATAGAATTTCTCTGAATGTCAAATCTATATTAAAATATTGTGAACCCAGTCACAAAAAATTCATATAGTCTTTAAAATGTTAATATATTTTTAAATGTCATTTTCAATATTTTTAAACCTGCAGCTTTTTTAAAAAAATAACTGGTGCTGCTTCATGTTAAGTCACTTGCTTTTTTGAGATGACAATGCTCTCTGTACTTGTCTCTCAATTGCTATTCTGTGTTGCCACACTTTCTTGTGCTTTCAGTGTTTTAAGATGTTCCAATAATTATTGTGCAAGCATGGACCATTCTGGTCACCACCAGGAAGCCTGTCCTGAGAAATGCCATGGAGCTATAGCTGGAGTGAGGGCATGTAGACAAGAACTGGATAAAAAAGGCTAAAGGAGATAAGAAGCACTTAGGTGCGGAAAAGTGGAGACAGTTCTTTATGAAAAACATGGCAATTGCATGATGTGCACTGACCAAACTAAATGTCATCCATTTAGGGTTTACATCTAATTTAATTGCCAAGGCAATGTAATGTCAGTCTACAAACTGAGGTTAATTTTTGGGATATGTCTTTGTATTTAACAAAAATAAATGGCTGAATTAGTATAGTGGCCTCACCCCTGTGACCTTAAATAGAGAGATAGTACAGAGAAGTACATAACCAATGTTGCTGGAAGGCTGGTCGGTAAGTTGAGCTGGGAATTTCTTTGGTATTGTTTTGCATGCTATGCCCTTCCATGTGCTCCTATAAATGCATAGACCAGTTATGCGTGAGGCCATTTGTTTGTGCTGTTAAAATATTGTAGAGGGGACGCATTTGGACACCTTTGCTGCCATGGTGCTATATGCTTGGCGTCCAGTGTGCCCCTGGGCCATTAAGGAGGGGTGGGCTCCCTCCAGGCTCACCTGCCCTCTGCCTATCCTTTATAATGCATGTGCTTCAACTATGGAGGCACTCAATTTTTAAAGTTAGGACTACAGAAATAACCGGGGTGCCTTAGCTTATGCATGTATTTGCAAATCTGTGCAAACTAAACCCCTGTTTTTAACCACTCTGCAACCGCTCACAGTAATACTACTGCGGCAGAGTGGTTCGTTATCGTCCAGTCACGTAGTATTAACGTGACTGGACACTCCCCCTTCTGGGCGGCGCTTGCGCGCCGCCGGAGGCTCGCTCCCGCTGTTTTCATTCACAGCGGGAGTCGGGCCAGGGGAGGAGCAGCGGCGATCGCCGCTGCTCTTACCCGATCGTCGGGGATCGAGTCTGGAGATCCGCCCGCTGTGTGTAAACACAGCGGGCGGATCTCCATAGTGACAGGGAGTGACAGATCGGACTGTTCAGCATAGCTGGACATCCGATCTGTCCATGAATCACTCAGTCACCTCCCCCCCTACACGTCAGTAAGCACCAGGCATACATTAACCCCTCCCTCTCCAATAAAATTAACCCCTTCCCTGCCAGTGTCATTTTTACAGTAACAGTGCATATTTATAGCACTGATTACTGTAGTAATGTCACTGGTACCCCCAAAAGTGTCAAAAATGTCAGTCAGGGGTCCGGTCTGTCCGCCGCAATGTCGCAGTCCCGCAAAAAAAATCGCAGATCGCCGCCATTACGCGTTAAAAAAAAAACACCAAAAATGACAGAAATCTTTCCCTTTGTTAGTAAACGCAATAACTTTTGCGCAAACCAATCAAAATACGCTTATTGCGATTTTTTTTACCAAACATATGTAGCATAAAACAAATTGGCCAAAAATTTTTAAAAAAATTGGTTTTTACATCTTTTTTGGGGGGAATTTCATATAAAAAAATGTTAAAAATATTGTTATTTTTTCAAAATAAACGCTTTTTTTTTGTTTATAGCGCAAAAAGTAAAAATCGCACAGGTGATCAAATACCACCAAAAGAAATCTCTGTTTGTGGGAAAAAAAGGACGTAAATTTCGTTTGGGTACGGCGTCGCACGACCGCGCAATTGTCAGTTGAAGTCGCACAGCGCCGAATCGCAAAAAGTGGCCTGGACGGAAGACAGCAAAATCCTCCGGTTGTAAAGTGGTTAAGACATACTGTTAGACAGGATAATTTGGTTGGTTGCAGACTGGTTGGTAAATTGAGTTGGGAATTTCTTTGGTTTTGTTTTGCATGCATTGCCTTTCCATGTGCTGCTTGTTGCAAAGGCCAGTTATAGGTGAGGGCAGTGGCCATTTGTTTGTACAGCACATAACCAATCAGGTTTTGGTAGGCACATTAGTAACATATGAATTATGATTGGTTGTCATGGGTTGCAGTATACTGTGTCACTTAGAAAGAACTAATGGTATGCTTCATACTATATTTACAAATAAAATGCTCAAAAGGAAACACATTAACACTGAAAAATGTATGAACTTCTGCAAACAATTCCTCCTATGGCTTTTTGGAACCAAATATTCTATAGTCTAAAAAATTAGGAGAGTGACAGCAGGAAAAAAAAAAAAAAACATCAAGTCACCATGGTGGTCCATCAGGTCTGCCACATTTTTTTTAACTTTTTTTGTCTGAGCATAGATCCATGTTTGTCCCAAGCATGTCTCAATATACTTACTGTTGACTGGCTGACTACCTCTGCTGGAAGTTTATTCCAAATATCAATGACTTTTTCGATAAAATACTTCCTAAGATTAGTTTAGAATTTTCCACCTGCTAGTTTTATGGCACATCCCCATAATTTTGAGCCTAACTTCATATTGAAAACAACAACCTCTTGATTCACACCCTTAATGCATTTAAAGGTTTTAATTGTGTCTCCCCTTTCCTTCTATCTTCCAGACTGTTCTGTACATATTAGGTTTCTGACGTCTCTTCTGAAATGTTTCATCCCTCAGACCTTTCACCATTTTTGTTGACCATCTCTGGACTTGTTATGGCTTATCAATATCCTTTTTTAAATGAGGTTTCCAGACCTGGACACAATAGTCTAAATTTTAGGGGTTTTAACTAAAGATCGGTATAGAAGTGTCTGTTAAATCTTAGAATTCTATTCACTGTTCCGACTGTCTGATCACACAATTGGCTCACTTTGCAATCACCTGAAATGTGCTGGCCAACACTTACCTCCAATATTGTACTATTGTCATGGAATTAATTTTCCCTAGGTGCATTATTTTAAATTTGAAAACATTGGACTGCAGTTTCCACTGTTTAAACAATCTTCCAGCAATGCCAAATCCTGTTCCACATTACAGACACCTCCAGGGATATCAACCATATTGCATACCTTTGTGTCATTAATAAAAAAAAAAAAAAAAAAAACCTTCCCTGACCCACCAAACCTTTAGTTCCATCACTTACAAACAGAAAAAATAGAACAAAACATAGTACAGAGCCTTGTGGTACACCACCAGTGACCGGTTGCCGTTACAAATAAACCCCATTTACAACTACACTCTGGTACTGTATCCATCCTTTAGCCAACTGTATATTCACTGAATCACCCAAGGGTTAAGTCCGAGCTTGTACAACCTATTTCTAAGAGCATGATGTGGAACTGTATCAAATACTTTGCTGAAATCAAGGTAGGCCAAGTCGACACCACCTCCATGGTCCAAAACAGTAGTGATATAGTAAAAAAAAAATCGGAGTAGTCTGACATAATCTGCCCTCAGTAAATGCTTGCTATGTTGGGTTCTGCAAATTGGTGTTTTTAAGTGATAATTGAGCCTTCTTTTTGGGAGTAATTCCATTTACTTGACTACAACGAATGTCAGGTGCCGTTGAGTTGTGTCCCAGCCATGCAAACAGCAACATTCCCACCTCTAGCTCAGTAAATGGTCTAGGGGTTGCCTTTTTAAAGTTTATTGCAGATCACTTTGGATGGAGCGAGGGCACTCTTCCCTTTGCAGCTACTTCATGGCACAGTCCTTTGAGCACTGGGACATAAAAGGGACAGCTCTGGGACACCATTAGCAATATTGTAGGCAAGGCAAGCCTTAAACTTAGTGTACTAAAGGTTAACAGCAGCAACAGTCACTAGGATCCCTCTCTAAGGTCTGTGCTCACGGTGTCCCTGGGACTTGAATGACTCCTTCCAGACTCACATAGACAGTTTTCTCAGTGGACACTCCAAACTAGATCCACAGTAGACCCCCTCCTCCAGCTCTCAAAGAATTGGCAGCAGAATAGCCTCTCCAGCTATGCACAGCTGGGATCTTGATGAGACAGGTAGGATCTTCATCAGGACTGCCAGGAAGAGCAGCCATCCTTCTGGCTGGGAACCTCTCCTCCTGGGGAAAAACCCTTCTCTCTGGGGGTCCAAACGATTTATATACTCCCTAACCACCATCCCAGCACACTTCCACAGGGATTGGCTACAGAGTATTCCAAAGTAATTACATGCTGCTCTGCTTATTACAGGAGAGCCAGAGAACTAAATTTGCCTAACCAAACCTATCAGCCCATCTGGCAGGATGTTATAGAAGTAACTGTATAAATGGTTTGCTACTATTTTATTGGTGTGACTCTTTAGGATAATCCTATACTTTCAGCAATAAGATCTTGACAGCAGTTCTATTCATTCCTTTCTCCATCCAAGAATATAAAAAGATATTTTGGCAAGAGATTCATGTTAGGACCAGTGTTGATGGGCTTTTCTTTTTTCAGAACTGCTTTATTTCACATACAGGTATATAGAAATGTAAAAACAGCTGGTGCAGGTCAAATGCATTGACACTGAATTCTGATCCCAGAAGCATTTCAAACTGATGTAAAAAAAAAATGCTGCATGCACTCATCAAAATCCATCAACACAGGTCCTAAAAGTGCATTGTCCAGGGAATGAAAGTACTTCATGTACTTTAGTAAAAAAAAAAATGCATGCACTTGAATTGCATCCAGCACTACAATAGGCTCAATGTTGTCAAAATGCACAACAATCCTGTTTGTGGGACCCTTAGAAAATGTTTAAATGTGGACAGTGCCATTTATATTTCATTTCTCCTGCATTTAACCACAACAAAAATACACATATGTGAACAGGGCCTCTAGGTCAGGACCGGCCAGACCTTATGGTAGACTCACGCTAGCCCCGCACTGGAATCTTAGATATACAATAACTCTCCATCAGACCTTTGGGACTTGTCTTCAATGCCAATCTACACGGCACTTTGTTTTATTTGCCTTATTACAAATTTCTTACACTTGCCATTAGTGTACTGGGACCGGTGCCATTTTGGTATTTCATTAATGCTTAGGCAGACATGTTTTACTCAACCCGGACCGAGGCTGAAAGATGATTAGCCGATAACCATAGTCTCTGACTAATCAGCTCATTGGAAAAAAAAAAGGATTTGCTATATGTAGAATGCAGCAAAGTGCACAATCTGTATAAAATGTTGATAGAGAAAAATAAAATGTACATCTACCAGAGACAGCCATTGATTTGTGGATTAGGTTTTTATTTTCCAACCATTGGAAAAAAATAATGTATGGAGGCAATCTAGTACTAAGCATTTTGGAAAATCTATTTGAGATCATTTCGGCAGAAGCTCCAGCAGTTTGTCATAAGAGGGGAGGAGTGCAAAGGATAATTGTCTGCAGTCTAGTAAAACACAAAATAACTGCCATCACACTTGAGTGAGCTTATAGCCAGCCTGTCCCAGGGCCTCTAGAAGATAGAGCAGTTAATGTTCCCTTTTATTTCAAAGGATATGTCACTTGTATCACAGATTTATACCATGATACAGCAATTTCATCCAAACAGATGGATAATGATGTCAAAGGAGAAACCCTGTTTTTATTGAGTTTTGCAAAGATTGCTCAGATAGCTGCTTCAATTGAAAAGCCCCAGCAGTCCTGCGGCTCTTAATCTTTCTAATCTCAGCGGTATTAAATTTCATCATTTTTGTTTGAAGGAGGAAAATTCTGCAGTAATGGTTTCCTAATAGGGAACACAGAAGATACAAAGCTAGGGGCTCTCTGTGTAGTTGTTCCATAAGCACTTCTGATTTATAGGGCTGTTTATGACAGAAAGGAAAATTATCTTCTGCAGATATAAATCAGGTAAAGAGTAGGAAATTGAACTTAGATATCATCTTGTCAGATGCTTAATGTTCTTTCTCCTGTCACTTTGGATAGGCCCAATTTGCAGAATACTGCAGAGGTAAAAGAACACAATTAACAGTGACAGTAAAGTAATAGATGAAGCTATAAAATCAACCTGCTGGTGCTAGATGCTATGTATGATTTTAAGATGAAGTAGTGCCAAAAGTATATATTAGCTCAAACCAACCATTTCCTGTGTTCAGCAATACCCACTGTGACACTTGTTTGTCACTTTCATTGAGATCTAGATACTACACTTTACATATTAATGAACCTATAACCACTCACCTTTCCTGAAAGTCAAAAGAGTTTCTCAGGAACTGATATGTTGTTTACTTAAAGAGAAATGAGAGCTACTGATTATTTCTATAAGGAAAGGGGTAATTTCGTTCACTGTTAAACATTAAGGTATTTATCCTGTTAATGCAAATGTTGACTAATGCCCAAGCTGTATTTATAAAAGTTTTTATTTAATATTTTGCAGTGTGGATCAAAATAAATCAATTGAAGGTAGCAATTATAGACTGAACATTTCTAATTATACCAATTTCAGTTTTTACTGGTTTGTAAACTTTTATTTTATGTTATATAGGTGATGTAGGAAGTTGGGGCCAACTGTGGTTATGACAAGAGAGAAGAGTAATACAAGCCAAAGAAATAATATATTAAGTAATATCTGCGCTGTGAAAAAATGAACCTAATAAGGCTACTTACACAAAAAGCAGTATGCCGGTGCCCTTCTGAAAATGTGCAAAATAAGAGTGTAGTGCCTCAAAGGATTATATATAAATCATATAGATCAAGAGTATAAAGTAAATGACAATGTAAGTTCCAATATAGTGTCCATTATTGTGACAGATGCAAAACAATAACACCAGTGCTTTTGAGCCAATTCTTCTTAGGAGTGCTTTAGTGATTTCCCACCAACAATAGGTGAATTGCAAACTCACCAAAGTGAGGAGCTGCCATCACAGCAGCATAAATGCCCACAACAGTATGATGATCAAACAGGGAACACTGCAGCATAGGGATTCCAAAGACTTCTCCTTTAGAAAGCCTCCAACTATGAATGAACAAAGCTTGCCACACGCCAGAAAAAGATTTCAATATTGTAGTACTTTTATGTTAAATAGAACATGTAACAAGTAAAGGACAGTAAATCGATAAATTCACATCAGAATCGTGCAACAGTGTGATGTCAGCACCAAAATCTCCGCCCGATGTGTTTTGTCCTATGGGACCCCTTGATAATGCGTCAGGGTGGAAAATTTAGTGCTGACGTCACGCCGCTACACAATTCCAGTGGCTTTCTGATGAGAGTTTATAGATTCACTGTCCTTTACTTGTTACATGTTTCTTTTAAGATTAAACATTCCTTTTAACATTAAAATACTAAATTATTGGAATCTTTTTCTGGCACATGGCCAGCTTTGTTCATTCATAATTGGAGGCTTTCTAAGGGAGAAATCTTTGGAATCCCTATGCTGCAGTGTTCCCTGTTTGATCATCCTGCTGTTGTAGGCGTTTATGCTGCTGTGAAGGCAGCTCCTCGCTTTGGTGAGTTTGCAATTCACGTGGTGGGAGATCCCTAAAGCACTCCTAGGAAGAATTGTCTTATAAGCACTGGTGTTATTGCTTTGCATCTGTCACAATATTGGACACATTATTTGACACTAGATTGTAACTTTAGCCATACATTTTGCACTTACATTGTAATTTACTGTATGCTCTTGATCTAAATTATTTATATATAATCCTTTGAGGCGCTATACTCTTATTTAATACAACCCAAAGACTTTATATCTAGAACTATTTCAGAACAATTCAGCTAGTCAGCAAGCTTTTCATCCTCTCTGACTGGCATGCTCATAACTTACATGTGCAAGTCTATATGCAAAGTAGATACCCTCAGCAATATTCTTAAAATTAACTTATTCAAAAATGCTGTTGTAGGACCCACTTTAGGGCTATAATTGTGCAATTGGAACATTTTAAATTTTACAAAAATCAATAACCCCAGAATTGTTCTCTGGGGTGTTTGGATTTCCAGAGTCCCTGGATAGGGTGTCGTGGAATTTTAGTAAATATAGAGTGGTAACAAGGATGGGCTTGTGTCTGGGTCAGTGCTATAGCTATTTTGTTAGGACCCAAATATGCTGGAAGTGATGTTTTTCATCAATCGAAATACCCTATACCCTAATTGTCATCTATATTTACTTGCTAAAGTCCCTCATATGTTTTGCTCCAATCCACCGTTTCATTAGGGGATACTAGTGACAAGGATTCACACCTGTATCTGAAGCTTACTTTTGGCTTCCAGATTGTCTCTTCCACCTCCTGACCCAAATTTCTTGAGTCCTTTGGTCACCCTCTGTGAACCAATACCTTTGAGGGTCTCCTCTAAAGTATGTGCTTCCATGCAGCCCTAGTTACAACCACTTAATTCCTGGTCAGCCTGTTTTTAGTGGATACAGACTCCGTTACACATAAGTTGCAAATGATCAAAGATCCTTAAAATTAAGTGTGTATGATTTAAAAAACCCTTACATCAGACCTAACAAATGCTACAAAAATAATTAAAAAAATCAATAAACAAAGCAGTGAAAGATAGGAAAACAACCCTGAGAAATGGGTAAAACAAGTATTAGTTCAATCCATGTATGGGCAGGCTGGTTGCACTGAAGTAAATCTACCGATCATTTTCAGCACAACCAGCCTTTTGCGTTTTTCCCAATTGATCAGTACCATCAGCTTTAGCCCATAACACTGATTAGTGTATTCTGATGGTGGGGAAGTTTCCCCACTGTTTGAATACAATAACTCAGCGGGAGTATTTCATCTATCCACATCAAGTGTGTGGATAGGGGAACAAGGTAATTTTTTGTTTTGTTCAACCTGCTGGATGAAAAAAAAAAAAAAGGAGCATATATGGGCTGTCTTAGAAGTACAATTTCAATGTCTCCTGGGTAACATTAGCAGTTTACTAACCCATTTTCCTTGCATAGAGTTGCTCCTTAAACTAAAAGTATCCTTAACATTGTAAAGCCCAACTAAAATCAAATAAATATTTAGGGATTTTGCATGTGTGTGCCTGAGCCTGTGCAGTGTAAATCCCCGCATCCTCTCTAACCCACCCAGGCATCCCAAGTGCTGCATACAGCCATCCATAGACATAAATGGCTGTGCGTGGCTGCATCCCAGGTATAGGGTGGTACTAACATAAACACATGTATAGCATGCGGAAAAATGCAAAATAAACAAAATTTTAAAAAAGCGGGTTATGCTGCCATTTCAAGAAGCACACACTTGTATATGACTGAGCTTTATTTAATTGATGTCTCTCAGTAAGGCCCTGTTCACACCTGAGGGATTTTCTGCTTGAACCTTGTAGCTCTAAGCCCCCCTTTTACACTTGATGACAAAGAAACTGACAGGCAGATCTGAACGGATGCCCCATGCATCTCTATGGGGCATCGGATGTCAGTGGAGACATGTCCGCTGACATCCGATCTGATCCTGGCCGTCAAATCCGGATGGATGTAAACCCTATTTTCCATCCGTCTGGCGGATCAGATGGGATTGGATGAGAACGGACAGGCGGTCTGTTCTCATCCGATTCCCCCATAGAGGAGAGCGGGGATCTGACACCTCTGTCCCCACACATAGAGCGGAGACAGAGCTGTCATCCGCCTGCTCAGTGAGTAATGGGCGGATCGATCCCCCGCTGAGCAGCACGGTTCCGTCGACGGAACGGAGCCATGTGAAAGGGGCCTAAAACTCTCAACAAACCAAATTCCATTCATTTCAATTACCCCTGTTCACATCTGAGCGTTGTGTGGCCTGAAGCAAAACGCAAAATGCCTGTCACTCAAAAATGTACATGAGCTTCTTTTTTGCAGATTACAAGTGTTTTTGGCCCCATAGACTTCAATAGAAATGCCTGACTTGAGTATTCTAGTTTCCTCTCCCTCTGCTCCCCCCTAGTGCTTTCTATTGGCTAAGCAAAAATGCCTGAAGCTGTAAAACGCTTCAAAAATACTTCAAAAGCTGCAAAAGTGTTATTTAAAAATGCTCAAAAAAAGCGAGTAAATCGATACGGTCAGGTGTGAATGGAGCCTTAATTTTTTTTTTAAAGCATTTCCTATTGAAAATCAGTTAAACATCATAACATACAATGGTACAGTACTACAAAGTAAAAAATGTTGTGAGACTTAGTCCTTAACCCTTTGAAGACATTACTCATTTGTTATTCCTAATATCATCTTCATCATGGTCTTCATTTTTATATTTAAAAAGAAAGTATGATTTTGACATCTGTCTTAAATGTTCCTGCACAATGGAATAACTATAAAGAGATATCAAAAGATGTGACCTATGACAATTTGTCTGAGTGGTCTGACAGGTCAGGTTATGGCCTTGAATCATGAGTAATGCAGTGGGTAAAGAAAAGGGTATTTTATGCTAGGCACAGTCAGAATGATTTTTTCTCTTATTCAACAAAAGAAGGAACTGCAAATTCCCTTTTCGATGTGATAGCTTTCAGTGAATTGTACAAGGGACTTAAAATAAAAATGTAACTAATATCTATACCTAGTGGAATTAGCCATTTTGTGAGCTGTTGTGAGTTTCATTATTACAGGCAATATAGGCTAATGTACAAGAAACAGAAGCAATATGAAAATAAATATACAGATAGATAGGTAGGCTACTTGGAGATACAGGCTCCTGACAGGATGTCACAGGTTGATAAAATCTCTCCTCAGGTTCCAAGGAAAGTAAAATTAAGTCTTGCCTTAGATGACTTGTATTTTTTGTAGTTTTTTTTTCTTTTTCTTTTTTTTTTGATCAGTTATTAATTAGCCGAAAAAAACAAGCAGATTCCTTATTCACACAAGCAAGGTGGACGGAGGATTTCTTCCTGCGTTGACATTGGGGTTGATTCATAGGTGTGAGCAGCCGATTGCTTTAGGGTATGCACCCCAAAGTTCAAACACACATGCCTGTGTGTATGTATATATATATGTCTGTGTGTATGTATATGTATGTATATATATATATATATATATATATATATATATATATAGATATATATATATTATTATTATTATACAGGATTTATATAGCGCCAACAGTTTGCGCAGCGCTTTACAATGTGAGGGAAGACAATACAGTTACAATACAGTTCAAAACAGGAGGAACTAGAGGGCCCTGCTCCTTAGAGCTTACAATCTAGAATATATATATATATATATATATATATATATATATATATATATATATATAGATATATACAGTGGGTACGGAAAGTATTCAGACCCCCTTAAATTTTTCACTCTTTGTTATATTGCAGCCATTTGCTAAAATCATTTAAGTTCATTCTTCTTCCTCATGAATGTACACATAGCACCCCATACTGACAGAAAAACACAGAATTGTTGACATTGTTGCAGATTTATTAAAAAAGAAAAACTGAAATATCACATGGTCCTAAGTATTCAGACCCTTTGCTCAGTATTTAGTAGAAGCCCCCTTTTGATCTAATACAGCCAGGAGTCTTTTTGGGAAAGATGCAACAAGTCTTTCACACCTGGATTTGGGGATCCTCTGCCATTCCTCCTTGCAGATCCTCTCCAGTTCTGTCAGGTTGGATGGTAAACGTTGGTGGACAGCCATTTTTAGGTCTCTCCAGAGATGCTCAATTGGGTTTAAGTCAGGGCTCTGGCTGGGCCATTCAAGAACAGTCACAGAGTTGTTGTGAAGCCACTCCTTCGTTATTTTAGCTGTGTGCTTAGGGTCATTGTCTTGTTGGAAGGTAAACCTTCGGCCCAGTCTGAGGTCCAGAGCACTCTGGAGAAGGTTTTTGTCCAGGATATCCCTGTACTTGGCCGCATTCATCTTTCCCTCGATTGCAACCAGTCGTCCTGTCCCTGCAGCTGAAAAACACCCCACAGCATGATGCTGCCACCACCATGCTTCACTGTTGGGACTGTACTGGACAGGTGATGAGAAGTGCCTGGTTTTCTCCACACATACCGCTTAGAATTAAGGCCAAAAAGTTCTATTTTGGTCTCATCAGACCAGAGAATCTTATTTCTCACCATCTTGGAGTCCTTCAGGTATTTTTTAGCAAACTCCATGCGGGCTTTCATGTGTCTTACACTGAGGAGAGGCTTCCGTCTGGCCACTCTGCCATAAAGCCCCGACTGGTGGAGGGCTGCAGTGATGGTTGACTTTCTACAACTTTCTCCCATCTCCTGACTGCATCTCTGCAGCTCAGCCACAGTGATCTTTGGGTTCGTCTTTACCTCTCTCACCAAGGCTCTTCTCCCCGATAGCTCAGTTTGGCCGGAAGGCCAGCTCTAGGAAGGGTTCTGGTCATCCCAAACATCTTCCATTTGAGGATTATGGAGGCCACTGTGCTCTTAGTAACCTTAAGTGCAGCAGAAATCTTTTTGTAACCTTGGCCAGATCTGTGCCTTGCCACAATTCTGTCTCTGAGCTCTTCAGGCAGTTCCTTTGACCTCATGATTCTCATTTGCTCTGACATGCATTGTGATCTGGAAGGTCTTATATAGACAGGTGTGTGGCTTTCCTAATCAAGTCCAATCAGTATAATCAAACACAGCTGGACTCAAATGAAGGTGTAGAACCATCTCAAGGATGATCAGAAGAAATGGAAAGCACCTGAGTTAAATATATGAGTGTCACAGCAAAGGGTCTGAATACTTAGGACCATGTGATATTTCAGTTTTTCTTTTTTAATAAATCTGCAACAATGTCAACAATTCTGTGTTTTTCTGTCAGTATGGGGTGCTATGTGTACATTCATTAGGAAGAAGAATGAACTTAAATGATTTTAGCAAATGGCTGCAATATAACAAAGAGTGAAAAATTTAAGGGGGTCTGAATACTTTCCGTACCCACTGTATATCTATATATATATCTATATATATATCTATATATATATATATATATATATATATATATATATATATCTATATCTATATATATATATAGATATATATATATCTATATATATATCTATATATATATATATACAGTGCATCGCAAAAGTATTCGGCCCCCTTGAACTTTTCGACCTTTTGCCACATTTCAGGCTTCAAACATAAAGATATAAAACTGTAATTTTTTGTGAAGAATCAACAACAAGTGGGACACAATCATGAAGTGAAACGAAATTTATTGGATATTTCAAACTTTTTTAACAAATAAAAAACTGAAAAATTGGGTGTGCAAAATTATTCAGCCCCCTTAAGTTAACACTTTGTAGCGCCACCTTTTGCTGCGATTACAGCTGTAAGTCCCTTAGGGTATGTCTCTATCAGTTTTGCACATCGAGAGACTGAAATTTTTGCCCATTTCTCCTTGCAAAACAGCTCGAGCTCAGTGAGGTTGGATGGAGAGCGCTTGTGAACAGCAGTTTTCAGTTCTTTCCACAGATTCTCGATTGGATTCAGGTCTGGACTTTTTACTTGGCCATTCTAACACCTGGATATGTTTATTTGTGAACCATTCCATTGTAGATTTTGCTTTATGTTTTGGATCATTGTCTTGTTGGAAGACAAATCTCCGTCCCAGTCTCAGGTCTTTTGCAGACTCTATCAGGTTTTCTTCCAGAATGGTCCTGTATTTGGCTCCATCCATCTTCCCATCAATTTTAACCATCTTCCCTGACCCTGCTGAAGAAAAGCAGGCCCAAACCATGATGCTGCCACCACCATGTTTGACAGTGGGGATGGTGTGTTCAGGGTGATGAGCTGTGTTGCTTTTACGCCAAACATAACGTTTTGCATTGTTGCCAAAAAGTTCAATTTTGGTTTCATCTGACCAGAGCACCTTCTTCCACATGTTTGGTGTGTCCCCCAGGTGGCTTGTGGCAAACTTTAAACAACACTTTTTATGGATATCTTTAGGAAATGGCTTTCTTTTTGCCACTCTTCCATAAAGGCCAGATTTGTGCAGTATACGACTGATTGTTGTCCTATGGACAGAGTCTTCAACCTCAGCTGTAGATCTCTGCAGTTCATCCAGAGTGATCATGGGCCTCTTGGCTGCATCTCTGATCAGTCTTCTCCTTGTATGAGCTGAAAGTTTAGAGGGACGGCCAGGTCTTCGTAGATTTGCAGTGGTCTGATACTCTTTCCATTTCAATATTATCGCTTGCACAGTGGCACTTGGGATGTTTAAAGCTTGGGAAATCTTTTTGTATCCAAATCCGGCTTTAAACTTCTCCACAACAGTATCTCGGACCTGCCTTGTGTGTTCCTTGTTCTTCATGATGCTCTCTGCGCTTTAAACGGACCTCTGAGACTATCACAGTGCAGGTGCACTTATACGGAGACTTGATTACACACAGGTGGATTCTATTTATCATCATTAGTCATTTAGGTCAACATTGGATCATTCAGAGATCCTCACTGAACTTCTGGAGAGAGTTTACTACACTGAAAGTAAAGGGCTGAATAATTTTGCACGCCCAATTTTTCAGTTTTTTATTTGTTGACAAAGTTTGAAATATCCAATAAATTTCGTTCCACTTCATGATTGTGTCCCACTTGTTGTTGATTCTTCAAAAAAAATTACAGTTTTATATCTTTATGTTTGAAGCCTGAAATGTAGCAAAAGGTCGAAAAGTTCAAGGGGGCCGAATACACTGTATATGCGCCGGATGTGCCTGGGTACACCCTAATCACTCTGTGCGGTGCTGATTCCCCCTGCTTCCTGTCCCCACCCTACACCCACCCCCCCCCCACCCCTGCAGTGCTGCCAGCTTTCCTTCTCTCCTCTCAGGAGTGGGGAAGGGGCTGGTAAATATTTAATTAACCACCCCCTTCTTTTTCTAAATGAACACAGTGAGTGATCTGCACTGATTGCTTTTGCCTTCATTCCTAACTGAAGCATAGTAAACTATGTTTACTGCAGGCTGCAGAGAAAGGGACTGGGGACTTTAGACCCTTGATATTTCTCCAAAGCCACATAACGGGCTCCAAAAAAAATTGGGGTGTTAGCGCCTTCCTTTTTTTTCTTTACAAATTTTTGAGTAATACATACCTAATTTCATTTTAAAGGTGGCAGCTTCACTGGTTTTATTCATTAATTAAGCAGGCACCTTTAGTTGTGATATTTTGGTAAACCTTAAGAATCCTGTGATCCCCCCCCCTCTTTCTAGCACACAGACGGTGATTGACAGCCTCAGCTATGCCTGTTTCCCTATGAGATTTTGTAGAGGGAGGTGTGCCCTTTCCTCCCACTCGGGTCTCAGATTACACTCAGATCCCTGCTTGATGCTGTGAACTGTGTGACATGAGATCCCTATCCCCTGCCTACTGGAGCTGAGAAATGCTGTGTAAATTGTGTGCTTTAGAACACTGGAGAGGAGAGAGGGTTGCAGATAAACATATACAACTTATCAAGGAGGATTTGTTTATTTAGCCACTTGCCAACCACCCGCCACAGATACATTGCGGCAGGTTGACTCGGCTGCGTGAACCGCCAAGACGGTACGGCAGTCATGCATGAGGCTAGGGGGGTGCGTGCCCCCCCCCCCCTGCTGTCCCCGGGATGTTCTGATTCGGTTAAGAACCAATCAGTCCTCAGGTCCAGGCCAATGATTTTTGGCCTGGACCTGTTGATCGGTTCTGACCAATGGCAGAACATCCTGTGCCCCCTGTAATGTAAACACAGGCACAGGATTTGATGTCATCTCCTCTCCTGGAGTCCTTTTCGGTTCCAGCATGAGAGGAGATAACATCTACCGTGAGTACACAAGCGCTACACTGACACCAGTACACATAGGCACACATTAAATCCCCTGATCACCCCCTAATTAATCCTTTCACTCCCTGTCACAGTGCACACTATATACAGTACAGATAAAATTTACTGATCACTGTATTAGTGTCACTTGTGACTTCAGATAGTGTGAGAGGCAGTTAGTGGTAGACCCAAATAGGTCTAGGGTCCCCACCATATATCCCCCAATAAAGATTTAACCCCCTGATCACCCCCCAATAACCCCTTTTACCCCTTGTCACAGTTCACACTATATACAATATACAGACAATTTACTGATCACTGTATTAGTGTCACTTGTGACTTCAGTTAGTTTGAAAGGCAGTTAGTGGTAGTTATAGGCAATCCTAGATAGGTTTAGGATCCCCGCCCTATATCCCCCAATAAATATTTAACCCCCTGATCACCCCCAGTTAACCCCTTCATTGCCCTGTCACAGTGTCACTATTATAGTGCACAGATCTTTTTTCTGATCACTGTATTAGTGTCACAGGTGACATCAGTTAACGTTAGTTAGCGTCAATTCAGGACATCGTCAGATTGCCCGCCACATGTTTAGTAATACACTTTAACCCTTTGATTGCCAGTGCCAGACACACACATACACAAACTAAACACCTCCATTACTAGTATAGTGTCTGAAAGGATCAATATCTTTGATCTGATCAGAACTATACTAGTGTCCCCAATAGTTTAGTGTTCCCAAACTGCAGCGTTAGCAGGATCAGCCCCGACACCTGCCAGCACCTGTGTTTAGCCCCTCCACCCCCCAAGAAGTGAAGTATTAGCAGATTACTGTCACTTCCAATACACAGCACACTAAACCACAGCGTTAGCATAGTCAGGCCTGATCTCTGCTAGCACTAGCATTTACATTTTTTGGTAGTGGTTCAAACAGTCCTTGACAACCAGGTGCTTTTTTACCTGTGAGTCACACTAGGTACCTTTAAATTTATTGGCTAAAATGTCCAAACAGAGGTACACTAGTGAAGAGGCCTGCACAATGCTGAGCATGACAGATGAGAGCGATGGGGAAGCCTCACTGTCAGAATCAGGCTCAGTATTCGAACCTGTAGAACGCAGTGGCACCCTGACAGATAGCTCTGATGATGGAGTAGTTGTCCCTGCTAAGGTCAGGCGTACCCGACCCGTTCTTCTGTTGCTGAGGTGTAACAGCCGCAGGGTTCTCATATGCAGCAGAGTGTCGGTACTAGTGCTGCTCAACCCTCTGGTGAACTGGCACGCACCAGCGGCCTAGTACATCCTGTTCATAGTCAACCCAGCACTGCAGTAAAACTTGGTGACGTGGCAAGTCCCATAAGTGCAGTTCAAGCTGGTGCATTGGCTAGCACAAGTAGTGTCCTGCAGATACCAAGAATTCGAAGACAGGCCCATAGAGCCCATAGTGTCCTTCCTGATGCGCTTGCAAATCCTGTTTGGAAGACCACCACTTCTGCAGCGCCCATACTTCCCCCATTCACTGGCCAACCCGGAATTCAGGAGCCAATTTTACTTCCCTTGATTTTTTGACCTGTTTTTCACGGAAGATCTTTACAGATCTATTGTGGACCAAAGCAATTTATATGCCGATCAATTAATCTCCGCAAATCTAAATTTGACCTTAGCCAGAGAATTTGCATGGAAACGTATCACAGTTTCCGAATGTAAAACTTTTGTGGGCCTATCCCTCCTCATGGGCATTACTGAAAAGAGTGAGTTGTGGTCATATTGGTCCACTGACCCAATTCACCATATGCCCGTGTTCTCTGCTGCCATGGCCAGGACTAGATACGAGAAAATCTTGCGGTTCATGCATTTCAGTGACAATGAACTCTGTCGTCCTTGGGGGTGACCCTGGATATGACCGGGTCCACAAAATTTAGCCCCACGTAAACAACTTCAACCAGAAGTTTGCAGCCTTGTATATGCCCCAACAAGCCATCTGCATTGATAAGTCCCTGATTAAATTTTCTGGCCACCTTGCTTTCAAACATTTTCTACCCAGCAAGCATGCCAGATATGTGGTCAAGATGTATAAGCTCTGTGACAGGGCAACAGGCTATACATGTAGTTTCTGGGTTTACGAGGGAAAAGATAGCAATGTAGAGCCCTCGAACTGCCCAGACTACATGGGGAGCAGTGGCAAGGTTGTTTGGGACTTGTTATCACCCTTATTCAAAAAGGGGTACCATTTACACGTGGACGAATTCTATACAAGAGTGCCACTTTTTAGACACCTTTTTGATTTTGGAATTGGCCACATGCGGCACCGTGTGACCTAATGGCCGGGGCTTCCCCCAACGGCTTGTAGGTTCCCAACTTAGACAGGGGGACAGAGCCTGCTTGAAGTTTGATAAATTGCTTGCAGTTAAGTGAAGGGACACACAGAATGTTTTCGTTCTGTCCTCCATTCACGCAGATACGACAGTCCAAATTGCAATGACGATTGGTGTCTGGACGCTTGTACTGCTCTATATTGATTCTACAGAGTGATAGTTTGTGAAGGTATCTAATTTTCATCAATTTGTTCTGCTAATTGTACATGACATTATTCTTATATTCAGCAGAATCTCTTGAAAACGTTTTTATTTTTTTTGTTTCAACCCCATTATCTACATTATCTAAGAAGTATTTTAAATTTTTAGATAGGGCAGTGAACTCAGCTGATTCCTTAGCTGATAACATAACTCCCTTTAACTCAGAAATCTGAGCCTCTATTTGCTTCCTCTTTTTTCTTTTCACGAGCAGCTTTAGCACTTCCCTCTCTTTTGCATTAAAAAATATTAAACCATTCCTCCAGAGTCTATCAAAACGGACAATATTTGGGAGAATATCCCACGTGAATCTTCTGGGTGTAATACCTTCATTGGTGTACTTTTAGAATATCATTGGATCCCACAACAAATGGATTTTCTTCTCCATACTATGTTTTAATTTCTTGATGTTAGCATTTAAGTCTTTACATGTGGTATCATCCACGGTGATAGTTTTTTTTTTTAGTATAAGTTCATACCTATGTATTTTAGCTAGGTTGCTAGGTGGCATTAAAACATTAAAAACTGTTTTTTAATTAATCTGAATAAAGTGTTTTAAGCTTTTAAAGAAAAGGTTTTTACGGATGTGAGATTTTTAATCAACATCATGCTCCCTTGGGATATGGACTTTTTAGGTAAATTATTTTTTCTATACAATAAATATAGTGGAGGATTAGTTAACGAAGAGACGAGGTGGAATTTTGAATTACCCATGAGCCCAGGAGAAGCAGCAAAGTTACTGGATACTGCTATGAGTTTACCTGTCTGGAACTGTTTGTGAGATGCCTGTCCACTATACTCTGCATGAATATTGATGCTGTCTGCTTTGTTTTTAATATGGGTGAGTTGCATTGTGCACATTTTTATTAAAATAATATATACGGAGAGTACGAGAAGTGTTTTTTTTATTTGTCTGTTAGAAAGGAGTGGAGGAAGACAGGAAGTAGAAGAAAGGGAAGTACCCAGTAGCTATTTCGGTGTAAAGTTCTGGATCCTGCTGACAGGCGGAGAGGGGGTCTTGTCAGTTACTGGAAGCCCTCTTTATTATCAGGTTCATACAAACCTCATATAGTTTGGAAGTCTGCACATAGCTAACACACGAGAATATGGATTGATGTTAATTCTTTATGTATTTGCACATTCTTTTTTGCGGTTGTTATTTGAAGTTTTCAAACATTTTAAGGGTCTCACTGAGGTCTTCATAGATGTTTTTTTCAGAGCACTGAACATGTTAGTTCTTTGTGAGGTTTTATGTTTATTTTTATTTAAATCATTGTGCATTAACTTTAATTATTTTTTTATTATGGCTTAAAACACTCAAAACATCTGGATCTGATTAACAAGTTGCTCCCTGATGGATTCTCTCACACAAACAGGCAGCACTTGTATCTTTTTAGTGTCTTGTCAGCATTCAGCATTTTCATGCAGCAGCAGGCTCCCACAGCAGAGAGAGCAAGAGAGAGGAAGAGAGACCTGCATCATTAAGTTCACATATATAAAGTCCTGTTGAGACTATAATGTGGTCTAGCTACCCAGTAAAATGTGGACCAGGGAATGAAGGCTTTATCCCACACAAAACTTTACAATGCCCCCAGTCTCCAAGCCATGGAACTTATTAAGATTCGGTGAAAGCAAAAAAGTACATTTTCTCCAAATCAGCCAAATGGAGCCGCTCATTATGTGTATGTGAGAAAAGAGCAAGAAACCATCTTGTGACCTTTGCATTGTTCCCTTTGTTCTAAGCTATCCATTGATGTGGAGATTGATCTTTGATCAATTAGAATTGTCTGCCAAGTAAGTATTATTTCAATGACTCTAGTGCTCACTATATGGCTAGAGACTCCCATTCCAAAAATTTAATAGTTATTCTCTGCAAAAGTTTGTTTCTAGCTGAGCTTTGCTGCTGTTGGTTCCTCCCACAGGACTGCTTCCAGACCAAAATCAGAAGCGTCTGTATGTACAAGAAACTCTTGAAAGAATCTGGGGGTGGTTAACACTGGTCCTTTACACAATATTGCACTGAGCATCTGAAAAACTGAAAACTGTATACTCACCTTTCGATAGTTTTCCTTTCCTGACGCTTTTTCATGGCAGCACGCACTGGGTTGTGACTCTGCCCCACAACCTGATAGGATTTGGTAGGTATAAATTTATTAAGGGGAGACCCCGCAGCATTCTCTGTATATATCACTTAAGAAATGGGGGAATCTATGTGCTGCCATGAAGATGTGTCAGGAAAAGAAAATTACGGAAAGGTGATTATACAATTTTCCGTTTTCCTTATGCTTAATGGCAGCACACACTGGGAAATAACTCGCCAGTCCGGTGGGTGCTAGAACGTATTATTTATTACCATGGAACTGAAGAATTGGCTTGAACAACTGATCTTCCGAATTCCGCAGTTGTTAACTGAGGAAAATCCACTTTATAGTGCGACATAAATGCGTTTCTTGATAACTAGGTTGCTGCTTTCTTTATCCTTTCAGGAGATACTCTGCAATATGCTGCCCAGAAGGTTGCTACTGCCCTAGTAGAATGAGCCTTGAGGCCATCAGGTATCGGGAGTTGCTGGACTGAGTATGCCTTTTTTATGGTCTTAACGATCCATGATGTTCTTGTGCGTGTTGATGCTTTTTTACCTTTCCTGTGACCATGAGGAATAATAAAGAGGTTGTCCGTCTTCCTGAAGGAGCTTGTGGCTGAATTACACACATGCACATATAAATACCTTGAGGGAAGCTAGAGATGAGAGGAATTTGCACGTTCCACCTCCTTTCCACCACACCCTATGTTTACTGTTTAAACTATTGTTCTTTAACTTTTCCTTGTAAAAGTAGAGAAAAAATGTATGTGGTTTCTGTAAAGTGTAGATCCTTTGAATCCTTACTACACTGTAAAATAACAGCATTAGAATTAACAAAAATTCGTTTTCAAAAGATTTTTATTAGAAAGTCATGAAAAACAGTACAGATCATTTTCAACATATGTCAGAGACAAGATTAAGAGGAATATTTCAGCAATATATAGTGGTTACATCTCATAGAAAAGAAGTTACAAACAAGGGTCTGCATGATAGAATAACAAGGAACACAGGCATAATGGCAATAGCATCAAAAAAGATAAACCATTACTGTAAGACTCAGTGAAAATCAAAACACCATGTACTAATGTGGAAAGGTTCAAACATTGGAGTCCCAAATGTCCCATTTGGTGTGAAATAAGGCCATTGAGTTATGTACCGAATGAAAAACTTTTTCTGACAGCTTGATACTTTCCATTCGGGAGAGAACCTGAGACCATAGCAAGGTGTCCGATCTCCAATTAAGAGCTATCATCCAATGAATGGAACACATTAAAGTATGGATCAATCTCCCCGTTGGGGATGGGACATCAGAGATCTTCATAAAAAGTAAACAAATTTTAGGGGAGAGGGAGAAGTTGGACCCAACTATTTTCGAAACGAGCTTTTGGGCTTGATCCCAAATGGGTCGCAAAGAACTGCAGTCCCAAAAGAGATGAAGCAGAGTACCTTCTTCAGAGCAACCCCTAAAGCAGGTAGAAGGGACCAACTCGTAGAAAGAGTGCATTAAAGAGGGGGTTAAATACCATCTAGTAAAGAGTTTGAGGGGGGATTCCCTGCAAGCGCTTGAACGGGAACACTTACGTAGATTACTCCACATATCAGACCATTCCAGAGGTGAAAAAACACAGCTCAGGTCTCCCTCCCATTTAATCATATACCCCTGCTTTGCAGGAAGTGAAACACCAACCAAATGAGAGTACAACGAAGAGATAATACCCTTTCCTCTGGGGGAGGAGGAGCAAATGTTCTCAAACACAGTAAATGGTGGGTTAAGTGATACAAAATCTTTGGAGCGAAAAAACTCAATTATAGTCAAAAAATGGCTCAGTTCAGATCTGGGAATACCGTGTAGTTGAGTGAGCTGATCAAAAGTGCAGAGTGTATTACAAACTGTGAGAGCTTTAAGGGAAACCAGATTTCTGGATATCCAAAGTTCTAGGTCCGTTTTCTCTAACGGGAAAGAGGGAGAGCCCAGATAGTTCATAAAGGAGGTCAAAGGTGAGGTTCGGGATAACATTTCCAATGGGGTCTTCAGTTTGAACCATAGTTGAAGTAAATGGTTAATAATTTTGTTGGGGAAAGTTTTGTATTAAGGTGGTTTCGGGCTGTCCCAGAGTATGGCTTCCAACATGCATGGGGCAGCCGAAGCCCGCTCAAAGTCCAACCAGGTGACACCATCATCATTGGAACACCACTGTGCCAACTGTTGGAATTTGGCAGAGAGGTAATAAAGCCAAAGGTCAGGGAGACCCAGACCACCACGAGATTGAGGGGCATATAAAACCTGTTTATTATATCTAGTTTTTTTTCCACACCAAACAAAACTTTGAGATCTCTCTCTGGAATGACAAAATATGTGTCTTTGGGACATTGATGGTGAGGGCACGAAAAAGAAATAACAACTTAGGAAGCACAATCATCTTTACCGCTAAAACTCTACCCAGGAGAGAGATATGATAAGTAGACCAGGTTTTTAGTGTTAGGGTTAATTTTTTGAACATAGTAGGGAAATTGAGCAAGAATAGGGAGTCGTAGTGAGGGGTAATATGCACTCCCAAGTACTTGAATGACTTCGGGCACCATGCAAATGAGAATCGTTCTCTGATGCAAATCTGCATCCAATTCGGGAGGTTGATTGGCATGAGAGAACATTTGGAGAGATTAACTCCTAAACCTGAGATTGAGCTAAATCGTTGCAGTTCCACTAATAGTTGGGGAAGAGATATATGAGGGTGGGACAAAAAAAGAAGGACATCATCCGCGTAAAGGCTAAGTTTAAACTCCTTCCCATCCTTACGATAACCACTAATCTTGACATTGTTTCTGATAGAGATTGCTAAAGGTTCAATTGCCAGGGCAAACAAAAGAGGGGAAAGGGGGCACCCTTGTCTAGTACCTCTTTTTAATTGAAAAAAGTCGGAATTGCATCCAGGAAGGCGGATCCTCGTCTGTGGGGATTCATACAGGGCCGTAAAGCCATGAACGAATCCATCACCCAATCCATACCTCGGGAGCAGATGATCCAAAAAAGTCCAACTGACGCTGTCAAACGCCTTGTTAATGTCTAGGCTGACTAGGCAGGTGGGAGATTTATTAATATTGGCATCATGTATTATATTGGAGACTAGTCTAATATTGTCGGTAAGTTGCCTACCCAGGATGAAACCTGTTTGATCAGGATTTATCAAATGGCAGATATATTTAGCCAATCTATTAGCAAGTAGGCGACCAAATAATTTCAAGTCATTGTTCATGACCGAGATGGGCCTAAAACTTTGTGGGAGGGAGTGGTCTTTATCGGGTTTGGGGATAAGTGACATGTTAGCATATAGCATTTCTTCAGGGAAGTTACCGCCTAGTAAAATATAGTTAAATAATTTGGTTAATTTAGGAGTCAGAATTGAGGCAAAACTTTTATAGTAAGAGGTGGAGAAACCATCCGGTCCCGGGGGCGTGGAAGATTTCAGAGATTTGATCAAGTGTAGGATCTCCCCTTCCGAGCAAGGAGCTTCCAGCTCCTCCCTCTGGGAAGCAGAGAGGGAAGGAATCTGTAACTTCCCCACCCAAGAGTCAAACTCAGCCAGAGATACATCCGATGATACCGATAGTAGATCTTTATAAAAATTTGTAAAGATCTTCAATACCTCCTCAGGGTGAGAAACCATCTTTCCATCCTGCCTTCTAAGTTTATAAATATGGGTGGGTTTGGATTCTTGCGTGAGTTTTTTAGCAAACATTGTAGACATGGAGTTGCTATTAAGCATAAATTTTGCTTTGGACCACCCAAGGGCCTTTTTAGTATCCCCAGACAAGATCTCATCTAGGGCACGCCTTTTAGCAGAGATCAAATCCATCAAATCTGAGGAGGGAGCCTGGTTATGTAAATTGTATAATCTATCTAACTCTCTAGTAAGGGATTTTATGTCGGCTAGTCTAGCTTTATTTTTGGCTGAAGCTAGGGCATTTATCTTACCCCTAATTACCGCTTTATGCGCTATCCATACTGTTGACGTGGGAGTATCATCATTTTAGTTTATTCTAAAATATTCCGCCAAGGAGGCTGCAATCTGAGTTGTAAATGTAGAGTCATTCAGCAAAGAATCATTTAGTCTCCAGTTAAAAGTTGAGCTCTTTAAACCGACCCCACATGTCTCGAATGAAACAATATTATGGTTTCGACCAAGGACAGGTGTGTATCCTAGCATCCGAGGAATTAGCCAGTAAAATCGGTGTGCAAAAAATATAGTCCAGTCTGGCGGCGCTTTCATGGGGGTGGGAATAAAAAGTGAACTCTTTAATACCTACATTATGTGCTCTCCAGGAGTCAATCAATTGGAAGTCAGAAAGGACCTTGGTTAGCATTTTAGGGAATGCCTTAGAAGATGGAGTAATTCTACTCCTATCCAGGGAAGGGTGGGCGGACAGATTGAAGTCCCCCCCCCCAACCACCATATGAGGCGATGAAAATCTACCTAGAATCTCAAAGAAGTGTTTAAAGAATGTGGCTTGGGCTTCATTAGGGGCGTATATAGAGGCAACTGTTAATGATCTACCCGCTATGGTACCTTTGAGGATCAGAAATCTACTGTCTGGATCATTATATATAGAGGATATATCAAAAATTACGTTGTTACGGATAAAGATAGCTACACCTCTTGCCTTATTGTGAAAAGTAGAATAATGAAATTGCCTAAATGACTTATCAAAAAATGTAGGATGCTTGTCCGTGGCAAAATGCGTTTCCTGCAGGAGAATTATATCAGCACCTATTCTTTTGTAATGTCTAAATGCTTTATGTCTTTTATTAGGGGAATTGAAACCCTGAACATTATGTGAAATTATTTTAAGACCCATCTTTAATGAGAAGGGAAAATCTATAAAACCCGATTATCAGTGGATAGGATAGCTGAAACTGAGCCCAATTACTGAAGAAAACCCTTAAGTATGTGTGTGGCCAATATACAACCGACATATTAAGTGCAACTCTTTGAAGATAACATGACAGAAATATTCCCAGAACAGGGAGTGATGCAAACTTCAAGCACAAGAACACAAACAGGACAACTGACTGAGGAGCCAGTAAAAAAGTTATAATGATCTGAAAGGATGACTTTCTATTTTTCAAAAAACAATACATTTGTGGTGTCAAAAAAAAAACAGTATTAACAAGCGTCCTAGGGACTCTAAGATGTGAAAAACATCTCAGGGAGACGGGCAATGTATATAAACCCATCAAAAATGCAACCAAACACAGGACAATTAAGTCCAGACGCCATTCGTGTGGTCCAGCGCCCCGAGACCGCGGGGACCCGCGGCGAGATTCCGAATCGCTCCCATTGAGGGCGCGGGCACCCACGAAAAGGCACATGAGGGACAAACCAGCGAGGGGGGGAGGAGAGAAAGGCACTTATAAATTGTGAGCTTAGAAATCTAAAGATTTCAACCATCAGTGATATAAAACATAGTATAAATGCACTGAAGAGTATCATAGGCAACATGGGGACTCATCCTGAGAAAATAGAACTCACAACAGTGATGAATACCCATAATAGACCTCAAAAGCACCGCAAGGCTTCCTGCTAATTCACAAAAAACCTGTAAGAGAGAAAAAAAAAAGGCCTCATAATTGGTAAATTAAATGATTAAAAGGGACCATCTCTAAAGGGGTTACGCCATCTGCGCTGATCCCTTCTTGTAGCTGGAGTAGACCACACAGGTGAGGGTCTTGGAGTAGCTTGAGGTCGGGCTTCAGGAGCAGCGTTCATCAGGCCCAGTTTGAAAAGTAGTTCTTTTCCTTGTGTCAAGTTGTAAACCACATAAACCGAGCCATTATGGGGTACTGTGAGCTTAAAGGGAAATCCCCATCTGTAACGAATCCTAGCCGTCTGCAAAACTGTGGTGACTTCTTTCATACCCCGATGCTTCTCAAGGGTGGCCTGTGATATATCCGGAAAGATTTGAATCCTGGTACCTTCCAACATAATATTAGGAGTATTCCTGGATATGCGCAGAATGTCCTCCTTAACCAGGAAGTCCTTAAGACATAGTACCACGTCCCTTGGGGGCTTATCGGGGGGGGTTTAGGGCGCAAGGCTCTGTGGATTCTATCACACAAGAAGGCAGCAGCAGGTTTATCTGGCAGCAATTCACCAAAGAGTTTGGACACTGCAGGGTTCAGCTCAATCACTGTCTCTGGAATACCTCTGAGGCGCAGGTTATTCCTACGATTTCTATTGTCCAAGTCTTCAACCTGAGATTGCAATAGATCGTAGTTATCAGACAGGAGTTCAAAATCCTTCCTGAGATCATTATGTGCAATGGCCAATTCATCATGTTTTGCCTCCAGTAAATCGGTGCGACCCCCTAAGGCAGCTATTTCTTGTGACAGAGTATTGGTCGATTTATCGATCTCTGTCTGGAATTTATCCGCCAGTTTGTTGTACATCGCCATGAGACTGGCGTCCAAATCAGCCTTAGATATGTTATTAGTGCACTCACGGTCTGCTGCAGGCGATGTAGTGGAGGGTGGCGGTGGAGCGGTTTCTGCATGCTGCTGAGTACAGGTCTGGGCCCCATCTTTAGTCATCTTAGTGGTTTCTTTAGTGCGGAGGAGATAAGTAGTCAGGGAGCGTCTCTGAGGGCGACCCCGATTGTTCTTTTTAGTTGACGGCATACACGGGGTGTTCCCACGGGGGTGCTGGTATTTTGTGCTGCAAAAAGTTTCGATCTGGCCCCGGGAAAGCTGCCTGTCTCTCCCCCCTCTGATGGAGCTGAGCCGCTAGTGACCTTCCAGCTCCGCGCCGCGCATGCTCCCCCAGAATTAACAAAAAATAACAGAGAGTTATTGCTGTATCGATTCGCCACTGCTTGTCAGTTTCTTAGGGGGTTCCAACCTTTTCAATTAACATGCAAAACTTCCTTAGGATATTCATTAGAGAAAACTCAACATGAAAGTGTAAAAAAGGGACGGAGTTATGTGCTCCTAGCCCCTAATGCTGGATTATTATTTTTTTAATTAAAAAATAAAATAAAATAAAATAATGACATTTTAATTTCTGTCCAGTTTTTCCATTTTTCATATGTACAATAAAATGCACAATATAAAACATTCACTAAACGCCCCACAGGCTATATATTTTCTGTAAGAAGAGGACCCACAGAATGAAAGAATTGCATTTTTGATTTTTTTAAGTCCCAAGTTGTTTGTGCAAATGTAAAAAAATCAATATTTTCAGTACAGAAAATACAAAACTGTTCTAAGACGCTCAAAAACAATGTGATAGCCAACATTTTCATTAAATATAAAATACATGATTGTGTTCGGGTAATAAATAACAAATGCATTCAGGCTTAAAATCATAAATGCTTGCAAAATATGAAGATACTGTATATAAAACTATATATAGAGTTGATACATTTAAAACCTTTACTGATTGTCAATTTAGAGATAAACTAACATGATGACCCTAAAATAATTTCTAGATCTCAAAAATGTGCAGGAATATCTAATAGGTACGGTAGTTATGGGTCACAATTGCAAATATACAGTTTGTATGTTGTTGTGCCTATTTTACTTTTTGAATATATTTAATTTCCATGATCATGTCCTAAGAAGGTGAAACGTGCTATGAGCATAACCTCAAGTGGCATGTGAAAAGTTTTTCTGGAATCTCATCTGGTATCACCAGGGGTGGACTGACAACTCATGGGGCCCCCGGGCAATCAGAGATCACGGGGCCCCCTGTGTCCACACTCAAGCCACACAAAGCCCCACCTACAAATTGCAGCTCAGCCACATAGAGTGGGCATTTAAAATATCTACCACAGCATAGCCTGCATGGAAGTTCCTTGCTTCTTTCAGTAGTGTGTAGCCTCTTATGGGGCCCCCTACTGACCCTGGGCCCTCGGGCAGTGCCCTAATCCCCGAATGGTCAGTCCGCCCCTGGGTATCACTTTGCATTTTTGAAAGGTTTTAAATCCTTTAATAAATGTAACAAACCAA
Organism: Pelophylax lessonae; assembly: GCF_965119305.1. Lineage (NCBI taxonomy): Eukaryota > Metazoa > Chordata > Amphibia > Anura > Ranidae > Pelophylax > Pelophylax lessonae. The sequence continues at coordinate 245,418,261 of NC_138773.1, read as the reverse complement.
GGAACCCTCTTTGCCTACGCCCTTCTTTTTCTTTTATATTAGAAAGTATGCCTGCAGGGATACAGAATGTACAATATGTAGGGTCCCTGACATATGCTTGATCATCTCTAGTCCAAATGTAATGTTTGCAGGCTGTAGTAAGCCTGAGCTCTGTTTGCTTATATTACCTTGTTTGGTTTCTCCTAAGTCCACAGGCATTGTTTTCCTGATTCCTGGGGATCGTCCTACAGTACATAAAGCAAGAAGATACAAAGGTTGAGATTATTAATATTTATTTCACCCTGGGAAGTCACTGAGAGGTTTATGCCAGTATTGTGTGCTGGGTAAGGGAATACGTATTTGGGGCCTTTTCTGAAGCTGATACCTGTATAAAGGGTTTGTGCTTTGCCTTCTAGGCCTCCTCCCTAGAGAGAAAGAAGCTGTATGGGGCTCCTTTGCTTCCCAGGTCCATTACTTTATTTGCTTGTCTGGGCTTAAGTTTAAAGCGGTTGTATCCCGCTTTTTGACACTTTTACCTACAGGTAAGCCTATAATAAGGCTTACTTGTAGGTACAAATAATATCTCCTAAACCGGCACGGTTTAGGAGATATTTACAGTGCATGCAGCCGCTCGCGCGAGCGGCGCATGCGCTCTGATGGTCCGGGGGGACCTTCAATTAACTTGCCGGGAGCTTGCTGGAAAAATCACTCCCGCGCGCATGTGCGGGAGTGACGTCATCGCGGCTCCGGCCAATCAGCGCGCCGGAGCCGCCGAACCCGGAAGAGACGACGAGGGATCATGGCAGCGCCCGCATCGATGTCCGGGGGTCCGTGTCGGGGCTTCGTTTTAAGGTAAGTTAAACATAATGGGCTAGTATGCGATGCATACTAGCTCATTATGCCTTTGTCTTGCAGGTTTTTTTTTTTTTTTTTTTATATAGGGTTTACAACCGCTTTGACAATGAGAAATTGGCCATCTGAGCTTAAAAGTGCACAATGAGATATTGCTCTTCTGGGTTTAACCACTTGACCATTTGAAGGTTTTATCCCCTTCGTGTCCAGGTCGATTTTTGCTATTCAGCGCTGTACTACATGGCAGTTGTGTGGTCATGCAACACTGTGCGCAAATTAAACTGGTATCTAATTTTTCACACAAATAGATCTTTCCTTTGGTGGTATTTAATCTCCACAGTTTTTTTGTTCTTTGTTTTTTCTATATAAACGTAAAAATACTGAAAATTTGGGATAAACACGTTTTTCTTAGTTTCTGTTATAAAATATTGCAAACAAGTAATCTTTTCTTCATAAATTTAGGCCAAAATGTAGTCTGCTATATTTCTTTGGTAAAAACACCCAAAGTCAGTGTATATTATTTAGTCTGTGTAAAAGGTATAGTCTACAAATTATGGTATATACATTTGAAAATGTATCAGTCCTGATATAGTGACTGCCTATCTCATTCTTCAGACTGTAAAATGCCAAAACAGTACAAATACCCCCAAAGGGACCTATTTTTGGAAAGTAGACAGTCCAATGTATTTAGAAGGAGGCATGGTGAGTTTTTTAAAGCTGCAGTTTTTATAGTCACAATTTTTTTGTAAAATTAAAAAAATGTAAGAAATTGTTGTTACATACTGTCTCCAATGTAGAACAGTGTCATCATTTGACTGGTGACAGTATGTAAAAAGAAAAGGAAATCATTTTTTATTCAATTTTTTAACTTTATTTTTCTTTTTTAAGATCTATTTTTTTTTTTTTTTTTTTTTTTACATATTCTAATTAGAGTAGTTTAGTGTCACCATACGGACACTGTACTACCCTGGTTGGTTGGATCAGGGATTTTTTTCTTTACACTACTATTGCTTATAACAGTGATAATCACTGTTAAAAGCAATAGTTTTAGCTGTCATGAATGGCTTTCATTAATGACAGGTTGCTTACTATTTTGATCTGTGATTGGATACAGCTAATCACATGGTACAGGGTGCTGCGATTGGCCCAGGTAAAATATGATTATGATATCACATTCATGACTGTTTGTGTACATTGTAATCATGTGATCGCTATAATCAATCATAGCGATTAATGACACCCCCGGAAAATGTTGCCGCTGTGTCCACCGATTGTGCCTGCAGCTGCCACCTGCTCGCAGTAAAAGTACTGTGAGCAGGTTGGCAATTGGTTAAAGTTCCACATGTGGCCTCTGAAAGGCTCCAAGCTTACTTAAAGGATTCTGTTCCGTTGGCCTACCAACTCTGCATGCCTGTGGCAGAGGTTAAAGATATTGCAACATAAGGAAGTTTTGCTGATGTTTTTGGGTATCCGTTACTCTCAACCACTCTTCCCCTGACAACTGAGCCAATAAAAAAGCAAAAGGTAAAATGGAAGTTTGTCGCCTTTAAGGAGTACCCTCAGGTTCCCCTGCTACATTTGGCTGCTGATTCACTTTGGGAAAAAAACAAAATGACAATTATAGCCCTTGCCCCCCTCCCATTCCAACATTCCCGATGTATATTACCATGTATTTGTCAGTTGATTATTTGTTGTATTGTCTTCACTACAAATGGTAGTAGTTAATTCCTCCTGAGGAAGCGGTTGTAACTGCGAAACATGTAGAGGATTGGTTAGAACAAGAATTAATTACAAAGCAATATTTACAAACCAGGCGCTCCTGGGATGCTTGTAGGGTGGAGGGATAGAAGTAAGCCTGTGAGGCTCCCCAGCGGTTGTTCTGCTGTTAGCCAACTAATGGCTCAGTAAAGAGATTTGCACCCATGGCAGCCATAGGAAAAATTCCAGTCCAGAAGTCAAAGCAATAATCACAAATCTGGCGCTCCTGGGGTGCCTTTAGGGTGGAGGGATAGAAATAAGCCTGTGAGGCTCCCCAGCGTTTTTTCTGCTGCTAGCCAACGAGCATAGGAAGGATGCTGATATGGATAAAAGTACATGAGGAAGGCAGCGCATGAACCACACCAGGATGCAATGGATAAGAAAGTCAGGTGAACATAAAGTATAGAAAGGGTTAACAGTTTATTGGTATTGATAACCGAAAAACAAAGTACATAAAATGCTTACATCCCCCTGGGCTGGAGTGGACAAGGGCACCTGGCAGCAAGCAACACAAGTGCGAGGAGGTCAGTCTCCCAGGACTGCTGAGCAGTGTGTGCACTAAGCCGGAAACCAGCCGGAGCGAGGATGAAAGGACTCCGCTGTAGTTCCGTATCGGTGACATCAGCCGGACAGGCGCCACTTGCTGGGAAGTACCAGGAACCAGGGTGGACCACAAGCTATATGGTTGCCATGACTACATGTTTCACGCTAGGTGCTTTATGACTTCCCCGCGCCGCTGGTTCTATACTCATCCGGTATTAAAGGACTGACGTGCATCACGTTCTCTACGTCCTGAAGAAGCATGCTGCATCACGCGAAACGCGTTGACGTCACACGCACCCAAGGCCTCACGACTACGGCTCCACCCACTACACCCGGAAGGCACGCCACCGCTACCCACGAGCGAGGGAGATCGAGCCAGCCTAACAGCTGACTAATGCAACATCCAACCACTGGGAATTGATCGGCTACCTCCCGCCCCTCTGGCGAAAGTATCGATCTAAATTTACTCTGCACACACTTGGACACCGGATTACCGGACAACCTGGCACAACATGCAGGGATAATCTTGAAGGACTCACCGCTTATACTTCAAATCCAGACATGTGAGTTGAGGATAATTATATCCAATTAACAAGTCCTGTCAGCCGCTTGCCTAGCTTGTCTGCAATACTTGACTGTTTGTGATACATCAATCAAACACATGTGTAGCCTCCTCTCCATGGCTCATATAGAAATTGAGGGTCCACATATCTTCTATTCGCCCGTGGAATAATACCTCTCTATGAACTGTCTTGAGAACCTGGAAAGCAGAAAGGCATCACACAGAGTTTGAATTACAACCCGCTTGCTATATGTGCTACATGTGCTGCTGCATATACGTTGTCAGTTTGTCCTGCAAAATCACTTGCTAATTGTTGCATCTTAACTCTGGTGAACTTCCTGTGAACTGTCTGTCTAACGGAGGGTCCACACTGATATATGTTTTAATAGATCGGTGGAATAATACCTCCCTATGAACTGCCCTCTATAGCTGGAAAAGGAAGACACAACACCAAGTTCTTTTTCAAGTTGTGTGCTACATTGCAATGTGTGCTATATATGCTGTTGCATTTATGTTGTGAGTCAGCCAACTATATGCAAAATCTCTTGATGTAATCAATCTGCTGCACACAATCCTTAATGTTGTTTCTTGAACTCTCTGCAACTATTTAGTTATAATCCGGAATCCACAACGATCTAATGCAATAGCCAGACAGTGACACGGTGTAGCAATACAGCCTATTGAATCAATCCAGTGGATGGAAGAATACTCTTTGGCACACCACTAACTGCCCATTGCCCCTCCTCATTCCCCTTCTCCCAATCCCGTTTCATGCCAATTGATGCCCCCTAGTACTACCATATGTTTACCTAGATCCCTTGTCGATCACCTGCGATTCTATATATGAACATATTCAATCAGCATCGGGCGGACTCTATACCCCTAGGATAGACATCACGAGTATTATATACCATATTTCATTGGGGGATTCGGGTTGGTGGGTGGAGCCTCAGTGAGGTACCTTGCTGCCATCAAGGTGGACCTCTAACATACATGTATGTGTTTTATCCTGTGTCACATGCCCTTTTCAAAGTATTTTTTGTATTGTGTTGAATTTTATCTTCCTCAATAAAGTATTCTCTTTTAACCATTTACCAGTGTTTGAGCCATACATGCAACTCCTTTCTCTACAATTTTCTCTCTACATGTTTATCAGTTGCTTGGCTCACCGGCTATATGCCGTTTGGTAAATTTTGGTAATATTTGGAATTGTTGTCACATCCCACCATACCCTCATTACATTGAGGAACGCTGGGGATTTATCTATGGTCCTTCTCCATTCCCTTTTCCCCTTTCAATTTTTGATCATTTTATGGTGACCCCGTGTGTATGGTGAGAGAACACAGGAGAAAGCCATCATAGTTCTGCTTGTTTCTGAAATGTTTTAAAGGTTCTACTTATAGAGACTTAAAAAAAAAACTATAAATCCTACCCCCAACAAGCTTATACACATTATTATAACAAAACAGATAGAGAGAGAGTGCTTAAAGAAGGAATCCCATGTATTAGTTTACCAGAGCCCATGCCACCTGATTGTAGCCAACCATTTGTGAGGTAGCCTCAGAAGCATGGAGTCCTGGGATGCCTTCATTGAAATTGCTATAAACGAGGAACCCAGAGAGGATGTAAACTAGTAGGTTACAATCTCAAAGGAAATTGGGAGAAAATGAATAATGCTGTATTTGCGTTATTATATTGTACAAAGGAACTAAAGTGAGTTAAAAGTGCACTTATCCTTTTAAACAGGAGGTACCCTTTAAAACCTAACTTATGTAAACATGGCTGCTCTAACAATGTACCTATAAAAATAGTTCTAGAAAATTCCTAAAAACATCATTCCAACCCGTGCAAATAGAAATGTGACATGTTTACCATGCTTGTCTGTTCTACTTATCTTGCTTTACGGTTTCATATTTGGAGCAAACATAGAGTCTCTACTCCCTAAGGGTTCCGGAGGGCATTCTATTTCATTTCTACAGAAAATTGTATCTCAGGATTTCAATCTTCTAAGATGGAGATGACAAAATACAATATCAAGAACACTTATGTTTTTTATTTCCCATATTTTTAAGAGCATAAATAAAAAGATCAGTGAACATTTAGGTCATGCAATGACAAATGTAAGAAAAAAAGACAAATGAGCTTACTGTAAGACCATAGGTAAAACTGTTGTAGGTTAAGGACCTTGCAGGTATTTAATGTTTGCCAAACAAATCTAAGCCAAATTGTAGAAAGTGGCAAAGAGCGAATGCACACTACATATAGTTACAATTGTCTTCATCCTTAAAGATTAGTGCTCTTCACTTTCTAGAAATAAATATCCCTAAAATAAAAATTTTTTTTTTTTTTCTATATTTACAGTTTACAGCAACGAGAAAATAAACATAATTAGGTTTATAAGCACTTTTTCTTTCCTTGAACACTCTAAAGGAATATGTCACCAGAGCACCTTTTATAACTGTTCAGTACTCTCCCCCTGACCCCATGCAGAAGAAAAGACTGGTTTCCCATTTAATGCTCATTTATATTACCTGTTGTCAATTTCATCTTTTCAGAATAAAACAGTAGATTCTGGTACTGTGACCTTTTCCCCAGTATCTTTCAGTGCAGACTGATTAGTCTTTAGTGCAGTGGATCCTGACTCAGGAGACATGGGTATGCAAACAAGAAGTTACATTTACATTAGGCAGGTTAGGGTTCAGGGAAGTGTTAAGCTGGCCATAATTTAGTAGATTTGCGAAAAAACGTTTGTATGAACATCAATATTAAAATTCTCAATATATTCAGCGACTTGACGAATGCCATTCAAATTATTTAAAATGTTGACTTTGGAACGGTTTATTTATTACAGGTACTTATATAGCGCCGTCAATGTACATAGCGCTTTACATATATATTTGGAAGCTACAGATGACGCTGTGTTCACAGCGAAACGCGTCTAGCCATTGGCCGAGAGGCAGCCACGTGACTTCAGGTCGGTGAGGAGAACGCTGAGGAGCGGTACACCACCATACCAAGCTTAGGCACATACAGGCTCTTTCATGTTTTATGTTTGTGAGTATCCCATTGTATTTTAACTCAATAAATGTATTTTAAACGGTCCTCACTATGTCCAGCAATTTTATTTTTATGAGGACACCTGGGAATACCGCCTTGTGAATAAGGATCGCTTCCAAAACACAGTCCATACAGCCGTGCAGGAGACATATGAGAAACAACAGCTCACTCTACATTAACCTGCTTCAATTTCACCACATAGTGGTAAGTAGATACCCTAAGGGGGATACCCCGAAGCTACAAGAATAAGCATCCAGTTCCTGCTACCTCAAAGGACTGTTTTATGGACTGTTTGCACACAGACTGCACTTTATGAGTTTTACATTGTAATATCTGCACTTTATATGAGTTGGCATTTTGCACAATATGCACTTAACGGCACTTTATTGATGGTCGACCAATTACCATTTGCAGTTCAGGATAATTGTTTTGCATGAACACTTATTCATTCAATTATTTTAGTATTCAATCATTTAATTATTTTATATAGCAGCGCTGCAATCACTGACCCTCACATATATATTGTACGCTCACATCAGTCCCTGCCCTCAAGGAGTTTACAATCTAAGGTCCTTAATTTATCATTGGTTTTATAAAGGGGCACTCCTGTCTGCCCTAAAATATGTAGCCACATCCCCTCCACTTCCTGTGACTATCACCCAGCTGAGAGAGGTGTTGTTTGGAGCTGCAGCATTCTTGCTACTGCTGTTGTTTATGTTCCAGCCTAAAGCCTAACAGCTGTACTTCCACCAAGAACTCTGCTTCAGATAGCCACATGCCTGCAGACTCACGGTGGTCCTTTGGAAATCTATATGGGTTTATTAAAAGCCTAAATCCACTTTTAACTATTCATAGGAAATGACAAGGACGCTGCATTTTTGCCAGGATCAACAGGTATATTCTGTATGTGCTAAAAAGGTTCTTAACCTTGAAAAAGAAAACTAACCCAGCTACCACATCTAAAGACTGCATTTTTATCATGCAGGTGTATGAAGTGTAAAGTCTGTGAATGGAGATACCTTTCATAAAAGCATTGGTGTGGAGGGAGCTGACATGCAAAAGAGAACTTTCTTATCTTTATACTTGAAGATGTATTATTTATGTAGCATCAGCACAGGCACTATCGGACACTTGGCACTTTTTATGAACTTTTTTTGCACTGTAATACTTGTATACACAGAAACGAGTGTTGCATGAATTGTGTATCGATTTATATGTATAATTTGTGTTGTGGATTCATATGTTTTTTATATATATATATATATATATATATATATATATATATATATATATATATATATATATAGCCCTGCCCCCTTGGGGGTGGCCTGTTGAATGGGTGTCCTCGTCACCTCTTACACCCTGAACCTGCTCCAACCCATCTGACACTATCAGTTCTGTCATGGTTAATAATCAAGACCACAAAGGTTGCAGTGAATAAACAATATACTGCTCTTTTAGAGTATTGAAGCAAAATCAAAGTATTCAAACAAAATCAGAAATGACACAATAATAACAAAGGAGAAAGGATCCTGAGTTCCCAACAAAGGATTTATGCCTTATAGCTCAGCACTCAGGATCTAGAACACCAGCCATACATTCATACACAAACAAATGTGTATGTATGCTAAGAGGATGGTGTTCCACAATAGTAAACAATGCTTTAACGAACATAACGCATAAGCTCTGAATATGTGGGAGTGTCCTTAACCCCTCATATAATTCTTTTCCCCAAGCAAGGCCTCTTCCTCCCTAACCTCCCGCATAAGCTCTGAATATGTGGGAGTGTCCTTAACCCCTCATGTACTGTCTTAACCTTAACTAGCAGAGTGCACTCTGTATGCTAACGGGGGCCCCCTTTAGGATGAATTGCAAGCATCTCTTGGAGAGTGAGGCCTCACTTATCTTCACCGGCAAGGAATCCCACAATCCAAAGATAGTATTTGTAATCCAACAAAGGAAAGGAGGTTGTTCCCCAATGCAATAACAGTTGTAATCCACAGAGAGGCAAATGCAGTTTATCCTATGCGTCACAACAGATTGACCGCCTGGAACTGGATTGAGGGCTTAAGGCCTGATTCACCCACTTCACACTATATTTGTATCTGCAGTGTCCAGTGGTTTAACTGAGTGTCAAAAAGGCCTTATAAAAGTACTCAATCAGTTTGCCCATCCCAGAATCAGTCTAAATCTGTATTCTAGTAGAGATGTAGATACTGGATGTCTCTCACCCAAACCGGGAGATCCGCTTCCCTCTGCGACCAGGCTCCGCTCTCATCAGCGTCTCCGTCTGCCTGTCAGAAACCTTCCGCTCGGCCAGGCCACGAGACTCCTCCGCACACCCACACCGCCGGCTTCACTCCGTTATCCACCACTAGGCCTCGGCCTCAGTTCCTGCGATCCGCAGCAGCTCTTCCTCTTCATTCCAGTGCGCTGTCCTTGAGGCAAGAGAGCGAATATATAACGAATTATATAACCACCCCCAGAATCCTGTTGCTCCCTGGGAGAAGGGTCCCTCTGTCCCAGCAGTCTATGATCCTGGCTCCTCCTGGACTACATCTCCAACAATGGAAAAGTCACTGTCTTGCAGAACTTTAATAATAATAACAATATGAACAATACCAGCCGTGCGACCCGGCTACATATACAGTATCTCACAAAAGTGAGTACACCCCTTACATTTTTGTAAATGTTTTATTATATCTTTTCATGTGACAACACTGAAGAAATTACACTTTGCTACAATGTAAAGTAGTGAGTGTACAGCTTGTATAACAGTGTACATTTTCTGTCCCCTCAAAATAACTCAACACACAGCCATTAATGTCTAAACCACTGGAAACAAAAGTGAGTACACCCCTAAGAGAAAATGTACAAATTTGGTCAAAAGTGTCAATATTTTGTGTGGCCACAATTATTTTCCAGCACTGCCTTAACACTCTTGGGCATGGAGTTCACCAGAGCTTCCCAGGTTGCCACCGGAGTCCTCTTCCACTCCTCCATGACGACATCCCGGAGCTGGTGGATGTTAAAGATATTTAAGGATGCCCCACAGATGCTCAATAGGGTTTAGGTCTAGAAAAATGCTTGGCCAGTCCATCACCTTTACCCTCAGCTTCTTTAGCAAGGCAGTGGTCGTCTTGAAGGTGTATTTGGGGTCGTTATCATATTGTAATACTGCCCTGCGACCCAGTCTCCAAAGGGAGGGGATCATGCTCTGCTTCAATATGTCACAGTACATTGGCATTCATGGTTCAATGAACTGTAGCTCCCTAGTGCCAGCAGCACTCATGCAGCCCCAGACTATGACACTCCCACCACCATGCTTGACTGTAAGCAAGACACACTTTTCTTGTACTCCTCACCTGGTTGCTGCCACACATGCTTGACACTATCTGAACCAAATAAGTTTATCTTGGTCTCATTAGACCACAGGACATGGTTCCAGTAATCCAGCCAATGGCACCTGCTGCTGTCAAAGTCAGTGAGCCAATGAGGAGAGAGAGGGGGCAGGGCCAAGCCATGACTCCAGGTCTAAATGGACACACAGAGCAGCGGCTCGGCTCAGGTGCCCCAATAGCAAGCTGCTCGCTCTGGGGTACTCGGTAGAAGGGAGAGGTCGGGAGGGCCGGCGAGGGACCCAAAAGGGGAGGGGGGTTAAAAATCACTGCACAGAGCAGGTAAATATAACATGTTTGTGATTTTTTAAACAAAAAAAAAAAACAAGATTTTCTTATCACTTTAATGTGAACTGAGTCAAAGTCAATGCAATCAATTGAGCTCAACTCAGGGCACGTTAAGTTGCGTTAAGAAGCCAAAGTTCGCCAAGATCCTAGTAACCAATTACTTATCTCTATCTCCTTTCAGCTGTCAACCTGGAGATTTCCCAGACGGCAGCTGTATCTAAACAAAGAGGTTGTTATACTGCTTTTCATTGACCAAATATGGCCATAACCATATTTGGTCAATGACATCATCCAGTATATCTGGGTCTTTTGTTTACATTGAGCTCTTTGTTGGAGAATCCTAATTGGCTGCTAGTACTCTAGCAACGGCCAGCGCGCTAGCAACAAATAAGCCCTGAGCAGGAAGCTGTCACATTTATTAACAGTAGAAAGACTGCCACATAATTATTGATTTCCTAGCAGCCAAAGGTTTAGTTCAGTGAGTAAATAGGCCATTTAGAGTTCACAGCAAACCCTGTGTCATTGTGAATCTGTACCCCATCCCTGATTGTGACAACAGTGGATCACACCAGCTTAATGTTCATTGAAACAACCACTTGTTGTCTCCTTTAGAGGCCCTTGTTACAGGGTGACAACAGAGGAGCACACAAGGGCAGAATATTGTCACCCTATAACAGGAACTACTTGGATGAGGACTTTTATGGCAGGATCAGCAAAGCTACAAAAATGTTTAAATATTAAAAATTACTATTGAAATTATATTGACATGTTACAGCTTATATGATATGTTAGCGATTGGGTTTACGAAGGAGGAGGAATTGCTCTTTCTTCTGGTTTATTTAAACCGCTAAGTATGTTTTATAGCCACTCTGCTGAGCCATGTATTGACACTTTTGCCATATATTTATTTATTACACCATTAATGATCAAAATAGGCAGATCCTTAAATACTACCTAGTCCTATCGCCAAATAATAACTGGGATCCTGCCCAATACAATATACCAAGCTATTTAAATAAGTTCACGTTTAGACCCCTTATTTTGCTGTTAGAAAACACATTTAAACCAAGAAATATAAGATTAATTTGTAATGCGAAGTGTAAACAACATGAAAATTGCCCATTGCACAAAGGCTTTAAATGAAACAATCTCTGCTTTAAGGGTGATTAAAGGTCCAGCGGTGATAGCCTGCAATGCTCTGTTTGCTTTTTCAAAATTGAATGAGTCAGTTACTTGGCTTTCAGTCTCTTTAGCCCAAATGGACAAAGACAGGCAAAAGACCAAAACTATTTTCCTTCCCTAAGGATTGTTCCCTATTTATGTTACAGTTGAGCTGTTTCAATCTCAGTGTATTGTAACAGGTCTTTGATGTCAAAAGCCATATCAAAGCCAGCATATTATTAACCATTCATACATCTTGACAGTTACCTTCAACTTGAGCAGTTGTACTCTCTTCAATAAAACAGAAGTATTTTCAAATAGATTATTTACACATAAAACCAAGCTTTGTTTATGTGTGTACAGTACCAATAATTTAAAAAAGAAAAAAATCACCCTAATGTTTCAAACCTTTTGTACAAGCATACATATTAAAGTAGCACTCAAGGACAAAATCATAACATTTAGACATACCTACAAAATGTAAAACAAATAGCTATATTACATATGTGAAAAAACTATATTAATTCCCGCGCTAATAGATCAAATAAATATATCAACTTGCTATCAAACGTGAATAAATAATTTCCATAAAATCAGGTGTGGATCAATAAATATAAATTGTGTATAAATAGTGTACAAAAGTAAGAATATGCAGCTGCTGCAACTCTAAGCAAATCTTAGGAAATATATTAAAACCAAAATTAAGCAGCGCTAGCATAAAACAAATGTGTTAAAATGTGACATGATTTTATAAATAATACAATTGATTTAAAAAAGTCCTTATAACGTGATCCAAATAAAGTGCTCAAGTGCAGAAATATTCAGAAGTGCTCCAAGGTGATAGGTGACCCCTCTTGGTTCCCCACTCACCACAATGCCAGATTGTTTGCGCCTTGAGTGTATATTGCACAAAAGCCTTCCTAACTGGGATCTTTGGATAATCTTTCATAAATCCTTGGATAAAAGTAAGGTGTGATCCGCCTCCGTATCCACCATTGAAATATAGAAAGACCGTACATGGTGAAGTATGCTTGAACAGTTTATTAATGTTTACAAAGTCAAAAACATACTCACAAACATGTATTATAGGTATCACATGTATCACAGCCTCGTGTAAGCCGCACTTGGCGTGCGTTCCACGGTGTGACCAGGAAGTGCTTGACCGGAAGTGACGATGCGTCTCGTCCGTAGCCGGAAGTTGCGTCAACGCGTTTTGCCCTCCTCCTGGGCGTTTTCAAAGACGGTCTGTGAGTATGTTTTTGACTTTGTAAACATTAATAAACTGTTCAAGCATACTTCACCATGTACGGTCTTTCTATATTTTATAGCTAAGAACAAGAAACTGAGGCTACAATTCACACAGGCTCACCAAAATTGGACAACAGAAGATTGGAAAAACATTTCCTGGTCTGATGCATCTTAATTTCAGCTGTTACATTCAGATGGTGGGGGTTCAGAATTTGGCGTAAACAACATGAAAGCATGGATCCATCCTTCCTTGTATCAACAGTTCCAGCTGGTGGTGTAATGGTGTGGGGGATATTTTCTTGACACACTTTGGGCCCCTTAGTACCAATTGAGCATCATTTAAATGCCTAGGTCTACCTGAGTATTGTTGCTTCCCATGTCCATCCCTTTGTGACTACAGTGTACCCATCTTCTAATGGCTCCTTCCAGCAGGATAATGCACCATGTCACAAAGCTCAATTCATCTCACCACTGGTTTCTTGAACATGACAATGAGGTCACTGTACTCCAATGGCCTCCACAGTAACCAGATCTCAACCCAATAGAGCACATTTGGGATGTGGTGGAACAAGAGATTCACATCATGTATGTGCAGCTGACAAATCTGTGGCAACTGCATGATGCTATCATGTCAATATTGGTGGCGGTTCCCCATCCGGAGAGGGTGTTCGTTTGTCTCACAGGAGCACATGCACGTGCCTATTATCCAATTTGCATCCCCAGCCTTTACTTGCTTCCTTTACCTACCCTGTTGTTGCTGGCTGATGTCAGCTAAGCATCTATTAACCCTTAGATGCGATCTTCCATGTGGAGAAGGTCCTACATTGGTGCATAGTCTACTCGCTCCTGTTTTGATCCACGACACCCTCCTCGTTAGCTCTATCCTGCGCTATTGCGCCATTTGTTATTATAGTTCCATACAGAATACCTTATTATAAGCTCCAGACTAAGCTAATTGTAGCAAAACATGTCGAGCAATGTGAATACAAATAATGTAAATATTTGAATACACCATCAACCGATCTTGATGGACGGCAGTCTCATCTTCTGTCACCCCTCACCAGATCTCCTTGATGTGATGTATCTACATATACTCTGTTACTAGGAGTTGTTTTGTATAGTCTGGTATTCTGTACCTAAAATAATCAATTATACTGTTATAGTGACTTATTTGTGCCTTTATTAAAGCCTAATGTTTACATTTTATTGTACAAAAAACCCTCCCTTTCTTTTAAGAATTTATTAATAAAACTGATTTTTTAATACTTCTGTGCCATTAAAGTCCTTGCCTTCCCAAATACTCCATATTCAGTCCATTAGGGATGTGGCACTTGTTACCTTCCCCCTTATGTGCTCAGAGTGCTGCTATCTGATTGCACATTTTCTCTTCATCATGTCAATATGGACCAAAATCTCTGAGGAATGTTTCCAACACCTTGTTGAATCTATGCCATGAATAATTAACCACTTTACCACTAGAGCATTTTGCTGTCTTACGTCTGGGCCACTTTTTGTGATTCGGCACTGTGCGACTTTAACTGACAATTGCGCGGTCATGCGACGCCGTACCCAAACGAAATTTACGTCCTTTTTTTCCTACAAACAGAGCTTTCTTTTGGTGGGGTTTGATCACCTGTGCGATTTTTACTTTTTGCGCTATAAACAAAAAAAGAGCGTTTATTTTGAAAAATATTTTTGGTGTTTTTTTTTTAACGAGTAATGGCGGCGATCTGCGATTTGTTTTGCGGGACTGCGACATTGCGGCGGACAGATCGGACCCTTGACTGACATTTTTGACACTTTTGGGGGTACCAGTGGCATTACTGCAGTAATCAGTGCTATAAATATGCACTGTTACTGTAAAAATGACACTGGCAGGGAAGGGGTTAATTTTATTGGAGAGGGAGGGGTTAATGTATGCCTGGTGCTTACTAACGTGTGTGGGGGGAGGTGACTGAGTGAGCCAGGGACAGATCGGATGTTCAGCTATGCTGAACACTCCGATCTGTCACTCCCTGTCACTTAGGAGATCCGCCCGCTCTGTTTACACAGGCGGGCGAATCTCCAAACTGGATTCCCCGACGATCGGGGCAGAGCAGCGGCAATCGCTGCCACTCCTCCCCTGGCCCGACTCCCGATGTGAATGAAAACAGCGGGAGCGCGCCTCTGGCGGCGCGTGAGCACCGCCTACAGGGGGAGGAGTCTGGCGACGTAGGTCTACGTCGTCAGACCTACAAGAGCCACTTTGCCGCAGTAGTACTACGGTACTCAGCGGTAAAGTGGTTAAGGCAGTTCCGAAGGCAAGTGTGGGGCCCGGTATTAGCAAGGTGTACCCAATAAAGGGGCTGGTGAGTGTATAAAAATGTAGTATAACACAATCCAGTACAGTTGTCACATGGCCTGTCCAAGTGCACCACTGCATTGGCAAGCTGACATGTTTCAGGGAATGCACCTCCTTCCTCAGAGCTATAACAGACCAACACAACCATCTTCTTGAGGAAGCAGGGTGCTTGCCCATCATTCGTATGATGTGGGTCATTTTTCCCCCCGCAATTTAGCAGGTGGCAGGCTTTATGAGGGACATTTTGGGGGATTTTTATTTTTTTGATAAAGGACTGGCCAAACATATGGTTGTTTTTATTTCAAGGTGACATCTATTATTTCTAGCTGACTTTTCTTTGTACCCCTACTCGTTTATGGGAAGGGCAGTATCTGGGGGCCCCCTTATTATTAAACTGAGATTACTGATTCCCCCTGCTCAAAAGTCCCCCCTCCCCCCATGTTGGGGGCATGTGGCCTGGTATGGTTCAGAGAGTGCATCCTTGTTCCTTTCCCTTACTGGCCAGCCAGGCTGCATGTTTGGGTTAGGGGCCTAGTATGGCTTTTTTGTGAAACCCCCCCCCCCCCCCCCAAAATCTGTACCAGACCTGAAGGCTCTGGTACAGATTTTCTGGGGGGCCTCACACATTTTTTTTGCATGATGTACCCCTTAAAATCCATACCAGACTCAGAGGTCTAGTATGCCTTTTGGGGATACTCTATGCACTTTTTTTATCATTCTTAATGTAGGATGTGATACAGTAAAAGTGACATTTACAAACTAAAAAATGACAGGATAACTTGCCTAAAAATAATGCACTTCCTGAAAAAAAACAAAAAAAAACAGAACACAGTCCTTTTCAAAGGTCCCGGACACTGCATAACAGACCCTTAGGGGTCTGCTATGTATTTTGGGGAGCCTTTGGGGTCTGTGTGCTGTTTTTCTTTTTCAAAAAAAGAAGCCAAAAGAGAGATGCCTTTTTCAGACAATTTAAAACTTCTTCCTTTGTAAATGGAAAAAAGGAAAAATATGCTTGTAGACACCTTTAGTGTCTAAAAGAGCAGCAATCCTAATTAATGTTTTTAATGTAAATCAAAGGCTTGGGGGGCCAAAGCTGTTAATCTCTCTAGGTCCCAATTCTGCCTTATTCTGTCTCTACTAGCCATTATACAGCCATGGCAGAATAAGATAGGTATGAATACTGCATAGAAGAGTATCATTTCACTGCCTCCTCAAAATATTTAACTAGAACTAAAATGTCTTTTATATACTTTTAATATGTAGAGTACATGTTTAAAAAAAAACTTGGAAAATGTAAAACTAGAGATATTTATTACGCATACATTTGTCAGGAAATGTGATCATAAATAGGAACACATGATTTTTTTGCTTAAATATTAAATTAATATATTCAT
This sequence comes from Pelophylax lessonae, assembly GCF_965119305.1. Lineage (NCBI taxonomy): Eukaryota > Metazoa > Chordata > Amphibia > Anura > Ranidae > Pelophylax > Pelophylax lessonae. The sequence continues at coordinate 245,401,680 of NC_138773.1, read as the reverse complement.
TAACAGAATAAAGACAGCTCAAGGCCCAAGAACTACAAGTCAAATAGACTAATAACAAATGTGAAAGTTAAAACATGTCTCAAGAATTAGATCCTCCTTTTAGTTGGTGTAATTAATAATCTAAGAAAACAGTAGCTAAACACATAGGATGCATTCTCTGGTGTAACAAAGGTAATTGCTGAGTTTATTGGCTATGTCAATGTGATATATTACTATGTATCACAGGTCACAGTTCTGTACCGTATATGATCAAATTTAAAAGAGCAGTATTTGATTGTGGCCAATCTTTAAACAAGCTATAGTACAAGTGAAAATTGATTTTTTTTTTTAGAAAAGATTCCTGAAAATGAAGCAGATGTTTCAGTTAGCAATGGGTCAGTTAGTTTGAAATGACAAGGTTAGGTGTCATTGTAAGGATTTATTGATACTATTCATTACAATAAGGGTGTGCTAGAACAATCACCAGTGCAAACATTTTAATCATGAAGTCTAAAGAAATCAAACTCAAGACATTGCAAACTGCATCAAGGTGGCAGGAACACTTTTTGAAAAGTGAAAATTACCTTATCATCTTATTTTATCTTACTAAGGCATTAGTTAAAATGTGGCATCTTCATTTTTTTTATATTCTGTAATGTGAAGAATATTCCCCACCTTCTCTGATTTGAAAAATTGTAAATAAACACAATTGTACAGGAAAATGACCTCTATTCTAGTTAAACATTTTAAAGAAACACTTAAACCTTCAGTATTAAAATAAATAAATAAAAGCATATATATATATATATATATATATATATATATATATATATATATATATACAGTATCTCAGAAAAGTGAGTACACCCCTCACATTTTTGTAAATATTTTATTATATCTTTTCATGTGACAACACCAAGCAAATGACACTTTGCTACAATGTAAAGTAGTGAGTGTACAGCTTGTATTCCAGTGTCAATTTGCTGTCCCCCCAAATTAACCCAACACGTCATTAGTGTCTAAACTGCTGGCAACAAAAATGAGTACACCCCTAAATTAAAATGTCCAAATTGGGCACAACTAGCCAACCCCCCCCCCCCCAGTGTCATGTGACTCATTAGTGTTACAAGGTCTCAGATGTGAATGGGGAGCAGGTGTGTTAAATTTGGTGTTATCGCTCTCACTCTCTCATACTGGTCACTGGAAGTTCAACATGGCACCACATGGCAAAGAACACTCTGAGGATCTGAAAAAAAGAATTGTTGCTTTACATAAAGATGGCCTAGGCTATATGAATATTGCAAAGACCATGAAACTGAGCTGCAGCAGAGTGGCCAAGACCATAATGCGGTTTACCAGGACAGATTCAACTCAGAAGAGGCCTCACCATGGTCAACCAAAGAAGTTGAGTGCATGTGCTCAGCGTCATATCCAGAGGTTGTCGCATGAGTGCTACCAGCATTGCTGCAAAGGGTGAAGGGGTGGGAAGTCAGCCTGTCCGTGCTCAGACCATACGACGCACACTGCATCAAATTGGTCTGCTTGGCTGTCATCCCAGAAGGAAGCCTCTTCTAAAGATGATGCACAAGAAAGCCCGCAAACAGTTCACTGAAGACAAGCAGATTAAGGTCATGGATTACAGGAACCACGTCCTGCGGTCTGATGAGACCAAGATAAACTTATTTGGTTCAGATGGTGTCAAGCGTGTGGGGCGGCAACCAGAAAAGTGTGTCCTGCCTACAGTCAACCATGGTGGTTGGAGTGTCATGGTCTGGGGCTGCATTAGTGCTGCTGGCATTGGGGAGCTACAGTTCAATGAGGGAACCATGAATGCCAACATGTACTGTGACATACTGAAGCAGAGTATGATCCACTCCCTTCAGACACTGGGCCGCAGGGCAGTATTCAAACATGATAATGACCCCAAACACACCTCCAAGATGACCACTGCGTTGCTAAAGAAGCTGGGCCCAATTTGGACATTTTAACTTAGGGAAAAAAGATAAACAGCCCAGTTGTAAGAATCAACTAGGCCCCAAGATGGACTTTATGGGCACATACAGGATAGACTTCAATATCAAAAAATTATATTAAAAAATCACATTTATTGAGTTTCATTAAAAACATAATATATACAAAATATCAGGAGTAAACTCGATGCGAAAAGGGGTTCTAACTCATCCCACATGTCAATGCAAAATAAACACGTGTTCACACATGAATCAAGATTACATATAAGACATTGCGTCAATATAAGATAATATGTCTGCTCGGAAGTCAACGCGTTTCGCAGAATACTTCCTCAGGACCAATTGCAGACAGGAAGATTCTTCAGATAAACAAAAACAGCAACAATATTAGTACATAATACCATGTGTGTATGTAACAATCAATACTCCAGTAGTACATAACATTAAATATGCACTTGCCCAGCGTATTGGACCTACCTTCTCAATAAACCACAAAGGATAAAGTTGGCTTTGAGCAGACACAGGGAGCAGACAAGGCCAAGGATTCCATAAGAGATTTTACACTGTTATAAAATAAAGATATATTTCTTCATATATATAAATGTAATCAAAGTTAATGTACAATGATTCAAATGAATCACATACAAAAAACTAGACAGCACAAAGTGGTCTAATTTGGGTAAATGGAAAATTACCTTGGATATCTCAAAATAGATCAATCCAACTAAATAGCTGACACTTCAAGGGTCAGTATGTACGATCTGAGTCTTATTGTCTATCGGTATGTTATTTGGGGTACTGTAGTAGGTTGTAAGTAGAACATCTAAAAAGAGTATGGATAATTCTGTATTACTAATGGATAAGCTTAATACCGCATTACATATGGTAATGGGGGAAAAAATTCCCACAATACCACAATCAAATTCACAAGCACCTATGAATCTATCTCATATCACTTCTGGTGATGGTTCTGTTCTGTCTATTGTCAGTACACAGGGATCTCTTGCACACAGAAAATCAGATGAACAATGTACTAATGTCTCTTTGGATGATGATTTTTTAGATGCATTAACATTGGACAATCTGGCCACTTCAAAACACATGACAACACCAAGGCAAATAAGGGGTACCCTAGACCCATTTGTAGTCAAAGTCAATCACATATCACAAAACTAAATGTCATCAATTTATCTTCACACATTCTCACTCAAACTGAAAAGGAGTTAAGTTTAAGTTTAGGCCTGACCTTCTGCCCAATTCAAGAACTAGATCACTTTGAAATTATCAAGGAGTTGAATTTGTTTGGCAGAAAGTTGACATATTGAGAAAGTTGAGAGATGAACAAGAAAGAGTCAGACACTGATATAGGCTTACACAAAATGGCTGTCTGACACCCTGTGGTGGCTGTCTGGCTGGCACCCTGTTGTGGGTGGCTGTCTGGCTGGCACCCTGTGGTGGGTGGCTGTCTGGCTGGCACCCTGTGGTGGCTGTCTGGCTGGCACCATGTGGTGGGGGGCTGGCTGGAACCCTGTGGTGGGTGGGTGGGTGGCTTGCTGGCTTGCACCCTGTTGTGTGTGGCTGTCTGACTGCCACCCTGTGGTGGGTGGCTGTCTGGCTGGCACCCTGTGGTGGCTGTCTGGCTGGCATCCTGTGGTAGGTGGCTGGTTGGAACCCTGTGGTGGGTGGGTGGCTGGCTGGCTTGCACCCTGTGGTGTCTGGCTGTCTTGCTGGCACCCTGTGGTGGGTGGCTGTCTGGCTGGCACCCTGTGGTGGCTGTCCGGCTGGCACCCTGTGGTGGGTGGCTGGAACCCTGTGGTGGGTGGCTGTCTGGCTGGCACCCTGTGGTGGCTGTCTGGCTGGCATCCTGTGGTAGGTGGCTGGTTGGAACCCTGTGGTGGGTGGGTGGCTGGCTGGCTTGCACCCTGTGGTGTCTGGCTGTCTTGCTGGCACCCTGTGGTGGGTGGCTGTCTGGCTGGCACCCTGTGGTGGCTGTCCGGCTGGCACCCTGTGGTGGGTGGCTGGCTGGAACCCTGTGGTGGGTAGGTGGCTGTCTGGCTGAAACCCTGTGGTGGCTGTCTGGTTGGCACTCTGTGGTGGGTGGCTGTCTGGCTGGCACCCTGTGGTGGGTGGGTGGCTGTCATAAAGCTTTGGTGGCTGGCTGGCACCCTTTGGTGGCTGGCTGGCAGGCACCCTTTTGTGGCTGGCTGGCTAATACACTGTGTGGTGGCTGGCCTGGCACGTAGAGGCCCAGGGCCTGTGGCTGGAGAGCTGGTACAGTCAGGAGGAGGACTCAGGCAGGGCCTGTGGCTGGCTGGTACACTACACAGTGGACTGTGTGGGACTGGGTTGCTGGCTGGCACCGGGCTGTGGGTGGTGGGTGGCCGCAGCAGCTGTGTTACAGAACAGAGAGATACAGAACGTGTGTAAGAGTGTTTGTTGGTCACTGTTATCACTTATCACAGAACAGAATACAGAACGTGTGTCAGACTGTTGGTCACTGCACTCACTAGATGTAGAACAACTCTGTCCCAACCCTCCCGACCAACTGCCTGTGCCGCATGCAGACTTGCAGAGACTCCAGTCCAGTGTGGCCGCGGCGGGTAAAAGACACTGTAAGGAGGCAGAGTGAGGCGGCCTAAGAGCTGTCCAGTGTGCAGTGGCGCGTGGCGCAACATACGCGATGACGTCAGGAATATCGGCAATATCGGTAAATCCAAACGCCAATACAGATATATCGGGGAAAGTGCATATCGGCCCCCGATATATCGGTGTTGCCAATAATCGATCAACCTCTAATACCTACCCTATATGCGTTACCGAAGACCCTTGCAGATATCAACACACCTCCAGGCAGACCGATAGTTTTTGGTGTAGGCTCACATACAAAACCTATGAGTCAATATATTGATGTATATTTGAGACCGCATGTAACAGCATGAAACATTTAGAAGGGATAATTGTCCCAGAAAACACCAACCTAGTAGCCATTGATGTGGAGGCTCTATACAGCAGTATTCCCCACCATAGAGGTCTATCAGTTGTTAAGGAGTTCTTATTTGAACAGCATCGTGAATGTCACGATTAGAATTTGTTAATTTTTGGAGGCTTTGGAGTATATTCTAACCAGCAATGCGTTTACTTTCGATGGTTCCCAATACCTCCAGATACAGGGAGTGGCAATGGGGACTTTGTGTGCCCCATTGTATGCTAACCTGTACCTGGGGGGGGTGGGAACGTATGGTCTTCTCTGACGAATGTTTTGAGGACTTTCATCCGTCAATCCTCCTCTAGCTCCGATACATAGATGATATTCTCATGCAATGATCGGGGTCAGAGGAGAGCCTTGAGGAGTTCGTGGTCTGTCTGGGTGACAACTTTAATCCCAAGTTTACATGCCAATACGACATCAAAACTATATAATTTTTGGATATACAGATCCTTATTGAAATGGATGGTAGGATAGGTACCACGCTGTATCATAAACCCACAGCGGGAAATACAGTTTTACATGCGAGCAGTTTCCACCCAAAGCCGCTAGTCAAGAGTATACCTTACTCGCAATACCTAAGATTACGTTGTATTTGTTCAAATGAAGAACACTTTAATCATGAATCCAATCTCCTCCGGGACAGGTTACTTCAAAGGGGCTACACAAGGACTACTCTTCGTAAAGCCTACAATAAAGCTTGCAAACGCACAAGGGAGGATATTATGTATGGTGGCCTCAAAAAAACTTCTACAGAAGTAGTCCGCCTGATCACCCCATATAATAGACAACATGGATTGATCAGACAAATACTTCAACAACATTGGTATCTGTTGACGAACTATGACATCCTGAGAAAATATATTAAAAACTACCCGAGATTACATTCAAGAGAGCTAAGTCAATTAGGGATCGGGTCACGAGAAGTCATTTCCAGGACTCTAGAGACGCATACGAAACTGAAACCAAAGGCACTTGGAAATGTGGTACCTGCAAGTTTTGTGACTGGATCTACAAGAACAAATCACTATACTTGCTGAATGGTCGTCTACATACGATTTTGCACCATGTGGACTGCCAGGCGATAGGCATAGTCTGTATAATGTTCTGCGAGTGTGGAGCCTTTTTATAGGCAAGACCAAACGCCAATTTTGGCAAAGAATCAAGGACCACATAGGCTACGGAAATAATAATTTGCTGTCTACACCAATAGGCAGACACTTGGGAACATACAATAAAAATGATACAAAGGTGGTTCGCTTTGTGGTACTAGAGAGGATTTTGGAGAACCCCAGGGGAGGCGAGTTTGATAAAACAATCTTGCAAAGAGAAGCACGTTGGATCTATATGTTACAGGCTACTAAAAGTCCTGGCCTCAATGAAACTCTAAGCTTTAAACTCTTTTTATAGGACCTATCCTCCTGTCCTCTGGGTTATACCAATCTTCCTCTCTGGTTCTCAAATACACCACTGTTGTCAGTGATGTGTCTCACTAAAGTGAGTATAGATCCCCCCTCTCTCTTGTTGATCATTATAGGGACAACAGATGTGAAATCTTTCCTCTTTCACATCTGTTGTTCCCTATCTTCATTTTCTCCTGCTGCTATGTACGCACTGTCCCACTATATGATGTTATATATAGTGTTTATCTTGACTAAGATTAGTTTACCATATGTGTGCTGACTGCTTTTGGCCAGCACATACAAGAATATGTGTAAAAGAACTTTTTTTGTGATATTTCATATATACCTTTATAACTATGATTGTACTATCAAATGAATTATATAATGTCAGGTGTTTCATATGCTTGACTGTGCCTTGGATGTTATAATGCCACTCTTCAGCGCTGGGTGGCCTTGGCTTTTTGGGTGGGCATATGCGTCTCCAACAGGCGAGTCTCCCTCCCCTTTCGCAGGGGTGGATTCTCGCCTGCTTTGGAAGGGACCGCTCCCACCTTTCTCCTCCCTTTGGTTTCTCTGTGGATGGTTAGGGGTTAGGGGGGTTTTGCTGGTCACTTCCCTGGACACGGCGCATCCGGTTTTAGACGCAGTCTCTTTGGAACGCACACCATCCCCGGCAATCACTGATGCCGCTTTCGGTAATGTCATTGAACGGCGTGGTTTGTTTGACACGTGCCAGTCATTTGCTTGGTTTGGTGGGAAGCATAAATAGGCCTCTTCTGACACTCACAATCAAGGCGACACATGTGAGGAGCGTTTACTTGATCTGGTATGTATAGGGATGCTCTCAATGTATAACTATATGGCGTTTTCAGTCCCCCAGTGGGAACCCATCTGGCTCTTTACCACTTTATATTATTTGTATATATATGTCCATATCCTTCCTATTTTGTTTTACCTCTAGGCAAAGGGCCTCTTTTCCTTCTTGTCTATTGGGAGATCACTGGGGTTGGTAAAGCCCTTTCTGGACTTTTTCCATGCCAAATGGCATCCAAACCCTTTACTTGAGGATTTTGTTCAAATAATTTCTTACAAAATATATTCTACATCTGCTATCTGGGTATGTTTTGGAAAGCGCATTTTTGTAATGACCTACATACTATGTGGGATTCTTACATATATGTACATTTTTATTTTTCCCCATTACCATGTGGACTGGGGTATTAAGCTTATCCATTAGTAATAAAGAATTATCCATACTCTTTTTAGATGTTCTACTTACAACCTACTATAGTACCCCAAATAACATACTGATAGACAATAAGACTCAGATCGTACATACTGACCCTTGAAGTGTCAGTTTTTTAGTTGGATTGATCTATTTTGAGATATCCAAGGTAATTTTTTATTTACCCAAATTAGACCACTTTGTGCTGTCTAGTTTTTTGTATGAGATTCATTTGAATCATTGTACATTAACTTTGATTATATCTATATATATAAAGAAATATATACTGTTTTTTTTAACAGTGTAAAATCTATTATGGAATCCTTGGCCTTGTCTGCTCTCTGTGTCCACCCAAAGCCAGCTTTATCCTTTGCGCTTTATTGAGAAGGTTGGTCCAATACACTGGTCAAGTGTATACTTAATGTTATGTACTGTTGGAGTATTGATTGTTACATACACACATGGTATTATGTACTAATATTGTTGCTGTTTTTGTTTATCTGAAGAATCTTCCTGTCTACAATTGGTCCTGATGAGCATTCTGCGAAACGGGTTGACTTCCGAGCAGACGTATTCTCTTATATTGACGCAATGTCTTATATGTAATCTTGATTCATGTGTGAACACGTGTTTATTATGCATTGACATGTGGGAGGAATTAGAACCCCTTTTCGGGTTGAGTTTACTACTGATGTTTTTTATATATTATGTTTTTAATGAAACTCAATAAATGTGATTTTTTTATATAATTTTTGATATTGAAGTCTATCCTGTATGTGCCCATAAAGTCCATCTTGGGGGCTAGTTAATTCTTACGACTGGGCTGTTTTTTCTTTTTTTCTTTAAGTTCAGAGGAGGCAAAATCTCAAATTCCAGTATGTTGCTCGCAGAAATCAAACTCTGGAACCAGACATCTTACATTTTCTTGGATTAGATAGCCATAAGTGCCTGTGACAAGCAGGGGCTTAATTGAGAAGAGAGCTTAAAACCAGACTTGGCTGGCTAGGAGGGCCATGTCTTCAGATGAAAGTTTGTTCCTAAGTGGCTTGGAGCTGAATGCCTGAAAAGGATAAACAGAAATGTTCCTAGCCTCAGAAGTACAAGGTCTAAACAGAAACACAATTTTTTTTGAGGAGAGGTAGTTTTAACCAATAAATAAATCACTAGTGCCACGCAATTAAAGTACTTCCAGTGTATAAATAAATGCAAATAAATAAATAAATTATCATGTGTTAATCTTCAATTAATCGTATAAATATATAAAAGTGCTGGATTATCAGGTGTTAAAACATCAGGCAAAATTGTGACCAAAATAGTGAAATATAAATATAAAAAGTGCCAAAATTCATATATAATTTCAAATATTTCATATAATTAGGTAAACAACATACACTCATAAAAAGTGACAATAGTGCTTGTGAGCGATCACCTCCGTGATTAAATAAATAATCCACTGAAAAGTGAAAAGAGTGATCAAATAAACATAGGGAAACGTGTCTTCTTCAGAGGGATATGTCCCTGTGTCATCACGCGTAGGGGAGGGGCTAGGATGGCAGCTGCATACATTAAGAGGAGAGAGGCTGATCATTCAGATCACATTGTCAATTCCAATATTCTGCTACTCCCTGTAAGCAGGCATTATAAACCATTTGGTCTTTCAGCCAATGTGAATTTAGACGCCATAAAAGTGGACTACGGGAGGGAAGGATATCCATTGCCAACAGTAAGGGTGCATGGTAAGATATGCCATGGGGCAGTATAGAGGCATTAGAAATGAGGGGGAGAATGATAGGAGTGGCCAAGGCATAATCTATACGGGACATCACGGAGGTACTAAATGTGCTTCATGTAAACATATTATATGTGGTTTGTATTTTTTGAGGAAGAAGAACTCAAGGGACCGTTACCGTGGCGAGTTCAAACCCTGCACATTCCACGAGAGAATCTTAAGACTATCAACCATTACAATATGGAACAAAAGTTAACAACATTTGTAGGATCAGACATAATACACCCAACAGTGTCCTTCAATAGGTGCCAGGACAGCCAGACCAAATAAGTATGAGGGAGGCACAGACACACAAAAAAAAAACAAAATGTGAACCAGAACAAAAAAAGGAGAAAAAATGGCTATAACTGAACATTATCCCAACCCACCAACCTTGCTCTTCCATCCCAATCATACAGGGAGTGCAGAATTATTAGGCAAATGAGTATTTTGACCACATCATCCTCTTTATGCATGTTGTCTTACTCCAAGCTGTATAGGCTCGAAAGCCTACTACCAATTAAGCATATTAGGTGATGTGCATCTCTGTAATGAGAAGGGGTGTGGTCTAATGACATCAACACCCTATATCAGGTGTGCATAATTATTAGGCAAATTCCTTTCCTTGGGCAAAATGGGTCAAAGGAGGACTTGACAGGCTCAGAAAAGTCAAAAATAGTGAGATATCTTGCAGAGGGATGCAGCACTCTTAAAATTGCAAAGCTTCTGAAGCGTGATCATCGAACAATCAAGCATTTCATTCAAAATAGTCAACAGGGTCGCAAGAAGCGTGTGGAAAAACCAAGGCGCAAAATAACAGCCCATGAACTGAGAAAAGTCAAGCGTGCAGCTGCCAAGATGCCACTTGCCACCAGTTTGGCCATATTTCAGAGCTGCAACATCACTGGAGTGCCCAAAAGCACAAGGTGTGCAATACTCAGAGACATGGCCAAGGTAAGAAAGGCTGAAAGACGACCACCACTGAACAAGACACACAAGCTGAAACGTCAAGACTGGGCCAAGAAATATCTCAAGACTGATTTTTCAAAGGTTTTATGGACTGATGAAATGAGAGTGAGTCTTGATGGGCCAGATGGATGGGCCCGTGGCTGGATTGGTAAAGGGCAGAGAGCTCCAGTCCGACTCAGACGCCAGCAAGGTGGAGGTGGAGTACTGGTTTGGGCTGGTATCATCAAAGATGAGCTTGTGGGGCCTTTTCGGGTTGAGGATGGAGTCAAGCTCAACTCCCAGTCCTACTGCCAGTTTCTGGAAGACACCTTCTTCAGGAAGAAGTCTGCATCCTTCAAGAAAAACATGATTTTCATGCAGGACAATGCTCCATCACACGCGTCCAAGTACTCCACAGCGTGGCTGGCAAGAAAGGGTATAAAAGAAGAAAAGCTAATGACATGGCCTCCTTGTTCACCTGATCTGAACCCCATTGAGAACCTGTGGTCCATCATCAAATGTGAGATTTACAAGGAGGGAAAACAGTACACCTCTCTGAACAGTGTCTGGGAGGCTGTGGTTGCTGCTGCACGCAATGTTGATGGTGAACAGATCAAAATACTGACAGAATCCATGGATGGCAGGCTTTTGAGTGTCCTTGCAAAGAAAGGTGGCTATATTGGTCACTGATATGTTTTTGTTTTGTTTTTGAATGTCAGAAATGTATATTTGTGAATGTTGAGATGTTATATTGGTTTCACTGGTAAAAATAAATAATTGAAATGGGTATACTGTATATTTGGTTTTTGTTAAGTTGCCTAATAATTATGCACAGTAATAGTCACCTGCACACACAGATATCCCCCTAAAATAGCTAAAACTAAAAACAAACTATAAACTACTTCCAAAAATAGTCAGCTTTGATATTAATGAGTTTTTTGGGTTCATTGAGAACATGGTTGTTGTTCAATAATAAAATGAATCCTCAAAAATACTCATTTGCCTAATAATTCTGCACTCCCTGTAGAGAGCCTACGTCCCGAACAATAGAAGAAATCCAGAAAAACCTGTGATGTTAGCAACACACCATAGTGGGGAACAGTTGTGGGGTAGAAAGTGGAACTTCCAGAGCAATCCTCAGTAAAAAAATTTTGAATGATGATGCAACGAACCAAAAAGGGTATCAACAGCATGAGAGACATCCAGCTACACGCGTGTTTGCAGGTATCATATATGGCCTGAGTAATGTCAGAACAAGGAGAGGGCAGCAAAATGATCCATCATGATAGGGTATCAGTTCTCCCAGACCTGTCGTGAGTAAGTCAAATGACTACAAAACGCACAGGGGGTCCGTGTGTCTTCTTCCAGTAAAGGAGTAGGTGACAGTTGAAAACTTCCCAAGAAAGCAATAATGATGGAAGTAAGTAAGGTAAGTTGTAGACTTCTTCAGCGCCTGTGACTTCGCTGCATATGGCCAATGGTATCTTCTATCCAGGAGGAAGCTTCTATTGGTGAGGTGAAGAAATAGGATTTTCCTGCGCAGATGATTTTAAGTTTCGCCAGGTATAGCATGGAGTATTGAACAGAATGCTCTCTCAACTTGGCTTTAACCGTATTAAAGGAAGCATGCTGGCATTGGACCTCGGCTGAGAAGTCTGGAAAGATGTGTATTACTTAACCAATAAAATGAAGTTCCCCACCTTGTCTCACAGCCCAAAAAATAGCCACTTTATCCTGGAAGTTGAGGATACAGGCAATGATAAGCCACAGCGAGGCCCCCGCCTGGGGGATCGAGGTGGGGTGCGATGTGCCCCTTCAATGGCAAAGGAAGCAGGGGTGATATCATGGCCCAGGGTCTCTCTCAGCCTAGTGATAAGAAATTGTTCTGGACTGGCCCCTTCTTTTCGGGGAATCCCACAAAGTGCAAATTGTTGTGGCGGGATCTATTTTCAAGGTTATCTACCTGGCCCTGAGTGCCACAAGCTCAATGGACGCCTATCGCAGGTTGGTAGTCAGAGGAGCCAGGGTATCCTCCATAGTGCTAATACGTGCTTTCATGGCCCCAGTACGGTCCCGCAGATTCTGTACATCTTGTTTCAGTAATAAAAAGTCTATATGAATGGTCTTTATTTGAGTAGGAGATAGGTCTGGCTCACCTGATTCAGCAGATGTCGTAGCAGTATCAGAAAATAATGCAGCAGTGTAGGAGAGATCAGGTAGGTCAGGAGAGGAGTGAGCTTATACTTTCTGCTCGTGTAAGGGAGGAAGTAATGTGCTGGCAGGTGCCGAGGAGGGAAGGCTGCCGGCGCTATCTTGCTTGAGAAATCTGTCCAGCTTCCCGGCCATCTGCGGCACTTTACTCTGCCCTATCTTCACCATCTTTCTGTCCCAGGAGAAGCAAAGGGTCTCAAGGATGGCAGCAGTGTAACTTGGCTGTGAATCGGTGCAGGATGAACAGTAGGATGTGCGAGGATTCTCGGAGCTCCGGGTTCTAGTGAACTGCTCACTCCGTCATCAAGCCACGCCCCCAAAGCCCTGTTAATTGCTTCAACTGCAAAGCACTAGACTGAGAGATTAGGGATTAATTAGGGATAGACCAGGGATTGTGGGATATCTAGTTTCTTCACAGGAAAATGCGGTTCTCACATTAAAGACTGAGGTCATGCATTATTCTGTGCAGTGCCATGATGCATGTCTCATGTTTCACACAAACAGAAATTTCTGACACGAGAAAGTGAAGATTTACACTACCGTAGGCTGTGCGCAGAGGGCAACTAATAACACCAGGACACTGCATGATTAATGTACATCCAATGAAGGTGAAAAATTCAAGGGGGAGGTAGGAAGGTTTATAATGCCTCAAAGAGGGTGCTGAGGTCTCAGGTCATTGGCTTGATCCAGGTCTGGCAAACACCCATGAAAGTTACTGCAGATAGCATACCAAGGAAAAAAGGACCTTAAAGGGGGGCCTTTGTTTGCCCACTGGGCCTTTGAACAGTATGATCCTCTACAAGGACTGTTCACATTTTGTTAAGACAAGAGATGGCAGAGTCCACTACAGGTACCATCTATTTCTACAAGAAGCTCTCCTTGAGAGGATATTGCTGAACAATATTTTTGGGGTAGCAAATAGCTTTTTAGGGGGAGGTCATTCACCATACAGTACAGGCTTTAGGGGGTGCATGGACTGGGAAGCAGTTTTGAGCAATTTTTAGTAATATATTATGGATTGTATTCCTAATTTTTAGTTATATATTGTATTCTTTATTGGTCCGCATTAGCGTGCCATAGTTGGAGGTGTGCATCTCTGTTTTTCAGGATTTTGCAGCCTACAGCATGGGATGCTATTAAGAGTGCGCCGAGTCACCATCGGATGGTTATTCACTTGTTTGGGTGACTCTTGATGGGACCCGTGATGACGGAAGTAGCAGGTCACTGGATCAGACTACACGCCTATTTGGAATGGCCCGGGGCGGGGTTACAAATAGGTTCAGACTTATGTATATTGTTGTCTGCAAAGGTGGTGTTTTAGCATCGCCTGACAGGAAGTTCCCAGTCTGTATTCAATTTCCGGTTTCACGAGGCGAGTTGTCCTTCCGGGTGACCTGTTTGCTTCACCATTGGTTGTGACGCCGTGAGGCGAAGCATAAATAGATCGGGAGCGCTTGTCTGGCCGCGCCCCCAGTTGAAGTCAGGAAGTGACGAAACGCGTAGGGGCGTGGCCAGACGACGCACCCTATCGCGGACTACGACAGCGGAGGACTTCCGGGACTACCCGATCTGGCGTGGAGCCACATCGTAGTAGCAGTGAACGTTCAGAACCTGCCATTATATGAGATAAGCTTTTACCATTTTCTTCACAAGTGAGTGCAATGTATGCTGTGCTGTTATTTCATGAATAAAATGTTATCATATTGCACTAGTGGGGAATGTTTTTTATGTTTTCCACGTACATGGGAGCATGAGAGGAAGAGAACCACTGGACCAATCTTGGATTTAACTCTTGCTGATCTCTACCTACGTGGGTATTTTTTATATGCGAGGTGTGCTCACTTATGAGAGTGAGTGAGCAACTTGATCTGGTGAGTGGCCATTTCCTATTGTCCCCCTGCACTTGGTGGTGGAATAGTGGTGACCCTGGTGAACTACACAAATGATTTGCGGTTTGTGAATTGTTGGAGGTTTGAAGTCTCTGGGGACAGATGTTCTGATTTACCAACATTGAATAACCTTGCAGGACTATGCTTCATATGCTGGGAGGAGTTTGACACTAACCAGACTGGCATCTTGGGGGATTCTCTTGGTTCTATTTTCAGAGACTTTTTAAATATTGTTTCAAGCGCTACTATTATTCTTTGTTTAGTTTTGAGCAACTGTAGAGACCTCATGTGGGGTTTATTGCCATTTCAGTCACACACAAATTTAAGGCTTGACATGTTTGGAATCTATTAAGTCGTTGCAACCTCATCTTTTGTATTTTACAAAAATATAAAATAAATGGATATTATATCGTGTTTGTGTGCACTAGAATTAACTTAACCACTTATGCCCCGGAAGATTTTACCCCCTTCCTGATCAGACCCCTTTTTTCAACTTGGCACTCCGTGACTTTAACTGACAATTGCGCGGTCATGCAATGCTGTACCCAAACGAAATTTACGTCCTTTTGTTCCCACAAACAGAGCTTTCTTTTGGTGGTATTTGATCACCTCTGCGCTTTTTATTTTTTGCGATATTAATAAAAAAATATTTGAGAAAAAATTACATTTTCAACTTTGTCTTTTAAAAAATATCCAATATACTCAATTTGTCATATTTTTTGGCCAAAATGTATTTAGCTACATGTCTTTGACAAAAAAAATTAAATGAGCGTATTTTTATTGGTTTGCGCAAAAGTTATAGCCTTTACAAACTATGGTGTAAATACTGAAATTTACACAGCTTTAATTTCTGACTGCCTATCTCATTTCATTCAAAAATTACATTTTTATTTATTTATTTTTTTAACACAAAGTTGTCACTAAATGATAAATTGCTCACACATGCCATGGGTATATGTGGAATGACACCCCAAAATACATTCTACTGCTTCCCCTACTGAGTACAGGGATACCACATGTGTGAGACTTTTTGGGAGCCTAGCTGTGTACAGGACCGCGAAAAACCAATCAACACTCTCAGGTTTTCTAATGGCGTAAATTGTGCATGTCACCTCTGCACTACCTGTCACAGTTTCGGAGGCCCTAAAATTCCAAGATAGCGCAAAACCTCCCAAAATGACCCCATTTTGGAAAGTAGACACCCCAAGCTATTTGCTGAGAGGCATGGTGAGTCCATGGAATATTTTATATTTTGCCATAAGTTCCGGGAAATATATATATATATACAGTATATATATATTTTTTTTTTACACAAAGTAAAGTTGTCAGTAAATTATATATTGCTCACACATGCCATGGGTATATGTGAAATGACACCCCAAAATACATTCTGTTGCTTCTCCTGAGTACAGAGGTACCCCATGTGTGAGACTTTTTTGCAGTCTAGCTGAGTACAGGACCCCAAAACCAATCCCCACTTTCAGGCTTTCCAAGGGCGTAAATTGTTGATTTCACTCCTGACTACCTATAACAGTTTCTGGGGCCATGAAATGCCAAGACAGCACAAACCCCCCCCCCCCCCCAAATGACCCCTTTTCAGAAAGTAGACACCCTAAGCTATTTGCAGATAGGCATGTTGAGTGTTTTGCAGATCTCACTTTTTGTCACAAAGTTTTGGAAATTGAAAAAAGAGGAAAAAAAATGCATTTTCATGTTATTTCTTCATTTTCCCAAAAAAATGAGAGCTGCAAAATTCTCACCATGCCTCTCAGCAAATAGATTGGAGTGTCTACTTTGCAAAATTGGGTCATTTGGGGGGGTTTTGTGCCATCTTGGCATTTCATGGACTTCAAAAGTGTGATAGGTAGTAAGGAGTGAGATCAACAATTTACGCCCTTAGAAAGCCAGAAGGTGCGGATTGGTTTTCTGGGTCCTGTACGCGGCTAGACTGCCAAAAAGTCTCACACATGGGGTATCCCTGTACTCAGGAGAAGCAGCAGAATGTATTTTGGGGTGTCATTTCACATATACCCATGGAATTTGTGAGCATTAAATCATTTACTGACAACTTTGTGTAAAAAAACAAAAAAAAAATAATTATCCCGAAACTTGTGGCAAAATATAAAATATTCCATGGACTCACCATGCCTCTCAGCAAATAGCTTAGAGTGTCTACTTTTCAAAATGGGATCACTTGGGGGGTTTTGTGCTATCTTGAAATTTCAGGGCCTCTGAAACTGTAACAGGTAGTGCAGAGGTAAAATAAGCAATTTACGCCATTAGAAAACTTGAAGATGGGGATTGGTTTTCGGGGTTCCGTACACAGCTAGGCTCCCAAAAAGTCTCACACATGTGGTATCCCTGTACTCAGGAGAAGCAACAGAATGTATTTTGGGGTGTCATCTCACATATTCCCATGGCATGCGTGAGCAATATATCATTTAGTGACAACTTTCTGTAAAAAAAAACAAAACAAAAAAACAAATTGTCATCTTCCCGAAACTTAGGGCAAAATTTAAAATACTCCATGGACTCAATATGCCTCTCAGCAAATAGCTTTGGGTGTCATTTGGGGGGTGTTTGAACTGTCCCGGCATTTTATGCTCAATCTTAGCCACACGGCATTTTATGCTCAATCTCAGCCACACATCACTCACTCTTCTAACCACTTGAAAACCAAGCCTTTCTGTGACTTTTTGTTTACATGAAAAAATATTTTTTTTACTAGAAAATTACTTTGAACCCCCAAACATTATATATTTCTTTAAAGCAAAGGCCCTATAGAACAAAATTGTGGATGTTGCAAATTTTTTTGTCACACGTATTTGCGCACAGATTTTTCCAAACGCAATTTCTGCGAAAAATAAATATATTTTTTTTAAATTCATTGCACAAATACACTATATAATTCCAAATTGTTTGGTAAAATTTAAAAAGATGATCTTATGCCAAGTACATAGATACCAAACATGACATGCTTTAAAAATTGCGCACGCCTGTGCAGCGGCAACAAACTATGTACATTTTTAAAAGCCTTTAAAAGTCTTTACAGGTTACCACTTTGGACTTGCAGAGGAGGTCTACTGCAAGAATTACTGCACTCGACCTGGCGTTCACGGCGATACCTCACATGCATGCTGCAATTGCGGTTTACATATGACACTAGACCAATGCTTGTGTGCGCCATTGCGTGCAACGCCTGGGGGGACGGGGGGGCTTGATTTTTTTTTATGCTTTTTTATGTTATTTTGACACCTTTCCTTTCATTTTTTTTTCTATTATTTTTATTGTTATCACAGTGAATTTAAATATCCCCTATGATAGCAATCTGTATTGACAGGTACTCTTTTTTAAAAAAAATTGGAGTCTTTTAGCTCTATGGTTAAATAATTGAACCACCGGCTGCACTCTTGGGTTAACCGGTGGGACAGGAGAGCCCGAGAAAAACCATGGAAGGTGGCGGAAGGCGGCGGAAGGCGGCGACGGGGGGGGGGGAATCTCCTCCCACTGCATGTAAAAGCAGTCTAGCGGCCAATTATCCGCTAGGATTGCTTTTACATGTAAGCCGACCGCTGGCTGTAAAGAACAATACCAAGATGATGCCTAAATCTGCAGGCATCATCCTGGTATAACCACTCAAAGTCCAGCAACGTACCAGTACATTGCTGGTCCTTGTTTGGCATATAGTGTAGGTTTTTTTTTTATTTCATGCAGCCTGTGGGCTGAACGAAAAAAAAGAGAACCTAACAGAAATCAGCACAGGAATATTGTGTAGTATTACTCATCATTAACCGCCCAAACAACCACCCAGGCGAATTTAATGACGGGTATACATGACAATATTCCACGTATACCTAAATAGTATTTTAACTGCAGTGCTGAAATCAGAAAATCACCACAGCTTCTGCCAGCAAAGGTATCTATATATGCTGTTCACAAACACTGTTTGTGTCAGAATATATAAAATCAATGTGGCAGCCGACGAGTACCTGCAAGAGAAACAGGTTAACAAAAGAATGAAAAACAAAGTACAGTAAAAGTACAGTAGGAAGAGTTGAAGAACATAAAAAAATGACTGACACAACTGTTTTGGATTCTTTAATTTTTTTTTCTAACTGTTTTTTTCTCTGAACTGCGATTCTCCAGCTTGGGTCTCTCAAAATGTCGATAGCCATCCAACATCTTTCGAGACCCTGTGTTTGTGTGCCCTACACTGTGTCGTGCTGTACCCTACACTAAAACTCCACTAGTGTATGGTAGCGCTCGAAACATTCCCCAATGCAGAGACCAGGTTGGTCAGGACATCTGTGACAATAATAGCGGGTGTCATGCCTAGATCAATGCCTGCTACAGACACGACATCTTCTTTGGGGTCGTCTTTAGGTAGGGGTACTCGGGAGGACATGTGGAAAATGTCTCTCATGCAGCCGGCTCACTGCATCTGGAAGGGGAAGTTGGGCAGGCATGCCTGCTAGGTACAGGTAGGCAAGGATGATCACTTCCTGGAATTCCCGTAAGGATCCAGTTCGTCCTGACGCCCTGTATAGGACAAAGGCGTTCAGCATAGCCAATTGGTATAAATAAACAGACACTTTTTTGTACCAGCGTCTGGCTTTACGGGCAACTAAATACGGCGCCAAAAGCTGGTCGTTAAGGTCCACCCCTCCCATATTAAGGTTATATTCGTGGACACAGAGGGGCTTCTCCATAACGCCAGTTGCCGTAGGAATTTGGATCGTCATGTCTGCATGAAGGGAGGACAGAACATAAACATCCCGTGTATCCCTCCACTTCCCTGCAAGCAATTTGTCAGTTTTCAAGCAGGCTCTCGCCCCCCGACTAAGACGGGAATTTACAAGCCATTGGGGGAAGCCCCGGCAAATAGGTCGCACGGTGCCACATGCGCCAATTTGTAATTCAGAAATTAGTGGCACGCTTGTGTAGAAGTTGTCCACGTACAAATGGTACCCCTTTCCGGATAAGGGTGACACCAAGTCCCAAACTATCTTGCCGCTGCTCCCTATGTAGTCTGGGCAGTTGGGGGGCTCCACACAGCTATCTTTTCCCTCATAGACCCGGAAACGAACTGTATAACCTGTGGCCCTGTCACACAGTTTATACAGCTTGACCCCGTACTTGGCATGCTTGCTGGGGAGGTACTGTTTCATAGCAAGGCGGCCAGTAAATTTAATCAGGGACTCGTCAACGCAGACAACTTGTTCGGGGGTAAACAAGGCTGCAAACCGCTGATTGAAGTGGTCTATGAGGGGCCGAATTTTGTGAAGCCGATCATATGCAGGGTCTCCCCGAGGATGACAGATTTCATTGTCGCTGAAATGCATAAAATCGCAGAATTTGCTCGTATCTCGCCCTGGACATGGAGGCAGAGTACATGCGCATATGGTGAAGTGGGCTAGTGGACCAATATAGCCGCAATTCACTCTGGTTATGCCCATGTGGAGGGAAAGGCCCAGAAAGATTTTAAAATCGGGAAGCGTTATAGGTTTCTAGCCGAATGGTCTGGCAAGGGGCGAATTTGGGTTGGCGGCGATAAATTGTTGTGCGTATAAATTTGATTGATCCACAATAGATCTGTAAAGATCTTCCATGAAGAACAGCTCAAAAAAGTTCAGGGGCGTAAAACCAGCTGTCTCCCCGTGGATTCCAGGTTGGGCATTGAATGGGGGAAGTACTGGCGCTGTAGAATCAGTGGGTTGCCAATTGGGATATGCCAGCGCATCAGGGAGGGCACTATGGGCTCTACAGGCCTGTCTTCGAATACGCGGTGGCTGCGGGCCACTACTTGTGCTAGCCACCGCACCAGCTTCAACTGCACTTATGGGACTTGCCACGTCACCAAGTGTTACTGCAGTGCTGGTTGTACTAGGTCCAGGGTGTACTAGGCCACTGGTGCTTGCCAGGTCACCAGAAAGATGAGCGGCCGTAGTATCAACAATTGTTTTTGGGTACAGGGTGGTCTTTGAAAGTCTGCACTTTATAAGGTGCAGGCCTCCTCAGACCTGGAGATTTAAATGTGCCACGAATACAAAGAACATATTTCCACACTTCAAACAATATAAAAAGTACATACAAAAGTTTATTGAATTGTTACAAAATTGTATTACACAACAATTTGAATCAAAGTTACATGTATATATTTAATGCATAACATGACAGGTACATTAAACCCTATTGTTGGGCTCTATATTCAAGAGGAGAGCTGGAACTTCTTCGTTCCAGCTCTCCTCTTGAATATAGAGCCCAACAACTTTTGCGCAAACCAATAAAAATACGCTTTTTGCAATTTGTTTTACCAAAAATATGTAGCAGAAAACAAATTGGCCTAAAATGTTAAAAAATTTTGATTTTTACATTTTTTGGGGGAATTTCATATAAAAAAATGTGAAAATTATTGTTATTTTTGCAAGATTGACGCTCTTTTTTTGTTTATAGCGCATGATCAAAATATCGCACAGGTGATCAAAAGAAAGCTCTGTTTGTTTGAAAAAAAAGACGTCAAATTTGTTTAGGTACAGGTACACGATCGTGCAATTGTCCGTTAAAGTCACGCAGTGCCGAATCGCAAAATAGGCCCTGGTCAGGAAGGGGGTAAAATCTTCCGAGGCTTAAGTGGTTAATGTGAATAACTCTACACCAATTTCACTATATGGACCACTTATGTATTTATACATGTTAACCACTTCAGCCCCAGAAGGTTATACCCCCTTCCTGACCAGGCCCTATTTTACGATTCCGCACTGCGTTACTGTAATGGACAATTGCGCGGTCGTGCGACGCTGTACCCAAACTAAATTTACGTCCTTTTTTTCCCACAAATAGAGCTTTATTTTGGTGGTATTTGATCACCTGTGCAATTTTTATTTTTTGCACTATAAACAAAAAATAGAGACAATTGTGAAAAAAACAATATTTTTCACATTCTGCTATATAACATTCCCAAAAAAAAAAAAAAATTTTTTTAACATTTTAGGCCAATTTGTTTTCTGCTACATATTTTTGGTAAAAAAAATTGCAATAAGCATATTTTGATTGGTTTGAGCAAAAGTTATCGCGTCTACTAACTACAGGAAATATTTATGTCATTTTTATTGTTTTTGTTTTTTTTTACTAGTAATATCGGACCCCTAACTGACATTTTTGACACTTTTTGGGGACCAGTGACACTAATACAGTAATCAGTGCTAAATATTATGCACCGTTACTGTATAAATGACACTGGCAGCAAAGGGGTTAATACTGGGGGTGATCAAAGGGGTTAATGTATGCATAATATGCTTACTCACTGTGTGGGGGGCGCTCTGTGACAGGCACAGACAGATCGCAGTTTCAGCTTAGCTGAAACTGCTGATCTGTCCCTGCCTGTCTGAGAGAAGATCCGCCTGCTTTGTTTACATAAGCAGGCGGGTCTTATCTCTGTTTTCTAGACGATCGTGGGAGGACAACGGCAATCGCCGCCACTTCTCCCGCGGCCTGCCTTCCGCAGCCTGCCTCCCGCTGTGTCTAAACGCGCGCGCCGCCGAAACCACATGCACTCCAGTCACGTAGTACTACGTGACTGGACACAGCCGAGCCGCCCTGCCGCAGTAATATTATGGTGGGCAGTCGGCAAGTGGTTAATCATACTCCCCCCTAACCTCCTCTCCAACAGAGAATACATTCAGTTCAGCTAATCTTTATAAATAGCTGAGCTCCTCCATGCCTCTTATCAGTTTGATTGCCCTTCTCTGCGCTTCCTCTAGTTTTCCAATATCCTTTTTGTGAACTGGTGTCCAAAACTGAACTGCGTATTCCATGAAGTCTTACTAATTATATATACATGGGCAAAATGATATCTTTCTCTCTGCAGTCCATATTTCTTTCAATACAAGAAAGGATTTTTGCTTGCTTTGGAAACCCCAGCTTGGCATTGCATGCTATTATTAAGCTTATGATCTACCAGAACTCCCAGATCCTTATCCAGCATTGATTCCCCCCATTTGTACTCCCCCTAGTATGTATATTGCAAGCATATTCTTAGCCCCCAAGTGCATAACTTTACATTTTTCAACATTGAACCTCATTTGCCAACATTGCCCAATTAAACAGTGCATTGCTGTCGGATTATAAATTGGAGACATCCTGTAAGGACGTTATTCAACTGCAAAGCTTGGTGTCATCTGCAAAGACTGAAATTGTATATTTAATCCTAGACCTATATCATTTATAAATATATTAAAAAGTAAGGGTCCCAACACTGAACCTTGGGGTACGCCACTAATAACCTTAGACCATTCAGAGTATCAATCATTGACCACTACTCTCTAAATTCAGTCTTTTAGCCAGATTTCTATCCGCTTACAAACTCATTTTTCCAAGCCTGTAGTTTACCTTACACATTAGCCGTGTGTGGGTAACTGTGTCAAACGCTGTTGCAAAATCCATGTATACCACATCCACGGCCAACCCTCTGTCCAAGGTTTTTCTCACCTCTTCATAAAAAAAATCAGATTTGTCTGACAACTTCTGTCTTTTGCTTAAAATGCTTTTCTTCTAGCAAAAACTAACCTATGTGGTCTTTTTATTAAACTCTTTAGTATCTTCTCAACCTACAGAAGGTAAACTAACAGGTCTATAGGTACTTGGTAAAGACTTTGATCCCTTTTTAAATATAGACCCTACGTTGGCCTTATGTCAATCCAGTAGTGCTATGCCAGTCATTAAAGAGTCCCTATAAAGTAGAAACAGTGGCTTTCAAATGACAGAGCTCAATTCTTGTAGGGCTCTTTCACACAGGCATTGAAATAGGCGTTTGGGTCACATTTTTAACGCTTCTCAAACGCCTATCAGTGGCACTCAAAATTGTTACAAAGGGGAGCAGATGGAGGTGTTCACATTGCATCGCTAGCATTGTTCCGCATTGCTGCCAGGCAAAAATAACGCTACCTGCAGAGTTTAGCAAGCATTGACACTTTTCAACTGCCTTCATTTACTTCTTTTGAAACGCACCTTAAACGTTGCATTTACGGCATGGTTGCAAAGCATCAAAAGTGATTTTTATTATGCGTTTGAGAAGTGTTGCCTGATGCAACAAGAATGCCTGTACAACACAGCCTATATGCTCATTAATGCTATAGGTGTGTTGTGCCTTTAGGCTACTTCAACATTTGACGCAAGTGTGAAAGAGCCCTTGGGATCCGTGGGAGTATGCCACCTGGACCAAGTGCTTTTTTCACCTTTACTTTGTCTAAATATTTCTGGACCATATCAGTTTTGAGCCACAGTGGATCATTTGGGGCTATGTCAATACCATCCCCATGGACATGACAAGGACATGAGCTTCCCCATGCTCCTTTATATACACAGAGCTGAGAAAGGTATTTAATAAATTTGCCTTCCCTTTGTGCCCAGTCACCCACTCTAGATTATTTTGTAAAGGGCCAACATGCTCAGACCTGACCTTTTTACTATTAATATATTTGAAGCATTTATGGGGGTTTGTCCTACTCTCTTTTGCCATCTGTTGTTCATTTTAAATTTTTGCAGCCTCAATTTACTTTTTACGTATTCTGTTATATTCCTTTTAACATTTAAATGATGATAGTGTTCCCTCATTTTTATATTTTTTAAAAGCTTTTTTTTTATCGTTTATAGCTTTTTTAACTTTGGCCGTAATAAGCCACATAGGTTTTATTTTTAGCCTTTCAAACTTGTTGCCCATGGGAATATATTTTGCAGTGTGTTCGCATACAGTCATTTTGAAGAATTCCCATTTCTGTTCTGTGTTCATCAATGCTGATATTCCCTAATAGTCTACATCTTGGAGAGCAGCCCTCATCCTTGGAAAATTTGTTATCTTAGAGTTAAGGGTTTTTATCTTTCCAGCACGTGCTTGTTGTTTACAGCGAACATTAAATAAAATCATGTCATGGTCACTACTACCTAGATGTTCTTTTATATGAACATTAGTAACAAACTCTGCAAAGTTTAAGATTACCAGGTCCAGCAGAGCATCAGTCCTAGTTGGGGCCTCTATTAACTGTACTATAAAGTTTTCTTGTAATAGGTACATAAATGTTTGCCCTTTAAATGTTCCTGCAGTGCCAATACTCCAGTTAATCTCTGGGTAGTTAAAATCCCCCATTATTATCACTGTCCCTGCCCTTGCAGCCCTTTCTATCTGTGCAAGGAGCAGAGTTCCCACCTCCTCATTAACACTGGGTGGCCTATAACAAACTCTAATGAATAACTTTGTAGTACACACACCCATGTACAGTTCCACCTACAGTATCTCAACAAAAGTAAGTGCACCCTCACATTTTTGTAAATATTTTATTATATCTTTTCACGTGACAACACTGAAGAAATGACACTTTGCTACAATGTAAAGTAGTGAGTGTACAGCTTGTATAACAGTGTAAATTTGCTGTCCTCAAATAACTCAACACACAGCCAATGATGTCTAAACCGCTGGCAACAAAAGTGAGTACACCCCTAAGGGGAAATGTCCAAATTGGGCCCAAAGTGTCAATATTTTGTGTGGACATAATTATTTTCCAGCACTGCCTTAACCCACTTTGGTATGGAGTTCACCAAAGATGCAAAGGTTACCACTGGAGTGCTCTTTCACTCCTCCATGATGACATCATGGAGCTGGTGGATGTTAGAGACCTTGCGCTCCTCCGCCTTCCATTTGAGGATTCCCCACATATGCTCAATAGGGTTTAGGTCTGAAGACATGCTTGGCCAGTCCATCCCCTTTACCCTCAGCTTCTTTAGCAAGGCAGTGGTCATCTTGGAGGTGTGTTTGGGGTCATTATCATGTTGGAATACTGCCCTGCGGCCCATGCTCTGCTTCAGCATGTCACAGTACATGTTAGCATGCATGGTTCCCTTAATGAAATGTAGCTCCCCAGTGTTGGCAGCAATCATACAGCCCCAGACCATGACACTCCAACCACCATGCTCAACTTTAGGCAAGACACACTAGTCTTTGTACACCTTACCTGGTTGCCGCTACACACGCTTGGCACCATCAGAACCAAATACGTTTATCTTGGTTCCATCAGATCACAGGATATAGTTCCAGTAATCCATGGCCTTAGTCTGCTTGTCTTCAGCAAACTGTTTGCGGCCTTTCTTGTGTATCATCTTGGGAAGAGGCTTCCTTCTGGGACGACAACCATGCAGACCAATTTGATGCAGTGTGCAGTGGTCTGAGCACTGACAGGCTGACCCCCCACCCCTTCAACCTCTGCAGCAATGCTGGCAGAACTCATACATCTATTTCCCAAAGACAACCTCTCAATATGACGCTGAGCATGTGCACATAACTGCTTTGGTTGACCATGGCGAGGCCTGTTCTGAGTGGAACCTGTCCTGGTAAATCGGTGTATGGTCTTGGCCACTATGCTGCAGCTCAGTTTCAGGGCCTTGGCAAACTTCTTATAGCCTCGGCCATCTTTATATAGAACAACAATTCTTTTTTTAAGATCCTCAGAGAGTTCTTTGCCATGAGGTGCCATGTTAAACTTCAAGTGACTAGTATGAGAGAGTGAGAGCGATAACACCAAATTTACCACATCTGCTCCCCATTCACCTGAGTCCTTGTAACACTGAGTCACATGACACCAGGGAGGGAAATGGCTAATTGGGCTCAATTTGGACATTTTCACTTAAGGGTGTACTCACTTTTGTTGCCAGCAGTTTAACCACTTAAGCCCCGGAAGATTTTACCCCCTTCCTGACCAGGGGGTATTTTGCGATTCGGCACTGCGTGACTTTAACGGACAATTGCGCGGTCGTGCGACGCTGTACCTAAACGAATTTGACGTCCTTTTTTTCCCACAAACAGAGCTTTCTTTTGGTGGTATTTGATCACCTGTGCGATTTTTTGATCACGCGCTATAAACAAAAAAATAGCGTCAATTTCGCAAAAATAACAATATTTTTCACATTTTTTATATGAAATTCCACAAAAAAAAAGTAAAAATCAAAATTTTTATTCATTTTCGGCCAATTTGTTTTATGCTACCTATGTTTGGTAAAAAAAATCGCAAAAAGCGTATTTTGATTGGTTTGCGCAAAAGTTATTGCGTTTACTAACAAAGGGAAAGATTTTTGTCATTTTTGTTGTTTTTTTTTTTAACGCGTAATGGTGGCGATCTGCGATTTTTTTGCAGTACTGCGACATTGTGGCGGACAAATCGGACCCTTGACTGACATTTTTGACACTTTTGGGGTTACCAGTGACATTTCTACAGTAATCAGTGCTATATATATGCACTGTTACTGTAAAAATACACTGGCAGTGAAGGGGTTAACTTTATTTGAGAGGGAGGGGCTGTGTGTGTCCCTAGGGGCGTGATTCTAACTGTGATTGGCTGTCTGTTGAGCTGTAGTTACACTGATCAACGGTCCTACATAGTAGAACCGTATGATCAGTGTTTCTACACAGGGGAGAATGACAGGCAGCTTGTTTACACAAGCTGCCTGACTTTCTCCCTCTCCCCCGCCGATCGCAGAGTGAGCGGCGGACATCGGGTCCGCCGGTCACACGCGCGCGGGGATCCGTGACCGCGCGGGAGCCGGAGCGCGCCGCCGGCGGCGCGCACTCGCTCCCCAGAGCCTCACAGACTAGTGACGTATATTTACGTCACTTTGCCTGTGAGGGGCTGACCGCCGCAGTAAATCTACTTGCGGCGGTCGGCAAGTGGTTAAACATTAATGTTTGTGTGTTGAGTTATTTTGAGGGGACAGTACATTTACACCATTGTACAAGCTGTACACTCACTACTTTACATTGTAGCAGTGTGTCATTTCTTCAGTGTTGCCACATGAAAAGATATATGGTAATAAAATATTTACAAAAATGTGAGGGGTGTACTCACTTTTGTGAGATACTGTATAATGCTTCAGCCTCAGAATACTCTCCATCGACTAGGTCCTCTCTCACATTCGCTTTGAGATCACTTCTCACATAGAGACACACACGACCAGCTTTCTGTTTTACCCTGTCCCTCCAAACAAGAGCACAGCCAGGAATATTACTAGCTCAGTAATGTGATGAGTGAAGCTAAGATTCTGCAATACCAATTTAATTATAGTTCTCTTTGTGCGCCAAAGCTTCCAACTCACCTATTCTGCTTGGCAGACCTCTGGAATTGGTGAACAAACACTTTAATACATTGTCACATTTTGAACACGTATTTTGAATATTTTTTTATTTTAGTACAAATAGTACCATTTCCAATTGTTGTTTGTAACATGGGGACCTTCTTATCGCCTGCCAAAGCCCTCTCACATCTTTCCCCATTCCATCCACCAATGTAATTAATGAAAGCATAATTTCTCTCTCTTTACATAGAGATTATCTGTTAGAGTAGAAAGAGCCGTTTGCAGTGTGTCCCATTAATGATTCAATGTCGGCCAGATCGTTTTTTAACACACAACCATTGGTGAAGCCTACTTAAAGGGTCCCTAGTCCACCAATGTAAAGTGTCTATATACAGTGCAACTAGTCACCTGTCATTTGTCCTAGTGTAACCAGTCACAGTGAGGTTTATTTACTAAAACTGGGGAGCAAACAATCTGGTGCAGCTGTGCACAGTAACTAATCAGCTTCTATGGTTGTGTTGTAACTGAACTAAGCTGAACAAGCTGAAGTTAGTAGCTGATTGTCTACTGTACATGGCTGGACCAGATTCCTAGTGCAACAGTTTTAATAAATCCCCCCCCCCCCCCACTGTCACCAATGCAGCAGGCAACAATTTACCTTATGGCTAGCAAAACTAGTCAGTGTCACCAGATAAGTGCCGCCAGCCAATGTCTCTGGATTGCAGTGACACCAGATCAGTATATGTAAGCACCAGTGTCCTGACTGATCACTGCCACACTATCACCAGTGTCAAAAGAGTCAGTGAAGCCAGCAATACTGTTCTGATCGCTAGTCACGCCAGCGACATGGTTCTGATTACTGCCACACCAGTATGTCAATAGAACCAGTATCCCGAATGCCCTGTTAAAAAAAAGGTTCACAAATGAGGCCTTGCAAATTCTGAGCATGTTAGATGAAAGTAGTGGGGAGGAGCTCTCACTGTGAGATTTGGATTCAGAATGTGAACCCATGGAGAGCAGCGGTTCAGTAATGTCCTCTGATTCTGAGGATGAAAGGGTCCATAGAAAAAAAGTCAGGCATCAGACAAGCGCCAGCAGCGTAGTAAATCCTGGTGAAATGGCAAGCACCAGCAGTGCAGTACACCCGGATAAAAAAGTAAAAGTAGTGGGGTGATACTTACATTAGCCACAAAGGATTAAGGCCCATTCTAGTGTCCCAGAGGCACTTTCAGATCCTTGATGTCTACATTCTTATTCAGCAGCACCTATCATTCCCCCAATTGCAGAGCAACCAGGCATTCAGGTACTAACAAACCCAAAAATTTAAACCCCTTCAGGGTTTTTTTTATTTGTTTTTTTTTTCACTGAAGATGTATTTGATTACATGTGTAATCTGTTTAAATGTAATCTGTTTACCCAGCAGTACATCACCAATAATCCAAATTCAATGTATGCCTTTCCATTTAAATGAAAGCCCATCACAGTTGAAGAATTTAAAATCTTTCATGGTCTTACCCTAAACATGGGACTCACCATATGCAATTGTATTCCTCCATTAGGACACGCTATAAAATAAGATTTCTGCATTTTTAGAGAAAATTCCATGTGCCCTCCCTGAAGTCACCCTGAATACAAGTTTTACAAAAATACGCCAGTTGTCAATTTTTCCCCATAATTTTCCAAAAATAAAACTCCTGACAAACATTTCTGCATTGAGTCCCTCATCCATTTTACAGGCAAGCTGGTCATCAAACACTATATCCCCAGTAAATCTGGCAGATATGGGGTGAAGTTAAATAAACTTTGTGAGAGGGCCACAGGGTACGCTTATGACTTCTGCATTTTCAAAAGGTAAAGATAGCCAGCTGGAGCCTCCTGGATCCCCAACATATACTGGTAGCAGCAGGAAACCAGTGTGAGACCCTATGTGACCCTTGTTCTATCAGGAATACCATCTCCATGTGGATAACTTCTATACCATCATGACACTTTTATAAGCAGCAAACTGTACCTTGTGGTACAGTTCAAGCAAATCATAAGGGCTTTCCACAAAGGCTGGTCACCATGAAACTGAAAAGGGGGGAGTCATCAAGTTTATGCAAAGAGTATCTCTTGGCCCTTAAATGGAAGAATAAGAGGGATGTGTACAGTGCCTTAAAAAAGTATTCACACCCCTTGAAATTTTCCACATTTTGTTACGTTACAACTCATAACGTAACTGTGTTTTATTGAAAGTTTATATGATAGACCATCACAAAGTGGCACATAATTATGAAGTGGAAGGAAAATGATAATGGGATTTTTGACTTACTGTTAAATCCATTTCTCTGATGTTCATTGATGGACACAGCCTTAGATCTTTATAACCATTGGATCATACTGCCCCCTACAGGAGTAGGTTACTAGGAAGAAAAAAAGTCTGGCTACGCCTATGGGTAGTCCCACGGGGGTATACTCCCTCTCTCTGCTATAGGCACTCAGTTTAGTTACAAGCAGTGTCAAAAGAATTACAACTCAACAGAGGGGTGGGTGCTGTGTCTGTCAATGAACATCAGAGAAATGGATTTTACAGTAAGTCAAAAATCCCATTTTCTCTTTCGTTTATTGACAGACACAGCTTCAGATCTTCATAACAGTTGCAATGTCCCAAAGCAGTGTTAAACATGAGGGGTGGGAACAGCAAATAAATCCCCATGGCACAGTGGCTAACCAGGCAACAGGAGCTCAACCAAAACAACTGGGACCCAGCTGAAAAAACAATACACCCTCAAAGAGGATCAGGTCTTCTCAAAAGCAGCCCGCAAAACCCTGCAGCCAAAAGAAGCATCTGGAGATGCCAACACATCCACTTTATAAAACCTTGTGAAAGTGTGCACCGATAACCAGATGGCCGCCTTGCAAACCTGCGTCACTGATCCCTGATGATGGAAGGCCCAGGAGGCACTAAGAGCCCTAGTAGAGTAAGCCTTAACAGGGAAAGGAGGAACCTGACCCTTGATGGAATAGGCCTGAATCACTGTCTGTCTGATCCATCTGGAAATGGTCACAGAGGAAGCGGACAACCCTTTCCGAGACCCATCCGTGAGCACAACTAGTGATGAAATAGTACACCCTAATTGCCCTGACCACATCCAAGGCATGCAAGGCAATTTTCTACGGATGTTTTGGCCTTGGACAGAGGGAAGAACACACAATGTCTTCATTCAAATGAAAATCAGAGACAACCTTTGGAAGGAATGACGGACAGGGTCGAAGAACCACCTTATCTCTGTGAATCACCAGGTAAGGTGAATGCCACCAGTTCCGACACCCTGTTTGCAGAGGTGATAGCCACCAAAAAGGCCACCTTCTGGGACAGTGTAAGCATGGGAAACTCCCAAAGATTCTCAAAGGGAGGCTTCTGGAGGGCCGAAAGCAGCAAATTGAGGTCCCAAGGCGGCAACAGAGACCGCACTGGAGGAACCAAATGTCGGACACCCTGAAGAAAGGTACGCACCAAGGAGTATGCGGCCAAAGGTCGCTGGAAGAAGACCACCAAAGCTGACACCCAGCCCTTGATGGTACTCAAGGCCCATTTCTGTTCAACCCCCCCTTGAAGGAAAGTCAAGATCCGAGCCACCGAGAAGGAGCAAGGATGAACCCCTAGAGAATCACACCACGCAATGTACATTTTACACGTATGATGGTAGATCTTTCTAGAAGTAGATTTCATAGCTTTTAACAGTGAAGGATTCACCAACTCAGATAAACCTCTATCCTGCAGCACCTGGCATTCAACAGCCAAGCCGTCAAAGCCAGCGACTGTAAAGCAGAATGGAAAATAAGTCTTTGGGACAGCAGATGCTCCCTGAGAGGAAGCTGCCAAGGATGGTCGGCGACCAGCAGCACCAGATTGGCGTATCATGCCCGGCGAGGCCAGTCTGAAGCCACTAAGATAACTGGAATCCCTTCTGCCTCGATCCTGTGTAGAAGTCTTGGCAGAAGCTTGAGAAGAGGGAAGGCATAAATGAGATGATACTGACCCCACGGGATCACCAGTGCATCTGTGGCATCTGTGGGATCCCTTGACTGATCCACAAACCTCTGCACTTTTCTGTTGAGCCGAGATGCTAAAAGATCCACCTTGGGGTGCCCCACTAGAGACACAACTGAGGAAACGCCTCTGGATGAAGGGACCACTCAACTTGGTCCAACGCCTGCTGACTGAGGTAATCCGCCTGCCAGTTTTCCACCTAGGGAATGTGTACAGCGGAGAGGGTTGGAGTGAACCGTCCTGCCCACTTTAGAATGCTGGCTACCTCCAGAGCCGTCAGGACACTTGGTGATTGACATAAGCCACGGCCATGGCATAGTCCAATTGAATGTGCACTGGACATCCCTGAAGACGATCCGTCCAGTAGTCCAGACATAGTCTGATCGCTCGGAGTGCCAAGACATTGTTTGGTAGTCTGGGCTCTTCCAGCGTCCAGCTTCCCTGAGAAGAATGCTTGCCAAGGATGCCTTCCCAGCCAGACAGGCGGGCATCTGTGGTGACCACCATCCAATACAAGGGGAGGAAGGATTTTCCCAACTGAAGTGCCAGAGAACAAAGCCAAGGAACAGAGGTGAGACCAAAGAGTAACACCATAAACTGATAATGCTCCTCTCCCAAGGCAAGGCGGAAGAAGCGCTGGTGACTGGCACATATTAGAATGTGAAGGTAAGCATCCTTGATGTTGATAGAGCCGAGGAAATCCCTCTGATGCAGGAATGCCACCTCTGTGCAAATGGACTCCATTCTGAGCTTCTGCACCCGCACAAAGCAGTTCAGCGCCTTGAGGTTGAGGATTGGATGCACTTTGCCTTCCTTCCTGGGAACTGTAAACAGGTTTGAGTAAAAACCCTGAAAGAATTTCAAAGTCGGAACCCGGACAATCACCCCTTAATGTAATAGGTCTTGTACCACCCCAACCTGTGGCGGTCTGGGGACAGGCGCAAGTTGTAAGGAAAGTACCTTGCTGGAGGACCAGAGCAAAACTAGATCTTGTAGCGGAGCCGAATGACTTTGTGGACTAACTTGTCTTGCACCAGGGAAGTCCAGGGGTCCAGAAACCAGCGAAGACGTCCCCCCATCCCCGATACGAGTGTGGCCGCACCTATTGAAGGAGTCTTGTCCGCGGGTCTGGAAAGTCCACTCTCGTCTTGCCAGACCAGGTTTATTTGGATCCTCCAGGGGAGGCCCTGAAAGGCTTCGAGCCCTTGTCAGTCGACCCGGAGGGAAAAAAAAAATTCTTATGAGCCGAAAAGAAATGCCCATGTCTATGACGAGGTTCCTTGCCCTTAGTAGTCTGCGGAAGAAAAGTACTCTTTCCCCTGTGAGACCTTTTATGATGTCATCTAGGGTAGCTCCAAACAGACAATCTCCTTGAAAGGGAAGATCAATCAAGGCCTTTTTAGAAGTCTGGTCCGTAGACCAGCATTTGAGCCAAAAGACATGCCAAAAGACTACTGCCAAAACAGAGAGCCAAGCCACTAGGGGAGCCGCATCCAAAGAGGCATCCCGGATAAACTGCAGCCCCTGGACTAGCTGGTTCTCCAGCTCAGTAAAGGCAGGGGGAGCTGTTCTCCCTCCAAGTCACGGGGTAAAGGCTTAGCCCACTTGGTCCGAGTTTGCGACACCAGGGCAATAGTGAATTCCAGCCTCAGTGCCGAACCAGTCAGAGTGTACATATTGCAGGCCACAGCCTCCGCCTTCCTGTCAGCCGGATCCTTAAAGGCCAGGGACTTTTCAACCGGAATCATGATTGCCTTGTTCAATCTATTGAATCTGGAAACCAGAGGTTCCACCACCAGTAGAACAGTCCACTCCTTAAGAAGGGACTCCTCATAGGGGTAATGCCTAGTAAAGTGCTTAGGGACCCCATGGGGATGATTTGGTCACCCCCACTCTTTAGCGAAAATTCTGTCAAAATAGGCGGGGAAAGGAAACACCTTTGTCGCTCTGGATGGCTTGTAAGTGCCAAAGGGAACCTGCACCTCCGTCGCAGTTGCATCCTCCATCTTCCTGGTCTCATGCACAGATACAATCAGTGCTTCCAGCAGCGCCTTTTCGTGCATGGTTGCAGACGTGAAGGAATCATACTCACTATCAAAGGATTCCGGGCGCATGGTTGCAGACCCAGCAGGGTGACTGACTCAAATCCGCGGCGGCCGAATCAGATTCAGGATCTGATGAGACAGATGAAACAGGGGAAGGCAGGGGGCGTTTTTTGCTAGCCAGTCGCCCGAACGACACAAAGGACTCCAGGACCGCCGTCAGCGCATCGATGGATAGTTGGGACCTGGAGGGCCCCGCAGCCTCAGAGAGGGGATCAGGTGGGGAGATGTGCACCAAAAACTCAATGAGTCACCAGGGGGACCCCATAAAAGTGTAAAACACTGAAAAGGACAACCCCCACCGCGCTGGCAACACCACCCGGTCGCCAGGCACAAGCACCAAGTGATCCTCAGTAGAGAGGGAGAGAAACTCACCAGACTCCCCACTCAGCACAAAAAGGCACCTGCAGCCACCAGGATAATCTGCACTCCATGCGTGGCGATCGATCAGGAAGTGAAAGGATCCAGGAGTCAACATCAGGGGATGGGGAGGGGCTCCCACTGCCTAAATCAACAGCCACAAGGCTCCACTGTCATGGCCGCCACTATTTTCAATGGCAAACCACGTCAAAATAGCCAACAGACTACACAAACATGGCCTCTGTGTATAGAAACACACAGGCTACAACAAAATGGTGGCACCGTGCGGCACCACGAGGCTTACAGGGACCCGGGGGGGAACCCATGCCTCAAGGACAGACCCAGGCAGGATGGGGGTCCTGGCAGGAACAGACCACACAAACAGCCCCAACATATGTGGAGAAGGAGGGGAAGAGGATGGGGGACAGATGACAAGGGGGGGATTCCTGAAGGGAAGGAGGGGAACCCGGGGGTCCGACCATCCCAAGGAGGGGCCTGCATCCACCCCAAAACCCTCCAGGGGGAGAGGGGGGACAGCTATTCTCCATGCCAGGAACCAGGCGGGCACCGCTCAAGACAGAACCCTTCCCCAACTAAATGGGCGGGGCTGTTAGCCAGGAGGAAAGGTGCAACTCGGACAGAGACCTGGTGGTATGTGACCTTGATGCATTTAACTCGCAGGCCAGCCCCCGTCCTGGGGGGCTATGTCACGGCCAAACAAGCTGAGGTTTGCACACACTCGCTGGCCAGACTGGGGTGACCACTGGATCTAGATTATCCAGCCCATCACCCAGTCCGGCAGTTGATTGTAGATCTCACGGAAAAATCCAGGAGAAAAAAAATTCTATCTAAAAAGAAAAAATTACCAGAATCAAAGATCCCAGCAAGGAACTAAATTCTTACTCCTGACTAGGCAGAATGTTGCAAAAATTGAGTGCCTATAGCAGAGAGAGGGAGTATACCCCCTGGAACTGCCAATGGGCATAGCCAGACTTTTTTCTCTGCCTAGTGTCCTACTCCATCCTCCAATGGTTATGAAGATTCGAAGCTGTATCCGTCAATGAGCGAAAGAGAAAAATGGTTTTCAAATTTTTTTTACAAATAAATATCTGAAAAGTGTAGCGTGCATTTGTATTCAGCCCCCCTGAGAAAATACTTTGTAGAACCACCTTTCGCTGCAATCACAGCTGCAAGCCTTTTTGATTATGTCTCTACCAGCTTTGCATATCTAGAGAACGACATTTTCGCCCATGCTTTTTTGCAAAATAGCGCAAGTTCTGTCAGATTGGATGGAGAGTGTCTGTGAACAGCAATTTTCAAGTCTTGCTACATATCTTCAATCAGATTTAAATATAGACTTTGACTGGGCCATTCTAACATGTAAATATGCTTTCACCTAAACCATTCCATTGTAGCTCTGGCTGTATGTTTAGCGTGGTTGTCCTGCAGGAAGGTGAAACTCCACCCCAGTCTCAAGTCTTTTGCAGATCTTAACAGGTTTTCTTCTAAGATTGTGCTTTATTTGGCTCCATCCATCTTACCATCAACTCTGACCAGCTTCCGTGTCCCTTCTAAGGAAAAGCATCTCCACAACATGGTCCTGCCACCCCCATGTGTTCACAGTGGGGATGGTGTGTTCAGGGTGATGTGCAGTGTTAGTTTTCCTGCCCCACATAGTGTTTTGCTTTTAGGCAAAAAAGTTAAATTTTGGTCTCATCTGACCAGAGCACCTTCTTCCAAATGTTTACTTTTTCCCCCACATGGCTTCTTGCAAACTGCAAACTGGACTTCTTATGGCTTTCTTTCAACAATGGCTTACTTCTTGTCACTCTTCCATGAAGGCCAGATTTGTGGAATGCATGGCTAATAGTTGTCCTGTGGACAGATTCTCCAACCTGAGCTGTCGATCTCTGCAGCTCCTCCAGAGTTACCATGGGCCCCTTGGCTGCTTCTATGATTAATGCTGTCCTTGCCCGGCCTGTCAGTTTAGGTGGACGGCCATGTCTTGGTAGGTTTGCAGTTGTGCCATACTCTTCTTTTTTGAATGATGGATTGAACAGTGCTCTGTGAGATGTTCAAAGCTTGGGATAATTTTGTATAACCTAACCCTGCTTTAAACTTCTCCACAACTTTATCCCTGACCTGTCTGGCCTTCATGATGCTGTTTGTTCGCTAAGGTTCTCTAACAAACCTCTGAGGGCTTTACAGAACATTTATTTATACTGAGAATAAATTATGCACAAATGGACGCTATTTACTAATTAGATGACTTCTGAAGGCAACTGGTTCCACTACATTTTAGTTAGGGGTATCAGAGTAAAGGGGACTGAATCCAAATGCACACCACACTTTTCAGATATTTATTTGTAAAAAAGTTTGAAAGCCGTTTATCATTTTCCTTTCACTTCACAATTATGTGCCACTTTGTGTTGGTCTATCACAAAACATCCCAATAAAATACATTTTTGTTTTTGGTTGTAACATGACAAAATGTGGAAAATTTCAAGGGGTATGGATACTTTTTCAAGGCACTGTTTATCCTTTCTTCCATCCACGGAGGCACCGCAGTGGAAATCCAAGGAAGACACAGTCTGATCAAAAAACCTTGTTGCATACAGGAAAACAATCAATTTATGGGAGCTGTACATTTTACCAATCAACCTGGCAAACAGAATATATATTCTCTGGTATAAAATATCTCCATCTACCTATTCCAATTGGCAATTTACAACTCCTACAACATCCACAGGGTCACAGGAAAACATGACTCCTTCCTATAACAGGAGGAAGTTATAATAGCCCTTAATTGCCAGCAAGGCCCTGCATCTGAAAATATTCTTTCTGCCGCAATCAGCAGGCTGCATGAGAGAAACTTTCCCAATATGCTCACTTGTATGGAAACAGGGTGAAAACCCTAAAACATGCCATGTGTGCTCCAGCGACAGACGATACTATTGTCCCAACTGTCTCTCACACAACCTGGCCTCTGTCTAAAGGACTGTTTCCATCACAACCATACCTCATTATGATATTTCTGCCTGCAGCATGGACTAATCTTTTACCTGCATACCGACCATGCCTCTGTCAGCCACCTGTTCTGACCTTGGTCTGTTAATTGATCATGTTTCTGCCTCCTGTCTGGACTGATTCTTTACCTTCATACCAACCACAACTCTAAGTTCCGCCTGAAATGACCAGAGTTGTATAAAGTACTCGAAACCCATACTTGAGTAAAAGTACAAGTGCTCGATCAAAAAGTGACTTGAGTAGAAGTGGAAGTGCTCGATCAAAAAGTGACTTGAGTAGAAGTACTAAAGTATTCAACATTTTTTGTACTTAAGTATTGCAAGTAGTTTTTTTTTAATTTTGCTACTCAAGTACTGAAAGTAAAAGTACCAGTAGTTTTGAAAAAAAAATTGCTACTCAAGTACTGAAAGTAAAAGTACAAGTACTGTGTTATGTAGTTATTAAAGAGAGAAGTCAAAAGTTTGAACATCATATTGTTTTTTATTATTTCAAATGCAGCTTTTATTTATACATACAGTAGCATTTATTTTCGTATGCGCTGATAATACACATGTTTTGAGCTTCATGAAACCTGCCATCTACTGTTCTGGCAGTGGTAATTTTTATAATAGTAACGAGTAACTATGCAGCACAAAAAAAAAAATATTGGAGTAGAAGTATTGAAATCATCGAAAAAATGTAGTGAAGTAAAAGTGGAAGTAGGAGAAAAAAATTCTACTCTAGGAAAGTACAGATACCGCCTTTCGGTACTTAAGTACAGTAGTGAAGTAGTTCTACTTAGTTACTATACATCTCTGGAAATGACCCCGGCCTGTTTATCAACCATGTTTCTGCCTTCTGCCTGGGACAATCCTTTGCCTGTTTGCTAACCACATCTCTGCCTGCCACCAGTATTGACCCATCTGCATGTCCCAGCAAGACACCAGTCCCCCATCCTCTGTGGACAATTGCATTGCTGGAACCACAAGTATTATTTTGTTTATGCTGTGTTCAGGCTCCTAAATAGTGTTGAGCGAACACGGACTGTATTATTCGTGTTCGTACCGAATAATTGGATTTTTTGTACCCGAACACGGACACGGACACTTTACTGTATGTTCGGGTAAAAATCCGTGTTCGGTCGTTTTATTTCCGGGTTTTGCATGCTTTGGCGCTCTTTTCATGGCGGGCTTTCAACAGCCAATCAACAATCGTTTAACTGGTGTGCCTTAAGCCATCCCAGCCATGCCTGCAAATGTCTCAGTAGCTGTGATTGGCCGTCTGAAGCATGTGACCAAGTCTTTATAAGTTCGAGGCAGCCGCAGCGGCGTCATTATGCTGCTTAGATTCAGGGACAGAGAGCACACATCAACGTGCTGGCTGCTGATTAGGGAAAGATAGGCAGGAAAAAACCATTTGTGTCCGGATAGAATTGAGGGACAGGTCGGAGTGTTTAGGCAGGGCGAGTTGTAGGCATTTTAGGGATAGAGTCTGCTGAATTATATAGGGTCAGTGTCTTCTACAAACTACAATCGATATTGCTGTGTGGGGGGTGGGGTGAATCTGCACTCAATCCTGATCTACGATCTCTTCTCAATCCTGTTAGGGACAGAGTCTGCTGAATTTTAGGGAAACTGTGTTCTACAAACTACAATCGATATTGCTGTGTGGGGGGTGGGGTGAATCTGCACTCAATCCTGATCTACGATCTCTTCTCAATCCTGTTAGGGACAGAGTCTGCTGAATTTTAGGGAAACTGTGTTCTACAAACTACAATCGATATTGCTGTGTGGGGGGTGGGGTGAATCTGCACTCAATCCTGATCTACGATCTCTTCTCAATCCTGTTAGGGACAGAGTCTGCTGAATTTTAGGGAAACTGTGTTCTACAAACTACAATCGATATTGCTGTGTGGTGTGGGATTGGAGATAGGCAGGTGTCAGTGATCCACATCCATTTTTCTGTGTGTGAGCTGCAGTGAACACAATCTTTTTGGGCTGCAGTGAACACAATCTTTTTGGGCTGCAGTGAACACAATCTTTTTGGGCTGCAGTGAACACAATCTTTTTGGGCTGCAGTGAACACAATCTTTTTGGGCTGCAGTGAACACAATCTTTTTGGGGTGCAGTGAACAAAATCTTTTTGGGGTGCAGTGAACACAATCCTTTTTGGTGTGCAGTGAACACAATCTTTGTGGGGTGCAGTGAACAAAATCCTTTGTGGGGTGCAGTGAACACAATCTTTTTGGGGTGCAGTGAACAAAATCCTTTTTGGGGTGCAGTGAACAACATCCTTTTTGGGGTGCAGTGAACACAATCTTTTTGGGGTGCAGTGAACAAAATCCTTTGTGGGGTGCAGTGAACACAATCTTTTTGGGGTGCAGTGAACACAATCTTTTTGGGGTGGAGTGAACAACATCCTTTTTGGGGTGCAGTGAACAAAATCCTTTTTGGGGTGCAGTGAACAAAATCATTTTTGGGGTGCAGTGAACACAATCTTTTTGGGGTGCAGTGAACACAATCTTTGTGGGGTGCAGTGAACACAATCTTTTTGGGGTGGAGTGAACAACATCCTTTTTGGGGTGCAGTGAACAACATCCTTTTTGGGGTGCAGTGAACACAATCTTTTTGGGGTGCAGTGAACACAATCTTTGTGGGGTACAGTGAACAGAATCTTTGTGGGGTGCAGTGAACAAAATCTTTGGGGGGTACAGTGAACACAATCTTTGTGAGGTGCAGTGAACACAATCTTTGTGGGGTGCAGTGAACACAATCATTGTGGGGTGCAGTGAACTCAATCTTTGTGGGGTACAGTGAACACAATCTCATACTGAAGGTTTGAGGGTGCTGCCTGTTCCATACTCCCCCTACTCCTCATCTAGCCTTTTAGGGGTACAAACAATAGTAATTGGGGCCTAGTGTGGTTGTGTACGTGTGATATACATACACTTTTTTGGGATCATATTTTCTATTCCGCTATTTAATCAAAAACCTTTGGGGATCAGTTAAATTGGGGGATAGTCTGTGTTGGTACGTGTGAGAGAGATCCACCTTTCCAAGTTGTTGGGGTTCATCTCATACTTCTGAAGGTTTGAGGGTGCTGCCTGTTCCATACTCCCCCCTACTCCTAGCCTTTTAGGGGTACAAACAATAGTAATTGGGGCCTAGTGTGGTTGTGTACGTGTGATATACATACACTTTTTTGGGATCATATTTTCTATTCCGCTATTTAATCAAAAACCTCTGGGGATCAGTTAAATTGGGGGATAGTCTGTGTTGGTACGTGTGAGAGAGATCCACCTTTCCAAGTTGTTGGGGTTCATCTCATACTTCTGAAGGTTTGAGGGTGCTGCCTGTTCCATACTCCCCCTACTCCTAGCCTTTTAGGGGTACAAACAATAGTAATTGGGGCCTAGTGTGGTTGTGTACGTGTGATATACATACACTTTTTTGGGATCATATTTTCTATTCCGCTATTTAATCAAAAACCTCTGGGGATCAGTTAAATTGGGGGATAGTCTGTGTTGGTACGTGTGAGAGAGATCCACCTTTCCAAGTTGTTGGGGTTCATCTCATACTTCTGAAGGTTTGAGGGTGCTGCCTGTTCCATACTCCCCCTACTCCTAGCCTTTTAGGGGTACAAACAATAGTAATTGGGGCCTAGTGTGGTTGTGTACGTGTGATATACATACACTTTTTTGGGATCATATTTTCTATTCCGCTATTTAATCAAAAACCTCTGGGGATCAGTTAAATTGGGGGATAGTCTGTGTTGGTACGTGTGAGAGAGATCCACCTTTCCAAGTTGTTGGGGTTCATCTCATACTTCTGAAGGTTTGAGGGTGCTGCCTGTTCCATACTCCCCCTACTCCTAGCCTTTTAGGGGTACAAACAATAGTAATTGGGGCCTAGTGTGGTTGTGTACGTGTGATATACATACACTTTTTTGGGATCATATTTTCTATTCCGCTATTTAATCAAAAACCTTTGGGGATCAGTTAAATTGGGGGATAGTCTGTGTTGGTACGTGTGAGAGAGATCCACCTTTCCAAGTTGTTGGGGTTCATCTCATACTTCTGAAGGTTTGAGGGTGCTGCCTGTTCCATACTCCCCCTACTCCTAGCCTTTTAGGGGTACAAACAATAGTAATTGGGGCCTAGTGTGGTTGTGTACGTGTGATATACATACACTTTTTTGGGATCATATTTTCTATTCCGCTATTTAATCAAAAACCTCTGGGGATCAGTTAAATTGGGGGATAGTCTGTGTTGGTACGTGTGAGAGAGATCCACCTTTCCAAGTTGTTGGGGTTCATCTCATACTTCTGAAGGTTTGAGGGTGCTGCCTGTTCCATACTCCCCCTACTCCTAGCCTTTTAGGGGTACAAACAATAGTAATTGGGGCCTAGTGTGGTTGTGTACGTGTGATATACATACACTTTTTTGGGATCATATTTTCTATTCCGCTATTTAATCAAAAACCTCTGGGGATCAGTTAAATTGGGGGATAGTCTGTGTTGGTACGTGTGAGAGAGATCCACCTTTCCAAGTTGTTGGGGTTCATCTCATACTTCTGAAGGTTTGAGGGTGCTGCCTGTTCCATACTCCCCCTACTCCTAGCCTTTTAGGGGTACAAACAATAGTAATTGGGGCCTAGTGTGGTTGTGTACGTGTGATATACATACACTTTTTTGGGATCATATTTTCTATTCCGCTATTTAATCAAAAACCTCTGGGGATCAGTTAAATTGGGGGATAGTCTGTGTTGGTACGTGTGAGAGAGATCCACCTTTCCAAGTTGTTCGGGTTCATCTCATACTTCTGAAGGTTTGAGGGTGCTGCCTGTTCCATACTCCCCCTACTCCTAGCCTTTTAGGGGTACAAACAATAGTAATTGGGGCCTAGTGTGGTTGTGTACGTGTGATATACATACACTTTTTTGGGATCATATTTTCTATTCCGCTATTTAATCAAAAACCTCTGGGGATCAGTTA
Organism: Pelophylax lessonae; assembly: GCF_965119305.1. Taxonomy (NCBI): domain Eukaryota; kingdom Metazoa; phylum Chordata; class Amphibia; order Anura; family Ranidae; genus Pelophylax; species Pelophylax lessonae. The sequence continues at coordinate 245,359,695 of NC_138773.1, read as the reverse complement.
AATTGGGGGATAGTCTGTGTTGGTACGTGTGAGAGAGATCCACCTTTCCAAGTTGTTGGGGTTCATCTCATACTTCTGAAGGTTTGAGGGTGCTGCCTGTTCCATACTCCCCCTACTCCTAGCCTTTTAGGGGTACAAACAATAGTAATTGGGGCCTAGTGTGGTTGTGTACGTGTGATATACATACACTTTTTTGGGATCATATTTTCTATTCCGCTATTTAATCAAAAACCTCTGGGGATCAGTTAAATTGGGGGATAGTCTGTGTTGGTACGTGTGAGAGAGATCCACCTTTCCAAGTTGTTGGGGTTCATCTCATACTTCTGAAGGTTTGAGGGTGCTGCCTGTTCCATACTCCCCCTACTCCTAGCCTTTTAGGGGTACAAACAATAGTAATTGGGGCCTAGTGTGGTTGTGTACGTGTGATATACATACACTTTTTTGGGATCATATTTTCTATTCCGCTATTTAATCAAAAACCTCTGGGGATCAGTTAAATTGGGGGATAGTCTGTGTTGGTACGTGTGAGAGAGATCCACCTTTCCAAGTTGTTGGGGTTCATCTCATACTTCTGAAGGTTTGAGGGTGCTGCCTGTTCCATACTCCCCCTACTCCTAGCCTTTTAGGGGTACAAACAATAGTAATTGGGGCCTAGTGTGGTTGTGTACGTGTGATATACATACACTTTTTTGGGATCATATTTTCTATTCCGCTATTTAATCAAAAACCTTTGGGGATCAGTTAAATTGGGGGATAGTCTGTGTTGGTACGTGTGAGAGAGATCCACCTTTCCAAGTTGTTGGGGTTCATCTCATACTTCTGAAGGTTTGAGGGTGCTGCCTGTTCCATACTCCCCCTACTCCTAGCCTTTTAGGGGTACAAACAATAGTAATTGGGGCCTAGTGTGGTTGTGTACGTGTGATATACATACACTTTTTTGGGATCATATTTTCTATTCCGCTATTTAATCAAAAACCTCTGGGGATCAGTTAAATTGGGGGATAGTCTGTGTTGGTACGTGTGAGAGAGATCCACCTTTCCAAGTTGTTGGGGTTCATCTCATACTTCTGAAGGTTTGAGGGTGCTGCCTGTTCCATACTCCCCCTACTCCTAGCCTTTTAGGGGTACAAACAATAGTAATTGGGGCCTAGTGTGGTTGTGTACGTGTGATATACATACACTTTTTTGGGATCATATTTTCTATTCCGCTATTTAATCAAAAACCTCTGGGGATCAGTTAAATTGGGGGATAGTCTGTGTTGGTACGTGTGAGAGAGATCCACCTTTCCAAGTTGTTGGGGTTCATCTCATACTTCTGAAGGTTTGAGGGTGCTGCCTGTTCCATACTCCCCCTACTCCTAGCCTTTTAGGGGTACAAACAATAGTAATTGGGGCCTAGTGTGGTTGTGTACGTGTGATATACATACACTTTTTTGGGATCATATTTTCTATTCCGCTATTTAATCAAAAACCTTTGGGGATCAGTTAAATTGGGGGATAGTCTGTGTTGGTACGTGTGAGAGAGATCCACCTTTCCAAGTTGTTGGGGTTCATCTCATACTTCTGAAGGTTTGAGGGTGCTGCCTGTTCCATACTCCCCCTACTCCTAGCCTTTTAGGGGTACAAACAATAGTAATTGGGGCCTAGTGTGGTTGTGTACGTGTGATATACATACACTTTTTTGGGATCATATTTTCTATTCCGCTATTTAATCAAAAACCTCTGGGGATCAGTTAAATTGGGGGATAGTCTGTGTTGGTACGTGTGAGAGAGATCCACCTTTCCAAGTTGTTGGGGTTCATCTCATACTTCTGAAGGTTTGAGGGTGCTGCCTGTTCCATACTCCCCCCTACTCCTAGCCTTTTAGGGGTACAAACAATAGTAATTGGGGCCTAGTGTGGTTGTGTACGTGTGATATACATACACTTTTTTGGGATCATATTTTCTATTCCGCTATTTAATCAAAAACCTTTGGGGATCAGTTAAATTGGGGGATAGTCTGTGTTGGTACGTGTGAGAGAGATCCACCTTTCCAAGTTGTTGGGGTTCATCTCATACTTCTGAAGGTTTGAGGGTGCTGCCTGTTCCATACCCCCCCTACTCCTCATCTAGCCTTTTAGGGGTACAAACAATAGTAATTGGGGCCTAGTGTGGTTGTGTACGTGCGAGATACATACACTTTTTTTGATCATATTTCCTATTCCGCTATTCAATAAAAACCTTTGAGGATCAATTGAATTGCGGGATAGTCTGTGTCGGTACGTGTGAGAGAGATCCACCTTTCCAAGTTGTTGGGGTTCATCTCATACTTCTGAAGGTTTGAGGGTGCTGCCTGTTCCATACCCCCCCTACTCCTCATCTAGCCTTTTAGGGGTACAAACAATAGTAATTGGGGCCTAGTGTGGTTGTGTACGTGCGAGATACATACACTTTTTTTGATCATATTTCCTATTCCGCTATTCAATAAAAACCTTTGGGGATCAATTAAATTGCGGGATAGTCTGTGTCGGTACGTGTGAGATCCACCTTTCCAAGTTTTTGGGGTTCATCTCATACTTCTGAAGCTTTGAGGGTGCTGCCTGTTCCATACTCCTCCTCCTCCTCATCCATCCTTTTAGGTGTACAAACAATAGTAATTGGGGCCTAGTGTGCTTCTGTACGTGTGAGATACATACACATTTTTTGATCATATTTCCTATTCCGCTATTCAATAAAAACCTTTGGGGATCAATTAAATTGCGGAATAGTCTGTGTCGGTACGTGTGAGATCCACCTTTCCAAGTTTTTGGGGTTCATCTCATACTTCTGAAGCTTTGAGGGTGCTGCCTGTTCCATACTCCTCCTCCTCCTCATCCATCCTTTTAGGTGTACAAACAATAGTAATTGGGGCCTAGTGTGTTTCTGTACGTGCGAGATACATATACTTTTTTTGATCATATTTCCTATTCCGCTATTCAATAAAAACCTTTGGGGATCAATTAAATTGCGGGATAGTCTGTGTCGGTACGTGTGAGATCCACCTTTCCAAGTTTTTGGGGTTCATCTCATACTTCTGAAGCTTTGAGGGTGCTGCCTGTTCCATACTCCTCCTCCTCCTCATCCATCCTTTTAGGTGTACAAACAATAGTAATTGGGGCCTAGTGTGCTTCTGTACGTGTGAGATACATACACATTTTTTGATCATATTTCCTATTCCGCTATTCAATAAAAACCTTTGGGGATCAATTAAATTGCGGAATAGTCTGTGTCGGTACGTGTGAGATCCACCTTTCCAAGTTTTTGGGGTTCATCTCATACTTCTGAAGCTTTGAGGGTGCTGCCTGTTCCATACTCCTCCTCCTCCTCATCCATCCTTTTAGGTGTACAAACAATAGTAATTGGGGCCTAGTGTGTTTCTGTACGTGCGAGATACATACACTTTTTTTGATCATATTTCCTATTCCGCTATTCAATAAAAACCTTTGGGGATCAATTAAATTGCGGGATAGTCTGTGTCGGTACGTGTGAGATCCACCTTTCCAAGTTTTTGGGGTTCATCTCATACTTCTGAAGCTTTGAGGGTGCTGCCTGTTCCATACTCCTCCTCCTCCTCATCCATCCTTTTAGGTGTACAAACAATAGTAATTGGGGCCTAGTGTGCTTCTGTACGTGTGAGATACATACACATTTTTTGATCATATTTCCTATTCCGCTATTCAATAAAAACCTTTGGGGATCAATTAAATTGCGGGATAGTCTGTGTCGGTACGTGTGAGATCCACCTTTCCAAGTTTTTGGGGTTCATCTCATACTTCTGAAGCTTTGAGGGTGCTGCCTGTTCCATACTCCTCCTCCTCCTCATCCATCCTTTTAGGTGTACAAACAATAGTAATTGGGGCCTAGTGTGTTTCTGTACGTGTGAGATACATACACTTTTTTTGATCATATTTCCTATTCCGCTATTCAATAAAAACCTTTGGGGATCAATTGAATTGCGGGATAGTCTGTGTCGGTACGTGTGAGAGAGATCCACCTTTCCAAGTTGTTGGGGTTCATCTCATACTTCTGAAGGTTTGAGGGTGCTGCCTGTTCCATACCCCCCCTACTCCTCATCTAGCCTTTTAGGGGTACAAACAATAGTAATTGGGGCCTAGTGTGGTTGTGTACGTGCGAGATACATACACTTTTTTTGATCATATTTCCTATTCCGCTATTCAATAAAAACCTTTGAGGATCAATTGAATTGCGGGATAGTCTGTGTCGGTACGTGTGAGAGAGATCCACCTTTCCAAGTTGTTGGGGTTCATCTCATACTTCTGAAGGTTTGAGGGTGCTGCCTGTTCCATACTCCCCCTACTCCTCATCTAGCCTTTTAGGGGTACAAACAATAGTAATTGGGGCCTAGTGTGGTTGTGTACGTGTGATATACATACACTTTTTTTGGATCATATTTTCTATTCCGCTATTCAATAAAAACCTTTCTAGGGCAAGATCTTAAATTACAGAAATATGAGGAGACCGTCAAATAAGGGCCGTGGCCTGGGTCGTGGTGCTGCTGGTAGAGCTCCTGTTGCAAGGAGAGGACATGGTCGATCTGTGCCAGCTACACGCACAAGTGAAACACCTTCCTCAAGTGTGAGTAGGCGACAGAACCTGCATCAGTATTTGGTAGGGCATCAAACGCCCCTAGAAGTGATGAGGCCAGAACAAGTTGAGGCGATAGTAGATTGGTTTGCTGCTGACAGTGCCTCCAGTTCCTTCACATTGTCTCCCACCCAGTCTACTGCAGAAAGGTCAGAGTTGGCACCTGCAGCCAATGTCCAACCGTCTTTCACCTCACCCCCTTGCAAATCAGGCCAGCAGTCTGAGCCCCAAGCCATACAGCAGTCTCTTATTCTTTTTGAGGACTCTGTCAGCAGGGTTTCCCAGGGCCATCCACCTAGCCCTGCCCCAGAAGTGGAAGAGATTGAGTGCAGCGATGCCCAACCACTTATTCCTCAAGATGAGTACATGCAAGGATCATCGCAGCACGTCTCCGATGATGACGAAACGCAGGTGCCAACTGCTGCGGCGTTCAGCATTGTGGAGACCGACAAGGAGGGCAGGGGTGAAGACTGGGTGGAAGATGATGTGGAGGACGATGAGGTCCTCGACCCCACATGGAATGAACGTCATGCAGGTGAACTGAGTAGTTTGGAGGAAGAGGCGGTGGTCGCACAGAGCCACCAGCACAGCAGAAGAGGGAGCAGGGTGCAGAAGCGGAGCGGCCGTGCCCTAGACACTACGCCCGCTACTGCCCAACGCAGCAAGGGAACGAGCGCACCAAAGTCAGCTCAAAGGAGTTCTCTAGCGTGGAAGTTCTTTAGAAAATGTGCTGATGACAGGACACGAGTGGTTTGCACCCTGTGCAATCAGAGCTTGAAGCGAGGCATGAACCTTCTCAACCTGAGCACAACCTGCATGATCAGGCATCTAAGTGCAAAGCACGAGCTGCAGTGGAGTACACACCTTCAAAACCAAGAAACGTCTCTGGCTCATCCTGCTTCCTCTTCTGCTGCAGTCTCGGCCGCTCCAGCCACATCTGTAGTGATACCGGCACCTGCCACCCCGCAAACAGACGATCTGTCAGCAACACCACCACCTGGGTCACCAACAACCATCTCCACAATGTCCCGTGGAAGCGTTCAGCTTTCCATCTCCCAAACACTTGAGAGGAAGAGGAAGTACCCCCCTACCCACCCGCGATCCCTGGCCCTGAATGCCAGCATTTCAAAATTATTGGCCTTTGAAATGCTGTCATTCCGTCTGGTGGAGACGCACAGTTTTAAAAACCTTATGTCGGTGGCTGTCCCACAGTACGTCGTGCCCAGCCGCCACTACTTTTCCAGGCAAGCCATCCCTTCCCTGCACAACCAAGTGGGGGAAAAAATCAGGTGTGCACTGCGCAACGCCATCTGTGCCAAGGTCCACCTAACTACGGATACGTGGACCAGTAAGCACGGTCAGGGGCGTTATATCTCCCTAACGGCACACTGGGTAAATGCAGTGGCGGATGGGCCTGAGGCGGATAGCAATTTGGCGCATGTCCTTCCACCACCGAGGATTGCAGGGCGCTTCAGTTTGCCTCCTGTTCCTAACTCCTCCTACTCCGCTTCCTCATCCTCTACCGCCTCCTCATCCGGACAGCGTAACACCTTCACCACCAACTTCAGCACGGCCAGGGGTAAACGACAGCAGGCAGTTTTACAACTTGCCTGTTTGGGGGACAAACCACACACCGCGCAGGAGTTGTGGAGGAGCATGGAACAGCAGACAAATGAGTGGTTGCTGCCAGCGAGCCTCAAGCCCGGCCTGGTGGTGTGCGATAACGGGCGAAATCTCATAGCAGCTCTGGGCCTAGCCGGTTTGACGCACATCCCTTGCCTGGCGCATGTGCTGAATTTGGTGGTGCAGAGGTTCCTTAAAAACTACCCCGATATGTCAGAGCTGCTGCAGAAAGTGCGGGCCGTTTGTGCGCACTTTCGGCGTTCTCACCCTGCTGCTGCTCGCCTGGCAGCGCTGCAGCGTAACTTCGGCCTTCCCGCTCACCGCCTCATATGTGACGTGCCCACAAGGTGGAACTCCACCTTGCACATGCTGGAAAGACTGTGCGAGCAGCAGCAGGCCATAGTGGAGTTTCAGCTGCAGCACGCACGCGTGAGTCGCTCTGCGGAACAGCACCACTTCACCACCAATAACTGGGCCTCCATGCGAGACCTGTGTGCCTTGTTGCGCTGTTTTGAGTACTCCACCAACATGGCCAGTGGCAATGACGCCGTTCTCAGCTTAACTATCCCACTTCTATGCCTCCTTGAAAAAACAATTCGGGCGATGATGGAAGAGGATGTGGCACAGGATGAGGAGGAGGAGGAGGATGAAGAGGTAACATTTCCAAGGCTTTCAGGGCAGTCATTCGCAAGGGGCTCCGAGGGTGGGTTCCTGCACACGCAAACGCCAGGGACGCAATTGTCCAGCAGGGGCACAGTTCTGGAGGATGAGGAGGATGAGGAGGAGGAGGAGCTGGAGGAGGAGATGGAACCATGTTCACAGCAGGGTGGCACCCAGGCCAGCTCATGGCCATCACTGGTGCGTGGCTGGGGGGATACAGAGGACACGGACCATACACCTCCCACAGAGGACAGCCTTTCGTTGCCTCTGGGCAGCCTGGCACACATGAGCGATTACATGCTGCAGTGTCTCCACAACGACCGCCGAGTTGCCCACATTCTAACTTGTGCTGATTACTGGGTGGCCACGCTGCTGGATCTCCGTTACAAGGACAACGTACCGTCCTTAATTCACTCACTGGAGCGCGATCGCAAGATGCGCGAGTACAAGCGCACGCTGGTAGACGCCATGCTGCTGGCATTCCCATCTGACAGCGGGGCCACAGTGGAAGCACAAGGCAGAGGAGGAGGAGGAGGAGGTCGCCAACGCAACCAGGGCACCGCCAGCACCTCAGAAGGCAGGGTTAGCATGGCCGAAATGTGGAAAAGCTTTGTCAGCACGCCACAACAAACAGCAGCACCAGCAGCTCAGATGGAACGTCTTAGCAGGAGGCAGCATTTTACCAACATGGTGGAGCAGTATGTGTGCACACGCCTACATGTAGTGAATGACGGGTCTGCCCCCTTCAACTTCTGGGTCTCCAAATTGGGCACATGGCCTGAGCTTGCCCTTTACGCCTTGGAGGTGCTGGCGTGCCCTGCAGCCAGTGTATTATCTGAACGGGTATTTAGCACGGCTGGGGGCGTTATAACAGACAAGCGCAGCCGCCTGTCCAGAGACAATGTGGACAAGCTCACGTTCATTAAAATGAACCAGGCATGGATCCCACGGGACTTTTCCGTACCTTATGCAGAATAGCAATGGATACCGACCTTACCCACCCATTGTTCCATTTTTGCTCTTTCTCACTCTTTTGGGGTGTACCCTCATTTAAAATTTGTGAAAAGAAGCAGTGTTGGCTACCTCGTCCTCCTCCTCAGGGCCAGATTAATGTAGGGTCTATTGGAGCTGCAGCTCCAGGCCCCTACCTTTTATATAGGCCCCGGGTTGGCCATATTCACTGTTACCGCTCTTCTGTCACTTGTAAACACAGAAGTCTGGCTTCTATGCTCGCTTCCCCAGGCAGCACCCTCAGAACCTCCCCACACAGCGTGAAGGCCGGACAAGGAGGGACAGTTGGCGATGCATGGATGTGTTTATGGGCTTCAGAGACAGCATCCCATGTTGAATTAGGCATGCATGGCTGCACCCTTCCTCCTCTGGGTGCATGGCAAGGCACGGCCCTAAGGCCCTTCAAAATCCTCAGCACCAAGCCCATGATGCTGTTAATCCGGCCCTGGTCCTCCTCCACCGCCGCTTCCACCTACACCGCCCATAGGTGTGCGCAGCCTATTGCATTAAGGTGTGCACCCCAAAGTTGAAATACACATGCATGTGTTTGCCAGCAGGGAGAGTAATGTATCAGGGCCATGTACCTGTAGGCAAGGAGAAATAGAGCAGAGCAGGTCCCAGGGAGATCTTTCCCATCTCCTCACTGGCAATGCTATGTGCCCTAGGTGATTAGGGTGTGCCCAGGCACACCCAGCACACCCTGTGCGCACGCCTATGTCACCGCCACATCCACCACCACCTCAACCTCCCTCCTACTCCATATGGGCCTCGTCCTTCAGAGATGAAGAAGAACATTGTTTTATTTTTCTGTTTTTTTTTGTTGTTTTAAGTTATTTCCCTATCCACATTTGTTTGCAGAGCACTTGCCATGCTCTTAATTACGTTTTGCTGCCATTTGCAGCACTCTAGCCCTTTCCTTTGGTGTTTTAGAGCCATTTTAGTGCCTTAAAGTTCGGGTCCCCATTGACTTCAATGGGGTTCGGTGTCCGGGAAAAGTTCGGTAAAAGTCCGGGACACGGACCCGGACTTTTTTTTAAAGTTCGGCCGAACCCGTCGAACACGGACATCTAGGTGTCCGCTCAACCCTACTCCTAAACTACCTGGCCAGTGAACATAGCAATGTGCTATGGTAGCAGCCATATACCAGTAGGTTAGTCTTACTTAGTATTTTGAAACAAGGCTGCTTTAGGTGAATCTAGGCTAAGCTATATTCCCTAACCACTCATACTGAGGTGACCATTATAGTACATGTTTGTTTTCTATACAGTGTTGGTTGATTTTTTTGATACGCAAAATTATTTCAGGTACATAATCAGTCCAAACATTGAAAAGATCTTACATACGTGGTATCCCCATATTCGGGAGAAGTAGCATAGTGTGATTCAGGGTGTAATTCTAAGTATGCACATGCTGTTAGAAATATCTTAATTAATTAATTGACAATTTTCAATTACCATATTTTCCGCGTATAAGACGACTTTTGAACCCCAAAAAAATCCCCCAAAACTGGGGGGGTCATCTTATACGCTGAGTATGAAAGTAGTAAGTGCAATCTAGGTACCGTAAATGTATGCTCTTAAAACTCTCCAAGGTATTGTAAGTAAACATATTACCAATAGATGTATATTTCATCCTCTCAAGGCACTGGCTGTGCGGGAATCCTGTAGTGGTATACTGTACCACAGCTTCGGCTGAGTCAGAGAGGCGGGATGATCTCTCTGACTCCACCAATCCGAGCAGGCTTTGCATTCAATAATAGAATACACCGCTCACCGTGATTTGCTCAGTGCGGTATACTGTATGTAACCAAAGCTGCGGTACATACGTGTAGCACCCTACAGGTAGGTGCTAGGTAAATGTATAGTGGGCCTTGTCTGCCTAACAGCAGGGCCATGATTTCTTTTGGTTGGGGTGTCATCGTTTCCAGGTGTGCCTGCTGAAGGGGAAGTCTCCCCACTGGCTCCTGTGAGAGGCTTCTCATAGGGCAGTGGAGGAAGCCCAATCAGGGGACACATTCAAGCTTGTAGCTACCCCAAGAAGGCAGATTATGCTGCAAAGGATTCTGGGAGTGGGTATAAGTTTGGGGGAAGCACGTGACCTGGTATCTTTGGTGGGAGCAGAGTCCCAGGAGGGAGAGAACGGCTGTCTCCCCTCCTGTCTGAGGTAGCGGGTGCCGCCCGAGAATCCAGAGAGTACTGAGTTGAGCTGAGGGGATCCGGTGTGCCGAGAACCAGCGGAGAGGGAGAGGGGTCCAGTCCCAGGAAAGCCTACACAGGTCGTGAGTACTGAGGATTGCCCCTGGAGGTTTGCCTGAAGAGTTAGAGGAGACCACTCTGGAGGAGGTTCTGCAATCCAGTGTCAGCTAGCTGTAAAGGTGGTACATAGGTTGGGGACCCTGAAGTAACAGAGAGGGTACATAGTCAGTGGACCCTGAAGAGCTAAAAGTGTAAAGGGGGCACCTGTGGTTTGGGCCCTGAATTGTGCAGAGTACCAGTTGAGAGTTGCAGCTATACAGTAATTCACAGCAAGCTATCTCAAGCCAGTGCCAGGCTGGAGAGAGTGGTCAGTGACTTTGCAGTGCAGCAATGTCAGTAGTTTTATGCTCCACCGTCCTGAGTCTTCTGGACCTAGAGTCAAGGATCAGCACTTCTGTCAAGTTAAAGTGTGTTCTAAGCGTCAGTGAGCGCTGGCTAGCGTCGGCTGGCGTCAAGGCAGCGTTAACTACTTAAGCCCCGGAAGATTTTACCCCCTTCCTGACCAAGGCCTATTTTGCGATTCGGCACTGCGTGAATTTAATGGACAATTGCGCGGTCGTGCGACGCTGTACCCAAATTAAATTGACGTCCTTTTTTCCCGCAAACAGAGCTTTCTTTTGGTGGTATTTGATCACCTGTGCAATTTTTTGATCATGCGCTATAAACAAAAAAAGAGCGACAATTTTGCAAAAATAACAATATTTTTCACATTTTTTATATGAAATCCCCAAAAAAATAGTAAAAATCTAAAATTTTTAACATTTTAGGCCAATTTGTTTTCTGCTACATATGTTTGGTAAAAAAATCTCAAAAAGCGTATTTTGATTGGTTTGCGCAAAAGTTATTGCGTTTATTAACTAAGGGAAAGATTTTTGTCATTTTTATTGTTTTTTTTTTCTTAACGAGTAATGGCGGTGATCTGCGATTTATTTTGCGGGACTGCGACATTGCGGCGGACAGATCGGACCCTTGACTGACATTTTTTACACTTTTGGGGTTACCAGTGACATTACTGTAGTAATCAGTGCTATACATATGCACTGTTACTGTAAAAATGACACTGGCAGTGAAGGAGTTAACTTTATTGGAGAGGGAGGGGTTAAGTGTGTCCCTAGGGGCGTGTTTCTAACTGTGATTGGCTGTGGCTACTAGTGTAAGAACAGAGATCAACGGTCCTACATAGTAGAACCGTTTGATCTCCATTCTTACACAGGGAAGAATGACAGGCGGCTTTGTTTACATTAGTCGTCTGCCTTTCTTCCGATGTAACAGACGATCGCGAGTGCCCGGCGGACATCGGGTCTGCCGGGCACACGCACGAGGGGGGGGGGTCCGTGACCGCGCAGGGGGCGCGCCTCCAGCGGCGCGCGCTCCCTCCCTAGAGCCTCACAGGCTAGCGACATAGTCCTACGTCGCTTTGCCTGTGAGGGGCTGACCGCCGCAGTAAATAGTCGTGCGGCGGTCGGCAAGCGGTTAAAGATATCCATAAAAAGTGTAGTTTAAAGTTTGCCACAAGCCACCTGGCAAACACACCAAACATGTGGAAGAAAGTGCTCTGGTCAGATGAAACCAAAATCTAACTTTTTGGCAACAATGTAAAATGTTATGTTTGGCTTAAAAGCAACCCTCGCTCATCACCCTGAACACACCATCCCCACTGTCAAACATGGTGGTGGCAGCATCATGGTTTGGGCCTGCTTTTCTTCAGCAGGGACAGGGAAGATGATTAAAATTGATGGGAAGATGGATGGAGCCAAATACAGGACCATTCTACCCTGATGGAGTCTGCAAAAGACCTGAGACTGGGACGGAGATTTGTCTTAAAACAAGACAATGATCCAAAACACAAAGCAAAATCTACAATGGAATGGTTCACAAATAAACATATCCAGGTGTTAGAATGGCCAAGTCAAAGTCCAGACCTGAATCCAATCGAGAATCTGTGGAAAGAACGGAAAACTGCTGTTCACAAACGCTCTCCATCCAACCTCACTGAGCTCGACCTGTTTTGCAAGGAGGAATAGGCAAAAATTTCAGTCTCTCGATGTGCAAAACTGATAGAGACATACCCCAAGCAACTTACAGCTGTAATCGCAGCAAAAGGTGGCGCTACAAAGTATTAACTTAAGGGGGCTGAATAATTTTGCACGCCCAATTTTTCAGTTTTTTATTTGTTAAAAAAGTTTGAAATATCCAATAAATTTTGTTCCACTTCATGATTGTGTCCCACTTGTTGTTGTTTCTTCACAAAAAATTACAGTTTCATATCTTTATGTTTGAAGCCTGAAATGTGGCAAAAGGTCGAAAAGTTGAAGGGGGCCAAATACTTTCGCAAGGCACTGTATATATTCTAACTGGTAATACTAATAGTACCCTCTATGTCCCTTGTTTTTTTTTTTTTTTTTGCAGTGCCTTGTACTTTTCAATAAGAAAACTACCTTTGCTGAAAGTTAAGTACTGCGATTTATATCTCTGCAGCAACATATTTAACTTTCTAAAAATAAAAAAATTTTGTAGACATTATTTCTGCACTATATAAGCTTTTTCTGTTACTGGGAACTGCACTTGACCGCTTGGAAGCTCTTGTGCTCACTTTTTGTCTACTTTTTAAACATGAATAAATCAGGAGTCCGCCTTCTCTTAGGTATGGATATATCTAGTGTGATACGGATATGTCTGCCTATATATCTATTCCTTCTATTTATTTTATATAACCAATTCTAACTACCTTATTTTAGGATCCTTGATTCTCATCATGAAATATTCAAAGTGGGCCTTCTCCTTTTTAGCATGAACATCAGTGATCTTTTACCTTTTCACTCACAAACAAAACCAATGTGCCTTTGGCAATATAGGTGGGATTGAAGTTTACATATAATCATATGTGTATGTGTTTCCCTTTTTTCTTCCCCCCTCTTATACTTTTACTATAAAATATACATGCACATTGCTTTGGCGGCTTTCTCCTTTTTAGCCACACCACACCCGCCTAGGGGGGTTTTTGATGCGGCTTTAGGGTTCCCCTTTCTCAACATCACTGGTGGAGGTGGTACGGTGTTGGTTTGGCGGTCCTGGCGGCTTTTCTGACTGTGCTGTCACTCTGCATTTTTGCAATGTGTTTTTTATTTATCTGACGCTGTTGTTTATTGTTTCAGCTTATATTAAACTTCTGAAGAAGCGGTTTAATAACTGTGAAACATGTCAAGTACTGAACTGGACATGGACCAACCTGCTACCCAGTAGTAGGAATACCTTACCTTACTACCGACAATAGTTTATTGTTTATAAGTCCATGTTCCAGTTATTAACTAATATTACCATGGCTTTGTTTGTGAAAATGTAATGTATTATTATTATTATGTTTTTGTTATTTCTGACAAGTCTGTCTGTAAAAATAAAGTTGTTAAATTTTACATCATCTCTTTATGAATTATGTGTACATTTAGCTCTACGGCACCATTAAAATCCCCCATGGCCCCAATTTTTCCTTTAATCTTTTGACATCCGCGCAGTGTTGGCCCTTTGTTCCCGCAGCTTGTTGGGTGAGTCAGCGTCCCTCGCCCCAAACTGGCGGCTTCCCCTGCCTCACTGCCCTGTGTCAATCTATATGAAGGATCTTTCTCCAATTAATTTGGGATGGAGGTGCCTCTTTTTGTAATTTTCATTTAAATAGGCGCCTCCCTTTTCTTCACTTGAAAGATATACTGTACACTGCCCATCATACTCTATTGTCTAGTAAGGAGATTGGAGTGCATCACGGTGGTGTGCCTTCATTCGCACAGAAGTTGGTGGAGGAATTTCATCTTTTCTTTTACATACATTCATACTGATATGTGTTAGCACTGCATATAGACCCACATTAACTTTATTTGCTATTACGAATTTATGCTGGCTGCTTAGTGATTTTCATGTATTCATTTTTATATTCATCTAGCATAGTGCGGATTGCTCCTTGATATTAGATTTTAGGGCCTCAAGAAATGAGATGGGCAGTCAGAACATTAGAGTTGATCATTTTTTAAATACAGTATATACACCATGGTTTGTAGGCTCTATTACTTTTACCCAGACTAAATATATACAGACGTCTTTCTTTCACCAAAGAAATGTAGCAGAATACATTTTGGCCTAAATTTATGAAGAAAGATTTGCTAAATTTTATAACAAAATTAAGTTTTTGCATTTTTTCCAAATTTTTAGTCTTTTTTCCCTTACCAGATAAAAAAAAATGGTCTTAAAGTTGAGTTCCACCCAAAAGTGGAAGTTCCGCTTTAAGGCCTCCTCCCCGACTCCCGTTTGTGAAACTGAGCTTTTGTGGAGGAGGAGGGGGGGGGGGGCGGCTACCCGATTTTGACAGTTACCTGCTGCCTCTTCCATTCCAGTCGCCTTAGGCAATCAGAAGCGGAAGTTCTCCTTCCCCCTTCCCTCCTGAAGTGTTCTGGGACACATGACCAGTCCTAGAAGACTTCGAGACCAGTCACAGAGCGCAGCGCTGCTCGCACATGAGCAGTGGGCATCCGGCTCTAAAGCCGCAAGCTGTCACAGCAGGGTACCCATAGTAGAGATGCAAGTGCAAACGAGGAAGGGCAGAGTGTGAAAGCGGCAGGGGTGAGTGCACCGGTGGCTCATGGGACAGGTGAGTGTGTGTTTAATAAAAGTCAGCAGCTATAGTTTTTGTAGCTGCTGACTTTGATTAAAAATGACTGGAACTCCGGTTTAAAAAAATGATATATATTCATGTGGGTACAGTGTTGCATAACTGCGTAATTGTCAAAGTGTGACAGCACTGAGGGTCGTGGCTGGGATGTGAAACAGACTGGGTGCACAGTGCTGGAGCTCCGATCCTGCCTTTTCTCCTGCTGCTCCTACCGCAATCCCTGCGGATTTTTCAGCGTTAAAACAGGTGCCCAACTCTCTAGTGAGCTGTCTCCACCTTCTGCTGTCCTTCATGGCTTTGAGGAAGTCTTGCTTAACAAGATACCAGACCGACACTGCCCACCCGCCTCCTCAGCGGCCATCTTGCCCACGAGGTCCCTTGCTGCCACCATGTCAGTCAGAACACAGCTGCCGATGTCTTCACTGAGCCCTCTCCTTCCAGTGTGGACATCCTGGTGGCCATCAACTCCTGTAAGGAATCTCTAACAGCAAAGAGTGCCTTTCTAACCATGGATGTCAGTCTGATTTGACATGACACTACTATTAGAGCCCTGGAGGACTGGCCTGGCGTGTGAAAAATACCCGAACACTTTAGTGTCTCCAAATGCGCCTCTTTGGAAGAACCCTTCCTTGCCCCATTTGTATATGCTGTCTGACCCAGTTAAATGGACAAAAAACAAAATTAAATATATCCATCAATTTGTGCAGCAGGATTCATTGCGACCTTTGACACCCTTCTGTGCACTAATTTTAACATATGCCCCCCTATAGCATTATTAACAGCTTTCCCACGCATTAATTTGCCAATTTCCCTGCACTCCCATTCAGCTGCAGCAGTCGCAGCTTGAAAAGGTACTTGGGACAGAGTGTGGATGTAAAACCCACTTCTCACATTTATTGCCCATTGGCTTGATTTCCCTGCCTCCTCTAGAATCCCTTAGGGCTCGGTGGCAACAGGATGTCCAACAATTAGATGATGATGATTGGGATGATGTCTGGGACCTTCCATCCCAGGCATTGGTTTGGTTTCCCTGTCTTACTATACTCCTTCCAGACCCCATAACATGAATGTATCTCATTCCCCGGAGTGCTGGAGATGCAGCCGACCTCTGGGATATTTCACTCATATGTTCTGGACCTTTGCCCTTATTGTTGAGTTCTGGACAGGCGTACTATCCATCATTAATGTGTTCATGCAGACCCTGGTCCCACTGGCTATGGAAGTCTGCCTACTGGACCTGGTAGATAACCATATTACTACTAAGGCGGGAAAGACCTTGGTTAATCTCCTTTTTTATGCCAGGAAGGCTATTGCCTTACATTGGAAAAGGGGGGCCCCACTTTCTCATTTCTTTTGGAAACAATTAATAAACAATAATCTTCCGCTTTATAAAGATATTTATACCAGCCGTGGCTGTCCAATCAAATACAATAAAATGTGGTCCGAGTGGTTGGCAGATCCTTCCACTGCCTCTTCAATATATGACATGGCTCTGGTTCTGGTACCTACTTGAATTTTATCATTAACAGAGCCTCTTTCATTTTGTTTTTCTCTTTGGTTGATAATATAGGATAGGTCTTTGTTCTCCTCCTAATGTTATGCTTTATCACTGTATAATACAACCTACAAGTCACACCATTATCATCTCGATGTTACTCATGCTCATGTGAAAGTTATGGTTACACCATTTATCATGCACCGCTGTTTGACAGTTTATTGTCTTGGGTTGTATGTTTGTACTGTTAGTACATGGAAAATTTTATAAAAAAAGATAAAAAAAAAAAGTATGGCAGCGATAAAAACTAAAAAATGGCCTGGACAAGAAAGTAGTGCAACAGTCCGATCTTCCAGTGGTTAACAAACATGCGAAATCTGAAAGAAAATGGCTCTGGTAGAAGAGTATACTTCTAAATGTAAATACAGTTTTAAACCGTGAGAACTAAATAAAATGTGAAACTTTACATAAACTTAATAGATATGCATAAACCCAAATGTGAAAATCCAAACTTGACATCAGTGTTCACAAATGCCACATAAACTATATAAAAACTGATTATAGAAAGAGTTATTTTGTGTTTATCAGCATGCACTGCATGATCAATAATCCACTCTTGATACTTTTGTTGAAAAATCTTCCACCACCAGTTTGTGCTCACATAGGAATCTGCTCACGTTCCAGTATAAACCCCAGATCATAAGAGGTTTACACAAACCTTTTTTAAAAGCTTCTGCAACAAAACACTCCATCTCCACCAAAAATGGAAAATTCAGTTATCACTTCACGTCTCTACCTCTCCTCGATGTATCCTCAGAGGTCAGCAAACCTCCACTGCACCACAATCCTCAAAATAATAGAGCGACATCTAACTGCTCTCTGTAAATTCTTTCGTAACCATAAAATATATCCACATCCATACAAAGGACATCAGCATATAAAAATATATGCAATTGGCATAACCGGGGAAGCAATTCTGAGAGTACTGAGTATTCCAAAGCCGACTCAGCGGCTAGGCATGATGTCACACAATGGCCCCGCCCTTACACATTGCATCCCATAGGCAGGATATGGTAGAAGTGTGGTTAAGCCTGGATGACATTTTAGCAGTAGGGGTCTCATCCAGGTCTGATTCTTCTTTGTCTACGTTTTCCTCAGGCAGTATAGCTGCAGCAAAGGCAAAAAGCAACTTAGGTGGGTCTCTTAAAAGGATCAACATTGCTCATAAAAAACAGACATTGTGGCAGAAAATTCCTGCTTAGGTAAATGAGAGGAAGACTGCACAGCAAACTGCCAGTATAGCCCAGAGGAAGGCAGGGAATCAGGCTGAGGACAGCTGTCCGATTAGAGTAGGGGTTTTCACACTATAGCCTTCCAGTTGTTTAGGAACTACAATTCCCATAATGCCTAGTCATGTCTGAGTTTTACAATGCCTCATGGGAAATGTAGTTCTGCAACAGCTGGAGGACCGTAGTTTGAGGATCCCTGGATTAGAGGGTACTAGAGCCCTGTGGAGACTACAATCTTCCCACCTGGTTAATCACAAGAGAAGTGGACCTGATGGGGAACTAGCGTCCCTGAATCCCTATCAGACTCCACACCCTAGTGTCCGCTCCTCAGCTGCTGCCCTCTGACAGGTACAACACTGTGGAGGGAGCTCAGCAGCGCCAAAGACACTTTGGTCTAGTGCTCCTCTGTAGTGCGTGCACCAAAATCATGTACCTGTTTACAACAGGTCGCCAGCAACATTTGTTGTGCAGAGGCATGATGGAATTCTAGAATGCAAAAGACACCCTGTATGACTCCAGTTCCTGTATCCTGTACTGTACTGCTAAGATGATTTGGTACACAGTAAAAAAAATATATATATAACCACCACAAAAAAGAAAAAAATACAATTGACCACAAAGCATTGTGGTTAATCTCAGATATAAATTACAGCAGATTTTTTGTAAGATAAGAGGGTCCACTACTGCAAAAAAAAAAAAAATACAGTATATAATCTAATGGCAACATATATAGTCCAAACTATACAGAGCATTAAGGCTTTATTTACCTGTCAGGGGTTCAAAACTTTAAATCCTCTATTTCTTTTGCTATCAGTTTGTAGCTATAACCATTTCCAGATTTTTGATAAGTGATACAAAATAATAGGCATTGTGATTTCTAAGGAAAATTGAGCAGGAACAACTCCTGCAACCGCAGCCTGCAAAACTTTGCGGCCAAACACTGCCTCCAAAGATGCAAGTACATCCACCTTATAAAGTTTTGTGAATGTGTGTAAGAAGGACCACGTAGCCACCTTGAACACCTGAACCACTAACTCCTGATGACGGAAGGCCCAGGAGGCACTGATCGCCCTCGTTGAATGTGCCATAACAGGGAAAGGAGGAACCTGACCCTTAATAGGATAGGCCTAAACCACCGTCTGCCTGATCAACTTGGAAATGGGTAAGAAGAAAGAATCTGATTTCCGAATTGCCTCAGTCACCGCCAGGTGCACCCGAATTGTACTGACCACATCCGAAGAATGTAAAGCAATTTCCTTAGGATGTTTCGGTTTAGGACATAAGGATGGTAACACAATATCTTCATTCAAATGAAACCCCCGAGACAACCTTAGGAAGGAACGCCTGACAGGGTCGCAACATCACTTTGTCCCTATGAATCACCAGGTAAGGCGACCAACAGGACAACGCAGCCAACTCCGACATCCTATGTGCGGAAGTAATAGCGACTAAAAAGGCCACCTTCTGCGACAGAGTGAGCAGAGGAAGTTCTCGAATATTTTCAAAGGGAGACTTTTGAAGCACCGACAGTAAAAAATTAGGATCCCACGGAGGCACCAGGGATCGCACCGGAGGAGCCAGATGGGGAACTCTCTGCACAAAAGTGTGAGCCAAGGACTTCACCGCCAACGGCCTCTGGAAAAATATAGCCAAAGCGGAAATCTGGCCCTTGATGGTGCCCAGAGCCAAACGTTGATCCACACCCAGTTGTAGAAACTCCAACAGGCGAGACACAGAAAAGGAATGGGGAGAAACCCCCTGAGACTCACACAAAGTAATGTACACCTTTCAAACTCTATGATAAACCTTTCTGGAAGTAGAATTCCTAGCTTTTAACAGCGTAAGAATCACTGACTCCAACAGCCCCCTGTCCTTCAGCACCTGGCTTTCAATAGCCAAGTCGTTAAAGTCAGTGACTGTAAAGCAGAATGGAAGATTGGTCCCTGAGACAGATGATCTTCCCTGAGAGGACTTTTCCAAGGGATGTCTGCTACCAGCCTTACCAGGCCTGTGTACCAAGACCGGTGAGGCCAGTCTGGTGCCTCCAGAATGAAAGGAATCCCTTCTACTGCATAGCAGTATCAAAAGAAGTTGTATTGAAGGAAAGGCGTAAATCAGACGATACTGACCCCAAGGGTCCACCAGGGCGTCTGCGGCCAGAGGATCTCGAGACCGTGACACGAACCTCTGCACCTTCCTGTAGAGACAAGAGGCCAACAGGTCCACATCGGCGGACCCCCACCGAAGGTCCAGCTGATGAAAAACCTCTGGGTGAAGAGACCATTCTCCCGGATCCAACGTCTGCCAACTGAGATAGTCCGCTTGCCAATTTTCTACCCCCGGAATGTGCAAAGCAGAAGGGGCCTGGAGCATATAGTTCTGCCGACTTCAAGATACCGGCCACTTCCTGGGCTGCCAGGGCACTCCTTGTGCCCACTTGATGATTGACATATGCCACAGCCGTAGCATTGTCCGATTGTATCCAGACGATCCGTCCATAGAGACAGACAAAGCCTGATTGCCCGAATCTCCATGATGTTGATCGGCAGACTGGACTCCTATTGAGTCCAAACACCTTGGGCCACATACACTCCCAAGACACCTCCCCACCCAGACAGACTGGCATCCGTGGCAATTACAGTCCAATACAGGGGAAGTAAGGATTTTCTCAGATGAAGCGCCAGGGAGCGGAGCCACCATAACAGAGACTCCCTCGAACCCTGACTCAACAGGATGAGATTGTCCAGTGACAGCGGATCCTTGTTCCATTTGGACAGAATCTCCCTTTGCAGAGGACTGGTATGGAACTGAGCAAACAGAACCGCCTTGAAGGTGGAAACCATTAGGCCCAGCACTTGCATGCAAGTCCTACGCGATGACCGATGGTTGGACGACAGGAGTTGAACCGCATCCTGTACCTTCAGAAGTTTCACCTCAGGAAGAAACACCCGGACCGTCGCTGAGTCCAGCATCAGACCCAGGTAGTCCAGCTTGATTGACAGTCAACACCGATTTCTGAAAATTTAGTGTGTATTCAAACTCCTGTAGAGTTCGCACAGCAATGTCCAAGTCGGCTTGTAGAGCTGAGTAAGACTCTGCACACACAAGCAGATCGTCCAGGTAACCCAGTACCGCAATCCCTTTCTGCTGTGGCAAGGCCAGAACTGGGGCCAAAACCTTTGTGATTACCCGAGGAGCTGAGGCAAAACCAAAGGGTAACGCCACTAATTGATAGTGCTCCTCTTCCATGGCAAAACAAAGAAAACGCTGATGCCCGACATATATTGGAATATGAAGGAAAGCGTCCTTGAGATGGATAGAAGTCAGAAGATCCCCTTGATGAAGGAAAGCTACTTGCCATCCTTCCTGGGAACTGTAAACAGATTTGAATAAAAACCTTGAAAACGTTCCGACTCTGAAACCGGCACAATGATTCCTTGTACTAACAGGTCCTGCACTGCCCCGTAGAGGCCCTTTAGCCGATCGTGAGACAGACGCAAGTTGTAAGGGAAGAACCTTGTAACCAAACTGAATCAACTCTTGGACCCATCTGTCCTGAATGAGCAAGGTCCGCGGATCCGGAAAAAGGCAAAGACATCCCTCCACCCCAGATGCGGGTAAGGGCCCCCCCTTCAGGCTGGGGAAGGCTTGTCTGCAGAACCAGAAGTGCCCACTTTTTACTCACCATTTCAGGATCTCTTGGAGCCTCCAGCAAAGTTACAGGTGGATTTTGAACCCTGTTCCTGCGATCCAGACGGACGAAAGGGCCACTTGTGAGCCGAGAATAAAGGACCACATTTACGACGAGGTTCCTTGCCCTTAGCAACCTGTGGAAGTAATGTGCTCTTACCTCCCGTAAAGCCAGTGGCAGGGCTAGACTTTTAAAACAGGGGTGGCAAGATATTATTTTGGGGGGTCAATATACAAAGTGTCATTTAGTGTCAGATTTGTCCACCGCAATGTCGCAGTAATAATAATAATCGCTGATCGCTGCCATTACTAGTAAAAACAATTAAAAAATAAAAAGTTCCATAGTTTGTAGATGTAATAACTTTTTTGCAAACCAATCAAAATACACTTAGGATTTTTTACAAAAAAATATGTGGCAGAAGAAATGCATACAGGTGGCGGACAGAGCATACGGACAGGATACAGGTGGCGGACAGGATACAGCATGCGGACAGGATGCAGTGGCAAACTGCGCCCCCCCCCAGGTGTAAAGAAAGATTTAGTGTCATTTCAAAACAAGAAAATACTTAAAACAGCAGCCAATTTACGCAATAATAATCCACAGCATTCGCATCAGTTTCTGCAACAATGATCCCCAGCAATGGGGCTAGCTTATTTAATAACTTATTTATTGATGGCAGTGACTGCGATCCCCATGTGAACTGGCTGCAGTGGTTAACTCTCTGGGAGATTAATTAACCACTTGAGCTCTAGAAGATTTTACCCCCGTCATGCAACGCTGTACCCAAATAAAATGTATGTAATTTTTTTACACAAAAAAAAAAAAAGCTTTCTTTTGAGGGTATTTGCATACCACTGGTGTGTGTTAGCTTTTATTATGTGAATGAAAAAAGAAAAAAACAATTTTGAAAAAAAAAAATATTTTTTTACTTTCTGCTATAAAACATCCAAAAAAAAAAAAAAAAAAAAAAAAAAAAAAAAAATTCTTCCATAATTTAGACCAAAATGAAATCTGCTGTCTTTAGTAAAAAAAATAAGTGTATATTAATGTGTTTGTGTGAAAGCTAAAATGCCTACAAATGAGATATATAATGGAATTTTTTATTTTTTTATATATACTAGAAATGGTGGTGATCAGCAACTTAGGGTCCTTTCACATGGTCCGCATCCGCTGACGGAGTCCGTTCTACTCAGTGGGGAACGATCTGCCGATCCCCGCTGAGCAGGCGGGTGACCGCTCCGTCTGTGTGTGGAGACAGAGGTGTCAGATCCCTGCTGTCCTTTATGGGGGAATCGGATGAGAATGGACCGTCTGTCCATTCTCATCCGATCCGCTGGATGGATGGAAAATAGGGTTTCCATCCGTCCGGATTTCACGGATAGGATCGGAAGCGTATAGCAGCGGGTGTCATCCGCTGCCCCTTAGGGATGCATGGAGCATCCAATCAGATCCACCTGAAAAACGTACAGGCGGATCTGATCAGATCATTCTTGTGAAAGGACCCTAATAGTGGGACTGTGATCGTGACACGGGCCTGACACTTTGTGGGAACTAACTAACTGCCACATCACCAGTGACACTTATACAGTGATCAGTGATAATACTATACACTGTCACTGTACTAATGACACCAGCTAAGAAGGGGTTAACATCTAGGGGCAATCAAGGGGCTAATTGTGTGCCTAACAATGTGTAACGTGTGCTACTTTTTACTACTGATCGATTTCTTTATTTTCTCTGCTTTGCAGGGAAAAGAAAGAAAAAGCGATCATTCCCTCTGTAAAGAGCCCTGTATTGATTGTCAACACACACAGAGGTCTGGGCTGTGATTTGACACAGCCGATCAGCAGGTCTCGGCCGTGAATCATTGGCTGAGATCTGTTGACAGTCTCTTGCTGTGTCAAATCACAGGGGAGTAGGTGGGTGGGGGCATGTGCCAGAAACCTTGACACAGGCAGGGACGCACGCCTGTAGCTGACACCCCATCACAGTACATATACTGCAACGGGTAAGCAAGTGGTTAATTGCCAATGATATTTGTAATATGCAGCATGAGGAGGTAATTCATTTCCACTGGTCATTGATGCATTAGTGACCGACCAGTGGCAGTAAATTAACCCCTTTGTGCTGCATTAGTGGCACCAATGTTAGTGTTAACACTGACACTGGTGCCACTAATGCAGCAAATAGGGGTTAAATAACAGCCACTGGTCGGTCACTAATGCATCAATGACCAGTGGGAATGAATTACCTCCTCATGCTGCATATTACAAATATCATTAACAATGAACCTCCCCACAGCCTCAGTCTCTCTCTCCCCAAGCCCCCCCAATCCTAAGAGGTACCGTATTGCTTACTTGTGCCTTACTAACTTGGTTCCTCCTCGCGCTCCTCTGGCAGCCCTGGCAGCACACTCTTCTCCTCTGAGTCCTCTCCCATCCCGCCGGCGCCGGCATCTCAGTGACGTTACGTCAGGGGGGAGTGTCTTTGCTGACAGGGAAGGGGAAGGGCTCTGCTGTTCTAGGCTTGTGCCGAGTGCAGGAGCGCACTCGGCACATCGTTGCAGGCTTGCAGCTACATAGCGGATGGTGTGTAGTGTAGTCATCCACACACACACAGTGTACTCTGCGGACTGCGAGCACTTCACCTGTGCCCCCCCTCCTCTTGTAAATGGTACCGCCCAGGGCGCTCCCCTGTGATTCCTCCGCTCCGCCTCCCTCCCACTGCCTACCAGCTCTCCATCCGCCTCCCTCCTCCCTCCGCAGCTCCTGTACGGCGATCCCGTGATTCCTCCGCTGCGGCGCTGCCATGCACCCACCCACCCAGGATCGGGGTGGCAAGGACTTCTTCTGGGGTGGCAATTGCCACCCCAGCTAACCCTCTGGCTCCGCCACTGCGTAAAGCCCTTAATGATTTCTTCCATAGAGGCACCGTACAAACAGTCACTTACAAAAGGTTGATCAGGCAGCATCTTTTTAAAAGCCTGGTCGGCCAACCAGTACTTTAACCGTATAATGTGGCGAAGAATCACCGCTGTTACAGATACCCTGCCGGCCAAGAGGATCCAAAGATGCATCACAAATATACTGTCGGGGAAACCCACTGACTAGTGACAATCTCGTCAAAATAGGCAGGAAAAGGTAACGCCTTTGTCACCTTGGAAGATTTGCGGGTACCAAACTGCACTGGAGTGGCCGACTCAGCATTAGCTGAGTCCTCCAACTTTAAAGTTTCCTGCACTGACACCATTAGGGCCTCCACCAGTGCTTTTTCATGCGCAGTTGCGGAGGAGGAGGACTCGTCCTCACTGTTAAAGCACTCAGCGAGCGTGGATGCAGACCCAGTGGGCTGACTCTCGTCCGCGGCGGCCAAATCCACCTCAGACTCTAGAGAAAAGTATTTTATGGTAAAACAAAAATCAATTTTTGTTTTGTGGCTATTGCTGTGTCCAGGCAGCCTATGTTAAGCTATGAGATGCACCAGCTGTAAGAACACAGCCTTGGGTCCTTATTTGACAGGCGTGTGGATGCAGGTGTATGGCCCCCCAAACATTAATAGTGTGCATTTGGGTCCACTCACCCACACTTATCAAATTATGACCTGCGGCTGTGTTCATGTAGCTGCTGCATCCTCATAAAGTAACAGATGGCTCCTGGTGCACAAACAGCTCATTCATACTGTATGTGCCACAGAACCTATGTGAATGAGCCCTTTCATTTTTTACAATTTTCTTAAATGCTTTTTTTTTTAACTTTTAAACATTTTAAAACTTTTTTTTTTTTTTTTTTTTTTTAACAATACTGTTGTGCTCCCTGCAGGGAGGGGGGCCAAACATGGAGACCAACAGCTAGAAGACATGGAGCTTTGTCCGTCAGTGAGCAAAAGAGAAAATGGGATTTTGTTCTTACCGTAAAATCCATTTCTTGGAGTTCAATAGACACAGCGCTCCATAAATCATAACTACTGGGTTATATTGCCTCCTCCAAGAGAACAAGAGGACTAGACAGAACAAAACACACCTTGTTAGGCCCATGGGTCATCCTCAGCTTGGTATATAACCCCCTCCCTCTGCTCTAGGTAATCAATTTAGTAGCAAGCAGTATTAGAAGTTTTAGAACTCCATAGAACTCACAGAAATGGATTTTACAGTAAGTTTGAAAACCCCATTTTCTCTTTTGTTCATCGACAGACACAGCACTCCATAAATTATAACTACTGGGATGTCCAAAAGCAGTGCCAAAAGGAAAATGAGGGGTAGGAAAAATAAACACAAGGCTAAACCATAAGAGCCCTTAACTGGGTCACAGGAGCCCCATCTAAAAAATAAAAGTTTAAAGAAAAACACACCTCAAGAGGGAACAGCCCCTCTTAAAAAGCAGCCTCCAAAACTTTGTGGCCAAAAGATGCATCCGCAGATGCCAAAGAACAGAATATAGAATTTTGTGAAGGTATGCACAAACGACCAAGTGGCCGCCTTGCAAACTTGCGATATTAATGCCTGATGACGGAAGGCCAAGAATCACTCAGTGCCCGAGTAGAATGTGTTGTCAGGGAAAGGTGGAACCTAACCTTTAATGCAATAGTCACCATCTGTCTGATCCATCTGGTGTTGGTAGCCGAAGAAGCGGCCAGCCCTTTACTTGGTCCTTCTATAACCACAAAAAGAGTCTGACCTCCGAAAAAGGACTCAGTAGCTCCCAGATATACCCAAATAGCACGAACCACATCCAAGGTATGCAAAGCAAATTCCTTGGAATGAGCCGGCTTGGGACACAAGGCAACACAATGTCCTTATTCAAATGGAAGTCAGACAACTTCGGGCAGGAATGATGGACAGGGACAAAGAACCACTTTATCCCTATGAACCACTAAATAGGGACTGCGACAGGATAATTTGGCTAATTCCGATACCCTGCGGACCGAGGTAATAGCCACCAAGATCGTCACCTTCTGGGATAACATAGGAAAGGGAATCTCCCGAATATTTTAAAATATAGGTTTCTGGAGAACGGAAAGTACTAAATTTAAATTCCATGGCAGCAAAAGAGACCGTACAGGTGGAGCCACATATCGAACCCCCTGAATGAAGGTACAAACTAAAGAGTGTGTGGCTAGGGGGTCACTGAAAGAATATTGCCAAGGCAGACACCTGGCCCTTGATGGTACTCAAGGCCAACTTCTGATCAACGCCCTGTTGAAGAAAGATTAAGATCCGAGCCACAGAAAAGGATTGAGGATGAGTGCCAATGGACTCACCAAGAATGTATACTTTCCACGTAAGATGGTATATCTTGCTGGAAGAGGACTTCCTCGCCTTCACCATAATAGGGATCACTGATTCAGACATACCTCTATCCCTCACTACCTGGCTTTCAATAGCTAAGCCATTAAAACCAGCGGGTGTAAAGCAGGATATAAGCCATTCGGACAACTGGTCTTCTCTGAGAGGAAACCCCCAAGGGACTTCAATGACCACCAGACTGATTGGAAGTTCCTCGTCCTTAATTCCTTGCAGGAATTGCAGAAGAAGCTTGAGCCGAGGATGATACTGGCCTTACCGTGGCCCTTGGACGCCAAGGAGGGGGATGCAATTTTTACTTTGGCGGTTCTCACTAGTGCCAATCTGGGCACTTTTCTTTGTAAGCTTGTTATCTTGAGTGTGTGTATTGGCTCCCCAATAAAACAGAGTTGCAATATTATTTCTTTTGCCCTTTGCTTTCTTATACATCCTGGGTATGGAGATGAGAGAGAACATGGCAAAAGTGATTTAGCACCCAGCTATTTGAGGGGCAATTTACTGTAGGTCCCAGTGGCCTGGGACCTTCTGGTGAGCATTTTAGTGTGTATTGGCTCACAAGGTGGAAAGGTTCTTTAAAGCAACTCTACAGGCACGGTGTTGGTGTTTGGGCAGACCATATATTTTCATATATATTCATCTAATCCATATGTTGAAATTGTTTTTTATTCATTATTTATGCACATGAGCACTTTCAGCATGATTTGTACATCATGTTAAGTGAATAACTGTAGTGTACTTTTTCTTATTCACTTGTGCATTTATGGAATATATGCACATTGACACTTACTAGTTATATTTCAATGATTGTGTCTTATTTTCTATACAATCTTTTGATGCACTTTTTGGATTTATAGTTTGTAGATGTAAATTACACATTTTGTTTCTCATTTTCTGAGATGCACATTAAACTAAACAGCGCCTTACTTTAGATAATTTTTTTTGACAGGATAATGTCGCCAATTCCAATATTCTTGGTGGCTATTACCTTAGCCCACAGGATGTCACCTTCTGAGATAACGTAGGCAAGGGAATCACCTGAATATTCTGAACTGGAGGTTTCTGGAGAAGGGAAAGTATTAAATTTAAATCCCATGACAGCAAAAGAGACCGTACAGGTGGAGCCACATGTCAAACCCCCTGAATAAAGATACCAACTAAAGAGTGTGTGGCTAGGGGTCGCTGAAAGAAGATTGCCAGGGCATACACCTGGCTATTGATGGTACTCAAAGCCAACTTCTGATCAACGCCCTGTTGAAGAAAGATTTAGGCTGGCCATAAATGTTCAACTTTTGTTGTACAATTTTCTGTTAGATATACCACAAACCACATAATGTGAGGTCAAAGTTAAACAACATTTTCACTTGTATCCAATTAGGCAGGCCTTCGTACTACATACTTGAAGGTAAATTTCAAGAAAATTGTACAGAAAATTGTATCATGTATGGCCAGCCTAAGATCCGAGCCACAGAAAAGGATTGAGGATGAGCGCCAATCAACTCACCAAGAAATGTATGCTTTCCACGTACAATGGTATATCTTGCTGGAAGAGGACTTCCTCACCTTCACCATAGTAGGGAGCACTGATCCAGACAGACCTCTATCTCTCAGTAGCTGGCTTTCAATAACTAAGCCATTAAACCTGCTAAAGAAGCTGCATGTAAGCCTGTGCAAATAGAACTTAAAGGGTGATACCACCAGACTCAGAACCTGTATGGGGGAGAGAGAACTATCTGTGTCAAAGCAGCCGGTGAATCACAGCCTGTGGTTCCTGAAGTTTGTCCAGAGGAAGGACCACCCTGGGAAGAATTAGAATCCAACCTAGGTAAATAAATTCCCTGGACAGGGATAGGGGGGTCCTTAGGTAGTTCGGACATCACCTGAACTTTTGCAGGAAATAAATATGCTCAAGGAGACTAAGGACCTAAAAAGGACATGCTTTGTTCCCCTTTCTGGGTAACCCTAAAAGAATCATTTCCTGGACCCCCTCGATGCTCATGAAGGAGGTCCACAAGGCCGTAAACCAGCGAAGATGTACCCCCACCCCAATAATTGTCGAGGGCAGACCTTCATGCTGAAAGGGTCGTGTCTGTGGGTCCGGAGAAGCTAGCTCTAAGCTTTCCAGACCAAGGATGCTTGGGACCTCCTGGGGAAGATTTGAAAGAGCTGTTTCCCTTATTCTCAATCCCAGAAGCACAAAAGTATTGTCTGTGCACTGAGGAGGGCACCCGTCTGCGACAAGGCTTCTTCCCTTTCCTAGACTATGGCAGGAAGGTACTCCTCCCCCCCATGATACCCTTAATGTCATCCAGGGTAGCCCCATACAGGCAATCGCCTTGAATGGACAGATCAATGAGAGCTTTCTTAAGGCCCGTACACACGTGCAGATTGTCGGCCGAAAATGTTCGGCCGTCGAACGATCTGCCGATTTTCGGCTTGTTAGTATGATGCTTCCGACAGCCGACAGCGCACTTTCGGTGGTGCAAGCATTGAATTTTTTGTATGCCGACACCAGAGCGGCCGATTGTTCGCCAGTCAGTACAGATTTCGGCCGACAGACAGCAGATTTGCAAGACTGGGCATGTTCAGAAAAGAAAAAAAACCAGGAAAGTTAACCATCACGACATAACTTCTGCAGTCGGCTGTAGTCGGCGGACAAAATTCTTGTGCAGTCTTTTGCACTTTTCAACAGACAAGACAGCCCTCAGACAAAAGACGGCCGATCGTTCGGCCGACGATCGGTACATGTGTACGGGGCTTAAGAGGCTTGGTCTGTGGACCAATTCTTAAGCCACAGCACGGGCCTAATATCCACCGCTGAAACAGAAAGTTTGGACAACACAGGAGCTGTATCCAAAGCTGCATCACAAATAAACTGCAGCCCATAGACCAACTGGTCCGCTAAATCAACATAAGCAGCGGGGACCTGCTCACCCCCTAGGCCCTGGCACAAAAGCTTGGCCCATTCAGTTAGGGTCTGAGACACCAGGGCTGAGGCAAAGACTGGCCGCAATGTCAAACTAGCCCTAATAAATATGCATCCCACAGTCTCCACTTTCCTGTCAGCCGGGTCCTTAAGGACAGGGATTCCTCTACTGGGATCATAGTAGCTTTGTTCAACCTGGAAACAGTACAGTACACCACTGGTTGACTAGTCCACTTTTTTTTAAAAGGGACTCTTTAACCACCTAAGCCCCGGAAGATTTTACCCCCATTCCGACTAGGGGGTATTTTGCGATTCGGCACTGCGTGAATTTAACGGACAATTGCGCGGTCGTGCGACGCTGTACCTAAACAAATTTGGTGTCCTTTTTTTCCCACAAACAGAGCTTTCTTTTGGTGGTATTTGATCACCTGTGCGATTTTTTGATCACGCGCTATAAACAAAAAAAGAGTGTCAATTTTGCAAAAATAGCAATATTTTTCACATTTTTTTGATATGAAATTCCCCCCCAAAAAAATGTAAAAATCAAAATTTTTTAACATTTTCGGCCAATTTGTTTTATGCTACCTATGTTTGGTAAAAAAAATATCGCAAAAAGCGTATTTTGATTGGTTTGCGCAAAAGTTATCGCGTTTACTAACAAAGGGAAAGATTTTTGTCATTTTTGTTGTTTTTTTTTTAACGCGTAATGGCGACGATCTGCGATTTTTTTTGCGGTACTGCGACATTGGGGCGGACAGATCGGACCCTTGACTAACATTTTTGACACTTTTGGGGTTACCAGTGACATTTCTACAGTAATCAGTGCTATACATATGCACTGTTACTGTAAAAACACACTGGTAGTGAAGGGGTTAACTTTATTTGGGAGGGAGGGGCTGTGTGTGTCCCTAGGGGCGTGCTTTCTACTGTGATTGGCTGTGGCTTGAGCTGTAAGGACACTGATCAACGGATCTACATAGTAGATCCGTGTGATCAGTGTTTTTACACCGAGGAGAATGACAGGTGGCTTGTTTACACAAGCCGCCTGACTTTCTCCCTCTCCCCCGCCGATCGCCGAGTGACCGGCGGACATCGGGTCCGCTGGTCACACGCGCGGGGGGTCCGTGACCACGCGGGAGCGTGCACTCGCTCCCTAGACCCTCACAAGCTAGTGACGTAGCCCTACGTCACTTTGCCTGTGAGGGGCTGACTGCCGACGTAGATCGGCGTTAGGCAGTCGGCAAGTGGTTAAAGGGGTAACATGCAGCAAAACATTTGGGGACGACAAAGGGTAATTTTGGTTATTCCCATTCCTTACCGGAAAACCTGTCAAAATAAGGCACATAAGGAAACTCCTTTTGAGTGCACAGTCCAGTATCGCCCAGGAGGCTTACTCGGGAGCCATGGGTATCTGGGCATA
Source organism: Pelophylax lessonae (assembly GCF_965119305.1). Classification (NCBI taxonomy): domain Eukaryota; kingdom Metazoa; phylum Chordata; class Amphibia; order Anura; family Ranidae; genus Pelophylax; species Pelophylax lessonae. Next base: position 245,328,749 of record NC_138773.1, on the reverse strand, counting down.
GTCCTCTTTGGACATGAATCTTGGAACTTCATCATGTGATTCAACAAGCTACTTGTCTTTGCCATCAGGGTTTTTTGTTTTTTTTCTTTAACGTGTTGGTCAATGTCAAGAGTCTATGAGGAAGCATTTAGGAACACACTTGTTCTGCAACACGTGTCAGACTAGATCTTTTGACCGACATTTTGGAAACTGCTACTGTCTTTGGATGGTCTTCATCTAATGATGTCAATTTTGTAACTATATGCAATTTTTTCATGTGTGTATGTTTTTACTAATGTAATTTGTATGTTCAATAAATTTATATGGTTTTTATCATCTGAATTGTGTTATGCTCACTGACTGCATACCCTACAGCCATTAAAGTCCATATTTAGGAACTAGGGGTGGTTTATTGTTGATCCCCCCTTTGTTCCTGCCTTTTCCTTTTTTGGTAGGACCAGCGATCCCAGCCGGGAGCCTAGGTCCTTACTCCTGACTAGACACATTAAAACCCAATTACCTAGAACAGAGAGGGGGGGGGGGGGGGTTATATACCAAGCTGAGCACAGCCCATGGCCATAGCCAGGTGTTTTTTGTTCTGACTAGTCCTACTCCTGGAGGAGGCAATATAACCCAGTAGTTATGATTTATGGAGCAGTGTGTCAGTAGATGAACAAAAGCAAAATACAAATTTTAATTCACACTGTACAGGCCAGCGCACTTATGTGAATGCGCTCCAATACCTTATATACCCCCCCAGAACTTTAACTCAATATAGTTTTAGCTTTTACATTTAGCAGGAATTTTGTAAGTTTTAGGTTTGTGTCCACTAATGAGGTTAGTGTATTTCTAGTAAAAAACTGAATTTTTGTAAAATCTTACCTGTAAAATTCCTTTCTCTGAGTCCTCCGACAGTCGCCGCCTCTTCATATTCGTCACAATGGGTATTAGACTTTGCTCCGAAGGAGTAGCTAGGCAACAGAATATGTTAACATTAAAGCTTTTAACATATCCCACCCACAGGGGGTGGTCCCCTCAGTCAATACCCTCCTACTTCCTGCAACCATATCTCAGTTTCAGTGGAATAGCAGTAGAGTATACAACCAAACCCCAAAAGAGGGGCGGGGGCGGCGACTGTCGGAGGACTCAGAGAAAGGAATTTTACAGGTAAGATTTTACAAAAATTCAGTTTTCTCTTACGTCCTCCGACAGTCGCCGCCTCTTCATATTCGTCACAATGGGGACGTCCCAAAGCAGTGCAAACATGAGGGGTGGGAAACGCAGCCGCAACGCAGTCTCTACATCAAAGAAAGGAACCTTACCAAAGGAAGGACACCAGCTGGGCAACAGGAAAAAAACTTGCTCAACAGGAGCAACAACCCAGGAAAAAACAAATAACCCAGGGATAAAAAACGTATCCCAACAGCCAGGGGTCCAAAACAAAAGGACCCTAAGGAACTGCCGCACTAAGAACCTTGCGGCCAAAGGAAGCATCTGCCGATGCCTGAACATCTACTCTGTAGAATTTTGTGAAAGTGTGTACGGTCGACCAGGTCGCCGCCTTACACACCTGGGCCACAGAAGCCCCATGACGACAGGCCCAAGACGTACTCAGACATCTAGTAGAGTGCGCCTTCACAGGCACAGGAGGAACTTTCCCCTGCAAAGCATATGCCTGCTCAATGGTCTGTCTGATCCATTTGGCGATGGTAGAAGCCGACGCCGCCATACCCTTCCGAGGACCCTCCGGAAGGACAAACAAAGAATCCGTCTTGCGAAAAGACTCAGTCGATTTAAGGTAAACCCTTATCGCCCGAACAACATCCAAAGAGTGCAACCTCACCTCCTTCGGATGTTTAGGCTTCGCGCACAGCGAAGGCAAGACAATATCCTCACTGAGATGGAATGCCGAAACTCGCTTCGGAAGAAAAGAAGGATTATGTCGCAAGACCACCTTATCCAAGTGAATGACCAGATACGGAGACTTGCAGGACAAAGCCGCCAGCTCCGACACTCTGCGAGCCGAAGTGATCGCCCCCAAAAAGGCGACCTTCTTGGACAACATGGACAACGAGATCTCCCTGATCTGTTCAAAGGAAGCACGTTGTAACACAGATAGAACGAGATTCAAGTCCCAAGGAGGCAGAGGTTCCCTCCTAGGAGGGACCAGATGCCGCACTCCTTGAACAAAAGTGGCAACCAAGGAGTTAGAAGCCACAGGACGTTGAAAAAGAATGGCCAGCGCAGACAACTGACCCTTGACCGTAGCCAGCGCCAAACGCTGGTCGACACCCGTTTGAAGGAAGGACAACACTCGAGAAAACGAGTACGTGCGAGGTGAAAACCCCCTGGACTCACACCAGGCAAAATAGGCCTTCCAAGTACGGTAATAGACCTTCCCTGAGGAAGGTTTCCTCGCGTTGATCAAAGTGTGAATGACCTCAGGGGAGAGACCCCTATCCTTCAGGACCTCGGTCTCAACAGCCAGGCCGTCAAAGCCAGCGACTGTAAAGCAGGATGGAATATGGGGCCCTGAGACAGGAGATCGTCTCGAAGAGGTAGACGCCATGGGGCGTCGACCGCCAGATTCACTAGGTCTGCGTACCAGGACCAGCGAGGCCAGTCCGGTGCCACAAGAATCACCGTGCTGCGTTCCGAGTGCAACCTGCGGAGGAACCTGGACAGTAATTGAATCGGCGGAAACGCATACATCAGTCTGTACTGATGCCACGGGGCTACCGACGCGTCTGCCCGAGGGTCGCGCGTCCTTGCCACGAACCTTCTCACCTTGTTGTTCAGACGAGACGCGAACAGGTCCACATCTGGAAGACCCCACTTCGCGCACAACATCTGGAAGACAGCCGGGTGGAGAGACCATTCCCCCTGATCCAGGGTCTGGCGACTCAGATAGTCCGCCTGCCAGTTCTCCACCCCCGGAATGTGAACTGCCGTTATCGCCGGGACATGAGTCTCGGCCCAAGACAGAATGTCGGCCACTTCCCGAGCCGCTCGGGCACTCCTGGTGCCCCCTTGGTGGTTGATGTAGGCCACCGCCGTGGCATTGTCCGTCTGCACCCGAACCGGACAGCCCTGCAGTCGGTCCGTCCAGCGACGAAGGCAGAGATTTATCGCACGCAATTCCAGAATGTTGATCGGAAGGGAGGACTCCCCCTCCGACCAAGTTCCCTGGGCGGACAGAACGCCCAGAACACCACCCCAGCCCGACAGGCTGGCATCCCTGGTGATCACTGTCCATGAGATAGGACGAAAGGACTTGCCCCCGATATCATCGGGGACTGGAGCCACCACAGAAGATCCCTTCTGGTGCGAAAGCTCAACGAAATTAGAAGATCCAGAGATTGCGGTCGCCCGTCCCACTTGGACAGGATCTCCGCCTGGAGACCCCGCGTGTGAAACTGGGCGAAGGGAATCGCCTCGAAAGCCGAGACCATCAATCCCAGACATCTCATGCACGTCCGGAGGGACGAGCACGGACTGTCCCTGAGGGACCTGACTTCCTCCCGAAGAGTCCTGAGCTTGTCTTCCGGCAGGAAGACCTTCGCCTGGATCGAGTCCAGGATCATTCCCAGGTAGGGAAGACGAACCGACGGACTCAGCGTCGACTTTGGAAAATTTATCGTCCAACCAAACTCCTGTAGAGTTTGCATCGTGACGGACAGGTCCTTTTCCAGACCCTGGCTGGACGCAGACCGAACCAGAATGTCGTCCAGATACCCCAGGACAGAGATGCCCTGAGCTCTCAACAAAGCCAGAACGGGAGCAAGCACCTTGGTGAAAACCCGAGGAGCCGAGGCGAGACCAAAAGGCAACGCCACGAATTGGTAATGATCCTCCGCAATGGCGAATCGAAGGAACCTCTGGTGACCCTCGAAAATCGGGATGTGAAGGTACGCATCCTTCAGATCGATGGAGGCCATGAATTCTCCCGGAACCAGGGCAGCCACCACCGACCGCAGGGATTCCATGCGGAGCTTGCGAACCCGCACAAAGCGGTTCAAAGCCTTTAAGTCCAGAATTGGACGAACCTTGCCCTCCTTCCTGGGCACGGTGAACAGATTTGAATAAAACCCCCGAAATCTGTCCCGATGAGGCACCGGAACCACCACTCCCTGAGCCCTCAGGTCCCGCACCGCTAGGTGCAGGTCCCGCAAACGCTCCGGAGACAGCTGAAGATTTGAGGGAAAGAATCTGCTCTCCGGCCGAGAGAGAAACTCGATCTTGTAGCCAGATCGAACGATTTCCTGAACCCACCGGTCCCGCACGCGGGCCAGCCAGGGTTGAAGAAAAAAGAGCAAGCGTCCCCCCACCCCAGAACTGGGTGAGGGCGCCCCTTCAGGTCGCACTGTTATGGGTAGAGGATCCGGACTGACCGGACTTCTGTTTACCAGACCACGGCTTCTTTTGGGAGCCTTGACCCTTGAACGGTTTGCCCTTGTAGTGCGACCGAAAGGCACGAAAGGACCCCTGAGGAGGCCAAAAATTAGTATGCTTCTTACCAGGAGCCCCCTTAGCCTTGGGGAAGTGGGGCAAGAGCGTGCTCTTACCGCCCGTGATCCCCTTAATCAACGTATCCAAGGACTCCCCAAAAAGGCCAGATCCATCATAAGGCAGATTGGCTAAGGTCTTGCGCGAAGATTGGTCCACCGACCAACACTTCAACCAAACCAGGCGGCGAGACAACACCGCCACGCTTTGTACACGTGCAGCCAACGGCACTAAGTCCAAGTCCGCATCACACAGGTACATGACACCCTGGATTTGATCCACCATATCAAATGTCGCCGGCGAGGCCGAATCAGTCACTAGGACGCGCCTAAGCACCTGCGTCCAACTTGCGACAGCCTGGGCTGCCATAAGAGAGGCAAACAGAGCTTTAAGCATCGAACCCGTAACAGAATAAGTATGACGGGCAAGAGACACCATCCTCCTATCCGTGGCATCTCGGAACACCAGGGTATCCTCTGCAGGAATCGCAGTGGATTTGTTCAAAACCGCAATGGCGTGATCCACCGGGGGTGGCACACACCACCGTTCATCAGTGGCAGGCGTGAAAGGATAACGCAGCCTGAACCTACTTGGCACAGCAAAAGGTTTGCGTAAATTGCGCCATTGTTCCTTAACAGCGCACTGAAAATCATCAGTGCAGGGAAAGACCTGCGATGTCTTGCGTCTTTTCTGCGTCCCATAAGCCGCCAAGGCAGCGGGAGGACACAGTTCATCCTGCAAACGCAGCGTTTGTTTTATAGAAGCAACCAATTCATCCATGATTGCATGCTCTTCAGGCGAGCCAGGGGGAGAATTATCAACCCCTTCAACCTCAGCCTCCACCTCGGACCCCACGAGATCCAGGAACAGGACCCTGATAAGGAGACCCCAGCCATAGCAGCCCCATCACCTTCACCCTCAGAATCAGATGAAATAGAAACTCTGGGTCTTTTAGTGGATTGAGCAGCCATCAGCATCTGCACCTGAGCAGCAAGGTTAGCCACCACTTCGGCTAAATCCCCCCCTGGGGGGGAAACAGCAGTCCCCTGGCTTCCCACCAAGGTGGCAGGAAATTTGCCCTCCTGAGAATCCATTTGCCCCAAAAAAGATATGCCGGAGAATAAAGGGTTAACTGCCCCTTTAACAAGCGCGGCGAGCGCAGCCCACCGCACACACACACACAAGCACAATGAGACCCCCACAGGGATAAAACTGAACACAGGCAATGGATATAGGAAGGAACAGAAGGATAAAACCTGAGGAGACCCCTGCTGCTGCTGCCGCCTCGATCGGTGCACCCAGGAAAGAGGAAGTGATGCAATCAGGGCGCTCTATTAAAGCCTATGGAAGGCTACAAGAAAATGGCCGCCCGCAGTGAAAACATGCGGCTGGAGCGAGCGCAGGCAAAATGGCGCCGTTTGGCGCCAAAACCGCCGCTCCCCCACTACTGTGATGCATATAACACCACCCATGTAAAAAAACATGGCGGATCGCCGCAGCGATCGCTGTATCGTGCCCCAAACATGACAAAAACATGCCCCACAGCACACAGCCCTTCACACTGTACACAGGCTGACACAGACAGTGCCACACAGCCCCCCCCCCCCCTGCAGCCCACAGCATGCAGCCAGAGCGATAGGGAGACAAACAGTGTGAACAGAGGCAGGTTACACAGTCCCAGACTGACACCCCCCCCGACAGACAGGTCCCCACATAGACACACTTACCTCATAATGGCGTGGAGAACCCGCACAGGCGAACAAGCCGCTGCACATGAGGCAGGGAGAGTCGCATCCAGGACATACAAAATCGGGGTTAAGAAACCGCACAGCATCCAGTGAGGTAGCCACCTCACCAATCATCCCTGCACCGAACAGGGATGGGTCGTTCACTGCGCCAGGGGCGTTACCTGGCTGAACGCTCGACGGCAGGCTGGGAAGCCACTGACCCACGACCTGCGACCAGGGGGATCAGCCCGAGACCCAGCCCGCACGAATCCTCTTCATCAGAAGAACTAACTAACGCTGACAAAAAGAACAGCTAAGTAAAGAGAGAGAAAAAACTCAAACAAAAAATCAAAAAAGAAGAGAAAGGCTGAGGCAAAAAGCCCCAGCATAGAGAGATCCAGCTACTCCTGACAAGCTAGACATTGAAACTGAGATATGGTTGCAGGAAGTAGGAGGGTATTGACTGAGGGGACCACCCCCTGTGGGTGGGATATGTTAAAAGCTTTAATGTTAACATATTCTGTTGCCTAGCTACTCCTTCGGAGCAAAGTCTAATACCCATTGTGACGAATATGAAGAGGCGGCGACTGTCGGAGGACGTAAGAGAAATATTGTTTGATATGTTCATATATACACACACGTCTATTTTTCAGAGTATCTTTGTGTTATGTGCGGACCTGAACACTACCTCCTATTCTAGCCAGTTGCCTACACTGCTTCTCCCAGCCAGAAAAGTCTACACAGAATAGGTAAAATATTGCCTATTTAAAACAAACACTGGATGCTCTTCTGCATCCAACGGTCATTTGGTGCTGCCATTATTTACGTGCGAAAAATAAAAGACCCACTGGCTGTTGCTGGCTTTGGTAACCTCCTTAGGGACAATCAGTATGAAGCATGTGAAATTAAAATTCTAGATTTGTGTACTTGTTTTGTAAGCCAACACGTAAAAACATTGCAACTACTGCCAGCATGGCAGCCAGACAATTCGCATTTACTTCAGAAGAGGTGAGTCCACCTTTTGTTTAGCACTGGTTTCCTTTAAGATAATCTGAAAATCACTTAATGGCAATGTAAAACAGTAAGTCTTCAGCAGCCTTGTGTCTTTAAAACATTAAACTGAAAGCCAGATAAAACATTTGCCTTGATTTATGCTAGGGGTTAAAGTTTCAGATCCACAATAAATCCATCCCAAGTAGCACAACATTGCTATTTTTATTATTTTTTTTTTCTTAAGGAAGTTTAGTATAAAGCATGAAGTTCTTGCTGGCAATCACACATGGATGTCCTTGGTGATAACATCTTATATTGTACGTGCAAAGTTCAAACCACAAGATTCCTTTCATAGGTCAGACTGAATGTGACAACTGACGAATGCTTGCTGATTGTTAAATATGAAAAACATTTTACACAGGGCAGCTGCAAGAGTGGACGGGATAATTTTAGAAGCCGTGAGCAATGCATGAAAAGTGCCAAATGAAGGTTTAGCTTATGAAACCAAGAACAGAAGACTTAGTCTTGGGCTGCAATAATATAGCCCAGAATGCAAAGGGGGAGCATTTAAAGATATAAGAGGTTGGATGACAATATTTCTGTTTTTGCGTGACAATATTTCTGTTTTTGCGTAAGTGTTAACCACTTAAGCCCCGGAAGATTTTACCCCCATTCCGACCAGGGGGTATTTTGCGATTCGGCACTGCGTGACTTTAACGGAGAATTGCGCGGTCGTGCGACGCTGTACCTAAACGAATTTGGCGTCCTTTTTTTCCCACAAACAGAGCTTTCTTTTGGCGGTATTTGATCACCTGTGCGATTTTTTGATCACGCGCTATAAACAAAAAAAGAGCGTCCATTTTGCAAAAATAGCAATATTTTTCCCTTTTTTTTATATGAAATTCCCCCAAAAAAAAATGTAAAAATCAAAATTTTTTAAAATTTTGGCCAATTTGTTTTATGCTACCTATGTTTGGTAAAAAAAATCGCAAAAAGCGTATTTTGATTGGTTTGCGCAAAAGTTATTGCGTTTACTAACAAAGGGAAATATTTTTGTCATTTTTGTTGTTTTTTTTTTTTAACGCGTAATGGCGGCGATCTGCGATTTTTTTGCGGTACTGCGACATTGCGGCGGACAGATCGGACCCTTGACTGACATTTCTGACACTTTTGGGGTTACCAGTGACATTTCTACAGTAATCAGTGCTATACATATGCACTGTTACTGTAAAAATACACTGGTAGTGAAGGGGTTAACTTTATTTGAGAGGGAGGGGCTGTGTGTGTCCCTAGGGGCGTGATTCTAACTGTGATTGGCTGGGGCTTCAGCTGTATGCAGAGTGATCAACGGATCTACATAGTAGATCCATGTGATCAGCTCTCATACAGCGAGGAGAATGACAGGCAGCTTGTTTACACAAGCTGCCTGACTTTCTCCCTCTCCCCCGCCGATCGCAGAGTGGCCGGCGGCGATCGGGTCCGCCGGTCACACGCGCGGGGGGGTCCGTGACCACTCGGGAGCGGGAGCGCGCCTCCGGGGGCGCGCGCTCGCTCCCTAGACCCTCACAAGCTAGTGACGTAGCCCTACGTCACTTTGCCTGTGAGGGGCTGACCGCCGACGTAGATAGTCGTGCGGCGGTCGGCAAGTGGTTAAGTACCTTGACCCACCTCTTACATTCTTTCCAAAAGTTTGTTAAAATACACATCAATGCACAAAAAGCATTATATAGAAAACAGTACTCCCAAGACCAGACTTCCTTTTTCTTGCGCCCTTTGGAATGCCCGCTCTGTCTGTAATAAACTCACCTCTTTCCGTGAACTCTTTATCGCTAACACATTTAACTACTTAGCGCCCACCGTCAAATGACGGCGGAGCGGTGCGGCTATTGTCCCGAGATGCCGTCATATGACGGCGCACCAGAACAGCCTCTCTCGCGGGGGGGTGAACAGTGCGGCGACCGTGGCCGCGCCATGTTGCTAGGACACGGCACGACCCTGATCTTGGTAAAGAGCCAATGATTTGGCTCTTTAGCCATGTGATTGGCTGTGTCCAATCATAGCCGGTCACATGTAAATGAGGAAGTGCCATTTACCGGCTCTCCTCACCTCACACTATCAGTGTGTGGTAAGGAGAGCAGATCAGCGGCTTCTCCTCAAAAGGGAACCTAGAAGAAGGTAATCAGGGCACTGATCATCAGTGCCGATTACAAAAATTAGTAGAAAAACTCAAACAGTGCCCACCATCAGTGCCCATAGTGTTGCCAGTCCGTGCCTGCTCATCTGTGCCGCCAGTGTCCATCAGTGTGGCATATTAATACCTCCTCATCAGTGCCCATCAGGGGACTGAAGAAGAAACTTTTTTTTCCCCAAATTTTCTGTCTTTACTTTAAAAAAAAAACAGCGGTGATTAACCGCTTGCCGACTGCCGCAAGTAGATTTACTGCGGCGGTCAGCCCCTGCCAGGCAGAGTGACGTTAATTAACGTCACTAGCCTGGGAGGGTCTGGGGAGCGGGCGCGCGCCCGCTCCCGCGCGGTCACGGACCCCCCCACGCGTGTAACTGGCGGACCCGATGTCCGCCGGTCACTCGGCGATCGGCGGGGGAGGGAGAAAGTCAGGCGGCTTGTGTAAACAAGCCACCTGTCATTCTCCTCGGTGTAAAGACACTGATCACACGGATCTACTATGTAGATCCGTTGATCAGTGTCCTTACAGCTCAAGCCACAGCCAATCACAGTAGAAAGCATGCCCCTAGGGACACACACAGCCCCTCCCTCCCAAATAAAGTTAACCCCTTCACTACCAGTGTGTTTTTACAGTAACAGTGCATATATATAGCACTGATTACTGTAGAAATGTCACTGGTAACCCCAAAAGTGTCAAAAATGTCAGTCAAGGGTCCGATCTGTCCGCCACAATGTCGCAGTACCGCAAAAAAAAAAAATCGCAGATCGCCGCCATTACGCGTTAAAAAAAAACAACAAAAATTACAAAAATCTTTCCCTTTGTTAGTAAACGCGATAACTTTTGCGCAAACCAATAAAAATACGCTTTTTGCAATTTTTTTTTTACCAAACATAGGTAGGATAAAACAAATTGGCCAAAAATGTTAAAAAATTTTGATTTTTACATTTTTTTTGGGGAATTTCATATAAAAAAATGTGAAAAATATTGTTATTTTTGCAAAATTTACGCTCTTTTTTTGTTTATAGCGCAAAAAGTAAAAGTCGCACAGGTGATCAAATACCACTAAAAGAAAGCTCTGTTTGTGGGAAAAAAAGGACGTCAAATTCGTTTAGGTACAGCGTCGCACGACCGCGCAATTGTCCGTTAAAGTCACGCAGTGCCGAATCGCAAAATACCCCCTGGTCTTTTAGCAGGAAAATACTCCGGGGCTTAAGTGGTTAAATACCACCAAAAGAAAGATCTATTTATGTGAAAAAAATGATAAAAATTGCATATGGATACAGTGTAGCATGACCGCACAATTGTCATTCAAAGAGTGACAGCGTTGAAAGTTGAAAATTGGCCTGGGTAGGAAGGGGGTGACATCTACTCGCCATTACCAAAACCTGGCTTCATGAATCCAACGCTGCGTCTTATGCTGCCCTATACCAAGGTAGTCTTCTCTGGACTCTCTCCCCAAGACCCAGTGGACACAAAGGAGGGGGGTGTAGGGATCCTTCTAGCCCCACATAGCACCTTGCCACTTCCAAATTTCTGAGTCTAACCTCCTCCTTTGACCTGAAGCAATGGATACATGCTTCTACTCACTCTGAAGGCAATATTCTTGACCTTCTTTTCTCCCACCTATGCACTCTCAAACTATTCTTTCCCTCTCTCTGATCACTACCTTATTAGTTTTACTCTCTCCCTCCAACTGCCTTACAGTTACCCGTAGAAACCTATGCCATCTCAACCCTTTTCTTCTCTGTCCTGCACCAACTTCTGTCTACAACGCTACACTTTCAGCCTCCTTGAACAGACTGCCCCCCCCCCCCCTCACTACACAGAAATCAGGCCCCGACCTCTTCAACCTTGGCAAACAAATAACACAAGAAGTCTGAAAAAGTATAGACATGCTCTAGAGCGCCTATGACATAAGACTAGGTCTCAAGAAAGATTTCAACTAATAAGTCTGCCCTCCAAAATACCAATTCCAGTCTCCACACTGCCAAGCAGACCTATTTTAATCACTCTCATTAACAGTGTATCATCCTGTCCCTGGCAACTCTTCTCTACCTTCAGTTTTTCTACTTTGTCCTTCACCCACTAACTCACTGCCCAGGAGATCGCCAATCACTTCCAACGGAAGATTGAACAGCAGAGATCTCCTCACGAATTGTATCAGATACCTTCCACGCGTTACACTTCATGCCCACAGGTACAATCACTACTTCCCTCATTCAACCCCACCACTATAGACGAGGTTGCTAATCACCTGCCCTCTGGATCCTGTTACCTCGCAAATGCTACGTTCACCCTCTGGCTCTATTCTACACTCTAACCCACATCTTCAATCCCTCCCTCTCTTCTGGCATCTTCCCCAACTCTCTAAAACATGCACAGGTCAGCCCCATACTTAACCACTTAAGCCCCGGAGGATTTTCCTGCTAAAAGACCAGGGGGTATTTTGCGATTCGGCACTGCGTGACTTTAACGGACAATTGCGCGGTCGTGCGATGCTGTACCTAAACGAATTTGACGTCCTTTTTTTCCCACAAACAGAGCTTTCTTTTGGTGGTATTTGATCACCTGTGCGATTTTTTGATCACGCGCTATAAACAAAAAAAGAGCGACAATTTTGCAAAAATAGCAATATTTTTCACATTTTTTTATATGAAATTCCCCCAAAAAAAATGTAAAAATCAAAATTTTTTAACATTTTTGGCCAATTTGTTTTATCCTACCTATGTTTGGTAAAAAAAAAAATCGCAAAAAGCGTATTTTGATTGGTTTGCGCAAAAGTTATCGCGTTTACTAACAAAGGGAAAGATTTTTGTCATTTTTGTTGTTTTTTTTTTAACGCGTAATGGCGGCGATCTGCGATTTTTTTTGCGGTACTGCGACATTGCGGCGGACAGATCGGACCCTTGACTGACATTTTTGACACTTTTGGGGTTACCAGTGACATTTCCACAGTAATCAGTGCTATACATATGCACTGTTACTGTAAAAATACACTGGCAGTGAAGGGGTTAACTTTATTTGGGAGGGAGGGGCTGTGTGTGTCCCTAGGGGCGTGATTCTTACTGTGATTGGCTGTGGCTCTAGCTGTAAGGACACTGATCAACGGATCTACATACTAGATCCGTGTAATCAGTGTCTTTACAGCGAGGAGAATGACAGGCAGCTTGTTTACACAAGCTGCCTGACATTCTCCCTCTTCCCCCGACGATTGCCGAGTGGCCGGCGGACATCGGGTCCGCTGGTCACACGCGCGGGGGGGTGCGTGACCGCGCGGGAGCGCGCCTCCGCGGGCGCGCGCTCGCTCCCCAGACCCTCCCAGGCTAGGGACGTTAATTAACGTCACTCTGCCTGGCAGGGGCTGACCGCCGCAGTAAATCTACTTGCGGCGGTCGGCAAGCAGTTAAAAAGCCCTCACTGGACCCAACCAATCTTAACCTACGCCTTATCTCCTTGGTCCCCTTTTTATCCAAACTCCTTGAATGTCTGGTCTACATCCGACTGAGCGACCACCTTGCCAAAAATAGCCTTCTTGATCCCCTTCCGTCTGGATTTTGGCCTCAAAACTCCACCAGAAACTGTTCTTCTCAAAAAACTCCACGCCTTTGGTCTTCATGACTGTACCCTTCACTGGTTATCTTCCTACTTATTCAACCTCACCTTTAGCGTTCCTTCTAATTCTACTCCCTCCTCTCCTCTTCCTTTCTCTGTTGGGGTCCCCCAAGGTTCTGTTCTTGGACCTCTATTTTCAATCTACACCTCCTCTCTGGGTCAACTGATAGCCTCCCAATGCTTCCAATAACATCTCTATGCTGACTATACCCAAATATATTTATCCACCCCTCAGCTCACTCCCTCAGTCTCCTCATGTATCACTAATTTACTAGCAGATATATCAGTCTGGACGTCACACCACTTCCTCAAACTCAATCTTTCCAAAATCAAACTTTTTCCTCCACCACATGCCCCTTCCCCTGATCTGTCAAAATCGATGGCACAACTATCAGCCCATCCCCACATGCCAATGTCCTAGGTGTAGTCCTAGACTCTGAACTCTCCTTCAAGCCCCACATCCAATCACTGTCCAAATCTTGCCGCCTCAACCTCCGTAACATCTCCAAAATACACCCCTTTATAACCAATGACACAAAGCTAGTTCACTCCCTGGTCATCTCGCGCCTCAACTACTGCAATTCCCTTCTCATTGGTTTACCTCTACATAGGCTATCCCCCCTTCAATCCATCACGAATGATTCAGCCAGACTCATCCACCTTCCCAATCGCTCAGTGTCCGCTACTCCTCTCTGTCAATCCCTCCACTGGCTTCCGCTCACCCAAATTAAATTCAAAATACTAACATCTATACAAAGCCATCCAAAGTTTAGCCCCCAGCTACATCACTAGCCTAGTCTCCAAATATCAACCTAATCGCTCTTCGTTCCTCTAAAAACCTCCTGCTCTCTAGTTCCCTTGTCAGCTCCTCCCATGCTCGCCTCCAGGACTTTTCAAGAGCCTCTGCAATCCTATGGAACTCCTTACCCCAATCTGTCCGATTATCTCCTACTCTATTAGCTTTTAGATGATCCCTGAAAACCCTCCTCTGCAGAGAAGCCTATCCTACCCACACCCAACAACCGTACTTCCATTTTCTCCATCAGCTCACCCCCCCATTATTGCCTTTTGTTTCACTTGACCCTCCCTTCTAGATTATAAGCTCTAATGAGCAGAGCCCTCCAATTTCTCCTGTACTGAATTGTATTGTAACTGTATTGTCTTCCCTCTATTGTAAAGCGCTGTGCAAACTGTTGGCACTATATAAATCCTGTATAATATTAATACTCCATCTGTAAACACTACACATGTCCACCAAAAACAGCATCATCAGTTTTTTAGTGTCCACTTTAAAAAGGAAACCAGTAGACTCCCATCTCCATGCCTCTGCATAGCATTTAGACAGTATTCATTTAGCAACAGAGGAGAGACTGTACAGAGGCCAAACATCTTAGGTGTTTCACCATAATCCGACATCCTCAGATTATGACAAAACGCTCAAGTCAGTACAGGACCATGTGACGTATGCACGCTTTTTGCCATGGCTATCTTTGAAAATTTGTATCTTTTTGAGGTTACCCTGCATCTTTTGCTGGAAGTGGGATCCTTTCAGGTACATCTTCTTGAAGCAGCCTGCAGAGACGGTTGGCAAAGTGAGACTGCTGACTTTTCCATCCAGCCTTTGTTTCCACATGCTGGTGTTGACCGCTCTATAATCTGAGGGTCAACACAATCTGGTAAGCAGATTGGTTTTCTCACTTAGTGGTGACAATTAGATCACACTTTCTTCCACTGATACTGGTTATCCTCTCATCAACAGATTATATAGACTTCCTAAAGTGATTGTAAATAGTTACATAGTTAGTGAGGTTGAAAAAAGACATCAGTCCATCCAGTTCAACCTATGATGTGTGGGTTTGCTGTTAACCGTACATTGTATACCCCTGTATGTTGTGGTCTTTAAGGTGCCCATCTAATAGTTTTTTGAAGCTCTTAATGCTCCCTGCTGATACCACTGTTTGCGGAAGAGAATTCCACATCCTTACTGCTCTCACAGTGAAGAACCCCCTGCGTATTTTAAGGTTAAACCGCCTTTCCTCTAGTTTTAGTGAGTGGCCACGTGTCGTATTGTATTTCCTTTCTCTGAATAGGTTTTTCCATATGCTAGGGTTGCCAGTACAATATTTGTACATTGATATCATATCCCCCCTCAATCGTCTCTTCTCCAGAGAGAATAAGTTCAGTGCCATCCAGTCCCGGTGATTTATTTAGGTTAAGTTTCTCTAGTTTAGTTCGAAGTCTATCTTCTGTTAGCCATGGCGGTATTTCGCGAGGTGTGTTGTTTAGTTTGGCCTTACAAGCTGGGTTAGTGTAGCCCCCCAATTCTTTTGTGAAGACTGAAGAGAAGAAATTATTTACCACTACCGCCTTTTCCCTGTCCTCTGTGGCCAAAACTCCCTTATTGTCTTTTATGGGGCCAATGTGTTCTGGCCTCGCTTTCTTACCGTTTATATACTTAAAGAAATTCTTGGGGTTATTTTTACTCTCCTCCGCTATAGGTCTCTCGTATTCTATTTTAGACACCCTGATTTAGTCTTTACATTTCTTATTACACTCTTTGTAATGCTTGAATGCTGCCAATGACCCCTCAGTCTTGTATTTTTTGAAGGCCTTTTCTTTAGCATTAATATGCATTTTTATGTTGGAGTTTAGCCACCCAGGGTTTAGTTTTGCTCTTTTAAATGTATTTCCCTTTGGAATGCACTGGTCAATCCCTTTGTTAAGTATGCTTTTGAAGCACTCCCATTTTTCCTCCGTGTTCTTTGTTCCCAGGGTTCTATCCCATTTGATATTTTCTAGCAGAGAGCACAGTTTTGGGAAATTGGCTCTTTTGAAATTCAGTGTCCTTATATTGCCCTTGTGTTTACTATTACTATAATTAATACTGAAACTAATTGACCTATGGTCACTGTTTCCCAAGTTGTCCCATATTTCTATATCCGTGAGCAGGTCTGTATTGTTGGTAATCAGTAGGTCAAGCAGGGCCGTCTTTAACGCAGGGCAAATGGGGCAGCTGCCCAGGGCCCTGTCACTGTTTTGGGGCCCAAAGCAACTGCCCCTAAAGCCTGCGCTGCCCGCAAATCAGGAGTTCCATTGGCGCTGCAAGTGAGTGTCCATCATCCACTGTGCACTCTCATCAGCGTGCTGTGATAACAAAAAATTCTGAAGGAAGGAGGAGCAGGCGGGGTCGTGAGCTCCACTGAAGCTCTGACCCCACCCCTTGCTATGCATGCTGCCTGAGATCGGAGGCCTCAGGGAAGGATTGTGTAATGGAGCCGATGTCAGAGTGCTGCGGCAGCCAACAGCACCGGTGTGAGCCCAGCAACCCACAGACGGTGATCTGCCTAGGATCAGGTAGGTCTTTCTCCTCCCCTGGCTCCCCATATTATGTAGTGACCTGACCTGGCTGTGTTCATTAGAGAGCACACAGCATGTGCTGAGATCTTCTCTCCCCCTCCTCCCCTCACACATACACATATAGTGTCATCTGCCCCCCCCCCACACACACAGTAGTGTCCTCAGACCCCCCACCACACACAGCAGTGACCTCAGACCCCCCCCCCCCACCACACACACAGTAGTGTCCTCTCCCCCCCACCACATACACAGTAGTGTCCTCAGACCCCCCCCCCCACACACACAGCAGTGTCCTCTCCCTCCCATCACACACACACACACACAGTAGTTTCTTCAGACCCCCCCCCCCTCACACACACACACACACACACACACACACACACACACACACAGTAGTGTCCTCAGACCCCCCCTCACACAGCAGTATCCTCTCCCCCCCACACACACAAACACACACACACTAGTGTCCTCAGACCCCCCCCCCCCCCCCACACACACACACAGTAGTGTCCTCTCCCCCCCCCCACCACCACACACACATAGTGTCTTCAGACCCCCCCCCTCACACACGCACACACACAGTAGTGTCTTCAGACCCCCCCCCCCTCACACACGCACAGTAGTGTCTTCAGACCCCCCCAAACACACACACACACAGCAGTGTCCTCTTCCCCCCACCACACACAGTAGTGTCTTCAGACCCCCCACACACACACAGCAGTGTCCTCTCCCCCCCACCACACATGCACAGTAGCGTCTTCAGACCCCCCCCCCCTTACACACACAGTAGTGTCCTCAGACCCCCCCCCACACACACAGTAGTGTCCTCAGACCCCCCCTCACACACACAGTAGTGTCCTCAGACCCCCCCCTCACACACACAGTAGTGTCCTCAGACCCCCCCCCCCACATCACACACAGTAGTGTCCTCAGACCCCCCACCCCACACAGTAGTGTCCTCAGACCCCCCCCCCCCCCCCCACACAGTAGTGTCCCCAGACCCCCCCCTCCACACACTGTAGTGTCCTCAAACCCCCCCCCCTCCACACACACAGTAGTGTCCTCAGACCCCACACACACACACACAATAGTGTCCTCAGACCCCACACACACACACACACACAATAGTGTCCTCAGACCCCACACACACACACACACAATAGTGTCCTCAGACCCCACACACACACACAATAGTGTCCTCAGACCCCCCCCCCCCCCCACACACGTGTCCTCAGACCCCCCCCCCACACACACAGTAGTGTCCTCAGACCCCCCCCCCCCCTCACACACAGTAGTGTCCTCAGACCCCCCCCCCCCCACACACACACACAGTAGTGTCCTCAGAACCCCCTCACACACAGTGTCTTCAGACCCCCCCCCCCCACACACACACAGTGTCTTCAGACCCCCCCTCACACACACAGCAGTGTCCTCTCCCCCCACCACACACAGTAGTGTCCTCAGACCCCCCACCACACACACACACTCAGTAGTGTCTTCAGACCCCCCCCCCCCTCCCACACAGTAGTGTCCTCTCCCCCCCCCCCCCACACACACACACAGTAGTGTCCTCTCCCCCCCCCCCCCCCACACACACACAGTAGTGTCCTCAGACCCCCCCACTGCACACACAGTAGTGTCCTCTGCCCCACACAAACACACTAATATCAACTTTGCTGGTTAACTTGCAAAGGTAACGAAATCAGCTCCTGTGCTCCCGCCCTTCATTCAGCACGGTTTTGCTTTAGCACAGCCCTGTTCGTGATTTACCTGTCAGGTTCCCTGATCCTGGCTATTTCACTGCTTGATTGACTTATTTTAGGCCTGGTTGACATGTATGCAGGTTTGCACAGGCACAGACCTTCAAATGAATGGGCTGCCATGCCTGCGTTTCCTGCAGAAAAAAGGTGCATGCATCATTTTAAAAATGCAGTGGCCTTGAAATCCCTGCATTTGGACCATGCAAATTCCCTACAGTTCCTGCACCAGCAAACATGCTGCATTTTTAGATGCGTGGACCACACATAAAAAACAGTGCATTTGCGTATACAGGAACCACAGGTAAAGTCGCATGGCGCAAAAGCAGCAATTTCATAGCCACTGCATTTTATAAATTAATGATGCATGCCCCTTTTTCCCGCAGGTATGACTTCCCATTTAAATGAATGGGCTACTGTGCCTGTGCAAATGTGGACTGCCAATCTGCATACATGTGAACCAGGCCTAAAGCAGTAGTAAAGTAATTTAAAAAAATAAACTCTGATCCCCCTGCTGGTTTGTCATAATGTGCTAGTATGCACTGTATACTAGCACATTATGACAAACGTACCTGCAAACTGAGTCCTTCATGGCACATCTCTCTTCTCCCAGTCTTCTTTCTGGGTTCTCAATCTTTGACCGCTTGAATGGACAGGATGCAGTGACGTCACTCCTGCACATGTGCATGGGGATGACATAGCCGCAGCACACAGAGCATTCTCTAAATGTTATACGAGCTGCGTATGCGTGACTCAAATCACATTATCGCTGGCAGGCAGGGGGGACATTTATAACAGAAGAGACCACTAGGGTCTCTTCTGTTATAACAACATCAGCACCAGGCACTTTTACCCCCCCCCCCCCTCCTACCCAGGCCAATTTTCAGCGCGGTCACACTTTGAATAACAATTTTTATCAGTTTGGTGCACTTTGAAAAGGGGCAATGTGATGTATAAAGGGGCTTTGTGATAAGCGGTACTGTAATCTGTAAGGCTCCTTTTACAGGCGTCCCGAATCACAGTCGCCGAATCACCATTCTGCCTGCAATCCCAAATCGCTGAATGCCCTTGTGATCCCCATCACTTTTAATGGCAGCCCGATTGTGGCACAATTTTGCCACGATTGTCACCCGACGATTCACAGTAAATTCACGCAAACAGAATTGTGGTACGACTGTCGCCCAAAAGAAGTTCTTTTTGGCACTAGGCATACTGCGATTCTGTTTGCGCGATTTTACCGTGATTCGTCGGATGACAATCGCGGCAAAATTGCGCCGCAATCGGGGTGCACTTAAAAGTGATGGGGATCACAACGGCATCCCATGATTTGCGGAGATTTGGGATTGCAGGCAGAATCGAGGAGATTCCACCCGTGACGCCTAGATGTCAAAGTAGAAGTGTGATAAGTATAATTGGGCACTGTAATAAGGAGCACCATGATGTGTAAATGGCCACTGTGATGTGAAAATGGCTGTAATGTAACGGGGCGCTGTGATGTGATAAGGGGTACTGTGATTGCAGGGGCAGGGGGGCCCAAGAAAATGTTTGCCCAGGGTCCAATCTATATTAAAGACGGCCCTGAGGTCAAGTATCGCATTGTTTGTCGGTGCATTCCCCATCTGACCCATGAAATTGTCCTGCAAAACATTTAGAAACTGCCGAACCTTGGCTGAATGTGCGGTTCCTTCTGCCCAGTCTATATCTGGATAATTAAAGTCCCCCATTATAATGACATTTCCCATCCTTGCTGCCAATCCTATCTGTAAAAGGAGGTTCGCCTCCCCCTCCTCCCTCTGGTTGGGGGGCCTATAGCATACGACCAATATTACCTTCCCCACAGTGCCTTCCTTTTGAAGTTCTACCCATAGGGATTCTGCCTCGTCCATAGCTCCTTTATTAATATCATCCCTCATATTTACCTGTATACTGTTCTTAATATACAGACATACCCCTCCCCCTTTTTTACCTTCTCTATCTCTGCGATAAAGGGAATACCTCTGAATGGTCGCCATCCAGTCATGAGAGCTGTCAAACCAAGTCTGTTACCCCCACAAAATCTAAGTCCTCCTCAATCAGCAGCTCTAGCTCTCCCATCTTGTTAGCCAGGCTTCTGGCATTGGTATACAAGCCTCGTAATTTTGACCGGTTACATATATCCTCATTTGATGCTTTTAGGCTGCTCTCTTGATTTTTTCCCCATAATCACCCTGGGTTTAGGAGCTCCGAACACCCTACCGCTAACGTCCCCATTTCTGCCCTCTGAATCTTGCTTTCCACTGGCTAATTCTACATCTGTACCCTCCCTCCCATCACCTAGTTTAAAAGCCCCTCTAACTTTTCGGCCATCTTCTCACCCAGTACGGTTGCACCCTCCCCATTTAGGTGCAATCCATCCCTACCAAAGAGCCGGTAGCCGACTGAGAAGTCGGCCCAGTTCTCCAGGAACCCGAAACACTCCTTACTACACCAGCTCCTCAGCCACTTGTTAACTTCCCTAATCTCCCGCTGCCTCTCTGGTGTGGCTTGAGGTACAGGTAGTATTTCTGAAAATACTACCTTGGAGGTCCTAGTTCTCAACTTAGCTCCTAAGTCCCTGAAATCATTTAGGACTTTCCATCTTCCTCTGCCTAGGTCATTGGTAAAGTCTTGTAAAAAAACAACAAACTTGTTCTAAAGTGCTGCGTAAACTGTTGTCGCTATATAAATCCTGAATACTACTACTACTGCTTACCCCTGTGAATTTGGTTTTGCACTAAGCAGCCCGGATCCTCCTCTCAGGTCCCGCCCTTCTTTAAGTGCCCCCCACAGCAAGCAGCTTGCTATGAGGGCAGCCGCACGGCGCTGCAGCTCCGTGGGTCCTTTCAGATGCCCAGCTGCTGTTTGGCCCCACCCCCTCTCTCTCATAATGGTTCACTGACTTGACAGCCACGGGAGCCAATGGCGCTGCGGCTGTAACTTGGCCGTCCTGGGACTCTCCCTCCTGCTTGGCTAAGGGACTCGTGGACATCGCTGGATAGAGATGGGGCTCAGGTAACTATTAAGGGGTGCTGGGGAGGCTGCTACACAGAAGGCTTTTTTTTCCTAATGCATTAAGAAAAAAAACCTTCTGACTTTACAACTTTTTAAAACTTCATAGAGTATTAATGATTTTTTTGGCGCTGACCCCTTGTACTTTTTATATTTTATTCATATGCAATCAAACCATTGGTGCGGAAGGCCTTTGTTTTTATCGAAGCGCAGATTTTTTTTTTTTGGTCTTTCATTATACTTTTAGTTTGAACCGTTCTCTTCTGCCTATAGACTATAACCATAATCAGGGAGAGACCTGGTTGTTTTTTTCCACAATACAACAGCCATTTTTTCTAGAAAGCCAGGTAAGTTACAGATCAAGTGCATGTGCAGAATCCTGCATTTATTGCCTTTCTGTGGCTGAAACAGTTACAGGTGCACTTTAAAGCTAAAGTTGAAAAATCTTAAATTATTATTATGCTAAAAACACAGAAAATGGTTTAAATGATATTCAACACATGCTAAATAAAGCAGACTTTATTTACAAGTAACACAAAAAACACACAAGGCACAACAACTGACTCCTGAACCATCATTGCACAAGTATAAATATAGTTCAGTATTCAAGTACAATAAAAGCTCCTCCTATGTTACATTGTGTAAACATGAATCAAACTGCAAATACATGTAGCTGGTTTGTACGGTCCCAGAATGACATTTAGACATTTTCTGCTGAATCTACATTATAAATACTGTTAAGTGTTCTCCATTAATAAAATACATTTTGCTTGGAAGTGTTTGCGCACACTTTTCTAGAATGGTGGTCCATGTTTCCAACCAGACATTTCACATACATTTGCAATTTAAAATATATCCCTGGTACAAAATCCTTTTAACTAAATTTCCCAGCATTTCCACTACAGTATGTAAAAATAAATAAACCTGAAAACTTGTTACCTTAAAAATACTCAAAGAAAAATAAAAAAACTGTGTACATTTTCTCCATGCTAGATGATTGTGCCAGCAGCACACCTAGGCCAACCCTAGCAGGACAAGGTGGTTTAATGTCAAGTATAAATCCCTAAGTGCTATACGGCAGTACATTTCATAAATGTGGCACAAAATTCTGGTAGTGAGCAAAGCTAAGATGACTTTCAAATGGTGTGTAAATCATGGGATCCCACTAGAATCAACTTGTGAGAAGTAAGCTGCCATAATCCAACGAAGGCACATATGACATTTACTCTGTTTCCATAAAAGATTCTTCACTTTCATTTGCGTTGGCATTTGTTGGTGCCTTTGTTGCATTTTCTGGGGTTTCATCAGTTTCTGCATTATCAGGCAAGTCGTCGGGGCATGGAGCCTCTTCATCTTCTACATTATCCTCTGCTTCTATAGGACTGGGAGTCTCTTCTTCTAATTCATCTAAGACAAAACAATTCACAGGACATCATCTAAAGCTATCATTACACAAGAAACCGATTTTATAGGAAAGTCAAAAATCCTCAATTGTACAATATGCAGGCCATGGGACATCCCTAAGCAATACAAAAACGAGTTGGGCAACACAACAAATAATGCCAATGGGCCCAAAATAAGGGAAACCGATTCCCAAACTCCAAAAAGGTGCTTGTAGAACCTTGAACATCTGCCTGGTAAAACTTACATCTGTGAACAGAGGACCAGAGAGGCTGAATCTGTAGAGTAGAAAGAAGGGGACTAAATTAGGTTCCTATGGTAAGACTGGTGAACAAACAGAGGGAACTATGAGAAATAAGTGGCCAGGGGACTGGAGAAATTACAGAATACTTCTTATGGAGTATCCTCAGGGATGAAACTTCCATGGTTCCACCATGCAAAGTAAGCCTTCCAGGTGTGATAACAGGCCTTCCTAGAGGTCGAATTCCTATATTGCCTAAAGTTAGGAAAAACAGTTGAGTACCCAATCCCTTGCTTAAAGGCCCTTATGCCCAAAACTAGCATTTGATAAGGCCTATCAGCCATCTGCTAAAACATGGAGAACATGTGAACAGAAGACCATCAGTCATGACAAAGTGGTTATAATAGAAGTGGTTAAAAGGAAAATCCACACCGCACAAACTACATTTACGCAGTGAAGGGAAATTTCCCTCTGCTGTACTGGAGCCAGACTGAGATTGAAGAACAGTGTTCTGGTTAAGGTGAAGAGCCAAAACTGCCTTAGGAAGGAAGGAGGCTCTAGGCCTCATCATCACCACATCCTCATGCAAGACCAAATAAAGTTATTCACAGCACAAGGCTGCCAATTCAGACATGCCTTAAGCCCCGTACACACGTACCGATCGTTGGTCTTTTGTCCCCGGGCTGTTCTGTCCGCTGAAAAGTGCAAAAGACTGCACACGAATTTTGTCCGCCGACTGCAGAAGTGATGTCATGTGATGGTCAACTTTCCCTGTGTTTTTTCTTTTCTGAGCATGCCCAGTCTTGCAAATCTGCTATCTGTCGGTCAAATTCTGTACTGACTGGCGAACAATCAGCCGTTCTGGTGTCGGCATACAAAAATTTTATTGCTTGCAGGACAGATTCTGTTCGGCCGAAAGTGCGCTGTCGGCTGTCGGAAGCATCATACAAACAAGCCGAAAATCGGCCGAATCTTTTCGGCCGACAATCTGCACGTGTGTACGCGCCTTTACTGAGGCGATGGGCAAAAGGAAAGCAACCTTGTGTTTAGCGGAGAGCAGTGCATATCCCTGACGGGTTGAAAAAGCATTCTTTAACCACTTAACGCAAACTGACGTAGGCCTACGTCAGCTGACTAAGTTGTTGTACCAGGATGATGCCTCTAGGCATCATCCCGGTACGGTTGTTTAGAGCCAGTGGTAACGACCGATGCGGCTCAATCGTTACCCCGGGGACCGGGGACGTCCCCCCCCTCCCGCGGCTCTGCCCAGGTCTCCCATCCCACCGGGAGACCCGAGCAACCAGCCGGCGTGGCTTAGATCGGGTCTCCAATGATGTAACTCGGATGTGGCGTGCATAACGTCACATCCAGGTTACTCGGCTGCTAAAGGCGGCAGTTTCAAAAAATGAATATTCAAAAATGCCGTTTTCGGCGTTTTAAATACATGGAAGTGTAGTGGAGGGGTCTAGGGTCTTTTAGACCCCGATCCCTCCATAAAGAGTACCTGTTACTGCATATTGCAGTCACAAGGGATGTTTACATTGCTTGTGACAGCAATAAAAAGTGATCAGATTTTTTTTTTTTTTTTTTTTTTAAACCTGCGTAAAAAAAATAAAATAGGAAAAAAACTGAATTTTTGTAAAATCTTACCTGTAAAATTCCTTTCTCTGAGTCCTCTGACAGTCGCCGCCTCCTCTAAGTCATTACTGTTGGGTATTAACTTCCCATCCGCAGGAATAGCTAGGCATATAGACTTAGTCCAAAGACAAAAGGCATTAGCATATACACACCCATGGGGGCTGTCCCATCTGGTCAATACCCCCCTGCATCACCACTCCCAATTCAGTATGGTAGCATAGCAGTAGGTAATAAGAACCCCAAAAAGAGGGGCGGGGGCGGCGACTGTCGGAGGACTCAGAGAAAGGAATTTTACAGGTAAGATTTTACAAAAATTCCGTTTTCTCTTACGTCCGACAGTCGCCGCCTCCTCTAAGTCATCACTGTTGGGATGTCCCAAAGCAGTATAAACATGAGGGGTGGGAGACGCAACTGTAGAAAAGGCAACGCAGTACCCACATCAGAGAAAGGAATCTTACATGCAACGTAAGAGAACCAAACTGGGCAACAGAAAAAAAAAAAACAATGCTCAACAGGAGCAACAGCCCAGGAAAGCAAATGCCAACAGCCAGGGACCCAAAAAAAAAAAAATCAAGGGTCCATCATGGCACTGCTGCACTGAGAACTTTGCGGCCAAAAGAAGCATCAGCTGATGCCAGAACATCTACTTTGTAGAATTTGGAAAAGGTGTGCACCGACGACCAAGTCGCCGCGTTGCACACCTGGGCCACCGAGGCCAAAAAAGGCGAGAGCCAGCATAGGGAAAATCAGCAACAGTTTCCCTTGATGACCGGTCGGCCGACCAGCTCTCCAGCCATAGCAGTCGCCGGTGAAGCTCCGCGACACTAGAGAGGCAAGCCACTAAGGGGGCCTTGGTCAAGGCTGCATCACACACGTACATGACTCCTTGGTGGATCTGATCCACCAATTTCAGCTGGGCAGGTGGAACACCATCAGACACGAGATTGCGCCTAAGCATCTTAGTCCAATCAGCCACCGCCTGAGCCACCAGAACGGACGCGAAAACAGGTTTGAGCAACGAACCCACCACCGTATAGGAATGGCGAGCTAGGGACTCCAACCGCCGGTCCGTGGGATCCCGGAAAACCGGGGTATCACCAGTAGGAACCAAGGTAGCCTTGTTCAACACGGCCACAGTGTGATCTACCTGTGGAGGCTCACACCATCATGATTCCGTAGCCGGATCAAAAGGATAAAGCAATGTGAACCGACTAGGTACCCGGAATGGACGTTTCAATGTGCGCCACTGATCATTAACAGTGTCATGGAATTCCTCTGGGCAGGGAAAAACCTGCGCAGACTTGCGGGTCCTGTGCGTCCCAAATGGGGACACAACGCCCGGAGGACAGGGCTCATCCTCTAAATGTAAGGTGTCCTTAACAGACACAATCAACTCATCTATGGTCGCCCGTTCTTCAGGCGACCCCGGGGAGGAGGTATCAACCCCTTCCAACTCAGCCTCCCCCTGAGACCCTGGGGGGTCCAAGAATGAGCGGGACCCTGAAAAGGGCACACTCGCAGCAGCAGCCATATCCCCATCTGAATCAGAAGAGAGAGACAACCTGGGACTCTTTCTCGCAGCCCGTTCAGACATCAGCATTTCCATATTTGCCACAGCAGCCAGATCGGGACGCAGCGGGGCCACAGGAGAACTGGGTCCCCCCACTAAAGCTGGAGGAAACTTGCTTTCCTGAGAATCCATTGCTCAAGTTATCAGAACAAACTACAGTGCAAAACAATGTACTGTCCCCTTTAAAAACGCTGCGGTGTGCGCAGCCCACCGCTACTGCTACAGTGATAAAAGACCCCCAAAGGAGAAAAGAAACTGAGCCAGAAGCGATAGCACAGAGGGAAATTGAGAGTGATAACCTGCAGAGCCCGCAGAGCGTTGCAACCGGTGTCCTTGCTGCTGATGGAAAGGAAGTGCTGCTGGAGAGGGCTGGACTATATGCCAGACCCTGGGAAAATGGCTGCACCATAGGGATGCATTGAAGGCTACGCTAAGATGGCCACCGACATGTGGCCGGACCAATCGTTCCACCGCCCACAAAATGGTGGCGGATGGCGCCAAAATAACATGCAGGATCGCCCCAGAGGAGCTACACATGTGTGCCCATAGTAAAGATGGTGGACCGCGCGAAAATGCAGCGCTGCGGTCGCCGCACAAACATGAACGTCTGCACCCCCAACAATGCACCTAAGTGACACAGGGACAAGGACCCCCAGGCAACATACAATATTTGCACAAGCGATCCCCGCAGGGATCGCACCGGGAGTCACACAGGCACAGACACGGGGAACACACAGCAACACAGACTGCCACCCCAAACAGAGGCCCCACAGAGAAAGTACTTAACTGTACCAGATGGCGTGGGGAGCCTCTATGCACGGAAAAACCTCTGTCCTCATCTGACAGGGAGTGCCGTGAGCCAGGGACATGAGGCTGCAGCACCGCAGACGAGTCCTGTGAGGTAGCTACCTCACGGCTGTATCCCTGTAGCGAACAGGGATGGGTCGTTCATAATGCCAGGGCGAACCATAGCCGAACGCTCGATGGCGGGCTGGGGGTCCATCTGACCATTTTGCTCTGGAGAACCAGGGCGGTCAGTCCGAATCCCAGCACTGCATGATCCATCTTCATCCGAAGAGAAAACTAACACTAGAAGCTGACAAAATAAACAGCTAGCAAAGTAAAAGAAAAAACTGACATTTTCAAAGAAAATCAAATAAAAGATTATGAAGGCTGAGACTGAAGCCCCAGCACAAGGGAAGCCTGACTATTCCTGACGCTAGGCAGATTAAAACTGAGTTGGGAGTGGTGATGCAGGAGACTTAAGGAGGCGGCGACTGTCGGAGGACGTAAGAGAAAAATTTTTTTTGCTGCCCCCCATGAGCTCGCGCAAGAAAGAAAAAAACTTATACGGAAGTCGCGCTGCAAATGAAATCGCTGCTCAAAGCACACGTGAGGTATCGCCACGATCGTCAGAGCGTGAGCAATAATGGAAAAAAAAAAACACCAACTCTTAACTGGTAACAATTGAAACATTTTAAAGCGTCGCCTATGGAGATTTTTATTGACCGTAAATTGCAGCCATTCCACGGGTGTGCACAATTTTAAACCGTAACATGTTGGGTATCTATTTACTCGGCATGACATCTTTCACAATATACAAAAAAAATGGGCTAACTTTACTGTTTCGTTTTTTTAAATGCAATGAAATGTGATTTTTTGTAATCTTTAAAAAAAAAAATGGAGTTTGAAAGACCGCTGCGCAAATACCACTGACATAAAATATTGCAATGACCGCCATTTTATTCCCCAGAGTCTTTGCTAATATATATATATATATATATATATATATATATATATATATATATATATATATAATGTTTGGGGGTTCCAAGTAGTTTTCTAGCAAAAAATACTGATTTTAACTTGTAAACAAAAGGGGTCAAAAATAGGCTCAGTCTTGAAGTGGTTAAAGAGCTTGCATAAACCAAAGTCCCACAGATTCACAGGTTATACTGAGGGGCTACACCCTTTACAAATGTCTTGTTCAATAAAAGGAAGGCTAGCAGTCTAAAGTAAGATTGCAATGTAGAGATGATGCCGAGAGCAGAAAGGCAAGGAGGATGCAACCAAGAGCATTTCTTGGAGTAATATAGTCTCTCACATTAGCTAAAATAAGCGTTCCATGTGCCAAAAGGGTGGGGGGTGGGCTGGATTTCACAGCTTATAATCGCACAGGAATTACCAAGTCAGAGGATTGCCTGTCTCTCAAGACCTGGGCTCTAACACCTGTGCAATTAAAGTCAGGGACTGTGAAGCAAGGTAGAAAACCAGTCACTGGGACATCCAGTTAAGCCCCGTACACACGATAAGATAATCGAACGATATGTCGTCCGTTTTCTGTGGCATGCTAGTCTGATGTGGAAAGTGAAGAGGTTATTTTCATACGAATTTTCCCGTACAACAGAATTCTACTTCAGAAGTGATGTTATGTGTTGGATTGCTTTGTGTGTGTTCTTTCATCTCTGAGCATGCCTAGTCTTGCGCTTAAGATTGTTTTCCGTCGAAATCTGTACTAATGGAGATGAAAATCGGACATTGTATTACGGACAACAAACATTTTATAGCCTGCACATCAGGATTTTGTCAGCCGAAAAGTCAGAGTTGGCTGCCGAAAGCACCATACTAACAATCCGAAAATCGGCAGATCGGTCGTTAGACGAATTTTCCCTTCAGATTTTTTATCGTGTGTACGGGCCTTTAATCAGGAAGAGCCCACTGAAATTCTGATGGAAGTGTATTCAGGTTGCAGTACTACATCTGCCTTGGTTAGTTTGGAGCTGTGGGGAACACTGGGAATGTCCTCCCATCACAAGCCTATAGGGTAGACTAGAAACGTTTAATAGGAGGGAAGGCAAATATTTGAGTTATATTGATTTCACAGTCACCAGAGCACCCATTGCTTCTACCAGGGAATCTCTATATCTGGAAATAAACCTCAACCCTGACCAGAAAACCTAATCTGGATGTCCAACATTAAAAGGACAACCAAGTTTACTAGGAGCTTCAGGATGTTAAATCCGGAGACAATAATCCTTTGATGACTGAGTCCTCTGCACCAACAAGGTGTCTAGGACTGTCTTGCTCTTTAGGCTGGCATTGTTTGGGAAATCATTCTTACTGTCTTGGAAGATCCTAACTCCATAACTGGATTAATGAGCCTAACCTGGCCTTCAGTGGCAGACGAGGCAACTTGTCTAGAACGAATTAACCATTTTGTCTCAGAATAACCGAATGTTGTGATGTAGGTGCCTGGAGTGGAACTGAGCAAATAGAACTGCCTTGAGGTAGGCAGCCATCAGGTCCAGAACTCTCATGCAGAAGTGCAGAGTTGAAAAGCTCCTGGGCTGTAGAGTCTGAGCCTGGGTGAAGATAATCAGAAATTGAGGAAGAAAAACACTGGAATATGGCTATAGAGAAGAGGTCATACACACAATCCAATCAATAGGTTGGCTCTGGACTGACTGCACTTGCCAGTCAGTGTTTGACTCTGACTATTCCCTCAATACAAGATTGTCCGGGGTTTAGGGGCGGCCGCACAGAAGACAGACTAACTAGTAGTGCTACATGTTGGTAGTGTTGGGATCCAATAGGAAAACCAGAAGTGGGAGGGTGAATCCACCCTAAAAACAGGAATTCACACCAAAATGCAAAACAGAAAATTAAACAGAACTGTAAAAGGAGAATTGAAATGGCAGAAAGTTAATTTAACAGTAAAACTGATTATATTATCAAACCTGAGGAAGGTTTTTTTTCAAGCTCATCTGAGGCAACCTGCATAGTGCTAGCAGAATCCTGTGACTCCATTTTTGGCCTTCTCTCTAGGCTCAGCTCTTGAAGCCGTGGTGCTTGTGGTCGTGTTTTTCTTGCAGGGTTAAGGAAATAGCAGTAAGCACATCTAAAAGCTAGAGCGAAAACAGAAGTATTTAAGAAGCTGACATTCCATGATAGTGTACAGAAACAAAACAAAAAGCTAGAAACATTTTGTTTAGCTGTGTGCTGTAAATACTTGTTATACCAGTATTCAGTATAATTTTTACATTTCACATGCCTTTATTTATATTTTCTCTACATATACATGCAGACCAAGCTATCCAAGTGGCAATGGCAAGGGCTAGAACAAACGGATACAGTCTTACATATGTAATTTACTTTTTTTTTTTTAAACTTACCACAAGTACAAAAGCACACCTGATGGTGCAATAGTTTGTCGCCACCCATATTGGGATCATTTTTGCTGTAAGATTGGTCTGTGTGTAAAACAAACCAATAAAGGCATCCAAAATAATAAAAGGAATATTTTAAATAGGATTACAGTACAGAACACAGGCAGAGTATTCACATACAATGGGTTACATGGGGGGGGGGGGAGGGTACACCTTCATGCAATAGGAACACTGGCCTTAGAGGAGACTTTAGAGGACACGTCCCCTGGACACCACCATTCTCCGACCCATGATGCCTCAGTTCTGTAGTAAGCAATGGAGAATAAACCAAAGAATGGAAGAGAGGGTGGGCTATGTCCTCTACTGCCAACCTGGTAAAAAAAAAACGTTGAAAAAAGTAAAAACAGAAAACCAGACGGTGATCTTACACATCTGGGCTACAGAGGCTTGGTGTCACAATGCCCAGAAAACTTGCACCAATCTGGTGGAGAGAGAAAGAGAGAGAAAAGACTGTATATTTACCTGTTCTGTGCAATGGTTTGCATGAACAGCTCCGAAGTGCTCCTCTTTTCGGGTCCTCCACCGACACTCCTGGCTACCCCTATCTACGCTGAGTGCCCCCCATAGTAAGCTACATGTGGCTCACTCTTGATCCACACGCTGTGTGTCCATTGATACAGCATGGCTTAGCCCGCACCTGCTCCCTCCTCAATGGCTGTTTGAAAGCAGCAGGAGCCAATGGTATCCTCTGCTGCTTCTGGGCCAGTGAGGAGAGAGCAGAGACAATGCTCTCGTGCACAGCACTGGATGGACATAGGGCTCAAACAATAAGGGGCTGTGGAGGAAGCTGCACATAAAACGCATTAAGTTAAAAAGCCTTCTGCCTTTAGAACCACTTTAAATTGGTCAAGTGTCCCACCAGACATTTTTCTTGAAAAGGCCTACATGCAAGGCACTTTTTACAGGCAGCTTCAGCTGTCCAAGCTTTAAGTCAGAACCAAAGAGCCATTCTGGAAATGTGTTTAATGACTTTTTATAGGGCATCTACTTAGAAACGTAGAGCAGAAGACAACTGTTGTAATTGCTGTGTAACAGGACAATCCTGAAATAAAAGGGTCATGTTGGTTATTCATTGTACTAATACAGTTACCAGCCGTTTGACAAAGAAAATGCAGCAAGAGCTGGTTGCAGAGTTGGGCCCTGCAAGAATAAAGAGAATCTTCAGAAGAGTCTCAAATTTTCTATATGTAGAAATAATAAATAAAACATTGAAAGGAAGAATATATCATTAAAATAAACATTTAAGTTGGTTTACGACAGATGGCAGGAACTACAGGAATAGCTCACTTATTTGCAAGACTTTTTTTCCATTCTAGAGTTCAGCAAAGATTTTTGGGGTGTAAAAATTCTTTCAGGAGAATTCCAAACATCATAGACTGCATAGTCTGTTCATGAACAGGGAATGTTTTGAGGGATGTTGCAGGTTTCTTTTTAACCAAAGGGGCCTGCTGGGATGAAGAGCCAGATTACACAATGTTGGGGCTTTTGCAGACAGAGGCAATGAGCTTTTCATTATTAGCAAGCATGTTGCTTAAAGCTTCTTAAATATGACAAACTGGGGAAGAAAAATCTTTTGCAGCTTTCACCAGTACTACCTCCCCATCATCTCCTTCATTCCCTTCTTTGTCTGAGTCATCTAGACATTCCTCTAGATCTGACTCCAACCCAAACACAGCCACCTTATTACAGTAAAGATTAGAGATAAGGTGTGACATGTCCATGACAGGAGTAGGAGAAGAGCATTTTTGGGACCTGGACAAAGGACTACCAATGTCAATCTGACTTAAGAAATGTGACAGATGCAGAGAATTCTGCTTTAGTTGTATAATTTGCTTGTTGCATGCCTGAAATAGAGCTAGAATTGAATGCGGAGACTGATGCTGGAGCCAGTTCTTGCTCTTGGTGCAAGGGATGCTTTGTCACTTTGAGGGCTTGTTTAGGCCTTGGGCAGAGCGAATATTCGTCTGCAATTTTGCATTGACTCCCTTTCATCTGGTCTCTGCTATAGCTACAAGTGAGGGTATTCACTTGGGTGCAAAATTTGGGTGCATGGTATAAGGAAAGCGTGTATGTAAGGAGTAGGTGGTAAACTAGGTGAAGATCCTCCTGTAACGAATCCTAGTAGAAAAAGGGTGGGAAGAGCCTGAGTACCTTATAAGTGCTCTAGGCAGAAGTGGCGGTAAAGTGTGTGACCAGTGGTGTGAGGTTAACACCTAGTTATCCAACTAAGACTGAGCTCTGTGTGGTTGACTTAACACCAAGTTTAAAAAGTTTACACCAAGGGGTAAATACAACCCCAATACAGCCATCTTATTACAGTAAAGATTAGAGATGAGGTGTGACATGTCCATGACCATGGACTGTAAACAAAACCCAGGCTTCGCCCATCATGGTGGGCATGTCGCCAAAAGTCTTCAGGGACTGGGTATAGCACCCTGCAGCTAACAATATCTTGCTCCAAGTGAGCAACCATACAAGATCCAGTGCCTGAAGCAACATTACATTCCCTCCGCACAGCATGTTGTCTGAGTACTGCTCCCAGGGCTTTACCATGGTTAGGCAGATGGGATAGACTGCTGGCATTAGAAGACAATTGAGAACCTGACCGAAGCATTGGAAAATAAAGTGATAAACGAAATAAAACAATGGGGGCAATTTTCTCCATGAAGAAGAAAAGGTCCATCACCTTCAGATGCTAGCACAAAAACAGAGGACTCTGGGAGTGGGTAGGGTTATAGGGAAGGCACACAGGGGTGTTTCCTCTAAAGCTTTGCCACTGTCAAATCACCTTAAAAAGGTACATGCCTATAACCAATGGTGTATGAATACTCTGCCTCGGGTTTGTACAATTAGGATCTATATATTGGGGAAAAAAAAAACATGTGCAAAAGTTCTACAGGTTTGGTAGAAACCAGAAAACAATGCTGATGCATTAAGCACATTAAATGTGATCTGGATCCCGGGTCTCTGCCAGGTCTATGGTACTTCGTGCAGGGTATCTGCCCATGAGCATGAACCCATGAGCATAACTGCGTGAAAGCATGTGCAGACATGTCATACTGTTCTGTTCGGTCCGACAGGCTGGCAGAAACCTGCTGCTTTCTGCTTATGCAGAGTTTTATGTGATTCTGCACATGGGCAGACACACGTTGTGTCTCTGCCATGTCCTATAGATGCCATGGTGTTGGTGCATGCACAAGATTGCCTTGCAAGCTATCCTCACCTAGGTGAGGATGCAGGAAACTAGGCTTTTAAAAATTTACAAAAAAAAAGGTTTTTAAAAATTCCTTAATTGTGTTTAGTACCCTTACATATACCTACTGATGTGACTAGCCTCAAGTATTACACAGAAATGAAAAATCGTCCTACATAAGCTGTACCTGTTTATGTGAAGCCCTCTTCCCTCTACAGCCTCCTAACGCACACATTTGACACAGAAATCCTGAGCTCCAGAGGCCAGGGATCTGAAATCACAGCTCCACAGCATAGAGCAGGGAGTGCTGAGTGTAATCTGAGAGCTGAGTGGAGAAAATGGACACACTCCCTCCACACTCGTTGGGAACATGTACAGATAAGGCTGTCAATCATCGGTTGTGTGCTGAAGTTTGTGTGTGTGCGTCGTCTCCCGGGATAATTTTCAGTAAATAAGCAGTCACCATTAAAATGGTACAGAATACTCACCAATATATTCAAATTCTTCCTTAAGTGCCATTCCATTATGAGAAAAACATTGCTGGCAGATCAGGGCATACCTTTATAAAACAAAAATTTATATACACATGTATTTATATTTAACACAATGGGCATTCATAACAAAAAGCTTAAAAAAAAAAACCAAACAAAATAAACAAAGATCACCCTATTCTGTGTTGTGTAGCCACGACAAATGGAGAAGTTACTAAAGTTACAAAAATTCTCGTAAGACAGGAGAAAAATTCAGATACAATGTGTTGTAGTATATGTGTATTGTATTTTCGGACGACAACTGCACTGATTAAATGAAAATCGTACGATCTGGTATCGCGCGAGAAACATTTTTGTGCTTATCTGATTGGATAATATCGCTTGAACTGTCATGATCGGCTCTAAAAAGCTCTGTACCAATGATCCAATTTATCGTACAATCGCTTCGAAAGCGGTATTTTTCGTCTGATTTTCGGATCGTGTGTACAGGCCATTAGTCTTTAAAGTGGAGTTCCACCCATTTTTGGAACTTTAGATCTATGTAATCCCCTTTAAAATGGCTTTTACCAATGGAAACTTTTTTTTTTTGCTAGTAAATACCTTAATTTCTGCTTTATTCCTCCTCTCCTCACTTCCGGGTCCGATCGGCAATGACGTCATTCGGCGATTCGCAGTGTGTGCTGGGATGTATTCTATTACAGAAATCTCGCAGGAGCTGAGCTGTACTGAGCCGTGCCTGCCCCGCCTCCTCTCATTGAGTTGTATTCTATGCAATGTATTCAGGCCGTTCTCTGCCCCGCCTCTTCTCAGTGAGCGAGGACTGACATCATTATATCCTTACTGAGCTCACTGAGAGGGGGCGGGGCGGAGGCGGGGCAGGCACGGCTCAGTAAGCTCAGCTCCTGCGAGAATTCTGGAATAGAATACATCCCAGCACGCACTGCGAATCGCCGAATGACGTCATCGCCGATCGGACCCGGAAGTGAGGAGAGGAGGAATAAAGCAGAAATTAAGGTATTTACTAGAAAAAAAAAAAAGTTTCCATTGGTAAAAGCCATTTTAAAGGTGATTACATAGATCTATGTATTCGAACCTATTAAAAATGGGTGGAACTCCGCTTTAAGATGTTAAACTGCCCTACTTTACAGATGGAAGTTTATTCCTTTGATCTAAAAGGACGAAATTATACATTGTAAAACATTATGTTTATAGTTATCTTGCAGTCTTAACAATTGATAAACATTTGCCGGAGGCTTTTTTTTTTTTTTTTACAGCTGTGAGTGAACAGAGAACAGCTCTGTATGAATCAAGGACACGCTGTTTTAAGTGCCAACGAGGGACCCGAAAAGAAGAGATTGGGGCTGCTCTGTGCAAAACCACTGTACATAGCAGGTAAGTATAAGGTTTGTTTTTTAGGGGGGGGGGGGGACTAAGCTTTAGTATTACTTTAACTGAATACCAGTCAAGCACTGATTGTTGAAAGGTGCTACACTAGTCCACACAAATGGCAATCTAATGAAATTAATTCTACCCAATTCCCATTTTCATCACAAGACAGACATTATTCTTACTATCTTTTTCCATCTCCCAAAAGCATATTTTAAATGCTATTAAGCTTTACTCTCTTTTAATGGCATGATTATATTTCATTCACTCTCCATTTTAATGATGATCAAATTAATGACTGCTTGACTAACACATTTGCAACTTATTTAATGGGTATAGAAATGCTATTATAAGTATTAATGATCCATGAAATCTAATATGTATTCCCATATAGATCCTGTATTTTTTTTACATTTATTCTGCCTAGTGTTAATAAGACCAACATGAAACTATTGTATATGCATAGCAATTGCTTTCAAAACCTTACATGTAAATACATTTAGGGCTTGAAAAACTATAGCTGGCCACACACCAGCAGCAATATTTGTTAAGATTACAAACTCTTAGCTTTGATTCTACACCTGGCAGACTGAGAAATTTCATGCTGGCGCCCACAGGTGTTTGGCCATAGAGCGGAAGGTTGCTGTCTGCATTCACCCGACGAGGGACTGATAATACGTGTCCCTTGAAGATGTGCAAGCACATGAAAGGATTTTGGCGGGGCCTGCGTGCTGACGTCATGCCACCGCTTCCGATTTTGGGGATGGTGGCCAACTGTGTAAGTCTTTAAAGTTTTTTTTTTTTTATATATATATATATATATATATATATATATATATATATATATATATATATATATATATATATATATATATATATATATATATATATATATATATATATATATATATATATACTCCATGCAATTGAAGCTCATACTGGATTCTTGATTTTGCGATTCATTTATACAAAAAATACTACACTATATGGTGTACTTCTAGGCTCTGTGTGACTTTTTTAGTCAATCTCCTTCCGGATCGTAATGTTCCATAGTGGGGAGCGTGTATATTTCTGCTAACTTAATGGGTGGATTACTAACATTTTATGCTGATATTCAATAGCCATCTCGTGAGTGCATAGAGGTGGAGGACACAAATTTTTCCTTGCACAGTGCAAGTTCTTTATTTCGGAGAGTCACCATTTTTGACATTACTCTTTGTGGACCTATTGGGTGGATTGCCTACGTTAAATGCTGAATTTTTTTTTGCTGAAGTCAATTTACCAGTTGGCTTCTTTTGAACAGGAATGTTGAAAATTTCTTGTACAAACAGTGCTGCAGACAATCATCTGCAGTACTAATCGGTGTATTCTGGCAGCCAAGGAGTCCCCGCTGTTAGAATACAATAGCGCAGCAGGGAGGATTCCTCCATCTACCACAACTTGTGGATTGGGGAATCGTTTTTGTTTATTTTTGATCAGCTAGATGGCCGATTAAGAAAGATTGGATTTTTATGTTACCATAAAATACTTTCCTCTGAAGTTAATTGACGGACGCAGTTTCTGATCTTCATATCATGAGGGTTATGCTGCCCCCTACAGTAGGACACTAGGCAGAAATAAGTTCTGGCTACCCCTATGGGCAGTCCCAAGGGAGTATACCCTCTCTCTCCCTGCTATAGGATGTCAGTTTTGTATCAAAGCAGTGTCAGAGAAAATACCAACCCAACTCAAAAATAGAGGGGCGGGTACTTCAGAGAATAGGATTGTACAGTAGGACAAAAATCCAATTCTCTCTATCGTTCATTGATGGATGCAGTCTCTGATCTTCATATCAGTAGGGACGTGAAAAAAACAGTGCCATAAAACGAGGGGTGGGACAGCAGAAAAATAAGTCCCCAGGGCTAAACCATAGCCAACCAGGCAACCTAGGACTCAATCAGAACAAGATGAGACCCACCTGAAAACCATAACAACCCTCAAGGGAGGCTAAGAGCCCCCTTAAACAGCAGCCTGCAAACTTTTGCAGCCAAAAGAGGCATCTGCAGATGCCAGCACATCCACCTTATAAACTTTTGTAACGCTATGAACAGATAACCAGGTACCTGCTTTGCAAACCTGAAGCACAGATGCCTGATGGCGAAAGGCCCAGGAAGCACTAAGCTCCCGAGTAGAGTGCGCCTTAACAAGGAGGAACCTGACCCTTAATTGAATAAGCCTGCACCACTGTGTCTGATCCATCTGGAAATAGTCACAGCAGATGCAAGCAGCCCTTTCTTAGGGTCATCTGTATCACAAAGCGCGAATCTGAATTTCGAAAAGACTCAGTAGTCGCCAAGTACACCCTGATTGCCCAAACCAGATCCAAAGTATGCAGTGCAAATTCCTTAGGATGCTTTGGCTTAGGACACAAAGTGGGAAACACGATGTCTTCATTCAAGTGAAAACTGGAAACCACCTTCGGAAGGACGGATCCGGAGGAAGTACCACTTCATCCCTGTGAACCACCAGATGGGGGGGGGGGGGGGGGGGGGGGGACGGATACGATGACAGGACAACGCCACCAGTTCCGACACCCTGCGCACAGAAGTAATAGCCACCAAGAAGGCCACCTTCTAGGATTCTAGGATAGGGTAAGTAGGGGAATCTCCCGAATACTTTCAAAGGGAAGTTTCTGGAGAACCGACCTCACCAAATTAAGGTCCCAAGGTGGCAACAGAGGTCGCACCGGAGGTATCAGGTGTCGCCCCCAGCCCTGGATAAAGGTACGCACCAGGTAATGGGTGGCTAATGGCCTTTGGAAGAAAAGTGCCAAGGCCGAGACCTGCCCCTTGATAGTACTCAAGGCGAACTTTTGATCAACTGCCCGTTAAAGAAAAGCCAAGATCTGAGCCACCAAGAACGAGGGGGAGCCCCAAGAGACTCACACCACGCAATATACGCCTTCCACGTACGATAGATCTTTAGAAGTCGCTTTCCTAGCTTTAAGCAGAGTAGGAATCACTGAAGCAGACCTCTTGTCCTTCAGTACCTGGCTTCCAACAGCCAAGCCGTTAAAAAAGCCAGCGACCGTAAAGCAGGATGGAATATTTGCCCCTGAGACAGCAAGTCCTCCCCGAGAGGAAGTCTCCAAGGAGTGTCCGTGACTAGCCTGACCAGGTCGGCATACCAAGCTCAGCGAGGCCAGTACGTAGCCACAACGTTGACTGGAATCCCTTCCTCCTCAATCCTGCAAAGAAGTCTTGGCAGCAACTTGAGATGAGGAAAGGTATACATCAGCTGATACTGACCCCACGGGGCCACCAGCCCGTATGCGTCGTCTGACAGAGGATCCCGGGAGCGGGCCACAAACCTCTGTACTTTTCTGTTGGCCCGAGACGCCAACAGATCCCCAACGAAAGCACAACTGCTGGAACAACTATAGATGGAGGGACCATTCCCCCCCTGCATCCAAGGCCTGTCGACTGAGGTAATCCACCTGCCAATTTTACACTCCTGGAATGTGAACAGCGGAGAGAGCTGGAACAAAAGCATTCTACGCATAAAAGGATGCCTGCCACTTCCAAGGCCGCAAGGACACTTTTGGTGCCCCCTTGGTGATTGACATAAGCCACGGTTGTGGCATTGTCCGATTGAATGCGCACTTGGGAACCCTGCAGGCACCCGGTCCAATGGACTAGGCAAAGCCGGATCGGCCTCAGCTTCAAAACATTAAATCGGTAATCTGGATTCCTCCAGGGACCAGACTCCCTAAGCAGATAACCTGCTGAGTCCAAAGTCAGGCCCAAGTAGTCCAGTCTCATGGAAGGGACCAAGGACCACTTCTGAGGGTTCAGAATCCACCCGAACTCCTCCAGGAGTTCTCTTGTGGATTTCAAAATGTGTTTCCAGCACCATAGGGGACTCCGCACGGAGAAGCAGATTGTCCAGGTAGGCCCAGAATG
Organism: Pelophylax lessonae; assembly: GCF_965119305.1. Lineage (NCBI taxonomy): Eukaryota > Metazoa > Chordata > Amphibia > Anura > Ranidae > Pelophylax > Pelophylax lessonae. Next base: position 245,289,518 of record NC_138773.1, on the reverse strand, counting down.
GCTGCACAGCACGTGTCAGCAGCAATCTTGATCCAAAAGGGGAGGATCTGAAGAGCAGCCCAGGGTATAGGGAGGGGGTCCGCCCGCAAAAACGCCTCCAGGAACTCCCATCCTGATTCTTGTTAGAAAAAGCCACCGCAAAATGGTTGTGCCGGGTATACCAAGATGGCCGCCAATCTCCTCAGCACATGAGGCTACCAGAAATTGGTGGCCCTGCAGAGCAACTGAGGACCCTCGTGGGGACCCCTCAGACTCCAGAACGGGTTTGATTGGAAGGTGGGCCCTAAAGTGACAGGTAGAGACCCCCCCCCCACACACACGATCGTTTGTCCGTCGCCGACGGCGCCCCCTGCCCGTGGTCCTGGCCACCAGGAGTAGGCCCAAAAGCCCCCAGTAGTAAGGGGGGGGGGGGGAGTAGGTGGAGGGGCATGACAGGACAGAGGGGAACCCGGGATTGTTAGGGTCAGACCGTCCCAGGGAAGGGCCCGCGTCCACCCCAACATTTTCTCACCATACCGAAACAGGCGGACGCCATCTCCTGACAGAACCCCTTTCCGCGGAAGAGGGGGGGGTTGTCGGCCAAATAGGAACGCTGGGACTCCGGCCTAGACTCGGTCGTGTGTGACCTGTCGAGACGTTTAACTCGCGGGGCCAGTCCCCGTCCAGTGGGACTTTGTCGTGGCAGACCCAGCGGGGAGCTAAGGTCTGCGAACGCTCGTTGGCCGGCTGGGGTGACCACTGGATCTATACATCCAGCCCGTTGCCAAGATCTGGCTTAGTTGCTTGTAGATCTCACAGGAAGAAATATGGAAAAGCTAAATTTAAAAAAAACTTAACTAGAAAAAAAAGATCCCAGCGTCCCTAGGTCCTTACTCCCGACTAGACAGATTAAAACTAACATCCTATGCAGGAAGAGGGTGTACCCTCTGGGACTGCCCATAGGCGTAGCCAGAATTTTTTTTCTGTCTAGTGTCCTACTCATGTAGGGGGCAGTATAACTACTGATATGCATCAGGAACTGTGTCCGTCAATGAACGATAGAGAAAGTTGTTTGTTTTTTTCCTTTTAAAAACATCCCACCGCGCTACAGCGCCCCCACGAGGACAGGCAGCATGCACTGGAGACCCCCCAGACTCACCAGCCTACAGTAAAGATGTCCCAGGAAACCAAGAACGTCTGTGCACACGTGTCAGCAGCGATCTCGATCCCAAAAGAAAGATCTGGAGATCAGCACCAGGGTATAGAGAGAGCTCCACCCACAAAAACGCCTCCGGGAACTCCCATTCAGTAATTCCTATGCGAAATCCACCTGAAAATGGCACTGGGTGTACCAAGATGGCCGCCGCTGCATGCAAAGCACATGTTGGTACAAGAACATGGAGGCCTGTGGTGCTCCTGGGGACCCCACCCCCAGCCTACTGAATGGAATCGACTGGAAGGTGACCCCTGGAGTGACCGGTAGAAACCCCACCACTGCACAATCGTTAGTCACCAGCGCCCCCCCCCCCCCCCCACTGGCGGCCTGAAGCTCGGACTCAGCCCCAGGGAGTAGTCACCAACGTCCCAACACCCCAGTAGTGGGGGGGGGCAAAATCTGCCAGAAGAGGGGGGGAACATTTACTCACCATACCGGAACAGGACCTAACAGAACCCCTCCCTGCCAAAGTGGGGGGCTCGCAGCCAAATAGGAACACTGCGGCTCGGGCCTAGACCCTGTCGTGTGCGACGCCAGTCCCTGCCCAGTGGGACTATGTCGCGGCCGACAACGCAGAGCTAAGGTCTGAGCACGCTCAGTGGCAAGCTGGGGTGACCACTGGATCTATACATCCAGCCAGTCGCCCAGATCCAGCATAGTTGCTTGTAGGTCTCCCAGGAGAAAAATCCAGAGAAAAAGCAAACAAAAAAAAAAATGACCTAGAAAAAAAACTTTGCCAGGACCAGAGATCCCAGCAAGGAACTAGGTCCTTACTCCTGAGTAGGCATATTAAAACTGACATCCAATAGCAGGGAGAGAGAGGGTATACCACCCCCTGTGACTGCCCATAGGCGTAGCCAGAACTTTTTTTCTGCCTAGTGTCCTACTCCTGTAGGAGGAAGAATAACCTTACTGATATGAAGATCAGAGACTGCGTCTGTCAATGAACAATAGAGAAATACGTTCCATCTTATGCTAGCTTAAAGAGGAAGTAAACCCTCCTCTGCAAGTTGTACCTATAGGTAAGCCTATGATAAGGCTTACCTATAGGTACTGTAAATACCTCCTAAACATGAGATATTTACCTTACATGCAGCCAGGGACGTCACTGGCGCATGCGCTCTGAAGGAACGGCCGCTGGTGCCGTTCCTTCAGAGCCCCGTGCCGTGACCGTTGGCGCGTGCGTGACGTCACGGCGGCTCTGGCCAATCAGATGGCCGGATGCCGCGATCCCGGAAGATGGGCGACTGAACATGTCGCCCGTCAGAGGTAAGCGGGCGGCACGGCAGGGGCTCGTTCTAAGGTAAGTATTTCATAATGAGCTAGTATGCAATGTATACTAGCTCATTATGTGTTTCTCTTTCAGAGTGAAAAAAAAAATGTGGGTTTACAACCTCTTTAAGGAGTGCAAAAAGTGGATGGCAAATTTTAGAATGCAAACAAAAAGAAACCTGAAGACATGAAGCTTGAGACCTAAAGCTGAACTCCAGGAATTTCGACACTTTGTAAAATGTTCAGGCATACTATGTGTTAAGTCCATTGAGGAGCATGAAACCTCCTGGACTTCCCATTTACATTTGACAGCTGTATAGAGTTTTGGGGATGGCCTTCAAACTAAGAGGAGATAAGCACATACAGCAGCTCTGTCTGCCCCTCGCCTCTGCTGCTCATTCACAGACGCGTTTGAATTTTGTGAATGAGTTCACGAAATCCAAACGCTCTGTGACTTGGTCCAGCTTGGTTATGAAACAGGGTTTTATTTCCTTATGCTACATGTGCCCCTGGCTACCGGTATTTGTATTAAAGAAGCAGCAGAAGAGGTGCAGAACGCATAGACGGGTTAAGCGTGGAGATCCTAAAAAACTGGATATACACATGCAGAAAAAAAAAAAAAGTGATGTTGATGTTAGGATATCACCCACTGTGCCATGGTCTGACAGGGGGACTTCCCATTGGCTGCAATCGTCATGGAACGCTGGTTTTCCAGCATGACTGTTCAACAGAAGCCAGTTGTTGGACTGGCTTCTGTTCAAAAGAGAACACACACTAAAAGTCGGATGGTTCCTGCTCCACGTCGTAGAGATCCCGAGCCCAGCTGACAGGTTCAGGATGCCGATACACTGCAGGGTAGTCGGCCCCCTGCCTTTGGTCAGACAGCAGCCGTCACAGCCTCCACCTCACTATGGAGTTTCATCATCACACACAGTGAAACAGCCACACTGCCAGAGAGCCCGCAATGGTCAGCCTCTGCCTCCATGCAGCCCGGCATCCTCAATCGCAGCCAGTCACTCCACCTGGAGCCGCTGTTACACTCCATCCATTGACACGCTCATCCACCACACAGCCATCTGCATCCAATGTCAGTTTTCGAGCAGCCTGGCACTCTGCCTGCAGCCGCTGACATCGCATCATAGGCATCTCTGTCCTACTTTTATCAGCTGCCCTCCATAGAGCCTGAGCGAGATCCTACCCCCCGAGACGTTAAGCACCATCTTAACTTCCTAAAGTGAGTATTTTCATATATTTTTTTAATACATTTTTGTTTCTAATGAACATTGATACAAAAATTCAGTAACAGATAACCATAAAAGATTGGTCTTAGTGGTAGAAATAACACATAGTAAGAACCATTTGCAACAAAAGGAAGGATTAACAAATGTTGGATATAATTCTTATATTTTTTTTTATCAACTTCCTCAACATGTTTTTCTATCCACATTCGTTCTTTACCTCTAGAAGGCTGTCGCCCTCTCCCTCTCCTCGCTTCATATTTGGTTATTCGGGACCTCTTAGTGCCTCACCTTTCCTTTTTTCCCCAAAAACACCAGTAACACTGTAGTTCCTTCCTTATTGTAGACATAGGAGTGACTAGGCAAAAGCTGGCCATACATAGATCAGTTTAGATTAGCCAGCAGCCAGAACAAAAATAACTTAATGGGTTCCTCATCCACACAAACAAGGTGGATTGAGGCAACCTTCCTAGAGTGTTACTGTATTCTGACTGCAGGGACTCTTTACCACACCAGATTGGCACCAGCACTGGACTAAAAATAAATATTCCAACAAGCCCGTTCGAGAGAAGTCTATCAGAAACAGCCATAGATGGCTCAAATTAGCCTGTCCCTGCTGAACTGGCCCGATTTCGGTTCATCTATGGTCAGCTTATCTCACATATCAGGAAGTGCATTGCTGTATTTCAGGAAAAATTGAAGGCAAAAGGGTTGATATGTATGGTACTAGTTAGGCTCACCATACACATTACAACCGGACACATTGCAACCTGATTATACAATCAACTTTAGACTTACCAAAACTATGTAATATGCGCACCTACCCAAACCATCTATGTTTTTTCTTTTAAGTACAGGTCCACCATAACGTTTTAGAAAAGTAGGCCATAACCGATCTTGAAATCACTTTTGAACTGCACAACCGATATATATGCTCACAAGCCATTTTGGTGTTTTGTTATAAGCTTAATGGGGTCAATGTTTAATACAAAAAGACCTAAAAGGAAAAAAATACCCATGACGTTACTTTTTGTATTAGATGCTATTACCTGTTCTGAGGACCATCTCCGACCAGATATTCAATGACTCGGTCCATGGCACTCCTCTCTCGTGGGAGAATTGGTCTTACCAATGAAGGTCCTGGTGGATGAATAGCTAGAGAGATCACAATTATAATTGTTTCACATGAATAAAACTATGCATTAAATATCTTTCCTAATTGGCGTTACACCAATCTATAGGGTTGACAGTTATCTTTTATTTATGTTCATGTGGCTAACCATCCAACCGATCCCTCACACAGGAGGTGTGAAATTCCTCTTGAAATATTGCACATTTTGTCATTTTATTGAGATTTTGTGATAGACTAGCCTTTTTCAGCCAGGGTGCCCAGGCATCCTGGGGCACCTTAAGATTTTTTTTCCAGGGGTGCCTTGGCAAAATACCTAAAAATTGCCCAAAAATTGTATACAAGCCAGCAGGTGGACGAAGCCTTCCTTTTAGTTACACAAAGCCACAGGTTTTCATTAGGACACCAGTGGCCAGAAGGTTGTAATGGTGCACAACAGCCAATGAGGCCAAGAATGAGGAAAACCTGCACAGCATCCTTGTTTGTCCCTCCACTGTACCTCTCCATCAGCACTGGGGTCACAATAGCAGAGTGAGGGAGAAAAACTGAGGGAGAAGAGAAACATTGGTGCTTGCACAGTAGTATTGCAATGTGCACAGGTGTATTTACTTTGGAAGAATAAATCCGCTCTAATGTTGGGTGTCGTGTGTGGATGTGCTGCAATATGTGAAACTATTGGTTTTGTTTTTTACATTTTAAAATGGGATGCCGAGATTGTGCATAATTTTAAAAGGGTGCCTTGACTGGAAAAAAGTTGTGAAACACTGATAGACCTACATAAACTTGCACGTAAATGTGAAGTCAAAGGAAAATAAATGGTTTTCAATTTTTTTTTTACAAATACATATCTGAAAAGTGTGGCGTGCATTTGTATTCAGCCCCCGAGTAAATACTTTGTAGAACTACCTTTTGCTGCAATTACAGCTGCAAGTCTTTTTGGGTATGTCTCTACCAGCTTTGAACATCTAGAGAGGCAAATTTTTGCCCATTCTTTGCAAAATAGCTCAAGCTCAGTCAGATTGGATGGAGAGTAAACAGCAGTTTTCACGTCCTGCCACAGATTCTCAATTGGATTTAGGTCTTGACTTTGACTGGGCCATTCTAACACATGAATTTGCTTTGATCTAAAACTATTCAATTATAGCCCTGGCTGTATGTTTAGGGTCATTGTCCTGCTCTGGAAGGTGAACCTCTGCTCAAGTCTTTTGCAGACCAGTGTTAATTTAGTCGACTAAAACTGACTAAAACGTTTTCGTCGACTAACACAATTCAGATGACTAAAATACGACAAACTAAAATGGCATTTTAGTCAAAAGACTATAACTAAAACTAAATCGAAATTTGCTGCCAAAAATTAACACTGGTGCATGCTCAAAGCATAAATAATAACATATTAGATTTTTCACTCCAGGACCAGCAGTAGTATATAATGAGTTTGGAAATTGTAGAGAAATGCTTAAATAATGCATTACAAATTACAATTGAACTACACCCATTTGATTATAGATGACTAAAAGGAGTTTTAGTCGACTAAAATGTAGGGCGTTTTAGTCGACTAAAATATACTGGAGTTTTAGTCGACTAAATACGACTAAAACTAAAACACTTGCAGAAGACTAAAATGGGACTAAAACTAAAATGCCATTTTAGTCCTAAGACTAAAACTTAATTGAAATTTGCTGCCACAATTAACACTGTTGCAGACTCAAACAGGTTTTCTTCTAAGATTGTCCTGCATTTGGCTCCATTCATCTTCCTATCAACTCTGACCAGCTTCCCAGTCCCTGCTGAAGAAAAGTATACCCACAACATCATGCTGCCACCACCATGTTTCATGTTTGGGATAGTGTGTTCAGGGTGATGTGCAGTGTTAGTTTTCCACCACACATGGCTTCTTCTACGTTTGCTGTGTTGCCCCACATGGCTTCTTGCATACAGGACTTCTTATGGCTTTTTTTCAACAATGGCTTTCTTACCACTCTTCCATTAGGGCCAGATTTGTGGAGTGCACGACTAATAGTTGTCCTGTGGACAGATTCTACCATCTGAACTGTGGATCTCTCCAGCTCCCCCAGAGTTACCTTGGGACTCATGGCTGCTTCTCTAATTAATGTTCTCCTTGCCCGGCCTGTCAGTTTAGGTGGACAGCCATGTCTTGGTAGGTTTGCAGTTGTGCCATACTCTACATTTTTGAATGAATGGTTGAACAGTGCTCCGTGAGATGTTCAAAGCTTGGGATATTTGTTTATAACCTAACCCTGCTTTAAACTTCTCCACAACTTTATCCCTGACCTGTCTGGTGTGTTCCTTGGCCTTCATGATGCTGTTTGTTCACCAAGGTTCTCTAACAAACTTCTGAGGGCTTCACAGAAGAGCTACATTTATACTGAGATTAAATTACACAGGTGGACACTTTACTAATTAGGTGACTTCTGAAGGCAATTGGTTCCATCAGATTTTTGTTAGGGGTATCCGAGTAAGAGAGGCTGAATACAAATGCACACTACACTTCAGATATTTGTAAACCCTTTTGAAAACCATCTTTAACTTTTCTTCCACTTCTCAATTATGTGCCATTTTGTGTTGGTCTATCACATCAAATCCTAATAAAACACATTTTTGTTTTTGGTTGTAACATGACAAAAACGTGGAAAATTTCAAGGGCTATAAATACTTTTTCAAAGCACTATGATACCAGGTGAACATGAACAAAATGTTGAAAGAAAAAGGAAAGCAGCCACTACATTAAAGAATAATAAGCAATATAATAAAGTTACCAGATCAAAATTAAACACTCATTTAAACTTCTTTCCAGTATTCTTAGCCTCCAGGGGCCAAAGTACATGTATTCAGGGCTCGACAAATACCATGTGCCAGGTCACCATGGCATCACTCCACACACCCAGCTATGTATCCCAGGCTTTACTTGCCCATCTGCGGGCCTTGGACCAGCATAGTAGGTGGCGGCGGTTAGAGGGAGGAGTGCAGATGGAGACACGTCCACTCTTCTCCCCTTCTAGTGGTTGACCCAGAAGCAACATGGACGTTACTTCCAGGTTCCCGTCGTTTCCCCTCGTTTCCCCGGCCATCAAGGCTGGGAAAGATTGTAATGCAGTGTGATGTGCACTGCATTACATTCAGTGGATCACAGGGTAGACATTAAAAAAGGGAACCGGTCACCAAAAAAGAGAAAAAAAATAAATCACATAGGGCAGTGGTCCTCAACCCTGGTCCTCAGGGCCCACTAAAAGGCCAGGTTTGCAAGATAACTGAAATACATCCCAGGTGATATAATTTGCTGATCAGTGATTGCAGTACTCTAGTCTGCATCTCCCCAAGGTAATACTTAAAATCTGGCCTGTTAGTGGGCCCTGAGGACCAGAGTTGAGGACCACTGCCATAGGGGACTTCCTGTCCCCTACCCAAGGGATGGAAAAAACTGAATTTTTGTAAAATCTTACCGTAAAATTCCTTTCTCTGAGTCCTGACAGTCGCCGCCCACTCATTCAGTATTCACCAATGGGTATTGACCTCTTATCCATAGGAGCAAGCTAGGCATAAGACTTGTTAAAAACAAAGTCATTTACATAGACACCTATGGGGGCTGTCCCACTGGTCCAATACCCCCCTGCTATCAGCAATCGAAACTCAGTTTGGTAGCAAGCAGTTAAAGTCCAAAGAACCCCAAATAGAGGGGCGGGTGCGGCGACTGTCAGAGGACTCAGAGAAAGGAATTTTAAGGTAAGATTTTACAAAAATTCAGTTTTATCTTACGTCCTCTGACAGTCGCCACCCACTCATTCAGTCTTCACCAATGGGATGTCCCAAAGCAGTGTAGACATCAGGGGTGGGAAAACGTAACCGTCACAAAGGCAACGCAGTACCCACGTCAGAGAAAGGAACCTTACGTAAACAGAAAGGTATCCTTCTGGGCAACAGAAAAGCTCAACTGGAGCAACCACCCAGGAAAGCAAATAAAGAGGGAAACTACCCCAACAGCCAGGGACCCGCAAAACCAGGGTCCCCTTAAGGTACTGCCGCACACAGAACTTTACGGCCAAAGGAGGCATCTGCTGATGCCAGAACATCAAGTTTGTAGAACATTGAAAAGGTGTGCACTGACGACCAGGTCGCAGCCTTGCACATCTGGGCCACCGAAGCCTGATGCCGGAAAGCCCAGGACGCACTCACCGCTCTGGTAGAGTGCACCTTGACAGGGAAGGGCGGTGCCCGTTCCTTGATCGAATAGGCCTGTACAATCGTCTGTCTGATCCATTTTGAAATGGTCGCCGCAGACGCAGCCATACCCTTCCGAGGTCCCTCAGGAAGGACAAAAAGAGAATCCGACTTTCAAAAGGATTCCGTGGCCGACAGGTAAACCCTGATCGCCTTGACAACATCCAAGGAATGTAAGGCAAACTCCTTAGGATGTTTAGGAATCGCACAAAGCGAAGGAAAAACAATGTCCTCATTGAGGTGAAAATCAGAAACCACCTTTGGAAGGAAGGACTGGTTGGGTCGCAAGACCACCTTATCCCTATGAACCACCAGGTAAGGGGAGCGGCAAGACAAAGCCGCCAATTCCGACACTCTGCGTGCTGAAGTGATCGCCACTAGAAAAGCAACCTTTTTTGACAGCAGAGGCAAAGAAATTTCCCTGATGTTTTCATAGGGAGGACGTTGCAAAACGGATAGAACCAAGTTCAAGTCCCAAGGGGGTAAAGGCGCCCTCCGAGGAGGGGCCAAGTGATGCACACCTTGAATAAAGGTGCGAATCAAAGCGTTCGACGCCAAGGGGCGCTGAAAAAGGACGGCCAGTGCAGACAACTGGCCCTTAATCGTGGTCAACGCCAGGCGCTGATCCACACCAGTTTGTAGGAAGGCCAACACCCTCGCCCCCGAGTAGGCACAAGGAGGGAAGCCTCTGAATTCATACCAGGCAAAATAAGCCTTGCAAGTACAGTAATAGATCTTACCAGATGAGGCTTTCCTAGCCTTGAGCAAAGTAGGAACGACCTCAGATGAGAGACCCCTGTCTCTCAGGACCTGGGTTTCAACAGCCATGCCGTTAAAGCCAGCGACTATAAAGCAGGATGGAAGATCGGTCCCCGAGACAGTAGATCATCTCGTAACGGTAGGCGCCATGGAGGCTCGATGGCCAGTTGAATGATGTCCATGTACCAGGACCGGCGTGGCCAGTCTGGGGCCACCAGAATCACCAACTTCGGTTCCGAGACCAACCTGCGCAGGAACCTGGAAAACAACTGAATCGGGGAAAGGCATATATCAGATGATACCGGTGCCAAGGCACCACCAGCGCATCCGAGGCGTCCGCCAGCGGATCACGTGTTCTTGCCAAGAACCTTGCCACCTTGTTGTTTAGCCAGGGCGCTAACAGATCCACATCCGGGTATCCCCATTTCGCACACAGCATCTAAAACACCTCCGGGTGCAGGGACCATTCCCCCTGGTCCAGGGTATGGCGGCTCAGATAATCGGCCTGCCAGTTCTCCACACCCAGAATGTGAACTGCCGATATCACCGGGAAGTGAGTCTCAAGACGGAATACTGGTCACTTCCTGGGCCGCCCGGGCACTCCTGGTGCCCCCTTGGTGATTGATGCAAGCCAACGCAGTGGCATTGTCCGTCTGCACCCGTACAAGGCGGCCCTGAAGATGATCCAACCAATGGAGCAGGCACAGCCTGATCGCTTGAAATTCCAAGATGTCTATCGCTAGGGAGGACTCCTCCACCGACCAAGTGCCCTGGGCAGACAGGATGCCCAGAACGCCACCCCAGCCCGACAGGCTGGCATCCGTGTTAATCACTGTCCACAGCAACGGCCGGAAGGATTTTCCCTCCGCTACGGCCGGAGACTGGAGCCACCACAGAAGATTCACTCTGGTTTGGCGACTCAGACACCCTCATGTCCAAGGACTGGGGGAGCCTGTCCCATCAGGCCAGTATCTCCGCCTGGAGAGACCGCGTGTGAAACTGTGCAAACGGTATGGCCTTGAAGGCCGACACCATCAACCCCAGGGACCGCATACAGGTCCTGAGTGACGAGGACTCGTTGTCCCTGAGGGACCTCACCTCGTCCTGCAGGGTCCGGAGCCTGTCCTCCGGCAGAAACACCTTCGCTTGGGCAGAGTCCAGGACCATCCCCAGATATGGGAGATGAACAGAAGGAGACAGTCGACTTCTGAACGTTGATGGTCCATCCGAACTCCTTGAGCGTCTGAACCTCCGTAGTGGACAGATCGCGCAGCAGGCTCTGACTGGCACTCGATCTTAACAGGAGATCGTCCAGATATCCCAAGACCGCAATGCCCTGAGCCCGCAACAGGCCCAAAACAGGAGCCAACACTTTGGTAAACACCCTTGGAGCCGAATCGAGACCGAAAGGTAACGCCACAAACTGATAGCGTTCCTCCGCAATAGTGAATCGGAGGTACCTCTGATGACCCTCGAATATGGGGATGTGGAGATACGCATCCTTTAAGTCGATGGAGGCCAGGAAATCTCCCGGACTCAAAAAGGCCACCACCGAGCGGAGCGATTCCATGCGGAACTTGTGAACGCGCATGAAGCGGTTCAGAGCTTTTAAGTCCAGAATCGGACACACCTTGCCCTCCTTACTGGGCACAGTAAACAGATTGCAATAGAACCCCCGAAATCTGTCCTGATGAGGCACCGGGACGACAACCCCCTGGGCGAGGAGATCCTGCACCGCCCGATGAAGATCTTGCAACCGATCTCGGGGTCAAATGAAGATTTGAGGGAAAGAATCAGTCCACCGGTCGCGAAAGGAATTCGATCTTGTAGCCTGATCAAATGATTTCCTGAACCCACCTGTCCGGAATCCGGAGCAGCCAAGGTTGGAGGAAACCGCGCAGACATCCCCCCACCGCTGAAACGGGTGAGGGCGCCCCTTCAGGCAGTGGCGGACTGAGCTGCCGCACCAGCCTGGGCAGCCTTTGGCTTGCCCTCCCAGGGCTTTCTCTGGCCACCCTGGCCCTTGAAGGGTTTCCCCTTGTCCTGAGACTTGAAGGCACGAAAGGACCCCTGATGTGGTTTAAAGGAAGGGCCCCGCTTACCGTGGAAGAACTTACCCTTAGGATTCTGGGGCAGTAGAGTGCTCTTGCCCCCAGTGATACCTTTAACCAATTCATCCAGGGATTCCCCAAAAAGACGATTCCCCGCATAAGGGATGTCAGATACCGTCTTCCTGGAAGTCTGGTCAGCCGAACAGCTTTTCAACCAGATCAATCAAACGGCGGTTGAGTACCGCGACCCCCAATAGGCGAGCCGCCAACGGGGCCTCATCAAAGGCTGCAACACACAGATACATGACCCCTTGGTAAATCTCGTCCACCATCTCCAAGGTAGTAGGGGGAGCAGAATCAGTCACAAGGGTGCGTTTGAGCACCTTAGCCTAATCAGCCACAGCCTGAGCCACCATGACGAAGGCGAAAATAGGTTTTAGCATGGAGCCGGCCACCATATAGGAATGGCGGGCAAGAGATTCCAGCCTCCTATCCGTAGGGTCCCGGAAAACCGGGGAATCCTCGGTGGGAACCAGAGTGGCCTTGTTCAATCTGGACACAGTGTGATCCACCTTAGGAGCCACAGTCCAGCGCAAATCCGTGGGAGACGCAAAGAGATAACGGACTTGAAACAGTTTAGGCACCACAAAATTGCGCTTCAAATTGCGGCATTGTTGGTTCACAGTTTCGTGAAACTAAGCGGGGCAAGGAAACACCTGCGCCGCCTTACGGGATCTGCGGGTACCAAAAGAGGACCGCTTGCCCGGAGGATTGGGCTCATTCTCCAAATGTAGTGTATCTTTAAATAGCAGTAATCAGCGCAGCCCTAGCTGTGCGATCCTCGGCCGTCAAAGGGGGGGAATCATCCCCCTCCTCATCCTCCCCATCAGACTGGGAAGAACGAGACCCTTCAAGGGGCACACTGTCTACGGCAACCATATCAGAATCTGATTCAGAAGAAAGAGAAAGCCTAGGCCTCTTCTTATAAGTATAAGGAATAAGTCCTGCGAGCGACCTGGAGGCTCTAAATCGATCAGTTATTTGCCACAGACACTCCACTTCTCATAATAGTGTGCTTATTTGAAATAAATATATAGTGTTGCGCAAATAAAAAATCAATTAATTCATTTGTGCTTAAATTATTAAAAACCCAAAATATTTATATGTGACATATTAAAGTGCCAATAGTGCTAATAAAGTGGTAAATATAATACTCATAGAAAAGAGAAAATATATAGATATAAAAGTCCAGTGTGCAAAGTGCAAAAAGCCAATAAGCAAAGTCCAAAATGTAATCCTAAAGTGATCTGTGCTCCCACAGAGAAGTGACCAGAGTGTCACAGTGGACAGCCAGCCGTGCACCCCCTTGTGAATGGGTGCAGCGTCAATCAATGCAGTATATATATGCAAACAAAAAGACTTGCAATAGTGTATGAAATCCTTAAACAATCCGCTTTTATTAAATAAAGGTGGATAAATCTCACTCACATTTGTAGGTGCAACACATGCACTTGGACAATAGCATCAATAAATGGTGGAAATCGTCGTGGTATAGTGGGAGAGACTGCACAGCGCCGCCGGTCTCCACAGCGTGCGCCGATAGCCTCACCTAGACAATATTGTATCGCTCTGTCCGTCCTTTCCCCTCCCCTGAGGAAGACACGTGATCCCTGTATCGTCACGAGTAGGGGAGGGGAAAGGACGGACGGAGTGATACATTTATTGTCTAGGTGAGGCTGTCGGCTATCAGCGCACGCTGTGGAGACCGGCGGCGCTGTGCAGTCTCTCCCACTATACTACCACAATAGCCAAAAATGCAGGACGTTCACAACGCACGGAACCGTGGGTGAGACGTCCAAGTGAGGTGGCCACCTCGCAGGCTTTCATCCCTGAGGACAGGGATAGGTCGTTTGCAAGGCCAGGGCGTACGCATAGCCTGCTAAACACTCGATGGCGGGCTGGGACTCCATAAGGTCCTCTGTCCTGGAACGCCAGGACGACCAGTGCGACTCCCAGCTCCGCAACGCCGTCATCCGAAGAATCAACTAACTAAATGCTGAGAAAAACAGCTAGTAGTGTAAGAAAAACACACTTGAGAAAATGAAATCATAAAACAGAAGAAGGCTGAGACTGTAGCCCCAGCACAGGGAAGCCTATCCTACTCCTAACTAGGCAGAAGACAAACTGAGTTGGGATGGCTGATAGCAGGGGGGTATTGGACCAGTGGGACAGCCCCCATAGGTGTGTCTATGTAAATTACTTTGTTTTTAACAAGTCTTATGCCTAGCTTGCTCCTATGGATAAGAGGTCAATACCCATTGGTGAAGACTGAATGAGTGGGCGGCGACTGTCAGAGGACGTAAGAGAAAAGAATGTTTTTAATTGTAAAAAATAAATTTTACACCCAAGCGCATAAAATATAAGATCCCCCATTCCCCCCCCCCCAAAAAAAAAAAAAACGGAGTCCCTTCACATATACGAACGTGGCATATATATGAGCCAGATGGCGAACTCCCTGCACAAAAGTGTGAACCAAGAGCTTCGCCGCCAACAGCCTTTGGAAAAATATGGCCAAAGCGGAAATCTGACCCTTGATGGTGCCAAAAAACAAACGTTGATCTACACCTAATTGTAGAAACTCCAACAGGCGAGAGAAACCCCCCGTTGGAGAAAAAGCGTAAATCAGACAATACTGACCTCAAGGGGCCACCAGGGCATCTGCGGCATCGGCCAAAGGATCCTAAGACCTTGACACAAACCTCTGCCTGCACCTTCCTGTTGAGACGGGAGCCCAACAGGTCTACATTGGGGGTCCCCCACCGGAGACACAGCTGATGAAACCCCACCGGGTGAAGAGACCATTCTCCCTGATCCAACGTCTGCCGACTGAGATAGTCCACTTGCCAATTCTCTACCCCTGGAATGTGCGTCTACTTCCCAGGCCACTTCTTGTGCCCCCTTTATGTTTGTTTGACATATGCCAGCCGCTGTAGCATTGTCCAATTGTATCCTCACCGGGCATCCCTGCAAACTATCCATCCACTGGGACAGACAGTCTGATCGTCCAAATCTCCAGTATGTTGATCGGCAGACTGCACTCCTCGAGTCCAAACACCTTGAGCCGAGTATACTCCTAGGACACCTCCCCATCCGGACAAATTGGCATTCGTGGAAATTACTGTCCAATACAGGGGAAGAAAGGATTTGCCCAGGCGAATCGCCAGGCAGCGGAGCCACCATATCAGAGACCCCCCCCCCCCCCTGTACCTTGACTCAACAAGATCATATCATCCGGCGACAGCGGATCCTAGTTCTATTTGGCCAGAATCTCTCTTTGCAAATGTCTGATATGGAACTGAGCAAATTGAACCGCCTCGAAGGTGGAGACCATCAGTCTCAGCACTTGCATCCAATTCCTGAGCGACGACCGACAATTGAAAGGGAGCCGAATCACCTCCTGCAACTTAAGAAGTTTCACCTGTGGAAGAAATACCCAGGCCAACGTGGAATCCAGCGTCAGACCCAAGTAGTCCAGCTTGTTGGATGGAGTCGAAGCAGATTTCTAAAAATTCAGTGTCCAGTGATGTCCAAGTCGACTTCTAGAGCTAAAGACTCTGTATGCAGAAGCAGATCGTTCAGGTAACCGCAAACCCCTTCTGCCGAAGGAGGGCCAATACTGGGGCAAAGAACTTTGTGAACAACCGAGGAGCTGAGTGGAGACCAAACAGGTAATGCCACGAATTGATAATGCTGCTCGCCCATGGCAAAACGAAGAAAGCACTGATGCCCGACATATATTGGAATATGAAGGTAATCGTCCTTGAGATCGATAGAAGCCATAAAATCGCCTTGATTAAAGGAAAGCCACTACTGTGCGGATGGACTCCAGCCGAAATCTCTGAACCCGCACAAAGTGGTTTAGAGCCTTGAGGTCCAAGATCGGGCGAACCTTGCCTTTCTTCCTGGGAACAGAAAACTGATTTGAACAAAAACCTTGAAAATGTTGCGACTCTGGAACTGGCACAATGACTCCTTGTGCTAACAGGTCCTGCATTGCCCCATAGAGGCCCTGCAGCCGATCGCGAGACAGACGCAAGCTGGAAGGAAAGAACCTTACCAATCTTGTAGCCGAACCGAATCAACTCGTGGACCCATTTGTCCTGAATGAGCAAGGTCCAAGGGCCCAGAAAGAAGCGAAGACATCCGCCCCCACCCCAGATGTGGGTGAGGGTGCCCCTTCAGAGTGGGGAAAGGCTTGTCTGTGGAATCTGTATTGCCCGCATTCGACTTACCATTTCAGGGTCTCTTGTAGCCTCCGGCAAAGTTACAGGTGGATCTCAAACCCTTTTCTTGCGATCCAGACAGACGAAAAGGCCGCTTATGAGCTGAGAAAAAAGGACCACGTTTACGAGGTTCCTTGCCCTTGGATACCTGTGGTGGTAAAGTACTCTTCCCTCCAGTAAGGCCCTTAATGATCTCCTCCATAGAGGCACCGAACAAGCGGTCACCTACAAAAGGTAGATCAGTCAGCACCTTTTTAGAAGCTTGGTCGGCTGTCCAGTATTCCAACCATATAATGCGGCAAAGAATCACCACCGTCACAGATACCCTACCGGCCAAGGGGGCTGCATCCAAAGATGCATTACAAATGTACTGTAATCCCTGGATCAACTGATCCGCCAGCTCAGGAGGGTGTTGACTCCCTTCCAGATCCTGGCGTAAATCTTTTGCCCATTTCATTAAGGTCTGGGATACAAAAGGTGATAGCAAACACTGGCCTCAACATTGAACCAGCCACGGTGAAAAGATACCGGACCAGAGCCTTCGCTCTCTTCTCCACAGGATCCTTAAAGGATGGAGAATTCTCCAACGGCAAAAGCGTAGCCTTATTTAACCTGGAAACCTGAGAGTCCACCGACGGTGGAATAGTAAGTTTCTTCAGGAGAGACTCCTCAAAAGGAATATCTCCTAGCGAAGCGCTTCGGTATTACAACCATGCGTTTCGGGGAACCCCACAGACTAGTGACAATCTCGCCAAAATAGGCAGGAAAGGGAAACCCCTTAGTCACCTTGGAAGATCTGTGGGTGCCAAACTGCACCTGCGTCGCGGACTCAGCATGAGCTGAGTCCTCCAACTTTAAAGTTTCCCACACTGACACAATCAATGCCTCCACAAGTGCTTTTTCAAGCGCGGCTGCGGGGAAGGAGGATTTATCCTCACTGTTAGAGCACTCAGGGTGCGTGGACGCAGACTTAGTGGGCTGACTCGCGTCCATGGCGGCCAAATCCACTTCAGACTGAGGAGGCAGAGGATACAGGTGAAGGCGGGAGGCGCTTCTTGCTAGGCCATATCAACCTTTGACACAAGTGACTACAGGGCCACCATCATGGCCGCCAGGGCAGAATGAGACCCAGAGGGTCTCGCAGCTTCAAGGAGTGGGTCAGGTGGCGATATGCGTTCCAGGGGCTCTCCATGGTTAAAAACGGAGTTGCACTGTGCACAAAAAGAAAAAAAAAAAAAATTATTATATATTTAAAAAAATAAAAATCCAGCACACTGCT
Organism: Pelophylax lessonae; assembly: GCF_965119305.1. NCBI lineage: Eukaryota > Metazoa > Chordata > Amphibia > Anura > Ranidae > Pelophylax > Pelophylax lessonae. Next base: position 245,272,076 of record NC_138773.1, on the reverse strand, counting down.
CGGACCACCACAAGTAGCAGCGCACCCGCAGCGCTGTATAAAACAGAGGCAGAATCAAACAGCCTGCCACACTGCATTCAAAGAGAAAGAGGAAGTGCCGACACTGACACTAGAGACCCCCCCCCCTGCACGTCACCGCACTACAAGAAAATGGCCGCTGCTGTAACACAGGGGACCCCAAAACATGGCCGCCGGACTACAGAAACATGGCCGCTGAGGATAGCGAAAACCATACACGGCAAAATGGCGCCGCCACGCGGACCCCAGGGAAAGTAAGAGTCCACCCGAGGGGAGCCCCCCAGGGGACAACCCCCCGCAAAGCGAAGAATGCAGGCACCCCTAAAAAGGGGGCCGCCAGTGGCACACTCCCACAACCCTCCGGCCTAACACCATTTTAGCCCCCCACCCCAAAAACCGCCTGAGCACCCCAAAAGGGGACAGGTGAGAATGACCAATGCGGGGGGTACCCCGCTA